>NC_080794.1:35454281-36129281 GCF_028018385.1 Neofelis nebulosa | reverse complement strand
GGATGTAAGGACCCGGATTGTGACACTTGCTAAACTGAGAGACCTGGGTGACAGGGTCGCTATGAACCCCTTTAGCTCTGACATTCAGTGACTCTGTGCCTCATACCAAAACTCAGCTGGCAGAGGCATGTTCACAAGTGTCTTCTGGGGCACCTGGGTGGCTCAGTCGGTTAAGCGTCTGACGCTTGATTTCGGCTCAGGTCACACATGATCTCACGGTTCATGGGTTTGAGCCCCGTGTCGGGCACTCCGCTGACAGCATGGAAACTGCTGCTTAGGATTTTCTCTCTCTCTCCCTTTCTCTCTGTCCCTCCCCAGCTCATGCACTCTCTCTCTCTCTCAAAATAAATAAGTAAAGTAAACTTTTAAAAAAAAGTGTCTCCTGGGGTGCCTGGGTGGCTCAGTCGGTTAAGCATCTGACTTCGGCTCAGGTCACAATCTCAAGGTTCGTGGGTTCGAGCCCCACGTGGGCTCTGTGCTGACAGCTCAGAGCCTGGATTCTGCTTCAGATTCTCTCTCTCTCTCTCTCTCTCTCTCTCTGTCTCTCTGTGCCCCCCTCCCATTCACACTCTGTCTCTCAAAAAAAAAAAAAGTAAAACATAAAAAAAAAAAAAAAAATCTTCTTCCCCAAAAGGGAAAGGTGTGGGCACAAAGGAGCCAGAGGCAAACAGTTGGCAGGGCCTGCTGCACACGTCACCCCCAGGCCTCACCTCCTCTGCGAGACGGAGGCTGGTGGCAGGGGCTCCCCAAAAGCAAGGGTGCACCGTGTGACCAGGCCACAGGACGGGGAAGAGGCCACAGAAATGTACTTCTCCTGCTGGGCCTGAGGGAGACACAAGCGTTAAGGGCCACACAAACCGTGGGACTGGATGGCTCCTCCCCCAAGGATGGATAATGCCAACAGCTCCTGAACGCTCTGTCGGTCTCACAGGGGCAACAGTCTTCCACCACCTGTCACCTCACTGCCAGTGTTACCTAAGGGCCCTTTGTGGGCCAGCAGTCTTCTGTTTTATATTCAAACAAATAAAGCTGTGTGTTGAGGAGAAGAAAACAAAATCTGCCTACATTGTGCGGGGATTTGGGGTATTTAAAAATACTCTTCCTTATGCAATGTTCTAAGCATCCAGAAAAGTATGAGGAAGCCTGATCACGAAAGCCTGTTCACATACCGCCAGCAGCCTGAATATATCAGCATTCTGGCAGATTTTCAAATACTGTGTTGTGCCTCTTTAAACTTTATGTGCATGGTATCTCATTGGAAGTGATCTGCCTTCATATTTCAGTGCTTTTTCTTACCTATTTCTCTGAGGTTTATCCACATTGGTAAGTATACTTCAAGCTTTTATTGTATGGCCAGACCATGATTTTTTTTGACATTTTTAAAATATTTACTTATTGTTGAGAGAGAGAGACAGAGACAGAGACAGAGACAAAGAGAGTAGGGGAGGGGCAGAAAGAGAAGGAGACACAGAATCCAAAGCAGCTCCAGGCTCTGAGCTGTCAGCACAGAGCCCCATGCGGGGCTCGAACTCATGAACCGTGAGGTCATGACCTGAGCCAAACTCAGACACTTAACCAACTGAGCCACCCAGGCACCCAGACCATGATTTTTTTGGTCCAATCTCCTAGAGATGGACATTTAGGGTATTTGTTGATATTCTGCTATTACAATTAAGCATTGTTGTACTTATCTTTGTGACCAGAGGTTTTAAAAATTATGGTAAGATATATATATATCATAACACTATTTTACCCATTTTTAAGTGCATGGTTCAGTGACATTAAGAACATTCACAATGTTGTACAACCATCACCACCTCCACGTCCAGAACTTTCTCCTTCTTCCTAAGCTGAAACCCTGTCCCCATTAAACACGGACTCCCCATGCCCTCTCCTCCAGCCCCAAGCACCCACCACCCTTCTCCTTTCTGTCTCTATAAACCTGACCACTCTTGGTAAGTGGAATCACACAGCATTTGTCATTTTGCTCAAGGGTCACAGCAAATGAATTTTTTATTAAAAAAATTTTTAGGGGCGCCTGGGTGGCTCAGTCGGTTAAGCGTCTGACTTCGGCCCAGGTCATGATCTCACGGTTTGTGGGTTCGAGCCCCGCATCGGGCTCTGTGCTGACAGCTCAGAACCTGGAGCCTGTCTCAGATTCTGTGTCTCCCTCTCTCTCTGCCCCTCCTCCACTCGCACTCTGTGTCCTCTGTCTCAAAAATAAACATTAAAAAAATTTTTTTTTTAATTTTTTTAATGTTTATTTTTGAGAGAGAGAGAGAGAGAGAGAGAGAGAGAGAGAGCAGGGGAGGGGCAGAGAGAGAGAGGGAGGAGACACAGAATCCAAAGCAGGTTCCAGGCTCCGAGGTGTCAGCCCAGAGCCCGACGCGGGGCTCGAATCCACAAACCTTGAGATCATGACCTGAGCCAAAGTTGGACGCTTAACCGACTGAGCCACCCAGGCACCCTTCAAATGAATTTTTTAGAGAAAACTCAAGACAAAAATTTCCCTGTGGCCACTTCGAGGGCCTAGGCAGGAGCACTTGGACTGGCTATTCCACAGCCTTCTTAGTATCTCCTCTTTCCTACCCTGGCCTCCCAGCAGTGAACTTTCTACAGAGCTGCTAGGTGACCTTTAAACCTGGAATCAGGGCTTGGAACATCTGCATTAAAACCCTTCAACAGCTTCTCACTGCTCGTAGAATACATTCTTTTTCAAGTTTGTCTTTATTTATTTCGAGAGAGCACAAGCAGAGGAGGGGCAGACAGAGAGAGACAGAATCCTGAGCAGGCTCCCTGCTGTCAGCACAGAGCGACGCAGGGCTCAAACTCACTGTGAGATCATGACCTGAGCCGAAATCAAGACTCAGACGCTTAACTGACTGAGCCACCTAGAAGCCCCACTTGGAATACATTCTAACTTTTCACAAAGCTCTGCAGAACTGATCCCTGCCTGCCTCTCTGTCATCCTGTCCCTTCCATTCGGCTCCAGTCCCACTCTCCTTTGGTTTCTGGAACACGGCAAGGGTCTTCCTGCGGCTCAGCCTTCAAGTCTCAAGACAAACGTCACCTCCTCAGGGAGGTCCTCCCAGATACATTACCCCCATTTACTTCCGCACAGCTCCAACCGCCATCTGTAAATGCTTCTGTTACTGGTTTAGGTCTCTCTCATTGGACCGTAAGTTACATGAGGACAAGTCGGTGACGGATTCCAGGCATTCCTAGCACAGCGTGCCTGGCACGTAGTTGGCATTTGGTAAATATTTCTTGAATGCAAGAAAGTGCTTCAGTTTGCTCACCTGTATCACGGGGGTCTTAACCCATGCCTCCTAGTTCTGACCCAGTTCTAGGTCAGAGCACATAGTGAATGAATATAAAGGCCTAGCCCAGGTCCATGGCCCAGCACACATAGGAGCTCTTGGACTCAGTTTTGAGAAAATTCAGATCAGATCAGATCAGAGGTGGGGAGGGAAATTCAGGTGGAGACTCTCTGCCAGCAGGGAGCACCACATCCAGCTCCCTACCCAGACCCACCTTTTCCCGGACTCCCCAGAGAAGGTGGCCACTGGCTCAGCCCCTCCCACCCTCTGAGAACAACTCACCTGGGACCAGGCTCCCGTGCGCCACTGGGCTGGACAGGGCACGCGGAGGCAGGGCCGCCGGGCCTCGGGCCGATCCCCAGGGCAGGCCTTGGCCGGCATGGCCTTGTGGGTCCCGTTGGAGAGGGGCAGCAGGCACTGAACCCCCCGGGTCTGCACCCCCAGCTTCCCACAGCTCCGGCTGCAGGCACCCCACTCTTCCATCACCCACCTAGAGACAGACAAAGCAAAAGGTGAAGGAGAGGCGGGACTAGGGGGACGCTTCCTCCCAGGGTCTCTCCCACCCCCTGAATCGCTGCGGGCAGGAGCTGGCAAGTGGGTCTGAGCTTCAGAATGCTGGGAGCCAAGACAACCGTCCACGGGCTCTGCAGCTGCCATAAGGGGGGTCGCCTATGATCTCCTCTGCTTCCTCATCTGAAAAACGCACGGGTATGATGCACCTTTACATCTGGCACCCTGCATGTCCGCAGGCAAGTTATGAACATCAGAATTCTTTTCAGCACTTCGTAAATAACAGAGTGTGGGCAGGTACTGTCCTAGGTGCTGAGATACAGCACGAGATTCATGGCTGGTAGAGTTGAACCCCCGCCCCTGGGGCTCTTGGGACAGTTAAAGGACGTGTATACTTAAAAGCACTTGGCAGAGTGCATGCATGCAGTAGGCATGTAATAAAGACAGGCACTGTTACTATCGCCGTCAGCACCTGCAGAGTTTTGGTGCCGATCAGCTAAGCTGGTGGTCTCCCACCGTCTTTTGGCCACGGAGCAGCTTCCAAGAGCACCATAAGCAGACACCCCTGGATGAATTAGACAAAGACGAAAATGGCTCTGGTGGGGTGGCGGGAGGGGCGGCCACAACCCACTCCCCTCTCAGGTTCCTGAGACATCTTGTAGCGAATGAGGGCTCTTTTGGCCAACCCCTTCCTTTAAAAGAGAAAAAAGGCCCCAAACTTCGTTTGGCATTTTACGGATGAGAAGCTGGGGGGCGGGGGGGGGGGGGGGGGGGGCGGGCGGTGACGTGCCCAGGACCACAGCCGAGTCAGCGCCGCGTGCTCTGTGGCCACAGACGTTGGCGGGGACAGTGGCCGGCATGCCGTGTGAAGGGGGAGCGTGGAGCACTGAGGGGCAGGGGATCCCGCCTGGGCCAGGCACGGAG
The DNA here is from genome assembly GCF_028018385.1 of Neofelis nebulosa. Classification (NCBI taxonomy): domain Eukaryota; kingdom Metazoa; phylum Chordata; class Mammalia; order Carnivora; family Felidae; genus Neofelis; species Neofelis nebulosa. Next base: position 36,124,527 of record NC_080794.1, on the reverse strand, counting down.
AGGCCACGGTGGACTCTGCACTGATCCCCAGCTCCTGTCCTGGCCCTGAGGTCCCCCCAGCCTCAGGGAGCAGAGCTGCCGTGAATCAGCCAGGCCGAGTTAGACGGCTCGGACTCCAGAAGGTTCCTGGGGAGGCAGGAAAGTGGACTGGGCGCTCTGCCTGGGGCCGGGGAGGCGCTGGGGCCATCTCTGTGACGGGCTCAAGGCCACACCTCGACTTCCCGAAAAGTCATAGCTCTTCTCCTCCACGAAGCCCCCTCCAAATAAGCCCAAGAACATGATCTTATGCCCAAATGAGCCTGTCTCCTCAGGTCAGGGAACCCACTCAGGGGCTAGACTATGGGTGGGGGCCGCCGGACAGCATCCTGGCCTATGCCCCGGCGTCTAGAAGCACTGAGATCAACTTCACCTCAACGTCCCCTCGGATCATCGAGGGAAAGCTGTGTCCCCAAAGTGGGCCTCTGTTTCCCCATCCGTAAAAGAATGCTGAAGGGGCAGAACAAAGGAAGCACTGTCCTTCTTCTGGGAGCGGAAGGTAATCCGCAAACCCCACAAGGGACAGACGGGGGCAGATGCGGCTAGACCGGCAAGGAGGGCAGCACTGGCCACGGACGGAGTCCGGTGTGTGGGCTGCTCTGCTCAGGGAGTCCCGGGTGCAGGGGCCGTGACCCTGGACACTCAGGGCCAGAGGAAGCAGCCCCTCCTCCCGGGCCCAGGGCTACGAGAGAGTCAGTGACGCCCATGGGAAGGGGTCAGGCTCCTGGCCGTCCCCCGGACACTCACGCAGGCTGGGCACATGGGTGCTGGTTGCAGCGCCGGCGGATGGGCTTGGGCCTCTTCCTGTGGTCACACAGGTGCCGCTGGACCATGTGGTGGTCTCGCCGGCGCCGGCAGCCGTATTTGGTGAACTGGATCCCTGGGGGGAGGACAGGCTGACTTGGGCCAGGTCCCGCCAGGCCCCCGCTGCTCCGCTGGGTCTCAGGGACGGCACGCTCTGGAGGGCCCAGAGGGCCAATCCTACCTCCCCCGTGCCTTTGCACCCCTCTTGCCCAAGTCTCCTTCTGAAGAAGCCTTCCTTGGCCAGCCCATCTCATGTGTCCCTGATGTCGTGCCAGCGGTGCAGGGGCTGGGGTGGGGGAGGCGCCTGGCTCTGCACGGCTGCCTCCCTGTATAGCGGGGGAGCCCTTACAGGGTGCAGGCCTTGCCCCGGTGCTGCTCCCCCACTCCCAGCCCCATCCCCAAGGCTCTGGCCAGGCAGGTGCCACACCCAAGAGATCTTTAAGGGGAAACGGAGGCACGAGCTAGGGACACATCAGGTGGAGACAGTGTTGGCCCCCAGCCACTCCTACTCCTCCCCTGCAAAGCCCTGGGCTGCCCCACAAGGCAGCCAGATGGCTGGGCAGGCCCGTACCTCCTCCGCAGGCCTTGGTGCAGGGGGCCCAGCTCTTGAGCGCCCACTCGTAGGTGTCCGTCTCCTCCAGGAGCACGTTGTTGCTCCCAATAAGGGGCAGCAAGTCCTCATGGATGATGTACTTGTAGGCCAGGCTGCTGCGGGGGCCACCCTCAGCTGGGGGGAGCACCTGAGGGGAGACAGAGCAGGTGGCACAGGACTGGAGAGCAGAGAAGCAGGGCCAGCATGGGGGGGGGACAGGGAGGAGGGGGTCAAAGGAAAGGATGTGGGGTCAGCACCGAGCACGGCCTGGGAGACCATTCAGACCAGCAGCCACGCAGCAAACTCAGGCTAAGCAGCAGGAACAGCCTGCGTGCTCACCTGGGATCATTTTCCTCCCAGACATAAGTCCTCACGAGGACAGGGACCGTGTCTGCTGGTCTGTCTTGCTTACCAGGGCATCTGGTCTGGACCTATGGCCAGGTCTATAGGACTCTGATCAGATATAAGATGGTCTGTAAGCCTCTGATCAGGTATATGGTTGCAAATACCTTCTCCCATTCTGCTCAGCTTGTCTTCTCACTGTCTTCACGATGTCTTTCCAATGTACGAAGGTCCTCAATTTCCATGAAGACCAGTTTACCTATTTTTCTTTTGGTGCTCATGCTTCTGGTATCATAAGATGCAAGGTCAGGAGATCCCCCCCTCTATTTTCTCTAAGAGTTCTATGGTTTTAGCTCTCTTACTTGGATATTTGATCTGGTTTGAGCTTGTTGTATACGGAGTGAGGTAGGGGTTCAACTTCATCCTTTTACATGTGGCTATCCAGTTGTCCCAGCACCATTAGGTGAAGAGATTATTCTTTGCCCATTGAATGGGTCTTGGTAACCTCCATCATTGGCATAGGTGTATGGGTGGCCAGAACGTATAAGGTGAATAGAAAATACATGCAGAGTGAAATAATACACTGACACCAATAGGCTTCAGACCCTGCCCTCTAGGACCTCCCCGACTAGTGACGGTCGCACCAGGAAAGAAGCCTGTCCAAGCTCTCCCTGGCATGAATCAGCCAGTGTCAGGAGCACCACAGACAAAGCCCCTCCTGGTCTGAGCTCCTGCGTTAATAATCCCTGCTCCATAAGCCCCGGTCTATGGCCTAGGAAGAGGGGGTGTGGGAAGAGGTGGACCCCAGCAAGGACAGTGACCGCATCCCCCTCTCCGGAGGCTGGCAGCGTGAGCTGGCACCCCCCAGTCACTCGCGGGCAATGCCATAATGCAAGCGGCCATTGGATGACGCCAGGGCAACAGGGGGAACCAACGCAGGTGCCTCCTCTCATTCCCCGGCCCTGTTTCTGGCGCTGCGTGACGGAGAACAGACTCCCTCTCATAGCAAGACAACCGTTTCTTTCTCCCTCCTCACGTGCGTCCTGCCAGCCTTTGTGCACAGAGGGCATCTAGGCCTTGGCCTTGGCCAGGCTGCTAAAGACACTGCAACACTGCTTCTGCCGGGGCTGCGCTGGCTCAACAGTGAAGACTGGGGAGGCTGGGCTGGGGCAGCAAGGGGGTGGGCAGGGGCCACCGTACAGGGTGGGGGCTCACCAGGACGGCGATGGCTTCGGGCAGGGGCCCACTGGTCTTGAGGCTTTCCTTGGCGTCCTCCACCACATACTCCCACTCCAGGCCCATTGCAGTAAAGGTCCGGCTCATTGCTTCCTTGCCCTTGGGGTTGAGGATGAAGCTTCCTGTGACCTGGTTCTTCACCGCTGGCCATGGGGAGAGGGTCACACAGATTTCTATTCCCCTCCACAGGAACACTAGCCAGACCTCCTCTGGGGCTTCGAGACCTTCCTAGTGGATCCCCTGGGGCTCCCTATGGCCTGTCACCCCTTTCCACCAGAACCTTCCTCAGTCAGATGAGTCAATGCACCGGCTGCACGCAGCACCCCTGCCTCTAGACCCTGGCGCACCCATTCCTCCCACCGTCTTCCCTTCTTCCCGTCTGACTAATCTTCACTCATATGGAAGGCCCAGCACAACGTTCCCCTCCTCCAGGAAGGCTTCTTTTCTTTTAAAAAAAAAAAAAAAAAAGTAAGTTTTCCTTTTATGTATGTATTTTTTTATTTTTAAGAGAGAAAGGGAGAAAGCGGGGTAGGGGCAGAGAGAAAGGGAGACAGAGAATCCCAAGCAGGCTCCATGCTGTCAGCACAGAGCCCGAGGCGGGGCTCGAACCCATGAGGGATCACGACCTGAGCCGAAACCAAGAGTCAGACGCTTAATCAACTAAGCCACCCAGGCGCCCCCAGGAAGCCTTCTTTGATTGCCCAGTCCTCGGGGACTTGCCCTCCCTTCTACAGCAGAGCACGAGGCTAAGAACACAGGCCCTGGCACCAGATTGATCTGGGGAAGTTACTTAGCCGCCCTGTGCTGCCTCAGTTTCGCCATCTGTAAAATGGGAATGCTAATCATCTGTAGCTCATAGGGCTGCGGCCGCATGAGGATAATCGCAGTACCCCCCTCCCACCTATCCATCATGGGGTCCTTGGGACAACTAAAGGAGTCCATAAGTGTAAAGAACTAGGCAGAGTGCGTGGCATGCAGCTGGCATTTAATAAATGGGACGCACTATGACTGCCATCAGAACAGGGCCCGAGTGTTAGCCTGGTGCCTGTCTCCCCCACAGCCTGTCAGTGTATCTCCTCCGTCCTGGTGTCCTTGGGGCCTGGCACAGAGTTGAGTCTTAGAAACACCTGTAAATGTCCACCCCTTAAAGTCCCGCTGAGTGAGTAACCCGTAACTTGTTATCAAAAGGTGTCGGGTGGCAGCTGGGTGGGAGGTGTGCAGGTGCAGACGGCCTGGCAGAGGCCCCTGCGTCACAGCCTTGGCCGCCCTGGAGCAGGCTGGTGAAGGGCTGCCGCCTCGGACCCGAGCCCCTCAGCCCAGGCGGGGGAGCAAAGGCTCTGGAGCCCTGGGGTGCCCCACCTGGTGCCGACAAAAACCATCCAGGGTAATGACGAGACCATAAGAGCCAACGATTCAGAGCACTCACCATGCACTGGTCACTCTGGCGCCCGCCTCGGCGGAATCCTCACACACATCCCGAGGTTGGTGCTATTATTGCCCCAGATGGGGACCTAGAGACCCGCGAGGGGCAAAGGTGTCTCCTGGACACACAGGGTGCTGGTGGCCCAGCTGCCTGGAGGACCAGCCTCCCTGCTGAGCGAGAGGACAGATGCCCCTCATCTCTCAATGCCTGATCCCTCTCTGCCCCCAGAATCTCCAGACTTGGAGCCAGAGCCGGGCCCAGTCTCAAATCTCCCCATGGCTCTGTCTGCTATCCTCTCAGCAGCCACCGTCCCCCAGCAGCCCTGCGCCGAGCGAGTCTATTGGTGCCTTTTTCTGGCAGCATTTGCTCACTTTGGGGCTCTGGGTCACAATTTGGAAATTCTCGCAGTATTTCCAACTTTTTCACGATTATTAAATTTGTCACGGTGCCCTGTGACCAGTGATCTTTGATGTCACTATTGCAAATGTTCGGGGACACCATGAACCCCACTTATTTAAGACAGCACACTTGGGGCGCCTGGGTGGCTCAGTCGGTTAAGCGTCCGACTTCAGCTCAGGTCGTGATCTCACAGTCTGTGAGTTCGAGGCCCGCGTTGGGCTCTGCGCCGACAGCTCGGAGCCTGGAGCCTGCTTCGGATTCTGTATCTCCCTCTCTCTCTGCCCCTTCCCCGCTCATGCTCTGTCTCTCTCTGTCTCAAAAATAAACAAAAACATTTTTAAAAAATTAAAAAAAAAAAGACAGTAAACGGATACATGTGTGTGTTCGGATTGCTCCCCAATCGACCATCTCTGTCCCTCTCCTCGGGCCTCTCTGTTCCCGCAGACACAACACTATTGAAATCAAGTCAGTTAATGACCCTACAATGGCCTTTAAGCGTCCAAGGGAAAGGAAGAGTCACATGTTTCTCACTTTAAATCTAAAGCTAGAAATGATTAAGCTTAGCGCAGAAGGCATGTCAAAAGCCAAGATGGGCGAAAAGCCAGGCCTCTTGTGCCGAACGGTCAGCCAAGTTGGGAAGTCAAAGGAAAAGTTCTTGAAGGAAATTGAAAGTGCTACTCCAGGGGGGCCTGGGGCGGCACTCAGTCGGTTAAACAGCCAACTTCGGCTCAGGTCATGATCTTGCAGTTTGTGGGTTCGAGCCCCGTGTCAGGCTCTGTGCTGACAGCTCAGAGCCTGGAGCCTGCTTCGGATTGTGTGTCTCCCTCTCTCTCTCTGACCCTCCCCCATTCGCACTCTGTCTCTCTTTCTCTAAAAAATAGATAAACATTGAAAAAAAATTAAAAAAAAAAAAAAGATCAAACCAGCCACAACATTCCCTTAAGCCAAAGCCTAACATGGAGCAAGGCCCTAACTCTCTTCAGTTCTATGGAGGCTGAGAGAGGAAGAGGAGGAGAGCGAGGAAGCTGCAGACAAAAGTTCGAAGACAGCAGAGGTTGGAGAAAAGAAGCCATAAAGGCACAAGGTGAAGGAAGCAGCAAGTGCTGATGTCGAAACTGCAGCAAGTTTTCCAGAAGATCCAGCTAAGATAATTCAGAAGGTCACTACAAACAACAGATTTTCAATGTAGATGAGACAGCCTTCTGTTGGAAGGAGATGCCATCTAGAACTTTCACGGCTAGGGAGGAGTGTCCGTGGACTGTCCCGAGGCCTACGTAAGGTAATGGATGACAAGTGCCAGCTCGAGGCCTGGCACATGGTAGATATTAACAGCATGGTTCTCTTCCCTTGACTTCCTTTCAAAGAATCAAAGTCCCCAAATTCCAGGAGAGTCTAACGAGCCTGGACGGGGCTTTGGCTTTCACTGCCAAGACGGCCACCTGTCCTGGATGTCTCCAGAGAGCACGCACATACCCTGTCAGGCACGTGCACATACACACGCTCACTCTCAATACGTGCAGCTTGCACATTTCCACGGCGGGCTTGCCGCATACCTCACAACTGTGCAATCACACAGTGCGTGCCAATGTCAGGTTTCCGTCCCACTTCCCTCCCCGCCCAGCTCCTGGGAGTTCTAACCCTCCAGGGAGCTCACAGGCGAGCGTGCCCACACTGAACCTGCCCTGGGTTCTAGAAGCCTCTGCTCCGACCCCCATGGAAGCCCGGCTGCAGCCTCCATGGAGCACTCCTCGCTGCCAGCAGACAAGAGGAGCTAGACGTCCGCAGACAGGGGTGGGGGCTGGGAGGAGTGGGAGGGCTGGCTGGGGAGGCCCCAGGGGCTGCTAGTATTATGGAATCGTCTGAATCATCCGTAGGGGTGTAGCAGGAGGAGCGTCTGCAAGCTCCTCCCTCTTCTGGAGTCAGCGGCCCTTCTCTCCTTGCCCCCTCCCCTCCCCTCCCCTGGCCCCTGTTCTGGCACAATCCCCCAGAGCCAGACAGGCAAGTGGGCAGGGAGCTGGCCAAGCCAAGCCCTCCTGACTCATACCCATGCAGAGTGGGGCTGTGGGCAACGAGGGGCCTCTGGGACATGCTAAGTAAGGCCCGGCGACACCATGGCACCCATGCCCTCTGTAAGGGGTCTGAACAGACAAGTGCAGGAGGATGCGGCCACTCCCCAGTGTCAGGGAAGCATCCTTCTGTCTGCCTGCCCCCCGGGACCCTGCTCCAAACCATGCTTACGTGTTTTCAATTGAGATGTAATTCACGTAGCACGCACTCAGCCTTTGAAAGTGTGCAACTCACTGACTCCCGGACCACTGCCCGATTCCAAGACACTTCATCACGCCCATTTGCAGATGCCCCCATCCCGCTCCCACCGGCCCCTGACCACCACTAAGCTACTCTCTTGTGTCCACGGATTTGCCTGCCCTGGACATGTTCATTTCTTAACCACCAACTTGGCTTCAGCACAAACAGAACAAAACAAACAAGTAAGCACAAAAATCTGTCCCCTTACGTTAATGTTCTCAATTTGAATGCTGTCGATTTCTTTTGGGGCCAGAATTTTTCATCTCTCTTGGCTTTAGAGTTGTAGAACTCTCATAAGTAGTGCCTCAGTGACTGTGTTTATGTGTCATCAGATAAGAAGGATTTAAGGGTCCGTGTGTCAGACTGGCTGCAAATCCCTCCTCTTCCTACGTGCAGGCCTCTTTGCACTGGGACTCTACCGCACTTCCCACCAAGAGATCGTCTGTTTCTACAGCTTGAGTCTGGGCTTGGCCATGACACCTGCTTGGGCCGACGGGACGCTACAAAGCATGACACACGTAGAGACCTGGGAAGTGTTTGCACGCTGGGGCTTGCCTGCTCTTGCCCCCGCTGAGGACCATGTGACAGACCACACGAGTAATCCCAGGCTAGCCTGCCAGGGACGCGGCCCTGTCACCCCTGTCACCCCCGCTGACAGCCAGTACCAGCAACACCTACAGCCCCACCAGATGCTGCATTCACGGGAGTGAGTCCAGCCACAGGAGAAGTAGCTCCAGCTGGGCCCAGCCCAAACTCATGGCCCACAGAACCATGAGCTAACACAAACACTCGTTAGAAACCGCAAAGTCTGGGGATGGGATGTTAGACAAGCAAAAGTTGACGGATACATTCTATGAAAACGGTCTTCTTCTGTGTACAACAGATGGACCGTGGCTGCCCCTGGGGAAGGAAACTGATCCTGGAGGGCAGAGGTGGGAGGGGCAATCTTCACTGGATCCCCATTCACACCTTCTGACATTCGAAGCATGGAACGGGTTGTCTACTCAACCTAAGTTTTAAAAAAATGTTTCTAAGCGTTCCCTGCATTGGACTGCTCTCCTCTGCCCTCCCAGCTCCCCATACTCACCAATGTGGTGGGGAACCTTCTCCAGCTCCTCGATCTGGATGTGCCTGGCACCCGCCGGGATCTGGACCAGTTTGAGAGCTGCTGCCACAGAGCAGGATCCGGAAAAACCGTGAGCATCTTGAGCTGGTGGCCCCACTGCCCAGCACACCCCGTCACCCCCTCCCCCTGCACGTGCCCAAGAACCTGTTTCCTCATCTGTACAACAGGAAGGGGGGACCCTTGCCCACAAGGTGCCGAGAGGTTCAAATGAGATGCTATGGCTTAAAATGCCCTAAAAACTCTAAGGGCTGTGGTGGGGGGCGGGGGGGGGGGGAGGGGAGAGTATGCAGACACTTTGTTGCTACAATTTTCCACTTTCTTGAGCCTACTTTTCTCTTCTGATGTTCCCCCCCCCCCTTTCTTCTCATACCTTGAGCCACCATCACGGCTGCCCTGGGCCCCATGGCCCTCCCAATCCCATGCCTGGAAACAAACCCTTCTCGAAGCCACCAACTTTCTCCCCACAAGGAGAGATGAGGCAAAGCTATGACAGTCCCAAAGGGGAAATGGATCTAATTCTTCCTACAGTGTAAAGGACTAACATCTGGCCCTTTTCAACAGCCAAGTGTGGTCCGATGGAAGGTAGGGAGGGAAGTCAAGGAACTCAAGGTACCAGGAGTTGAAAGGAGGCACCACAAGTTGACCAGGAGAGAGAGGGGAGAGAGGGAAAAAAAAAATTCCAGTCCAGTCTGGGCCACATCCTCAGATGTGTCTGAGCTCTCACTCCCACAATAGCCCCAGGGCCAGAGAGATGGCTGAGTTCCTATCACAGCGCACTGGCCAGCAGAAAAATGCTTCTGAAGTCCCGGGCCCGAATGCAGGCAGTGCTCACTGGAAGAGGCTGCGGCCAGCTGCAGCTTCTGACTCAGTGGCCTGGGGCAGCCCGGGAAGGTCTGGAGGCAGGCTCTGGGTGCCTTCTTCCCTCCCCCGCCCTGAACCGTGGCCCAGCAGAGGACGGACGGCTTGCCCAAGGGACTCGGGCTCAAGGGCCCCTGCTGGGCCAGAACCCCAGCCACTCCTGGTCATCTCCCAGCCCCAGCCTCTCACCTGCCTTCTTGGAGGCCTTGCCCAGTGTCCCCTTCACAGTCCTGCAGTGAGAGTTGTCGCCGCCACAGACACCGCACTTGTCATCTGCCTTCATGGACCCCACCTCCTTGTCACAGCCAACGGGCTGACGCCAGAGGTGGGGTCAGAGGATAAGGCTCCCGTGCTCCCCACCCCCACCCCCCACCCCAGGCCGGCAGCCCCTGGTTCCCTCCCCAGTCCCCACGGGTTGACCCTGAACCCAGAGGCATTCCTGGACACGTCACTGCCACAAACTCGCCAAGTGACACAGGCAGGTCTTAAACCTGGCCATTCCTCTTCCCTTGAATGGGCTGGGCAATAACCCCCTTCTAGGATCCCAGGGTTATGTTGAGGACCAAGGGTGTCATGGGTGGGGAAGGCGAGGAGATGCCTGTCTCCCTAGGGCCCAGGAGAAGCGGGCAGTATAGCCCTCCGGTCTCCCCAGGCAGGCAGAAGGTGGGTGGCCCGGAGCAGGGAACCCACCACACATTCGCCGCGGGCGCAGACGCTGTATGGGTCCCGGTAGCTGCAGCGGGTCCCGTCGTGGACCACCTGGTTCATGAAGACCACATCCCCTGTGTCCTCCGACTGGCAGATCAGCTCACACTTCTGGGCATCTGTGGAGAAAGGGACCGTGCTGCATTCCCAGCTGTGCTCGGAGAAAGCGGGCTGGCCCAGAAGGACATCAGCGCATGTCCCAAGTGGGAAGCTCCTGGGCCAGCTCTGGGCAGTGGGGGGAGCACTGAGTATGGAGCTGGGACTTACAATCCCTGCCATGTCACCTATTAGCCTAGTGACCCTGGGCAAATCAGCTGACCTCTCGGAGTCTCCGTTCCTTACTTATTATCCCTGATCAATAAAATGCCACATCAGGATGCTAAATAAAATCAAGTGATAAAATAATAATAATGGCCATAATAATAAGCCAATATATAGTGAATGCTTACCATGTACCAAATACTTCCAAAACCTTTACATACTTTTTTTTTTTTTTTTTTTTTTTTTTTAAGTAGGCTCCACGTCCAATGTGGGGCTTGAACTCACGATCCTGAGATCAACAGTCACGTGCTCTACTGACTGAGTCAGCCGGGTGCCCCTATACACTCTTGATGTACAACCTCAAATTTTTTGTGTGACTTAACTCATTTAAACTTTTCAGTAAGTTCTAGGAAGTAAGTTCTAGCATTCTAGAGGAGGAGACCAAGGACCAGAGAGGTTAAGAAATTTGCCCAAGGCCACACAGCCACATACTGAGAACCAACTCCAGGATTCTAAACAAGGCAGTCTGGCTTGAGTCCCACACTGACCTCTACATACACTTCAGCAGTCTCATGTATAACAGTGTATCTCAACATGATTGCAAACATCAGGACACCCTGTGAGAGTAAAGCAGGGCAGTAGGCTGGGTTTGGGTTTATAAAACAAAGTTGCAGTAAGAGCAGAAAGGAGGCCCTTCCTAGTTCTAACAATTAATTGTTCTCTTTCCCATCTGGGCTATTGATGTCCTTAAAAGAAGGTTCCAAAAAACGTACCATATAAACACTTGCTGTGTTTCTTAGAAAAAGGGAAGTTGGGGCTTAGCTAACTTTCTGGAATTTGTCTAAAAGTCCTAGGAAAGCCCAAAGCCCAGCTGCCCCATGGGCCTTGAAGCCCCTTCCTCTAGAGGCTTGTTTGGATCTGAATGGATCTGCAAGGCTTTCAAAGCAAGCCATCCCCTTAGCCAAACTTCTCAGCAACCAAATGGCTCCCCGCCCCTTGTCCCTGGGCTCCTAGGATACATCTTGCCCCCAGTACTCAGGGCTCAAGTTCAGAGCCACAGCATCCAATAACACTTTGAACTTCACACACAGGTAGGACCCTGACCAGTACGCCCCAGGCAGGCAGGCAGCCATGGAAGCCAGCGGACAGTGGCAAGCTCCCCAGAATGGGAGGAATTCAAAGCAGAGGGAAAATGCTCTCTGCGATCATATTCTGGAGAGGTCTGTGTACCGGTGGGCAATGGAGAGGCCTCTAATGTCCCTTCTAATCTGAAGGCTGTCATTCTACATGTCAGCTGAATTGCCCTGCAATTAATACTTTGGAACAGGGGCTAAAAGAGGCGAAATGTCCCTGGTTCAAAGGGCACCTGGCGGGGGGGGGGGGGGGTGCGGGAGGGGGTTCAGTCAGTTGAGCGCCCGACTTCGGCTCAGGTCATGATCTCACGGTTTGTGGGTTTGAGCCCCACGTCGGGCTCCACACTGACAGCATGCAGCCCGCTTGGGATTCTCTCTTGCCCTCTCTCTGCCCCTCCTCAGCCCCTTACTTTTTCTCTCTCTCAAAAATAAATAAACTTAAAAAAAAAGAAAAGAAAAGAAAAGAAAAGAGAAAAGAAAAGAAAAGAAATGCCCCAGTTCCAGATCGTTTCCCCGCCAGGGAACAGTCCTCATAAGCCTCCACATCAGGGATGGCTTTAAGGAGGACGGTGGCCCAAAGACAAGGGCCTGCACAAAGGCGGCCAGCCTGCCGACTGTCCTCCACCGTCCCTCCACCTCCACTGGTGGCCCCAGGCACGGGAGGCCCACCTGGCAGATGCCCAAGGGCATGGCGGATGGGAGGGGGAGCGGGGCCCACTCACCGTCTTCTGGCTCGTAGGGGATCCAGCTGTGCTTGGCGTCCCGGTGGATGTAATAAGAGTTGCGCCTCGCACACTGCTGGGCCCGGAAGTCCTCGTGGGGCCCCGGGCACTCCTCGCTGTTGCACACCTGGTACTGGAACATGGGCCCTGAGCACAGGCGACCTCCGTAGGCTGGGCTGGGGCAGGCAGAGAGACCCGGTGACCTTGCCGGGGGGAAGGCTGGGGAGGGCCAGGCTTCCCGCGTGGCCCCCAGGGGCAGCTCGGCCTTCTAGGGGGACATAAAGCGGCTGCTCGAACGTAAACTAGAGGGCTGCTCGTGGTGGGGGCTGCCGTGCTCTGAGCCCTTCCAGATTCTTCTCGCTCCACCCCTGGGGCATATGCCACCTGCTCCCCTGTGTGTTGGCGCGAGGGGTGGTGGGGGAGCTGAGAAGCACGGAGCCAGGGATGAGCAACCCTCTCCAATCGGGCTGGAAGAGAAACCGGTCTCATTTATCTCTGTGTGTCCTTCGAACCACATGACTCACGGCCTGACATACCACGGGGGCACTCCCTCCCAAGGTGCCCCCGCGAGTTCCCATCTGCACCCGCTTCGCGTCCTAATAAACTAAGCAGTGGTAAAAACAGACTTGGGTCCCGAATGAGAAGGCCTGGCTAGGTCTAACCCCACGTCCCGCCTATGCAAATCTTGGGCAAGTCACTTAGTCCCGCTGAGCCTTAATTTCCTCTTTAAAGGTGGGACCCGGATACCTCTTCGGCCACCTACCTCCTGGTGTGTCGGTGAGGAATAAATAAGAAATGGCCTATGACGTACTCTGTACCGTCTGCCATCACGTTAAGAGGACTGGGTAGCGTTACGGATGCCAAGGGTCCAGGCGTAGGTGACCGCGGCTCCGCTCCCGGACGCTGGGGCATCACGGGGGTTCGTGCACCCGAGCGCTCAGCCTTCTACCTGGCACGGAGCAAGTGCTCGATACACGGTAACAATTGTAACAGCAGCTGTCATCCGTTAGTGCCTAATCTGGGCTGGGCACAGCGCTGAATTCTTTCGCTTAAGCCTCGTGAAATAAAAATAGTTCTTATCACAGAGGAGTTTGAAAGAGGGCAGCTCTGATGGAGGGGATAACCATCCACCTGGAAGGTGTTTTACTCAGAGTGGGCACCACAGGGCCCTGCCCCAACCCCAGCTCTCCCCCCACCGACGGGTGGAAGTTACGGGGCGGGCCGTTGGGCTCCTGTTTGCAAAAGGTCAGCACAGCCGTCTGACACAGGAATAGGCTCCTCTGGGCGGTAGTGAGCTTCCCATCCCTGGAGGTAAACGGCCGAGCGTGAAGGACCCCTCCTGAGGATGCGAGGGAGGGTGGCCAACACCGAGCCACAGCATCCAGGGGGCCTGCTGTTCCGCGGAGTCTCGGCGTCCCTGGTCCGCGGAGCCCGCTGACCCGCACGGCCGCGTGTGACCCACACCGCCAGCCCTCATCTCGCCCGAGGCTGTTCTGAGCAGCCTGGGAGAGGCAGGCCATGGCCAGCTGGCCCTTGGAAGTTCCAAAACCATGGGAGGGATCCCCATAGAGGGGACAAAAGGGGAGAAACAGACCGGTCCCCCAGAATGTTGGATTTACTGGGGCAGTGAAAGGCAGGAGTTGATGTCAAGTTTTGCTTCCTGGGGTAGAAAACAAACATGGCTACTGAGCATTTAGATCAGTGTTTTCTCAAAGCTTAGCCAGAGGATCCGGGTCACGGGCAGGCTCGTGAAACTGGGGGAGTCTTTGGGCCCACCCAGAGTCTTCTGCACGTGAGAGTCTGAGAATCACCGCTTCAGACCTAATCTCAGCCTGATGGGAGATGTCAGGCCCGGGTGGAAGTGATGTGCCCCCCCCCAAACAATTTTGGGTCCCCACCATCAGGATACAGGCACCTGCAGGGTCTTTCTCTCTAGTGTCCTGCCCCTCGGTGCCTTCCTCACCCAGCCCCTCCTCAGGCCTAGGGAGGGAGGGGGTCCCCTGCCCTGCCCTGCCCACCTCAGCCAAGAGCACTCACGGGGGATTGTCACAGCTCCGGCTCCGGGATCGAACGCCACCCCCGCATGACCGTGAACATGACCCGAACTTGGTCCAGGAGCTCCAGCCTCCATCCTGGCCGTAAGTCTGCTCTGGCGACTTCCAGATGCAGTGACCTTTGAAGCACCACTGGGATGGAGCAGAGGGAATGAGGTTACCCTGGGCACCCCGCCCCCCGCTGCCTAGCCTGCTAGGAAGGGTGCCCGACTGCGCACATGGCTCACAGGTGAGCCCAGAGAAAGGGACATTAAGAGTACGAGCCCCGGGGTGACAGAATCCTACCCACACCGCAAGCCCAGTGACCTCCGGCAAAGGGCTCCCCTTCCTGAGCCTATTCCTCTGGTGTCCACTGTGGATAACAGCACCTGCCACCAGGGCTGCCGTGAGCCTCCAAGGAGATGACGCCGGGCACACACAGCCCTCCAAAAATGGCAGAGAGTATTGCTAATGACGGTAATAATTATGCAATTATTTGGTTTATCACATCCGGAGAAAAAAAAGAGCTGATAGGGGAGAGAAGACACAGTCTTACCATGTTAATCTAGAGTAGATCTTGGCTCTGTGTCTCAAAATCACCACCCAGAGGCCACAGGCCGGTGTGCTTGTGGGAGGCAAGGCAGCCCCACAGGGAGGTCCATCCATGCACAAATGGAGGGGGTATACGAATGGAGTCTGAGAGGCCTGGGTTGGAACCCCAGCTCAGCCATTACTAGCTATGTGCGGCTGTGGCATAACTTCACCTTGCTGAGCCTCAGTCTACTCATCTGTTAAATGGGACTGTTCTAAGAACTAAAGGCAGCAATACCCACAAAGGCCTTAGCTCAGGGCCAGGCACAAAGGCGGGCTCGACCAAAGTAACCCCCTCCCCTTCTCCTGCAGGGCAACATGTAAGAAGTACACCAAAGTTCCCTGGGTCTTTTTTAAGAGATAACAGAGTGGCTCTCAGCCTTAGAGTCACCTGGGGAGCTTTTAAAACTCCAGATGCCTTGGGGCGCTTGGGTGGCTCAGGTGGTTAAGCGTCCGACTTCAGCTCAGGTCATGATCTCACGGTTCATGAGTTCGAACCCTGCATTGGGCTCTGTGCTGACAGCTCAGAGTCTGGAATCTGCTTCAGATTCTGTGTCTCCCTCTCTCTGCCCCTCCCCTGCTCATGTGCATGCACTCTCTCTCTCAAAGAATAAATAAACATTAAAAAAAAAAAAACCCTCCAGATGCTTTCACTTCACCCCCGACCAAGTGAGTCAGAATCTCTAGGAGTGGGGAGTTTTTACAGCAGCAATAGTATACCTTACATACTACAAAAAGTCTCTCCGGTCAAGTGTGCAAGTCAACAATTTTTCACAATCGACAGCGTTGTGCAACCGTCACCACGTCCAATTTTAGAACATTTCCATCACCCCAAAGAGATCTCCGTGCCCACCTGCAGTCGTTCCCCGTTCTAGAGGTGGGGACTCTTAGAGCTCCCCGGATGGTTCCAATATGCAGCCAGAACTGAGAGCCACGGATTGATTGTCACATGCAATTGTGACGGAAGGACCTGGAACTCTGCAAATACCAGGAGCCAGTGTACCGAGTCTCTGGGGTAAGAACCCGCCAGGTGTGGAGTCTACCGGGCCATGCATAGCCGTGGGAAGCCCCATCCATCTGTGAGGAGGCAAGCCCTCCACATGTGATGTGAGCGGGCAGAGCCTCGTGAGGGCAGAGGGCAGAGGGCAGAGGGCAGGCTAGGGGGGCAGGTCCTGTGGCTGAGTAATAACCCTGGAGCCTCTCTTAACACCCTGCTTCTTCCCAGCTCTCTGCTTTGCTCCAGCGTGACTCAGTGACTTCAGAACAACCCGAGGAGTGGAAAGGCCACTTGGTCAGGGGTCAGCAGGACCCAAAGTTCAATGAATGGCCCAAGGTCACCACAGAAATCAGAGAAGGGCCAGCAATATAGCAGAAGTGGATTTTAGAACCCCTCAGGCTCTTAGACCCGGCCATGAGGTCCTCCATACAAATGATGCCCTGGCACCCACACCTGCTCAAGAGGGCAAACACATGCCGGGTGACATGTGAAAGGGCAGGTCTGGGGCAGGGGAGGCAACACGCATATGGGAGAACCAGCATGGTGGGCCGGGGAGGGGGGCGGGCAGGACACCTGGAGTCTTCCCTTCATCCCTTCCTTTGCCTGCCTGGGCCTCACTCTTCTCATCTGTAAAATGGGGGGAAGGCTTCCTGCCAGAGGGGCGATGAGATGATGCCAAACTCTGTGAAGCAAGCGACTGTGCTGTGGGAGAGAGGGTGTACCTATGAGTTCATGGGGGGCTCCACGCACACACACACACACACACACACACGCAGCCACACGCCTGGGGGCAGGGGCTCCCCTGGGACCTGCACACTCCTGCTGCAGCCCCGGGAACGCAGGTACCTGGCCAGGGGCACACTCTGTCCCGTCCAGCGGGGGCCCCTTCTTGGTCTTGCAGAAGTACGGGTTGTCAGGATGGCTGCACCACAGCTGTTTGCAGGGCTCGAAGGTCTGGAACTGCGTGGTAAGGGGATGGGGGTCACTGGCTACACTGGCCCTCAGGCTCTGACAAGTTGTCCAGGGGGCAAAGGGCAGTGATGGAGAGGAGTGGTGCGGTGGACGCTGGGGCCAGAACGCTGTGAAGGAGGCAGGAGGGCCCACACCCTCAAACTGGACCCCACTCCAAGCGCCATGGCCTCCGGTGACCCCTCTTCCCTCCAGCGGGGCACCGAGAAGGGGCAGGCCACAGCCCACATCCCTTGTCGTCCCCCCAGGCCTCCCTCCTTGCCTTTGCAGAAGCCACTGTGACACTGGGCAGGGACTAGGGTTTCGAGGTCTGAGGCTCCAGGGAGGCTTGGGTCTGCCGACGTCCCCTGAGCCCAGTGCCTATCGGGGCTTCAAGGGGCTGTCGGTCCAGCCGGGATCCCAAGGCACCCAGACAAAGTCAGGACTCCCAGCATCCTCTAGTCTCGCCAGGCTGTGCCAGATGTTGGTAACCTCCCGCTTCCCATTGTCCAGGAGAGCCCAGTTTTTTTCTCTCCTATCATCTCCCTGCCAGCCGGACCAGTGTCCTCCAGATACAGCCCTGGGCATTGAAACCCCTTTCCACCCCCAGCTCAGAGAGCACGTGTCCCAGTGTGGCCTGGACAGACACGGAGCCTCCTGGGCCTGCAGAGCTGAGGAGGGGGCTGCATTCCTGGATGGGAGGTTTGAGGCGCTGGAGTCACCAAGGCCTGACCCCTCAGAAAGACTCCTGTCCTGGGATGTCCCTTCTCTGAGCCTCTGCCTGGACGCTGGTTAGCAGCTGCTCCGTTCTCTCCTGGGTGGCTCTAGCTGATCCCCAGGGCCAGGCTCTCCCTCGCCCTGTCCTGCAGAGTAAGGAAGGGCTATGCCCCCTTATATGTGTCTCCTGGGCATGGGGTGCGGTGGGGGGGCATGCAATTCACCGCCTGGAGAAGAGTTATGTGGCGACACGGGAGAATTTCACAAGGGTGACGAATCAGCCCAAATCATCCTACCAAATCCCTGAAGAGCAGACAGAGGCAACTATTCCTCCATCAGGCGGTGGCTGATGTGACAGAGGAACTGCCTGGCAGATAAGCTCCCTGATAACCCAGCCCAGCCAGGATCCCACCAGTCACCTGCCGCTCTGTTCTACTATGTTCCATCTTTCCCAGGAGTAAAGCATCCCCCAGCCACTGCACACACCTGTCCCCAAAGGTGGGACTGGGTGGGGAAGTTATGTAGCAGAAGGTGGCGGGGCCAGGTGCCGGTCGCCCTGGATCCCCCCCGCCATGGCAGCTGGCACGGAGCCTGTGGGCCCATCACCAGGCTACCTGGCCAGGAGGGAGGAAGATGTTCTATGCAGGACCAGCCTGGGTCACAGACGGACATGGCCCTAGTTCTCCAGCAGTCAGAGGCTGGTGGGAACTCACCGCAGAGCAGGTATGGTATCCAGAGCCGAAGTCAAAGCGGCACTGCTCGTCCATCGAGTAGTCAATGCCCGGCAGCTCCGGGGGCTGGGGCCAGGCGGGCGCAAAGGGGTCATCGAGGAGGCAGTCGTAGGAGCTGCCGGTGGAGACAAGGAGGTGAGCCAGGCTGAGGCCGGCGCTCCCCAGCTCTCCTTTCCTGGAGGTGGGGGTTTAAGGAGCAAAGAAGGCCTGCAGGAATCCATCCTTGCTGCCCTCTGCTAGAAGCCGTGACTTCCAGGGAGGAAGGCTTGGTCCCTGGACCATTTGAGGGCTCATTGCACCGAGGGAAGAAAAGTCAGGCCGCTACACAGGACGTACTCGGGGCCCTGGCCAGCTGCCACCTGAGGTGGGTGACAGTGTCTCTGCCCACACCTGCCCCCCCGCAAATCCTCTCTGTACCCATTCTTGGCCTTGAGCTCCTGAGTCTAAAGCTTGTCCTGGGCCCCTGATGACCTGGGAACTGAGCGTGTGTCGGGGGCAGGGAGGTACAGGGAGGGAGATGGCTGGGTGGGTGGGGGGGTGGGTGATGAAGGGCAGGCTGCATGCTCCCCAGTCCCCAGCCTGGAGGTGGAGGTGACCTACGGGAGGTAGCGGCTCAGCTCCACTTTGCTGCAGCGGGACCAGTGGAAGCGGTGGAAGGCAGCCTGCACCAGGGGCGCCATGACGCTGCCCAGGCTGGTCTCGTCCGCGCAGCCATTCCCCTGACCGTCATGCTCCATGCCGAGCCTAGAGGGTGGCGGTTTTGAGGGGGGGGGGGGGGGAGACGGGAATCCTGAGTCATGCCAGGGAGCCCGTTCCTGGGAAAACAGGCAGGTGGAACAGCAGTGGGAGACCATGCCCTGACCAGGCTTCAAACTGGACGGAAGCTGAGGGCCCCCCCTGCTCCCCAGTGGGGCTGGACTCATTCTGCCCTCCTGCCCCCTCCTCAAACCCCACCCCGCCCTCATGGCTTCCTTGGCCAGCTCAAGCCCCACTCCGACCCCAGACACCCTCCCTGGCCACCCTGACTGAGGGCTGACCTCCCACGGTGGCGGCCACTTGCCCCACCATTAACACCTCACATGCCACGACGTGCTGTCTCTTCGCCAGACCCAAGGCCTTCAAGTACAAGGACCCGGTCTTCATTTGGTTCAGCTCAACCTCATTTACCGAGTGGCTTACTTAAGCTTCTCCGAGACCCCGTAGTACTTTAGCCCGGAGCTCTGTGCCTGGTACACACCTACCATGATGATAGTCTAAATTTAAAAGCTTGGTTCTTTTTATAATTAGTACTTAATGCCAAAGCCCAGAGGTTCTAAATTCTCAGGTACTCCCAGGTGGCTGCGTCTGGCCTTGACCACTAGACAGACAGACACAGGGACCTCTGGTGCTGACCTTGGCTCTCCACGGGGAGAGGTCTCTGCTTTGGGAAGAGTGGACCCCCCTGCCTCCCACGTACGGGAAGACAAACTCCCAGCTCTAAAATATGTGGAACTATGGGCAGGAAGAGACCTCAGTATACCCCGGGTGCCAGCCTCCATGCTGCAGAGCAGGAAACTGACCCTCAAGGGGTCACCGCCCGGTGAGGGGAAGAGCTGGGATGAAGTCCACATGGTCTCTGTGCCGACAGGGCCGGTATGGAGAGGGGCACGGCAGACAGCGGGGGGCAGAACCCCTCTGGGCTGGCCCACTCCCCTGCTCCCCAGGCCCTTCACCTGCAGCACACAGCCCTCCCTCCGCGTGTGCACTGGGGAGGGGCCGGGCCAGGAGTGCGTCCCTCAGCTCTGCCCCCTGGGCAGACGACGCCAGGAGGCATGACTGTCGCATGGGCACATTACCGGAGGACACACTACATGTCGGTGGCTTATCTCCTTTCTCCCGGAACGTAGCTTCTCTGGCCTAGTCTCCACGTCAGTCCATCCCTACAACGGGGCCTGGCGCACAGTGGGTGCTCAAGAAATGTTGGTCGCATGAACGGATATGCTCCCAACAAAATCCAGGCCCAAGGATCAAGCCAGCAAGCCGCCAGCCTGGCCTGAGGCCAGAGCCTCTGTGCACCTGTTGAAGATGGGCTCAGACCAGCGCCCCAGTGTGCACCGAGCACCAGTGTGGGCCGGGACAGCTCTGAGAAGGGCCTTGAGTTGTGCATGGGACGAGGGAGAGAGACCGTCCAGAGAACAGACCACCTCCTATGACGGGATAGTGCATCCGCCTGCCCAAAGACAGGGCCACATCTGGTTTTCCGTGGCCCTGGGATTTAGGGGCTTGGACCCAACAACGCAGGCCTAGAATTGCCATCTGGGCCCCTGGGCTCCGTTCCCATCAGGGCTGGGCCTCAGTGCGTGGGCAGCTCCTCTGGCATCTCCGGGGACACTGGGATGGGGGCCTGATCTGGGATAAAGCCTCCCACACCCGCAGAACCCCTCGGAGCTCCCGGCACAGCCCGCCCTCCCGGCGCCACTTACACGTGGCCGGTCTCGTGAGCCACCACGAAGGCCGAGGAGAAGCCATCCTCGTGGTTGAGGGTACAGCTTCTCAACGGGTGGCACATGCCAGTGACAGGCGCATACCCTGCCGGGGAGAGGGAGAGAGGGCGGAGAGAGAGGTCATGGGGAGGTAAAGCAGGACTCAATGAGGTCTGTGACTGACCAGCCACTGCAGGGACATCCTGACGTGGTCACTGCCAGAGGCTGCCTGGAGGAAGAAGGATCCTTGCAAGGCCCGCCCCCCCCCGCCCCACCCAGTACAGCAACCCCGAGCCAAATGCCCCCACACCCTAAAGCTCCACGGAGCCCCTCAGGGCCCACAGCCTCCTCTAATCAAGGCAGTGGGATTTCCAGATGCCCCAAGCCTGCCCAAACCCGACTTCCACGCCGTGCCCCTCTAGCCAGCCAGTCAGCTGGTCAGTCAACAAACACACTCCAAATACTTTTTGATGGGGAGGGCAGGGGTACACTGTGTTACATTCTATGGGGAACCAGAGGAATCAGATCCAAGCCCCCCTGCCCTGCCCCTGTCCCTGCCCCTGCCACACACCCATACTTAAGGAGCAGATGGCTTAGCAGAGAGACTAGGTGGTAGGAGGTCAGCTCACACGAGGGCCCGCAAGGCTACAGTCAAGGGGCATCATGCGTGTGCAGGGGGCATGTGGAGGAGAGAACAGATTCAACTAAGGGGGTTGAGGGCCACCAGGTAATGGCTCATGGTGGGGGGGGGGGTGGTTGGCGGGCACAGGGCTGGGCCCAGAGGACAGGCAAGACTCTGCAGGGGAGGGGATGGGGGGACGTGCTGGGGGGGGGGGACACAGAAAGGCAGTGCAGGGGGCTGCACGTAGCAGCCCCAGTCATGTTTGCTAAGTAGCTACTGTGTGCGAGGCCTGAATTCTTTTTTATTTACTTATTTATTTGGAGAGAGAGAGAAAAAAAGCACATGTCCATGGGTGAGGGGCAGAAAGAGAGAGAGAGAGAGAGAGAGAGAGAGAGAGAGAATCCCAAGCAGGCTCCTTGCCGTCACCGCAGGGCCCAACGTGAGGCTCGATCCCACGAACCGTGAGATCACGACCTGAGCCGAAATCAAGAACCAGACGCTTAACCCACTGAGCCACCCAGGCACCCCACGAGGCCTGCGTTCTAAGGAGCCTGCTTCCCAGCCTCCCCGGGGCCCTGTTATAGGCTGGGAGGGAAGGCTGGGAGAGACCTCGGAGAAGGGGTGAGGGCAGAAAGCACTTCCTGCCTGGGGCTGCAGTTATCCAGACAACTCTACCCGGTCTTCAGAAGTGCTCAAATGCACTTTTAGCTGAGACGCTTCGGGGGACTCTAATGAGAGGCTGCGGTGTGAAGGAGCTTCCTGGGGCCTCTACTGTCCTGGAGTTCTGAGGTTTACTCTACGTGAGACGTGAGGATACAGCTGCACGCGTGTTGGTATGTTGGACATGTGTCTGTGCATGAGCACGCACGTGTAAGTACGTACATGTATCCGCATGCGTAAGCGTGTGTATCTATGTGATCCGTGTACATGTATATCTGTGTGTGTGTGTGTGTGTATGTGTGTGTGTGTGTGAGAGCAAACCTCACACTTGACACTTCGGGGATTCAGACAAGGAGGCTTTGGATAGAGGCATGGCCAGCTGACTCCCTTCTGGAATCAGACCAGGAAAAACTAGAAAGCCCTCAACTCGGAGCCTGAAGATCCAGTCAGAGATGCAGATCTGTCTCGTCTCTGCTAGAGGACAGGGGCAAGCCTCTTCGCCACTCTGTGCCTCAGTTTCCCCACCGGGAAAACTGCGAGTGACCAAAGCTTCACGTGTCTACAGAGCACGCACGACCACAGGCATTTATTTCAGGCCTCCCTCAGACCTTGTAGCGGGCTGGAATGGGGGAAAGCGGGAACTGTTTTTTCCCCACTCGGCAGGTGGGAGGACCAGGGGAGAAGAAGTGAGCTTGGGTCGCTGCACAGAGAGGTGTGGAGCGTGTCCACACACAGGCACCTGCTAGGTGCCCCGAGGCCTGTGATGAGCCCATATCGATACGGGGGTAGGGGGTGGGGGGCTGGGGAACAGAAGCATCTTGAAGATGCTGACAGGTCTTCCCGCAGCCAGGCTCTGGGACAGTAAGCCTGACCACTCGCGGCCACCTGCAGGCTCGACCCAGACAGCAGGGACCAGAGCGGGGACCCATTCACTTCCCCTGATCCCCGAGGAAACCACTCTAAAGCTTGCCCATCCAGATGGGCCAGGTCCTTCTCCAGAGTCCCATGAATCTCTCTGTTGACTGGCTCCTCAGAGCTCCTCGGGTGGCTCCAGAGAGCCCAGCCCCGAGCCCCGGCCTCTGCCCTGCAGCTGCAACACCTGGCCACAGCAAATACAGTACCTTGCGTACCTGAGGGCCCAAAATCCTGCCGGGTGAGGAAGACGACGTGGTCATGGTGCTCTGCGTGGCTGGGATCCTGGCGCTGCTGAGAGTGTGCCCAGCGACATACCTGCTCCAGGCTGCGAGAGGGGTTCCCCCGCTCGATCAGGCTCAGAGACTGCGGGGGCCAAGAGCGTCAACAGAGAGGGGGTTGCCAGCGGGCACCCGTCGTTCCCCTCCCAGGGGCAGA
Source organism: Neofelis nebulosa (assembly GCF_028018385.1). NCBI lineage: Eukaryota > Metazoa > Chordata > Mammalia > Carnivora > Felidae > Neofelis > Neofelis nebulosa. The sequence goes on along the minus strand of NC_080794.1, from coordinate 36,101,472 downwards.
GGACACCGAGGCCCGTGGGACGCGGTGCCGGTCCCCAGGTCTCCGTGCATGCGCACAGCCCTCCCGCTTCAGGGAACACTCGCGTGCCAGGCCCTGTGCCGGGACACCTGTCTGCTGGAAACTCAACACGCATTCTCTCGCATCCCTCGACCGAGCTGCAAGGCAGGGGTAGCTCTGAGCACTTCTGTGCCTTGTGTTCGTGGTCTCATCTAATCTTCACAACAGCCCCTGGAGGAAGGTGCTACTGCCACCCCCATTCGGGGGAGAAGAAGCCACCAGTCGGTCTAAGACTGCAGAGCCCAGGGCCCCAGGGTCCAACCAGAGCAGGACTTGTCTCGGGGTCACTGCCCGGCTCAGAACCCATTTCCACACGGGGTCCTCAAGGAGAGGGATCTCCAGCTGCCAGGGCATAGGACTGCCTGCTTCCAGACTGCAGGGAATCCCCCAGGCCCCGCTTAACATCCCCAAATGCCTCTGCCCCTGAAGCCTCGACTCTTAACGGTCTCAGGGTTCTGATTCTGGGAACAAAATGCTTCCTACATGCTGACCAGCCCCTCCCCACGCCACAGCCCGTCCGGTGCACCAGTCCCACACCCCCTCTCCCTCCAAACCCTGCCAGTTGCAGAAGGGAGGTGGTCACCTGCCGGTAGCCGACCATGATCAAGCGGACAAGGGCAATGTTTATGTGGGCGCCCAGGGACTCATCATGGTAAATCTCATCCACCTGCAAGGAGAAAAGAGCATGCAATTTTAAGGGAAGCAAACGTTTGTCAAGAGCCTACCACACAGCAGGTACTGAGCCAGGTACCTGACCCGTGTTATCCTCACCATGGCCTTTTCAGGCAGCATTCTTATCCCTACTGTACAGATGAAGAAACTGAGGCAGAGAGAGGCAAAAGGACCTTCCCAAGGCCACACCGCTAAGTTGCTGCAGACCTGGGATTCAAATCCTGCCCCACCTAGTTCCACCTGTGCACTCTCTCCACGAAGCCAAGTGTGAGGGGCTGGCCTCACACTCAGCCCTCTGACAAAGACTCATCTTTCCACGGCTCGGGAGAGTCCTTCCACAAATGTCCCCCGGCCCGGGTCGCTCACCCTCAAGTCCCTGGGTACCCCTCCAATTGCCACCGGAATCGTCTGTCTGCTCCGTAGTGCCCGGGCACTTTTCCACGGCAAATCCAAGGGAAAGTATACGAGGACCTTGGAAATGCAGAGTCTCGGGCCCACCTCCCAAGTCAGAGTCTGTAATCTGAACACAATCCCCGGGGATGCTCAGCCACGGTCAAGTTTGAGGACCATGGCCTTGGAAAACTCCCTTCTCCCACAGGCCCAGGGGTCCGTGGGGCAGTGTCCCGCACAGGCCGCCAAAGAATGCTATCCCTCCTACTCCCCGAATCAGGAGACCCGGAACAGTGTCCATGACAGATGGACGAGGCTCTGTCTGTCCACCCCCAGAGACAGGCAGCTCACCCTCCCCTGAGTGCCCATCTCCTAAGGATGCCCCTTGAACAATTCCAGCTTTTTTGTTTTAACTTTTTTTCTGAATATAAAACATTTCACCCTGTAAACTTTGAAAAGTACAAAAAAAGGTGAAAGAGGAAAACCAAATTGCCCAAACTACAATCAGCCAGATGTACAATAACCACAGTTACATTCTTCTTGCCGGGTGCGTATCTGTGTGTGTGTGTGTGTGTGTGTGTGTGTGTGTGTGCGGTGGGCGGGCAGGGGGGGGAGGGGGAGGCTCAATTTACAAAACAGTAATCATACTGAATATACCGTTAATACATTGGTTGTTTCATGAAACAGTATTCTGTATGTTTAAAAGCATCACCTCTAGGGGGCGCCTGGGTGGCTCAGTCGGTTAAGCATCTGAGTCTTGGTTTTGGCTCAGGTCATGATTTCACGGTTCGTGGGATCGAGCCCCACGTCGGTTCTGCTGACAGTGTGGAGCCTCCTTGGGGTTCTCTCTCTCCCTCTCTCTCTCTGCCCCTCCCCCCTCAAAATAAATAAACTTTTTAAAAAAAGTATCATCTCTAATGTCTGCATATGATGGGCCACGACTTAGATAATTAATCCCCTAGCTGGACGTAACCCCCGAGATTCGCTCAGTGACTCGCTCGGTGGGTCAGTGTCAGAGCACAGCACTGGTGAAGCAATGCAGTTACTGGGGGCCAGAGTCCCGGGTTCGGGTCCTAGCTCTGTGGCTTAGGGCACATCAGGCAACTCCTTGGGACCTCTGTTTCTGTTTCTGTAGAATGGGGATCCTAATGGCTGTCATAGGAGAACTGTGCGGTGGAAGATGGGCGTGCCGACCGGCCACACACACACTTTCTCCCAAACAAGTCCAACCTAAGAATTCTCTCCTGTTCTGCCAAAATAATCTGCACCGGAGTAACTCTTAAATAACCTTGGCATTTCAGCCCCTCCAACTCAGAACGTGGCCTTCTACGTGGTCAGTGTCTCAGACCTCCCTGATGTGCCCTGCGGGCAAGCAGACCAGAGATGGGGTGATAAGCAGGGCACGCTCTACACAGACACATCTGTGCCCCACATGTACACATGTAAACCCCACCGGTTGCCCCAGGGCAGGAAAAGAGATCAGTCGCTGGAATGCTTGGGTGGAGGCATCCGCACAGCCTCTAGGCTTTTGGAAATTCTCAGGGGGCCACTGTCTTCCTGCTCTGTCTCTCTCCAAAGCGGGCCAGGCAGGTTGCTGCCCGAATCCTTCCTTACTGTCCCCACACTCAGCAGGCCAAAGCCGCCCATCAAACCCCCAGTGACGCCTGCTCCAATGGCTGGCATCTCCGGCCCAGAACACGGGGAAGGCTTCGCGGTAGGACTGGGGAGGAGGCTGCTGCCTCTCTGAACAAGAAGTAGGATCAGAGCCCGAGTGTCCATCACTGGTGGGGGTTGAGCGGGGCCTTCTGATGCCACCTCCCACTCTGGGTAACTGGCCTAAATGCAATACTGAGCAGGCAGAAGGGGACGCACCATCCGGAGAGACCCCACTCGGCACAGCACTCTGAAATAATCTGGCGACCAAATGCTTCAGGGACAGATGTACATAGACCCCAGGAGCCGGGGGAAAGGAAGGTGGTGTACCTGTGGGAGGGAGGGGTCAGGGAGGACTTGCTGGAGGACCCAGAACGCGTCCCGCTGGAGAAGGTCACGGGCCTTTCGGAGGAGATGGGCAGAGGTTCAGGGCAGGGGAGAGAAAGGCAGGAGTCATGCGGAACCATCGAGAGAGCCCCAGGCCGGTGGTGATCAGGGCAGCTGAGGCCAGCCCCCCACGCGATGGGAATCTCTTCCCAGCCCACGCTCCCACACTTCCAGCAACGTGTGTGCTAGCCCGTTAGAAAGTTCTGGGCGCCGTGAGACCCACTGAACCTTCCCGTCCGCCTCCTCCACTGGCCTCAAGTCTCTCTCTGGAAGTCCCACGGGGCGTATCTGCTCCTTTCCCCGGGAGAGATGGCGGCCACAGTCTCTCAGGGGACTTCTCTCCGTGCTCACGTCGGTCAAACAGAAAACTTTCCAGGCGGCGAGAGAGACGACAGGCCACTTGCCAAGGAAGGGCCATCCATCTGGTTAGGGGTAGGTTTTCAGCAGTGACCAGGGGAGACGCTGAAGTAATAGCACCAAAGTCCCAAGATAAAGAAACCGTCAACCCACAATCCTGGGCCCAGCAAACCAGCTTTTAAGAACCACGATGAAAGAAGCCATTGTCAATCAAGGAAACAGAAACGGAGCCACCCAGACCCCACTGTCTGCAGGTCTGCAGGAAAGTAAGGTGGAAAGTGATCCCCAACAGGTGGCCCAGGGTGTAAGAGTGGGTGAACAGTTCTGAAGCTCTGAGAGCAGCAGGGTTCAGCAATGAGCCAGTCTAGTCTTTTCTTATGCTAAATAAGGAGATAAAAATAGAGTAATTCTATTTCACACCCTTATTCCCTCATTAAAAAAAGGAGGGGGGCCCTGGGTAGCTCAGTTGGTTAAGCATCGGAGTGCTGATTTCAGCCCAAGTCATGATCTCACTGTTCGTGAGTTTGTGAGTTCGAGCCCTACATCGGGCCATGGACTGACAGTGTGGAGCCTGCTTGGGATTCTCTCTCTCTCCCTCTCTCTGCCCCTCCCCTGCTCATGCGCTCCCTCTCCCTCTCTCTCAAAATAAACTTAAAAAAAAGGGGGGGGGGGAGGTTGGCCCTGCCATTCCACATCCCCTAGTGGGGTCCGTCTGGGGTGCCCTGGCACCCTCATCTGCACACACCCCCATCCCCCCCAGCCCTTGAGTAGGGCTCTGATTCAGCTGAAGCTGTCCTGACCCTTCCCACAGGCCAAGGAGGGGGCTGGACAGGGCTGCAGAAGTGCCTGGCACACAGGTCCCAGCCACAGCCGTGAGCTGGTGCTGGAGCCACAGCCAGGAGGGGAGCCACAGCCAAGAGGTACAGCTTCCTGAGAGGCCCAGGACCCCGGCCCTCTGGAACACACGCGCGGGCGGCCCCCTGGCAGGCTCTAATCTGGCTGTGCGCTCAAGAACTGGCTGTCGGCCTCCACCCTCCCAATGCCAAAGGTCAGGCCCGTGCGCCAGCTCTGGGGAGACCTGGAACTGCTTCCCGCGGCTGGGGGTCCCAGCGGGATACATCAAGAGACGCCCACAGGGCAGAAAAGAAGGCTATGTCTGGTGTCCTTCTTCCCCACCTCAGCCAAGTTCAACATCCCCTGCCAAGACCCCAGGGTAGGGTTCCACATCAGATATTGGCCTGGGACGGCCACTGGGTATATACTAGAAAATCAAGCAAACGTCAGGACTCTCTCTGGTCAAGGGGGCACAGAACAGCAGAAGGGAGAAGGTCCATGATAACGTAACAGAAGCTAGAGACCACTAGGGTTGGAGAAAGAGCCGCTATTCACTGAACACCTACTACGTGCCAGGCACCATGTGAGGGCTTGCATACAACCTCACGCCAGCCTACGGAGAGAGGAATTATTCCCGTCTCACAGGTGAGAAATCCAAGGTTCAGAGCGGTTAAGTAACTTGCCCAAGGCCACCCAGCTGGAAAGTGGGAAGGCTCAGATTTAAACTCTGATGCTTTGTGACTCTGAGCCACTCCACACAGCTGTTTTTCCAGAACCAGCTCCTGTGGCAGGCTGGCTGGAGTGGGCTTTCTGTGGCCTAGGAGAGAAGATAAGCGAAGCGGGTTTCCACATCCAGTAAACAGCAACACGGCCAGCCAGGGAGTCGTTGCGAGAGCCCCTTCTCTGTTCTGCTGTAACCCTGCATGGCCAGGCCTCCCGGGGGCCTTGTGGCCAAACCCAGGGAGCAGGAAGAAGGGAAGGGGGTTGGGAACTCTGAATCTGTGTTCCGGCCCAAAGGGAGGATCAGACCCCAGGTACCGACAGCAGAAATGCCTGGGGCTCCACTGCGGCTGGCGGGGAGAGCTAGGCCCCTGGGGAGCCCATGGGTCGGGGGGGCAGCTGGCAGCCTTCCCTTCTGGACCAGGCCAAAATGGGCTTCTCCTTGGCAGTGCGGGGACAGGGGTCCGGCAGAGAATGGCCCCCCAGCCAGCCCCAAGTTCCCACAATGCTAGGGAACACTGCTCCCAAGGACTTCTGGAGCAGCCTATCCACCAGCCTGGCAGCGGTTCAGGCAGGTCTCAAATAGGGAGGGGCCGTGCTGAGGAAGCATGACCCCAGGGTCTCAAGCCCACCCCATGCTCAAACAGGAGAGGGCAGTAACTGCTACCTAAAGGCTGATGCAGCCACAGCCTGCATGCCGTAACCTGGTGCCCTGGATGCGGTCTTAGAGCAAAAACAAAGGACCTTAGGGGCAAAAAGGGGGAATCTGAAACAAATACGGGCTTTCATTAACAATAACGCATCAAGGGGCGCCTGGGTGGCGCAGTCGGTTAAGCGTCCGACTTCAGCCAGGTCACGATCTCGCGGTCCGTGAGTTCGAGCCCCGCGTCAGGCTCTGGGCTGATGGCTCGGAGCCTGGAGCCTGTTTCCGATTCTGTGTCTCCCTCTCTCTCTGCCCCTCCCCTGTTCATGCTGTGTCTCTCTCTGTCCAAAAATAAATAAAAAACGTTGGAAAAAAAAAAAAAAAAAAAACAATAACGCATCAGTATTGGCTCAGTAGTTGTGACGAATGTACCATGGTAATGGCAGATGTTGAACATAGTGGGGCCCTCAGGAACTCTCTGGACTAGGCTTGCAGCTGTTATGTAAATCTGAAAGTATTCTAAAATCAAAAATATGTATCAATTGAAAAGAGAAGAAGGTTACGTCTAGCTGCCATACCTCCTTGGGCTGCTCCAGACTGTTTGCCCTTCCTGACAGTTCCGGAGACTTTCCTGGGTTTTGATGACCTAAAGCAGTTTTGAGGAATACCAGTGGGGCATTTTGCAGACCATCCTTCACTTCGGGTATGGCTGATGTTTGTCTCATGATTAGATGCGCGGTACGGGCCTGGGGGGGAGGAAGGCCACAGGAGTGAAGAGCCATCTTCCCCACACGACGTCAAGGGCACCCGCCGCCAGCACGACCCATCACCGACAATGCTGACCTCTAGCGCCTGCTGGGACAGTGCTTGCCAGGTTTCTCCTGCGTAACATACTCTCTCCTTCCTGGCCCCCATGCTGTGCGCTTCAGGACAAAGTCACCGGGCACAGCCTGAACTTCAGGAGTGGGAGTTAGAATCCACCTCCTTGAGGGCAGAGTACCTACGTCAATTATTCGGAATCTTTCTCCCAGCTGTTCATTTATTCTGTCGCTTATTTATCAGTATGAACCCATGGCTGTGTGTTTTTATACTCTGGGTTATACTTCAACATGACATTAACCTGGTCGCTCAAATTGTCCCAGCTTTGGCCCCCGGGAGCTCTTTCCTTCAGTTGGCTCCTGTGTCCCTTTAACACACCCTTCTTGTTGGCTCTGGGGTTCTTTGTTTTGTTTTGTTTTTGTGTGTTGGGCACTTCCTTACTTTCTGGCAACACGGGAGGCTCGCCTTGGACGTTCTCCGCTCCAGTTGTGACGGCCAACCGTTCCTCGAAGGAGCTCCAAGGAGTCATTACCCCCCTGTCTCGCCGGGAGACAAGCAGGCCCACAGTGACAGCCGAGCCTGTGTGAGCACGGCGGCCACAGGAAAGGAAGCAGCCTCTGTTCACGTGCCCTCCCTGGTCGCTTCCGGCCTCTGAACCTGAACAGAATGGGGGTGGCCCTGCCTGAAGGTGCGGCCTGGCCAACAGTCACCTCTCCTGCCCTTTCTAGTCCCAGGCCCTGGAACTAGTCCCCCGTCTCCCCAGCTCCGACCCCTCTCATCGAGAGCACGAGGCAACTCTGCAGACCAGATGCTCCAACCAGCACCACGTGGCATGCGTCTGAGACGGTCTCCTTTCCCCGTTGACCGTCACAGGGGGCCAGCACACTGTCACCGCTGCCCATGCAAGCGAGACTCTCACGTGACTCCTGGTGGCTTCACAGGACACTGCAACGCCCTGACATTGCTGGCAGCGGGCCATTTACGGGGTGAGAAAGGAATGGGAGTCCTGGTTGTCTGAAAACCTCCGGGGGCGCCTGGGTGGCTCAGTCGGTTAAGTGTCCGACTTCAGCTCAGGTCACGATCTCGCGGTCCGTGAGTTCGAGCCCCGCATCGGGCTCTGGGCTGATGGCTCAGAGCCTGGAGCCTGTTTCCGATTCTGTGTCTCCCTCTCTCTGACCCTCCCCCATTCATGCTCTGTCTCTCTCTGTCTCAAAAATAAATAAACGTTAAAAAAAAAAATTTTTTTTTAAATAAAAAAAAACAAACAAAACCTCCGTTGCCACCTTGCAGTAAAATCAAGAAGGCATCCACATCAAAGTCGCAGAACGGGTTTTGGCTTGGAGAAAATCCAGAGGTAAGGGTGGGGAGTGGGGGGGGGGGGCTCCCACAGCATCACCCAGGCTCCAGACGGCACAGGAGCCAATGTCGTGCAGAAAACACGGACGCGGATGGCTCTGTGGCTGAAAGCGACTCTGACAAGTAACACTCGGAATGGAAGAAGTGATGGGAATACCGGACTCTGTCACACCGTCGTATCTACGTGCGCACGTGAGTAACACGCGACGAAAATCTAAGCCTCCATCAGGTTGAAAGAGTTCTTCCGATGAGCACAAATAAAAATTCTAAGTGATACGAAAACACCACGTCAGGGTTTAATGGGTAGCACTTTTTCTGTTTCTTAAGTACGTAAAGGAACAGAGCATCTGACAATCGATGGGTTCAGTTTTGATGAAACATGGCAAGTGATGTGTTCACATGGAGTGCGTGAGCTCCTCCGCATGGGCACACCTGGTCTGGTGTGGTACACGCATCTATGTGCACACAGCCCGGTTACACATATGGGTGGCTGTGTGTGCGTGCACACGCATGTGCGTGGAAACATGCACTCCATCTGTGCATGTGTGCACTCTCTGGGGGTGTATCCCAGTAACACTGTGTGGCCTGCAGCCCAGGATCCCTGCCCACCCCCCAGGCTGGCCTATGCAGTAGCCAGAGCTGGGCCTCGGCTTCCCCCAGGTTGGGACACTGAGTCTGGGCCAGGGCGCGGCTCACGAGTCCCCAGCATTTATCCCCCACAACCTGTCTCCATAATGCAGCCGCCTTTATGCCCCAGGTCGGCCTGTCTGAGTGCAAAGAGAGGCACTGTGGAGGCCCAGAAAGACCCGAACTGCCGTGACCTCACCTTGCTGAGCCCGACTCTCCCATCTGAGTGTGAACTGATAAACCTTGCAGAGAGGCCTGAGGACAGAAGGTGAGGCAAATGTCAAGCATTTGGAACAGGGCTTGGAACACATATGTGCTTGATCAGTGGCCTCTCTTGGTTCAGAACTTCTACTTCCCACTTGGGGAGCTGATGAGAGGTCCATTAGGTCAGCCCAGGAATACGGGATTTCAGGAGCGTGACCTCCAATATGGCGACCGAGATGCCTGGTATGAAAGTGCTCTGTCAACCATAAAGCTCTCATTACCAGGAGGGGTATTTGTCCTCATTGTTATTGTGTCTCTCCTGCCAGGAATCCCAGTATTCACGCCTTTGTGTTAAGCATTGTTCTCTGCCCAAGGGGGCTTGCTTTCAAAAAGCAATATGGCGATTGGAGCTAATACCTCAGGGCAGGACTCCCGGCCACAAGGGCCACCTTGGCTGCGGGGAGTCCTGTGCACCGGAGGATGTTTAGCAGCATTCCTGGCTCCTCCTTCAAGATAGCCAGTAGCATCCCATCCCCTCCAGCTGCAATAAACCAAAAATATCTCCAAACCTTCCCCAGTGCCCCCTGGGAAGCAAACTTGCCTATTAAGAACCACTACCTCAAAGTAAGTAGATTCTGCTCCTAGTTGTGGGGGGTCTCAGATTGCCCTAAAAAGCAGTGGAAAGCATTTTAGGGTGAGACAAGACAAGAGAAAGGCCTAAAAAGAGAGGGAGGAGGAGGACTTGTGTCCTTCCAACGAGCAGGAAGGATGAGCTGCTCGGAGGCTCACATATCCCCAAACGGAAAACGTCTGGCAAAGCAACACTCTCTGTCAGCACGAAAGCAGTGTTTTTGTGGCATTCCAAACTGGCCTTTATGATGAATATTTAACACAGTTATGTGCCAAGAGAACGCCGCCACCCTCCCAGGCTGAGGCCACCAAGGCCCTGGTCTGACAGTCATCTGCACCCAAACCTCCTGGGCCTCGAAGGGGCACCAAGCTCTTCCAGCAGAGCACTGCAGAGGCTTCAGGAAGGGGCCCGGAAGCAGGTCAGAGTGGGTAGGACCCTCTCAGAGGCACCGGCCAACATCTCTACGGCAACCACGCCCAATACCTTTGTGGCATCAGCCTGGCCAGATGGGGTGAGAGCAGGGGGGGCAGGGAGCCTAGGACTGCCAAGAAAGAGGGATCCGGCTGAGGAATGGCTCAGTGAGGACCGATAAAGGGGCCTGACTCCTTGCCCTCTCTCTGCTCTGGCTCTGGGCCCTCTGAGGATGCCTGCATCCCCCTGTCGCAGAGAGGCCTCACCGCAGAGATTCGGTGACAGTGCCTGATTCTCTCCATGCCCCTGGCTGGCAAGCCTGGCCACAGCCAGGAGCCGAGAGCAGGAAGCAGGCCCAGGGGTGAAGCTTCAGAATCCTGACTCAGCTACGGGGACCCATTTCGGGAAGAGGCCAGGGGGTGGAGGCTATGATCTTCCTTCTCCTTCCTCCTCAGAGCTGTTTTGCCCCTGGTTCTACCACAGTGGGAGGGGGAGGGGCGCATGAATTTTGGAATCAGACAGATCTGGGTTCGAATCCTAACTCTGCCACTTACTATCCCGAGCCAAGTCGCTTGGCTTCTCAGAGCCACAGCGGTCAAAGGAATGTCACTGGCGTAAGGCCACTGTGAGGATTCACAGAGCCTGTCTGTGAGGTTCTCAGCCCCGTGCCGGACATGTGGTAGGTGCTGGAACGATACTGTGATATTCGAGAAGGCTCGAGGAGGCTCAGGCTCCGTCTTCTCCTCCCCCCAAATCCAAGCCAGTGCCACCATCAGGCAATGTTCTTCACCCCTCCTCTCCATGCCAGAGCCCATGCTGTCACCCGAGGGACTTTCCCGCCACAGCTAAACTCCTGAGAGGTCTCCGCAGGCCTGGCTGCCCCCTCATTCCTACGTCTACAATCCCGCCATACGACGATGATCCACCTCACCAAACCCTTTCCCCCCAGGCTGGTTCAGCTCCAAACCTCAAGCCTCTCCCTCCAGTCCACAGGGACGGCTGCCTCCTCTAAGCTCCTTCAGCACTGGCCTCAATGGTTCCCAAACTATTCCGTGGTCTGAGGCTTGTTTTGGCCGCCAGACCAAAGCTTCTAGAATAAGGTCTATCACACTAGGCACTCACCAAATGCTGAACAAAACTGCTCCTTATGTTTCAAAGCTCTCAAATGGTTCCCTAGTCCTGAGGCTTGAAGACGCTTTAAGGAGAGTGACCTGGTGCAGATGGGTAAACTGAGGCACAGGCAAATAAAGTCCCTCAAGGGCCCACCAGCATGTGAGGGAGGGAAGGGGGGGGGGTCCTTGCCACCATGTGCAGCTGCATGAATATTTATAGCACATCCCCAGGTTAATGCAAAGGAAAACTGAGAGGCAGGATACCCTGAGAGCTGCCAGTGAGCAGGGCCCCATCAGATGGTTCTGAGGGTTTCACTAACGGCTTCTCCCCCTCCTCCAGGGTTAGCACAATAGGACCATACATCCCGGGAATCGGATCTCTCTCTGATCCTGCTAGGCCAGCCCCGGCCCCACAAATCAGGATCAGGAATGGTCACAGGCCGGCAGGCACTTTAAGGGGACAGCAAAGGGACACCCTTTATACTGGCTTCATGAAATCCCTCAGGAAATTAGTGCTTTGAGCTTCAAGCATCCCAGCCAAATAAAGTTCCCACACAATGGACAGGATGAGCTGCTGGTCCCCCAGGAGGAGAGGTGGTTGGCCACCCATCCACTCACCAACGTGGGCCAGAGCTCTCGCTGGCTGCCTTCCGCACCTGCGACATCAGAACGCAACCTCCCAGAAGATCCCCCTATGGCGAACCATCCGCCTTGTATGGTTCATCAAGCCCCCAAATCCTTCTTGGGGAACAAGCTCCTGTAGACCCTCCCCATCATTTTCTAACTTTCCCCCTCCTCTCCTGGGCAACTTCATCACCATAAAAAAGGACAGAAAGTATAAACAAGTGTAACCGCAAATGTTATTTCCCATTTGTTCTCCTAAAAACCTACTTGTCTTTCCTAAATAAGCCTATTTGTCCTAACCGTACAAGCCTTTTGCCAACTCTCTTTCCCCTTAGGTATATAAGTTACAAATTCAAATCACCCCTTTGAGGGACTCATCACTAAGCATCCCCACAAATACACGTATTGCACATGATGATCTTTCATCAGTTTAAATTGCAAGCCCCTGGAATTAAACCTAAGAGGATAGAGGGAAAGTTGTCTTTCCTCCCTGACATCTGGGTCACTAGCCAGAGATAGCACTACCAGGCATGAGGCTTCAGACCTCTATGCAGAGGCCATGTGAAGAGGGTTGGCTCCAAAGTGACAGAGCAGGCCTCAGACCCCAGGCCTGTGGCTGAACAGATGGAGACAGGATAGCCAGACCTCTCACGGGGTAGTCGGGAGACTGGAGTAAATGAAGTCACATTTACAAGGAGTCTGGCTCCCAGTGCTTGCTCAATGACTGTAATGACTTACAAGGGGATGTTATTTGCAGTTGTCTGGGGACACGCAGCAAGGTAAAGGCTCTGAGGGCAGGGACCCCATTTTCTACTCCTCTGAGCCCTCCACTATAGAAGCCATTCTTTTGTCTGCATGCTTGGCTTCCCCACTATCTAGGAAGAGATTCTGTTCCACCTCGCCCCCATGCAAGGTGTTGGGCTCCACCTGGGGACCCAAGCCAACCCTCCAGTCATAGCAATTAGTCAAGGACAGCCACCTGATTGACCCAGGCCAGCCTTCTCTAGAAACATCGGGGGGGTTCCTTTGCCTTTGTGTCCTGGGAGCAGGAAGTGTGGGGCCTGGGGTGGCCCAATGGGCCTGTTTCCTGCCATGAAGAGAAAGCCTGGCTCCTATTGGCTTATATCACCAAGAGGACAAATAGGGAGGTGAGAGAGAGAGAGAGAGAGAGAGAGAGAGCGAGCACCCTACCGGACTAACATCCACTCCCATCATGCCCAATGCCCAGCACGGGGGACGATCCACGGAGACAGTACAGCACCCGGCTGTGAACCGATGAACGCACGACCATCAACACTGGAGAGTGAGGCCAGCTGGGAAGCAGGGCTCCGGGAAGCCTGTCCCACCCTTCCAGATCCTGCTGACCTGCTCACACTTTAGTCCAACCAACGCACATTTAAGGAGAAAGAAAGCAAGAGAATGCTCACTGGAGGCACCCAGACGGGAGGCCACAGACCATGAAAGAGAGCCTCTGGTCTTCCCCAGACTCCCAACGCTCACCACTCCCACCTAGGCCTTCTCTCCTCACCCCTATTCCCAGGCTAGAATCTAGAAAGGGAGAGACAGTGGTGAGGCCAGCTCTTGGGGGAGGTGGGGGAGGTCCCACCACTTAGTTGCTTAGGATGGTCACACAGCCAGAATCCAGGGATGTGTCCCCAGTGAGGTTGCTAGCCTTCTAGCTTCAGGAACAAAGACGCAGCCCGTAAGTCGGACGGGCCACCAGACTCCCTGCCATCCCCGGGAAGGGCTTCCTACCTGGGACCCTGGCCAGGCCTCAAGCCCGGAGAATAATTATAACGTGTACCTTGATGGAAACTATGTGTCCACAGGACACTTTTTGCCTTACCTGAATCTGATTCCACGGAAGCTACGTTACAACTGAGAACCGGACACTTGATAACAATGCAAAGTGTCTACAGATGCACGAATCCTGTCTTCTCTTCTACCCCGTGAAAAAGCCAATTTCGTTCTGTTTGCACATTCATTTCAAAATCCCTGATCGTAAATGTTTCCATTCTTAGGGTTCTCTTCTGAAAGGGTGGTTAACACTTGCCTGGTTCCCTCCCTGATTAGTGAGTAAACTAAAATCTTTCACACTTGCCCGCTTTTATTTCTGTATGAGCGTCAGGATTTGACCTTTTCCTGAAAAGTATCCTTTAGCAAACGGAAGGACTCTGGGGCTGTGAATGGGGTCTGGTTCACAGGCTCACACTCCTGGGGTCTTCAGCCCCCGCTCTGGACCCAAGACCCAGGCTCCCAGCACCTGAGGGCTTCCTAAGGGTTCCCCTGCCCCCACCTGCTGGCTCCAGGGGCCAACCCTGCTTTCCCACTGATGGGACCAGTACTAGGCTGTGTGGCCTCAGGTTGGGCTAGCCATCTATAGAGTCTGGGTGGGTGGTCAAGGGCTCCGGGGAGGGGGGTGTGTCCATATTCATAATTACCTGCCCTGCCTCACAAACAGCCCAACGTGGTAGCCTTTGCTCTTAGGATTCCCACACGGCAGGCTCCTTAAGGGACAGAAGAATTCATATCCCAACAAAGAGGAGGCCGGGGGCTCAGTCCCCCCCTCCCTGGGGCTCAGTGTAATTGGATCTGACTTCTAGCCCCACCCCCCTTTTCTTTACACCCGTATTATGGACACAAACCTGCTACCTTTCTGTCCCCTGCTTCTTCAACGACCCACTCACCCACTCCACACATACCCATCACCCGTTAGGGGTCCGGGACTGTGCTGTGTGCAGCTGGGGCTCAAAAACAGTGTAAGACAAGACCCCAACCCACCCCTTCAGAGGCTTAGATGAAGGACCACTTCTACACACACACAGACAGTACAGCTCCAAGAACAATGAAGGCGGGCCGGTGTGGGCGCCCCAAGAGACGCCTCTTTGGCATACCGATTATTTTTTTGAACATGTATCTATTTTTGAGAGAGAGCAAGTGTGCGTGGGGGAGGGGCAGAGAGCGGGAGACAGAGGATCCCAAGCAGGCTCCGAGCTGTGAGCACAGAGCCCAATGTGGGGCTTGAAACTCACGAACCCGTGAGATCACGACCTGAGCCGAAAGCAAGAGTCGACTGCTTAACCGACTGAGCCACCCAGGCGCCCCATAAGCAGCTTATTTTTTTTTTATTTTTATTTTTTAACATTTATTTATTTTTGAGACAGAGAGAGACAGAGCATGAACAGGGGAGGTTCAGAGAAAGAGGGAGACACAGAATCTGAAACAGGCTCCAGGCTCCGAGCTGTCGGCGCAGAGCCTGACGCGAGCCTCGAACCCACGGACCACGAGATCATGACCTGAGCCGAAGTCGGACGCTTAACCGACTGAGCCACCCAGGCGCCTCATAAGCAGGTTATTTTTAAGAAACTGCAGGCATATGAGAAGTTCCAAAAACCCCAGTGGAAGTTACCCTTTCGTGGGAGACATTTACATGTATGAGGGAAATGTCCATCTGTGAGGGTGTCTCATAGCTGTACCAAAAGCAGGGGATGATTCAGTCTCCGGAAACTCTTATCGAGGCAGGTGAAGACGTCAATCTGCACAACCACCTTTCTGTTCCCTGTGCACCAAACAAAGGCCCCCTTCGGGACCTGGGATCTGGCCCCCCCACCAGCAGATTGAAGGCTCCTTGGCCAATCTTCCCGGCCTGGGATTGGGCATTTTCTCCAGAAGGGGAGTCCCAGGGAAGGCCCCTCAACTCCTGGGCAAGCAAAGCCCCTGGCCACGCCTGCCTCAGGCTCTGAATGTGTCCCAGCCCTGAACCCACTGGCCCCAGGCCCCGGGTTGCCAGGGGCCAGCGCCGATGGCCTATGGGCCCCTCAGCCTGGGGCGGGGGTCAGGCCAGCTCAGGCTTGGGTCACTGCTGGGCTAGGGAGCGAGCAGTGCATCCATCAGGGAACACCGGCCCGAGGGAAATCGTGTTCTGAGCAACACTGGTAGCCCCGCCCCACCCCCCGCCCCCGCTTTGGGACGTGAGGACACTCACGATGTTCATGAGGGTGAGGACGTAGTTCTGCACATGCTCCTTGCCGTGGAAGCGCACCACGGAGTCATCCACCGCGAGCAGCACCTCGATGCTGTAGCTGCCCGCCTTGGCATGCCGCCGCTTCCGCTCCCCGTCGCCCAGTTGGTTGCCCACCAGGCCCAGCAGGTTGGGGAGGTCGCCCGGGCCAAAGGCTGCCAATCGGGATGGGAAGAGAGACAGAGGTCAGAGCCACAGGAGAAGCTGTCGCCCGGAGGCCGCCCGCCAGCCCGCTCTGCCCCGTCACGTGTGCCCTCTTCCTGCCTCTGTAAGAAGCCAACTCAGCATGAGGGTTCCTCCCACACCTGCCAGCTCGGAGGCACAAGCCCTTTTCCAGGAGCCAGGCCACGGCTGAGGCTTTGAGGCGAGGAACACGGAGAAGGGGGACCTCGCCTGGACTCGCAGGCCTAGGTCCCAGGTCCCACTCAGCCCTATCTTCCCCGCATGACCCAGCCCTGCCCGTTCACTCCTCCTGTGACACAGGATGAGCCCCTCTTGATCTCTCACCCAGAAGCTTGCTGTAAATATCAAACGTGGGGGGGGCGCCTGGGTGACTCAGTCGGTTAAGCATCCAACTCTTGATTTCGGCTCAGGCCATGATCTCAGGGTTTGTGAGTCCAAGCCCCAGGCAGGACTCTGTGCTGACCGTGGGGAGCCTGCCTGAGATTCTCTGTCCCCTTCTCTCTCTGACCCTCCCCCACACGTACCTGTGTGCATTCCCTCTCTCTCTCTCTCTGTCTCTCTCTGTCTCTGTCTCTCAAAATAAATAAACTTAAAAAAAAATTAATTTCCCATGGTGGGCCTTAGTTTGCTGACCTC
Source organism: Neofelis nebulosa (assembly GCF_028018385.1). NCBI lineage: Eukaryota > Metazoa > Chordata > Mammalia > Carnivora > Felidae > Neofelis > Neofelis nebulosa. The sequence goes on along the minus strand of NC_080794.1, from coordinate 36,085,135 downwards.
CAGTCTAATCCAATCCAATCCAATTCTTACAACTCTCAGGTTACTGCACCCAATATATAGGCAAACAAACTGAGGTCCAGAGTAGCTTGTCCAGGTCTGTCTGAATCAAGACACCAGGCTTTGAAGCATCACCATCGGTGCTGCTACTTAGAAAGGTGGCACCTTAAGTCGTTATCAGTCATTTGCACCATAGTCTGAATAAACTGCAGCAACATTTGTTGGGGCGGTGGAGTTGAGGGTTCATGAGGACACGGTGGGAAAAGCCAATGGAGGGGAGCAGAATTTGCCACCCCAAAATACGTCTCTGTGGTGTGAGGATTATTTCAGGCTGATTATTTTTAAGAAACAGCAGACACGGGAAAAGCTCTGGAAATTGAGAAGTGACCCTTTAAGGGAAATCTCCATTCGTAAGGGGGTCTCCCACCCTGCACCAGGAAGAAGGATGACTCTAAATCTCTGGAAACTCTTTATCAATAGAGAGGGAAATGACTTAAATCCACATAACAACCTTGCCCCTGTTTGCTGTGTTTTCCTGGTAACCTCCCATCAACTCACCGCTCCTTCCCACCCACCAACGTTTTCTTTTGTCTTTAGCTGATGTTAGGGTGGTGGCTTGGACCATTTGGGGGAGTTACTCAATTTTCCTGAGTCTCTCCCACATACACAGGAGGTATCCATGTAATTGAACTTCTGATTACTTTATCTTTGTTAATCTGTCTTTTATTACAGGGTGCCTCAGCCAGAACCTGGAAGGGTAAAGGGAAAATTCTTTTTCCTCCCCCACACTAAGAAAGTCAGATAAGAGTCTGGGGTCTCTTGAGAAGACTCCAAAGCCTTAACATTTCATGATTCTGCTCCATTCTACCCTGAAGTTCTGGTACTTGTACCATTAATTTCTATTTTTTTTATTTTGTTTTATTTTATTTTATTTTATTTTATTTATTTTGTTTATTTTATTTATTTTATTTTATTTTATTTTATTTTATTTTATTTTGAGAGAGAGAGTGAGTGGTGGAGGGGAGGGGAGGGAGAATCCCAAGCAGGCTCCTCCCTGTCAGTGCGGCTCAAACTCACGAACCATGAGATCATGACCTCAGCCAAAACCAAGAGTTGGATGCGTAACCAACTGAGCCACCCAGGTGCCCATACCATTAATTTCTGAGAATATCCAGTTATGTGAGAATCCTCCAGAGAGTGGGACAGGAACTAAGGATAGGAAAATGCCACCAATACATCCCCAGCATGTATCAAGGGGAATGACTGCAGGAGGGGCCTTATACTTACTTGGTGGGTGGAGGGTAGGTGAGTGGGAAAGGTGGGAGCCCCGCCCTTGAACCCATTGCCTCCCCTGGGTGACAGAGAAAGAACCAGATGGTGACAGTACAGTGACTTCAAGGAGTCACTGGAGTGACTTCAGTCTTACAGGAGGACTGACTAGGGAAGGCTTCCACACCAAGACCCAAACCAGGACTGGGGGGTTGACAGAGGCTTCTGGAGGAGGGGACATCTAAGCTGGGCCAGACAGGGAGCGGGAGACAACCTGTTGGAACACGGGGAACAGAGGGACCCCAGCAGTGGGAATTGTATTAGCAAAACCCACTGTGAGCAAGTGTGGGGTGAAAACATTCACAATACGCGTGACCCTTGGGGACGATTCAACAGGTACCTGGGCAGAGACCCAAGATCTGCCTCTAAGCCTCTATCGATATGGATACTTCAGGAACTGAAATCTGAGGACAGGGCAACAGGGAACCACAGGACCCTGCTATGGTTTCTTTTTGTCTTCCTTTTGGTTCGGGGCTCTCAAGTGCAAAGGAAGGAAAGCACTAGACTGAAGGGTTGGGAAAGCGAGTGCGCACTGGCTGAGTGGAGAAACCAGAAACGCGCGGCCAGCCCTCCGAGTGATGCACAGCCTGGGGAGCCCAGCTCGGGCCGGTGTTGCCCTCACTAGGCCTGACACAAGCACTCCCGGCGGCCTGGTGCCTGAGCCCAATGGTGAGTACAGAGCCCGGAGGCAAATGCCTGGGAGAGGGGAAGGAGACCCCCCAGGAGGGGAGGAGAAGGAGCAAGGGCTCTCTCCACGGAGCAGGGAGACTAAAGAGCGGCCACTCCCAACATGGGAGCAGTGCCCACGGGTTGACAGACTGCAAGTGAAAGGTGGACGTGACCCCTCACGGCTCTCCCAGCCACAGGCCTGTCAAACGGAGGCTCAGCAAGGTCACCTGACTCATCCCAGGTCACACAGAAAGTTAATGGCAGAAGCCCAGAATGGAAACCCAGGGCTCCCACCCTCACGTGATCACACCCTATCAGGGCCCGCCCGGATTTCCCTCTCAGCAAAAACAGTGAGGAGCACTGGGCAGGGCCTACTGACGTCAACCATAGGCCCTGGAGAGGTGCCCCCCACACCCTCTTCTGTCTCTCAGGCCAGAAACAGGTAACCTTCCAAGAGGGGAGGGGGGGGCGGCAGATCCCCGGGGGGTTTTTCCAGAAGCCCACCCAAGACGCCCCATGAGAATGTGAAATGGTGCAGCTGCTCTTGCAAAGCAGTTTGGCAGTTCCCCAAAAGACAAATATGGCGTTTCCATAGGACCCAGCAATTCCACTCCCAGTTACATACCCAAGGGAACTGAAAACAGACATCCACACAACTCGTACGTGAATGTCCGCAGCGGCGTTATCGTAATAACCGAAAACCGGAAACGACCCACGCCGACCCAGAGGTGAAGGGATAAACAAAATGTGGTATATTCGTGCAGTGGAAGACCACCCTGCCACAAGAAGGGGTGAAGTAATGCCACAAGCCACACGTGGCTGAACCTCACACGCGGGGCGAGAGAAGCCAGTCCCAGAAGGCCTGTGTGATGCCGTTTACGTGAGCCGTCCTGAGGCACATCCATAGAGGCAGAAGGTAGGCTGGCGGTCGCCAGGGGGTTGGAGAGGGGGAAAAGGGACGTGACTGCTAATTAATGGGCCACAGGGCTTTCTCTGGGAGCGACAGAAACGTCTGGAATCAGATAGTGGTGATGGGTACACAACACTGTAACCATAGTAAAAATCCACTGAAATGTATACTTGAAAATGATTTAAATGATGGCTTTTATCTCAAGTTAAAAAAAAAAAAAAAAAAAAAGCTGGAGCGCCTGGGTGGTTCAGTCGGTCGAGCGTCCGACTTCGGATCAGGTCATGATCTCATGGTTTGTGGGTTCAAGCCCCACATCAGGCTCTGTGCTGACAGCTCAGAGCCTGGAGCCTGCTTTGGATTTTGTGTCTCTCTCTCCGCAACTCCCCCACTCGCGCTGTCTCTCAAAAAATGAATAAACGCTTAAAAAAATTAAAATAAATAAAAACAAAAACAAAACAAAACAAAAGCAGCAGCACTAGCCCCAAGCCCCAGCCTGGCAGGCTTCCCCTGAAAGGATGGGCCGCCCTGCTGTCTGATGCCTGTCCCCCCTCCCTTGCCACAGAGCTGGAACTCTGGCCACAGGTGCACATGGCCCCGAGGCAGACTGTTCCCTCCTCGGGCAGGACCTGTAGGGTAGTAAGGGGCTGCTGAGAGCGGGACCATGGGTTCAGGAGGGAAAGGGCAGCATTAGGAGCATGGCAACATCCAGGGCACAGCCCCTGAGGCCCAGGCAGTGTCCACGGGGGAGTCTCTGAGGGGCTGGGTGGGGACCAGCTAGACCTGGAGGTCCAGCCAAGGGAATTTCTACCTCCACACTCTGAAGTTTAGTGTGCCCCCAAGTTCATTGGCAAATGCCAGATACTTCTCCAGTGGAGCCCAGGTGCCTGAAGCCCTTCCACAGGCCACAGCTCAGCTCGAAAACCAATCTGATGGGTCTTCTGACACCTCCTCTCCTCCCTTGAGGAAAGCCAGACATATCCTGGGGAGTGGCAGAGCTCATGTGAAGGAACAAAGACTCGGTGTCTGTCCTCCAGGAACTGCCTCCCCCCAACCCCCCAGCCTATTTGGGACAAGAAGAAGTCCTGGGAGAAATCCAGGGGGCTCAAGGGTCCAGGAGAGGGGACACCTGAGCTGGGCTGACACTTGGGCAGCATGGAGGCAGACAGAGGTGGAGGAAGGTGCTTGGCCTGAGGCAGATTTCTCAAAAGCCCACTTGCTGGCAGCTAAGCAGGTTCCGACCAGCTGGCCTAGGCCTCTGAGGCATTGCTCTGTGCCAAGAAATATACCCACCCCTGAAGTGAAACCTTCTGTCCTAATCACGAATGATAAATGGAGGCAGACACACCTAGAAATGCTAACCTACTCACCGGGCTCAGACCCATTGCTGGTCTTGAAAGAACAGTGAGTGAGCGTCCCAGGTTTCCAAAACGCCCTCCAATGCCACCTGTCTTTCTAAGGAAACACACGCATGGGCCTGAGGCATGGCATCACCCATGGGCCCATGACGTTCAGCTGAGAAGCCTGATGACGCAAGCCCCGGCAGCCTTCCTGGGTCTGAACGCCAACTCTGTGAGCTCAGCGGTTTGAGTTTCCCTGCCACTGACCGTGGCGGCGGGCAGTGTGGCTGGTTCCAGGCCCATGGCCATGGAGCAGCACTTCCCCAGGGTCTCCCCAAAAGGGGACATTTATGCTTTTTGATTCAGAGCTGGCCTCAGATAAAGTGGAGCCCAGTGAGACTTGTCTTTCTTCCCAAACTACAGAAGGCACGGTGCCGTCCCACTCTGCCCTTGAGATTCACCCCAGCCCCCCGCCGAGACTCCACCAAGTCCCTGCCCCGCCCCCTGTGCCCCCACCCCAGGCCTGCAGAGTCCTCCACCACTCAGCTCAGCCTCTGGTGCCGTGGCTTCTCTCAAGAGGGGCACCGGGAGAGCAGCTGGTACTTCAAAGGAGGTAGTGTATGTGGGGACAACTGGTTTCCACGCATTCCTTCACGCTATGCCCAACCCCACCGGGGCCCCGGCAGGAGGGCGTGGTCCACTCACGGCCAGATTCCACCCAAAGCCTTCTCACGTCCTCCTGGCCAAAGGGGGCTTTGGGACAAAGCTAAGTTGGACAATGAAGCTGGCCATGGGCCCAAGACTAGCACGCGTAGCATCCACTGGTTCATTCACACAAGCATGGGCCCTGAGTACTGGTGGTATGCGGGCTCCTGTGCCGACAGCCAGGGTGCCAGGACACCCCTGCTCTCAGGGGCTCTCACCCTAACGTGTCACTGGTTACCCTAAGAACAATACTGTAGTAAGAACAATTGTTCACCAAACACCTGCTACGTGCCAAGCTCCATGATGGAATTTTTATACCCACTATCGCTAATACACCCAATCTTAAGAGATCAATAATAACCATCCCTACTTTACAGATTAGAAAAATAGGTTCAGAGATTTTAGTCAATTGGTTAGGGTCTCACAGCAGACAGTGTTGGAGGCAGGATTTAAAAATGGTCTGTTGGGGGGTCCATGGGTGGCTCAGTTGGTTGGGTGACTGACTTCAGCTCGGGTCATTATCTCATGGTTCGTGCGTTCGAGCCCTGCGTCGGGCTCTGTGCTGACGGCTCGGAGCCTGGAGCCTGCTTCGGATTCTGTGTCTCCCTCTCTCTCTGCCCCTCCCCTGCTCTCTCTCTCTCTCTCTCAAAAATAAACATTTGGAGAATAAATGGTCTCCTGGGGGCACCTGGGTGGCTCAGTTAGTTGAGCATCCGACTCTTGACTTCGGCTCAGGCCATGATTTCACGGTCGTAAGAAGACTGATCCACGCATAGGACTCCACACTGACAGCATGGAGCCTGCCTGGGATTCTCTCTCTCCCTCTCCCTCTGCCCCTCCCCTGCCCATGCACGTGCCCTCTCTCTCTCCCTCTCTCTCTCTCAAAAAAGAAAATATAAATAAAATAAAAATAAAAATGGGCTCTGGGACACAAACCTACCTCTGGTGCCCTGATACCTGGAAGTCTCCCTACAAACGCCCTAAGAACTTCCTTCCTGGGGCTCCCACGGGCTGAGTGAATTTTTAGGGGGAAGAGCTAACTGCAACCCTTGCACCTTCTGCTGGGCAGGGAAGACAGCCTTCCAAAGCAATGTGGAGCCCCTCAGAGACCTCCGGAGTCCCTAGGGCCACAGTTCAGGGGAGCTCGAGTAGCTCACCCGCCAGCTGTAACGGTCCCTAAGCCCCACTGGGGTTTCTCGGCTGGTATACACGGTCCAGTCCCACCTCGCGGAGGAGAAGGCTGAGGCCGGGACTTGACCGCGCAGGACGTACGGCGGAGGTGGAGCTCAGGGACCTGCCCAGTGCCTACCTTCATTGTGAAGGTCCCCGCCAGGCTCCGCCCACGCCTGCTGGCCGACTTCCCGGCGGTACACCACGTGTGTCCTCCCGCTGGCCTCCTTCTCCTGCTGCCCCCACTCCAGGGGCTCTATGAAGTAGTCGGTGCGATCCGTGCGGATGAGGCCCGCCTGAGCCGGGCAACGCAGCCAGCGGGAGCAGAGAATGGGGAGAGAGAAGAGGCGTGAGTACACAGCCCGGGACAGGCGAGCAATTGTGACCGCGAACGTGTGTGACTACACGGGTGCGGACCCTTCCTCGAGGGCCTCGGGGAGCCCTGGGATTCCAGCAGGGAAGTGCGCTGGCGGGTGGTCGGACGCCGAGCAAGGGGGCCCAGGTCCATTTCGGGCAAAGCGGATCCTCTTGTACTGTGTTGTGGGGCGCTCCTGGGGTTCCACCTAACGTTTCATTTCACCAAAGGCCTCCAGAGCTTAAAGGGGGTAGGGGGAGGCAGGAGAGGCGTTGCGATACATACGCACACACACTGCCTCGGGCGCAGAATTCCACCCCAAAGCGCCATCACACAGATTGGCCTTTAACCCCCCCACCCCGGACAAGGCGGGGAAATTCCTACCAGTAAAGGTTAATGATCCTGCACATGGGTGCCGGTTTCCACTCCCACATAGCGTGCTATTATGTCAGATTTAAAGCACATGGGCACGTCCACCAGGGACGCAGTTCATGCCTGCTGACCATAAACGAGCCAGGATAGGGCACAGGAATGAACGCTCTGTTTTTAATCTAATTTTTTTTTTTTTTTTTTTTTTTTTGCCTGCATCAGAATAGTCCTGTAAAAATAATCCGCTGTTGGCCTGGGAAATAAAAACATTAAAAATGCAACCTCGGCCAAGCCCCACAAATGTGTTATTAGCCCCCGATGAAGGCAATAATCACAGGGGCCAGTGAAACACATGTGCAGCCCCCCCAGCCCACACCCTGGGGTCAGCTCTATAAAGCAGTCAGACCAGCCCACCTACTACAGTGCCTGGAAAATAGTAGGCAATCCTTAATGAATTCCTTCAGTCATTCCACACGTATCTATTGAGTGCCTTCTACATACCAGCACTGCTCCAGACCCCGGGAAGGCAGCTGTGAACACAAGGTGGTGAACGAAGGAACTATTTTTATAAATCTATCAGACGTTCTCCACTTGAGCAGGAGCAGCCATGGTTCTATGCAACTAAACTCCACCAGCTTTCCCACCTCCCCCTGTTCCAAGATGACTTCTTGGGGCATCTCCTCGAAGATCTCCTGAGCACGCGTCAGCAGCCACTAATCCTCTCCTGCCAAAGCTACTGCAGCCCCTCGAAATCTGGCATCCCCTGCCCTGTGTGGCCACCAGATCTCAGTGCCTCACACGAGGGATGCAGGCTCCGGAATGATCTGCACGGCACAGGGCTGGGCTGCGAGGCACTACCATCCAATTGGCCCCTCCTGCCCGCAATGATGGACCGCCCAGACCTTTCAAGATCACCAGGCCTGACCCAGTCTGAGGCTTCAATCCCTCGACAACATCCCTAGTCAGGGGGCTCTTAACTTTTGCTTGGATGCCTCTAGCAACAGAGAGCTCTCTCCCTCAAGACACAACCCATCCTGTGCGGGGACAGTGGTGATGTTTACTGAGCTGAAGCACACTTCCCTACATTGCACCCTTTGCAAAGTCTTATTCTCGCTGGGATTAACAACAGTATCTTATAGAACAGCCACTTACATTGACATATTTCACCTTTACAGCAGCCTTGTGAGGCAGATGCAAATACTAGACCCATTTCATAGATGAAGAAACAGGCTCAGAGTGGTTAAGAAAGTTGCCCAGTCACCCAGCAAGTAAGTGACAGAACTCGAATAAGAGCCCAGCTCCGTGTGGCTCTTAACCAGGAGGCTCTGTTACCTTAGGCCATCCCAGGGCCCCACTTCTGCCCCCCGCCCCGGGGGGCCACTCAGCAAGGAAACTTCCCTCCCATACTCCCATCTGTACATCCCTGGGCTTCCCATCTAGTCTGAGCTTACTGAGCAAGCAGAATGTTCACATCCTACCTCTGGGCAGAGGGCTTCCCGGAAGCCAGGCCACCTCCCACGTGGATGTGAGAACAGAGGAGAAACTTCCGCACATGGCCCTAAAGGGAACGGACCCCACCATCCCCCCAGGCGACTCCCAGCCTGAAAGGATTCTCACCCCACACATCATCCCCATCACACCCTCAGCCCTGCTCTGTCAGAAGTGGAAGCCCCAGGATTCCTGGGTCTGGTCCAGCCCCATGGCCACAGTCCTCTCCCCAGGCAAGAGTTACCAAATCCCTACCTGCCCATCCTGGCTAACTGGTAAGGACAAAGACCTGTGATATAACAACCTGGGAAATATGTTTCAAATCCCTCTGGGACCCAGGGGTCAAAGACAGCACTTGCAGCAACGCTCCTGCTCCGTTTTGTGCATCGTTTCTGGCCCTGACAGAGAGTCCTTGCCCAGGATGGGGCGCCCCGTGGGTCTCTGAGAGCCTCCTCCTGGAGAGCGATGGGCGGGCAGGCTCAGCCACCAGATCAGGAAGTGGGCTGGGCAGGTCCCTCCCCCGTGGCCCTCAGTTTCCCCATCCACACCATGAGAGGTTTGGCGGGCTGTCTTCAGCTCTGCCTTGGCCGGGACACCAGGCACCGCTTGGGGCAGACAAATTGGCAACGGGAACTTTCTGGCTCTCTGCCCCCTTGCCAAATTACTCCTGTCTCTCAATTTATGAGATGTTTGTATTTCTGAAAAGTGGTGGCTAATTTTAAAGAACTAAAATCAAATCAAATTTCTGTAGAAGAAATCAGGAAAAGAGGAAAACATATGTTGCTGGAAGACAAAAAATACATTGCCGTTTTCACCCATACCTCCTTCTCTTCAAAACAGTCAATTGGCAGAAATATATATTAGAAAGGTTCTTCATGCAACACAAACAGCCAGAGCAGCTGATTATGTCCAACTGAGCCACATTCTATGCAGGCCCTCAGGCGATTCTCTCCAAATGGAAACTCTCCAGTGCACAGGCCTGGCCGCCATCAGCCAGGCTCTGGACTCCTTTACTACAGCTGCTACTGAGGGGCCTCTCCTGGGAGGTGAGTGGCGGAGGGGGACCTGTTGGACTTTTCCAGGATGGCTGGTGACGTCATTTTAGTGGCAAAGGTAATGCCTTCTGCCGTATCTTCATCCAGAGGCCTCCAGGCCATGCTATCCCAGATTTTTTAGGCCTGCTTCCTTTCAGGGGAAGCCCCAGGTCCAGAGGGGAAGTCCAGGGCTCCTGAAGGAGACGGGTCACGTGGTGATGGGGGAGGTAGGTGTTGACGTATCCTTGCATCCTGCCTTAGGTCATAATTGAGCAAGTTCAGTTGCTCACTGGTAACCGTCTATCATCGGGATGAAGTCCCAAATATTTCAGCAGATAACGGAAGCCGCGTTATTTTAGAATGAGTATGTGTATGTGCATGTGTATATATAAACATGTTTATTCTAAAATCGCATGTACTTGCACGTAAACTGGGAGGTGACGGCACAATAAACCAATACATCTTGGGGGCCACGGGAAGAGACCCCCAAGGACTGAAATATGTGTCCTTGGAGGTGCCGAGCTCCGGGCTTATATTGAGAAGCTCTCCCGTCAACGTCAGGGCAGGAGCAAGGACCCAGCCTGAGGTCCAGGCACGGGTAAGTGGGGGAACTCCAGGAGGCCAGCTGCAGGCCCTCCCTCTAGGAAAGGGGAGCCCTTCCTCACAAGGAAGAGCCTTTCCTAGTAATCCAGAGCCTCCTGGCTGTGCCCTCAGATTTGCCAACCTTCGCAGAATGCCCAGGAGGGCTTATTTCAAGATGAGAGCCCCGACGAAGCCAGGTGAGAGGTATGCCAGGTCCCCTCTTTCTTCTCCTTCCAAGGTCAGCCTATGTGGGGCCTTCCCACAGAAGCAAGAAGCAGAACAGGCCTCCAACCAACCAGCCCACCACCTCCCAAGGAGAGCACGTTCTCGGGCCCGAACTCGTTCTGGAAATTCCATTACCAAGGTTTTTTTACTGCCAGCTGTGCTGTCTCAGGTTCTAGGCTTCCAGCAAATTCAGCTTGAAACTGTTCCACTGTAGGAAATGAAAGAAAGCCCAGCAAGTGGAGGCTGGGGTGATACACACAACTGGGAACAGCAAGAGAGTCCGGAATGGCTTCCCTCAGGCTCACCCCCTACCCAGCAACCTGCTTCTGTGCCCGGCCATGCTCCCTCCCCAGACCACGGCACCAGCTAGAGCTCAGAAACCCCAACTGCAGGTGTCTGCCTCCCTCCCACCACCCCCAGGAGGACTTCTTTCAAGATGACAGCCCGACGATCCACTGGGTCCCCTCTCACCGAGCTCATCGCGACCTCCAGTGCATGGCCCCACTGCTTCATCACGGCCGATACCCCCGACCAAGCCCTCACTTCCCTTCTTACCACCCTGGACACGGTAATAATTCTGTGAACGCCCACAGCCCTCTCCCTGCCTTTCCCTCCTTCTCACCGTCTCAGAAGAGCCTCTGCCCTGGTTCAACCCAACCAGCCACCCTCTCCCTGTCTGCACACTGACGCACGTGGTGCCCACTGGTCTCACTTGAGATCAACGGCCACAGCTCTCCCGTGAGCATGATGCCGGCTGGGGATTCTGCTGTGGCTCCCCGCTACACTGATGGCTTAGACTTCGAACACTCTCCCCACCTCGTGGTCTCCTGTTCTCAAGGAGAAAACAGGCACCGTCGGGCGGGCTCTCCCCTACCCTGCCGCCACCCTGTGAACTCCCACCCTGCGGGCACCCTGTGCCCTTCCTCACCTCCCACTCGCCTCCCTCTTACCTCTGCAGAACGCAGCTCCTGCAGTGGGTGCCCCTCTTCCCAGTATCACCGTGCCCACCCTCTCCTGCACCATTCTGGTTGGCACACACAGGCGCTCAGGGACCTTCCCCTCTGTGAAACTCCCTCCCGGGCCCCGGCCAGCCAGTGCCAGAGTCCCTGCTTCCCTCCGCACCGCGCACCACTGGGCCGACTGGGAATGTGAAGTGATGCAGCCACTTTGGAAACAGTCTACGGTTCCACAAAACACGACACAGTTACCATATGACCCCGCAATTCCACTCCGTGGTATACACCCAAGAGAAATGACAACATATGTCCACACAAAAACTTGTCCCTGAATGTTCACTGCGGCCCTGCTCACGGTAGCCAGAAAGGAGGACAGGCACAAATGCCCATCAACAGATAAATGCATCCACGTACAAAAAAAGAGGAAGTAATGGTCCATGCTGGAACACGGACGAATCTTGAAAACATAATGCCGAGTGAAAGAAGCCAGGCGCCAAAGGCCACATATTCTACAATTCCATCCAAACAAAATGTCCAGAATAGGGAAATCCTTAAGGACAGAAAGATTAGCGGTTGCCAAGGGCTGGGGTAATGGATGGGGGGTGGTGATAACAAAAAGGACACGGGGCTTCTTTTTGAGATGGTGAAAATTTGAAAACTCAAATTGAATGATAATTACCCAACTCTATCCATATCATGAACATTCACTGAACTATACATTTTTTTAAAAAAAATTTTTTTTAAATGTTTATTTCAGAGAGAGAGAGAGAGACAGAGCGTGAGCAGGAGAGGGGCAGAGAGAGAGAGGGAGACACAGAATCTGAAGCAGGCTCTAGGCTCTGAGCTGTCAGCACAGAGCCCGATGTGGGGCTCCGACTCACGAACCTCGAGATCATGACCTGAGCCGAAGTTGGATGCTTAACCAACTGAGCCACCCAGGTGCCCTTAAGTTGTACACTTTAAATTAGGTGAGGGGCACCAGGTCGGTTGAGCATCCTGACTCTTGATTTCAGCAGGTCACGATCCCAGAGTCATGGGATCAAGCCCCACATCAGGCAGCTCGGTGTGTGTCCACACTTGGCACAGAGCCCGCTTATGACTCTCTCTCTCTCTCTCTCTGCCCCCTCCCCGGCTCGTGCTCTCTCTCTCTCTGTCAAATTAACAAAAATTATAATAAATTAGGTGAACCGCATGGTACATAAACTGTATCTCAATAAAGCTGTTTAAAAAACACGACACATTCAGGGAGAGGAGAAATGACACAAGGGTGCAAACGGGGACACACGGGCCCCACGGGGCCCCACGAAGGGACGACGCGTGCCCCTGAGGCTGACACCCGCACACGCGCGGGCAGACAGCAGACACGTCTGCATGGAGACGACACACAGGCACTCAGACGACAACGCGCGCACGAGCTGCACAGGCTGCCCGTGACCACGGAAGCGTGAGTCAGCACGGCTGGGATAAAAGCCCATGGACGCTGAGATTCCGAGTAATCCAAACCTGATGTGGAAGCCCCGAGCCTTAGGAGCTCTGCCACAGGAGCTCTGCCGCAGGCTGCACGGCCAAGGCCGGGGCCCCAGCCAGGGCAAGTCTGAAAGCCCATTCTCCCCGAGCTGCAGCTTTGGGGATAGGCAGGAGGAAGGAGCCCCTGAAGGACGGAGCGGACAACCGTCAGGCTTGTCCTCAACCGGTGTGCCCGGCCCTGCGTGCCCCACGTGGGCAGCCTCAGAATTCCCTGAATGGGCCAAAGTCTCGGGAGAAACACCAGGAAGCAGACATCCTCCACCAGCTGGAGGCTGTTATCCGGGGTGACCGCTGGGCCCCCCTTTCCCAGGGTCATGGCCTCTGCAGGCCCCACACCCTGTGAGGTGCTGGGTGAAAGGCTTGCTGGGCCTAGTTCCCCTGCAGCAAGAATCCTTTCGGGGAAGAAGCAATGTGGTCGGTGAGGCGGGTAAATGCAGAGACCTGACAGCCAGGATCCCTGGCACTGCCCTCCCAAACCGTGTCATCTGGGACAAGTTACCTGACATCCCTGTGCCTCAGGATTATACCGGCACCGATCCTGTGGGTTGCTCTGAGAAATGTACACAGAGCACCTAGCATGGTCCAGGCTCGCGGCAAGGACTGTGCGAATGCTCCCGCTTGCTGCCAGAATTACCACGATCAACTTCCCGTGTGCCTGGAAGTCCCACTGGCTCATGGGTTCAGTGCCGGGAGCAGCATTCTGGAACCACAGGATGGTTAGCCTCTAACTCCTGGTGCCACCACGACCTGGCTTTCACCCGCTCAGATCTGTGCCGTAAACAGAAGGAACTGCCCGAGGGAAAAAATACCATGGGTTGAGCACCCTTAAGGGGAAAAGTCCTTAGCAAGGAAAGGCCTTCCTGGTTTAGGGGAGTTTTAAAGGTGACAAAGGGCCTGTCAAAGGTTAGTGGAAACGCACCCAGCTGCTAGGGAGCGGTCTCTGGGTGGCAAAATTGTTGCAATTTCCTTCTCTTTAAACTCTGTAGGTGTCTTCTAACTTTTCTAGGATTCCCCATCTGAAAAGGAAAGTCCATTCTGCACAGAATGTCTGCCTACTACAACGAGCAAGTAATGGTTCCATAAGAATTATTTTCAAACAGGGGCACCTGGGTGGCTCAGCCGGTTGAGCGTCCGACTTCAGCTCAGGGCATGATCTCGCGGTTTGTGGGTTCGAGCCCCATGTGGGGGCTCTGTGCTGACAGCTTGGAGCCTGGAGCCTGCTTTGGATTCTGTCTCCATCTCTCTCTCTGCCTCTTCCCCACTCACGCTCTGTCTCTCTGTCTCTTTCTCAAATATAAATTAAAAATTTAAGAAAAAAAAAGAATTATTTTCAAACAAAGTTTTAAAAAAGGAGACAAACCCAATGAAGCCCCCCCTTTTCTGTCACCCAAATTCCCTGCAAGTGGTGTAGAGGCTGCTCCTGGGAGCCAGGCCCTCCCCAAGCCTCAGTTTCCACATCTGAAACCAAAGGGTCACCGGCAGGATGGACTGAGGTCATGAAGCACAAATGCCTCCCTCCCACCACCGAGGTCCTGCCCACGGCAGGGCGGTCAGCCCCTTCCTTCCCCTCCTTCCTTCTCTGGCCTGGCTCTCCTGGCATCCCTGACCTGACCCCAGCTTTTCCATCAAGCACACAATAGATTTTTCCAGGAGGCCACAGCAGCGGGTGTCACCGCTAGATGCCCGTTAGAATCATCAGAGGGATTTGCAGAATTACTGGCACTGAGACCACACCCCAGGCCAACGGATCAGATCTCAGGGGATGTGGCCCAGGCATCAGGATTCTCTCCGAGCTGCCCAAGTGATTCTACTGTGCAGCCAGGCCTGGGAACCACTCATCCAAACTCCGGAAGCTTCCCAACAATGGAATGTTTAAGGGTTCGTCCATGTCTCACAAAGAGAGTGGCATCAGCTGGGGCTGTTCGACGAGAATCAGCCAGTCATAATGCAGGAAACGGGCAAGACAGAGAGGGAACGAGAGGACAAGAAAGTGCCCTGGACCAGGCGGGGCTGGGAAGGGCGTGTCGTGAGCACTTCCTGGGGCTGAGCCTGACCGAGGCCAGTCCCCACCTCGTGTACAGGTGCTGTCTTAGGACCCAACCACCTCCTTCCCTCGAGGGGCGGCTCCACTTCGAACGAAGAATAACTCCCCAAAATTGCCCTGAGCTGGAGGGGGGGGCTGGGGAGGGGGCTGTGATCTGCTGGGTGGCCAGTGGCAAGCCAATGATGTCGCGGCCACCCAAGCTGAGGAGTCCACAGCACAGACAGTGAAAACAATTAGTAGCGGGGCCTCAATGACCACGATGAAAGTGCTGATTGTCCTCTGGCACTGTGGGGAGCAGTTCCTCGGGTCTTCAAAAGCTTGGTAAATATTCTTGAAATGAAGGGTGTTCACTTTTATGACAACCCCCCTCCCCTCCCCAGCAGCAGAGATCCTGGCCCGGGGGCAGGGCAGGGACGCACGCCTGCAGGTGCTCAGAGACTCCCCATCTGCAGCAAACCCCCACCCTGGAGCCCAGCCAGAGTTAAGGGCAGACCTTGCCAGGCTAGCAGCCACCCGTCCTTTCCATTCCCTACGCCCGGGAGCCACATGGCTCTGAGGCACCCCCTCCTATCACCACTGTGGCCCACCAAGCTCGGGCTGGGAGCTCGACCTTGCCCGCTTGGCCCTGAGTCCCCACAGTGGCAGCGGCTTCAGGACAAGGAGGCAGGAAGCGGCTTTTGCATGCCAGGGGGCAGTGTGGACGCCAGGCCCCCGGGCGGAGGGGCGGCTCCCTGCACCGAGGCCCCGCAGTCTCCAACCTCCAGCTCAGAGGCAGAGCCGCAGACAGTGGGGCAGCTCCAGGAAGGAGCATGGCCAGTCCCTCCCACAGCTGGGGGCCAGCCCCCACCGGGTCACTTGTCCCGGCGCAACCTCCCCTCTGAGCCATCCGACGTCGCCCCGGCCCAGAGGGGCGCTGACTGGGTTTTAAGCCATGTTCTCCCTACACGAGATCACGCACGTGAAATGTTCACCACGGAGTCTGACACACAGCAGGACTGCAGCCAGCGATACACGGAGGCTGCGGTGGCAGCAGGGACAGTTTCCCAGGCAAGGTGGAGGAGGATGGAAGGACAGAAGGGGGAGCGGGCTTCGTTCGTTGCTCAGATTCCTGTGCAGGGCCCAGCCCCAACCCCCCGAGAGGCTCCCGACCACTCAGGCCCTCCAGGCATCCCGGCCCTCCTCTGCACGGTGGCGATGAATCCGTATTTGCCGGGCCTCATGGCTGTCCTTACTCCTGACCTGGCCTTGGCACCATGGCCCCGTCTTCCAGATTTCTTAGAACTCGGACACGTCACCAAACCTTGTCTCTGCTAAGCCCTGTCGGTTACTAGCAACGCAAACGCCCACATCCCAGCCGCTAGGGCCGCTCACCAGGTTCCCGACTCACTTGACACATTCACGTACGTCTCTGCAGTTTCTCCTAAACCTCTGTCTGCGGTGCCATTCATCTATTCACTCATTCACTCATTCATTCATTCATTCATTCATTCAGAGATAATGACTGAGCCGGCCCTGTTCTGGGCACTGGGAACACAGCCCCAAATTTCTCCTCACCTGGGGCTAACGTTCTATCGAGGGGGGAGACAGGCAATCGATAAGTAAAACTAGGGCATACCAAGTGGAAACAGCGGTGGGGGAGAACGTTTACACGGAGCACAGAAATGGGATCTGGAACTTTTAAGTAGTGGACTCAGGGAAGAGGTTACTCAGAAGGTGACATCTGAGAAAAAGTCTGAGGGAGATGGCAGTCTCTGGGGAGGAATGCTCCAAAGGAGGGCAGTCAGGGGAGCACAGCCCGAGAGGGGTGGAGGAGGTCACAGGTGGACAGGGAGGAGGGACCACAGCCCAGGCCTGCTTGGCTTTCCCCGGGTGAGTGTCACGGGAGCGCTTGGACTTAACAAGGCTGCTCTGGCTGCTGTCATGGGCAGGGGCGTGGGTGGAGGCAGGGAGATCCGGGAGGGAGGCCACAACCATCACCCCCGAGAGAGGTAGTGTCTGGACCACCCCAACACTTGTATTTCCTGTCAAGCCCTGTTACACGAGCCCTGATCTGTACCTGGAACCACATGTGTTCACATAGGCCTCCACACCTCTGTCCCTGCTGTGAGCTCTGCCAGGAACGCCCCTCCCGCCCAGCTCAAACGTCACCCTATCGCCGTTCCCTCCCCTGTGCCCTCAGTGGTTCCTGACAGCGCTCTGTCCCCATCCAGGGGATTTTCTTGTCTATTCTTTGAAATGTGAGCTTTAGGAGGACAAGTACTGAGGCACAAACCCCCTTAAAAGAAGCATCCTTGGGGCCAAGCCTCCTTAACAAACTCCCTTGGGCATATCGCCCTTAATGAGAGGTCTGTTCTCCCATAAAATGTGGCCATGGCTTAGGGGACAGCATGTTTTACCTAGAGTCTCCCCATCTACGGACCGTGAATTATGAGGTAACAAAGCATCAAGCAGTCAGCGCTCCCAGGCCAGCAGCCTGTCGGGCCACAGAACACAAGGCCTCTTTGGGCTCGAGGAGCTAATTCAGAGTGTGGGCTCCTGCCAGCCTCAAGGGGCGGAAATGAACCTCTGCTGTGGGGTGGAGGTGATTGGGGGTATGGGCATTTTCTAGACAGATCAAAGGTAGAAATATCTGGTTGGCTTAAGAGCAAAGGCTGACAAAGGGCTTCAGGCAACCCTTGGGGAACAGGGTTTGCATCCAGACCAACCGTGTCCTGACAAATGCTCCTACCTTCAAACAGTTCTCTAAAAGGGGGCTGTGCTACAGGCCCCTCAGCCCGTGTTACAGAGAACAGAAGAAAAGGAGACTGCAGGGTGTTTCATATTCTCTGACAAGTAACGTGTGCCTAATAGCAGCCCATTGCCCTCCAATATTTTGAAAATGGAGAAAACAGTGGCAATGGTGATTTAGGGCCTAGAAACACCAGAAGGCTCTGTTCGACCTTCAAATCCTGTTAACCAGGAGGCTGACACTTGTTTTTTCTTAGCTGGCTTCCCAGTTTTCGGGGACACAAGGACACGCAGAAGCTGAGCATCCCACTCTCCCAGTGGGACCCGGGCCCGAGGACTGCCAGCCCGGGCCCCAGAGGGCAAGCACCAGACCAACGGTGTAGGACACCTTTTTGGGCTCTAAAGCTGTTGCCACAGCCACTGCATCACTGGCCAGCACAGGGCTTACAACCCTGAGTCACTGTCAACATTTACTCAGTCCTTTCCCACGGACTCAGAAGAGGCCGAGTGGGATGGTGGGGGAGCACTGGACTGGGAGTCAGGGGCCCTGACAGTCGCCCTGTGACCCTGGGTGAGTCTCTTCCCTTCCGTGGGCTTCAGCTTCCTTGTCTGGAGAATTAGGAGGGGACCCAGAGGCCCCCAAAGCCTCCTCCAACCACAGCTGTCCACACTCAGGCCAAAGTCAGGGTGGCCTATGGAAATGACGTTGAGCTGAACTCACCCCTGGAGGTTTTCATAACACAGGATTATTTGTGCTAACAGGAAACACGGAGCTGCCAGAGCCCAGGCAGCCTGCAAAGATTACTGTTATTGGGCTCGTCATGGTCATTGTTGTTTCTCAGGCTCCGGACGCAGGCAAGGCCTAGATGCTGAACACAGAATGCCAGGCCCCGCAGATGGCTTGGGAACGTCCCACCGCAGGGTCCAGGTGTGGAAACTGAGGCTCAGAGAGGTCAAGCGACTTTCCCAGAGTCATGCACAAATCCCCTGGGCCCCCTCCGAAAGCCCACCCCTGGGTCCCTGCCCCACTGAGCACGGCTGACAGATGAAAGGCCAGCGCAGCCCCGAAGACACTCACGGGCCCAGAGGCCGCCCTCCCTCCAGCCCGCCTGAGGACGCCAGGGAAGAAAAATAAAACCAGCCCCCAGACCAGCCCCCAGACCAGCCCCCACTGGCCCTGCTCGAGAGGAGCAGCAGTGAGGTGATGTCTGGCTTTTATTCCATATCATAAATAAGTTATTAATCCAGGGCAGACAGCAAGGCACAGCCATGGGGAGACCGGGGAGGTGAAACTCTGCAAGACCAGACCACCTTGAGGACTGGAAAACTACCCAGGCCCCAGACCCTGCAAGTCCGCTCAGACAGAGGCCCCGGTGGGACAGGGGCTTCTGGGAAGCAAGGAGAGCACTGGAACGGGTGACCAGCGATCTGGAAACAAACCTACCGTGGATCCTGCCTCAGTTTCTGTATTTATTCCAAGAGATCAGCAAGAGTGAGTAAACGCTACCATGATATTGTTCTAGGCACTATGGCAGAACTTTATATGTTTGATTTCCAGTGAATAAAACAAGGTAGGACACCCACTTCACAGATGTGGAAACTGAGGCTCAGAGAGGTCAAGCGACTTTCCCAGAGTCACCGTGGACGAGCGATGGCAAAGGGGGCTGCAGTCCTCCTGTCCCCGTCCACACGCCTCTCTGCGGTGAGACTTTGCCACCACCGGCCTCCAGAGGTGGCACCCATTTCCCCGCTCCTGGAAAACCTAGCCTGGCCTTGTGGCTCTCTTTGACCCACGGAATGCACAGAAGCAGTCACGCAACTGCCCGGACCAGGCCTGAAGAGGTCCCACAGCTTCTGGCCGTGCTCTCCGGAGACCGCGGTGCCGAAACCAGTGCTGCCCGCTGGACGGAGGGAGCTGGGGCCCGCCGGCTGGCACCGACGCCGGATGTGGGAACGGGGCCAGCTTGGACCGTCCAGCCCACCCCGCCGTCCGGCTGCGCACAGCTGCGGGGGAGCCTGGGAGCAGCCAGCAGAGGAACCTCGCAGCCAACCTACAGAATCAAGCTACAGAACGGGGAGAAAGAATGCCCTAAGCGCCTCCGTTTTACGCAAACTTGTTACACAGCTGTGGGTGACTGGGCCGGCCCCTCAGTTTCCCCACACGGCCTGTCTCCCCAGCAAAACCTGAGCCGCCCGCCTCCTGGGATTTGGCCGGGGCCGAGGCACGCCATGTCAACCCCTGCCTCCGCCTCTGTGGTCCCCAGGCCCTCGTGCCTGGCAACCGGGACGGGCCCCAGAGGCTGCACGCACCACAAGGCGTAAGAAGGGCCGCAGGCCACGTCCCACCGGAAGAGCCGCACTCACCCTGGCGATGTGGGACGTGAGGAGTTCCCTTTCCCTCCAGAAAAGCTGAAGGGGCTGCAGAGGGCAGGGGGACAGTCAGCCACGGCGGGAACGACAGACACGCTCTGCTCCTCCTCCTCCAGTGGGCTGAGAGGGCGCCAACGTCAGCTCTGTGCCACCTCCGCAGGCTGGCCGCACTCCCTCACAGGGTCAGCTCACCCCGCAGCCACCGAGAGTCTGCCCCGGGCAGGCCCTGTGCGGGGTCCCGAGGACACACGGGTGACTAAGCTCGGACCCCGCCCTTTGGGAACCCGATGGGACGGGTCCGGGTGAGGACGCAAACTGGGGCCAGGAGCAAGTTGCAGCCTGAGGAAAACTAACAGGCCTGGTGAGGTCAGGACGGGGACGGGCTCTGCCTGCCCAGCTGAGAGCCCGGGGACCTCTCTGGGGGTGGCAAGCAGAGCAATAGGTTGCTCTTGACCTTCTTCTTCTTTCCCACCACCCACCTCCCCAGACCCAGCAGATTCAGCCGACAAGCTCACACCATCCCACAGCAAAAGCCGCGGCATATCACGTACTGAGCACACAGGACAGCTCTAGGAAGTGACCTCCTTTACGATGCCCACCTCACAGGTGAGGAAACGGAGGCACAGAGAGGCCCAGTAACTGTCCAAGGCCACACAGCATGTGTGAAAGCCAGAGCTGGGACTTCAACCCGGGAGATGCGGTTGCAGGGGTCACTCTCTCGTCCCCCCACGAACCGCCCCACCGGCGATCAGAGGCCTCCAGCTAATTGTCCTGCTGTGACCGGCCCACACGCTGTCTTAATAGGACCCTTTGCTTCAAAACCGCTATTTCTGGGCCACCTGGGTGGCTCAGTCAGTTAAGCATCCGACTCTTGGTTTCGGCTCAAGTCCATGATCTCCCGGTTCATGAGTTCAAGCCCCACATCCAGCTCTGTGCTGTCAGGGCTTGGGATTCTCTCTCCCTCTCCCTCTCTGTCTCTGCCCCTCCCATGAGCTCCCTCTCTCTCTCTCAAAATAAGCAAACTAAACAAACACTTTTTTAGGTCACTATTTCAAATTTCTCCTTCAAATACTTAAAGATCTTACAAAGCCAGATGGGTACTTCCTTTAAACAGGGCATACCCCCACACCCCCTGTTTGCCACAGTCCCCCCTCCCCTACTATACGGGGCCCTTTCTCTGTGTCACTCCCTGCTCCTGGAGGCACTGAAGTCACCACCTCCTGTGCAACGTGAGCCCCACCCCATGCTTGGCACTGAGATAAACAGAAGGTGTAAGCCAGCCTCCGGACTCTGGGAACCAGGTGGCTAACGTGAGGGACGTACAAGCGAGTGGAGGGAAGGGGAAGGCACCAGAGGAGGAGCAACCAGCCTGAGCAAAGGGGGGCGGGGAGGGCTGCAAAGTCAGGTGAGAACACATCAGCATGGCTGGGGAGAGGGTGGGGGTCCGCAGAGCAGGAACCACTATCTAGGCCAGGGAGGCGGGAGGAGCAACGAGGTGAGACCAGACCAACCTCTGTCCCTTCCAGGGTTGACAGCACAGCCGAGTGAGGGCAGGCAGCCCGCAGGCCAAGATGTACAGAGACAGGCCAGCTGGGTGGCTGGATGAGGGCACCTCTTGAAACTCCAGGCGTCACACTCCACATCCCCAGGACAGGGGTGGACAGCAGGACAGAGCCAGGGGCTTCCCAAGGAGGTACTGGCTCAGCCCACCGGCTCCCCAGCCAGCAAGGAGTGGCCCCCAGGGCAAGAACAGGTGCTGACAGGGACACCAATGAGCCACAGGCAAATGTGCAATGGCAGCACCGTACCAGCGTGCATCTGGAAAGATCAGCATCTTCCACCAATACTAATGTAACTCCTGCTTCCAGACCCCCCATGGCTCCCTATGGCCACAGGGGCAAGTCTAAGCTCCACGGTGAGGCACAGATTTTCCAAACTACATTTTCACTGCTCCCCCTCTCCTATGGAGAGCTGGGATGATTCACCATTTCCCGGAATCCTACGAAGACACAGGATTTCCTTCCCTGCAGAATGCCTACAGTTCCTACCTCTGGGTTTAAAAAAACTCCTACTGAGGCTTTAATATGCGGCCCAAATGGCCTCTCCCCTCAGAAGCCTTCTCGGAGCACCTCTCCTTTTCAATAGTCCCCTCCAGGCCACCCACCAAGTGCATTAGGCTTCCCTGTTCTCCCATAAAACACTGAAGTTTAGTGTGGTCTGTCTGGTTTTGCACTGTCCACTGGGCACGTCAGCCTTTTCTTTAAACTGTGGGCTTCAAGCCCCCTGGGGGGGGCTCAGTCGGTTAAGGGTCCACTTCGGCTCAGGTCATGATCTCACGGTCTGTGAGTTCGAGCCCCGCGTCAGGCTCTGTGCCGACAGCTCAGAGCCTGGAGCCTGCTTTGGATTCTGTGTCTCCCTCTCTCTCTGCCCCTCCCCCACTCGCTCCCTGTCTCCCTCTCTCCCTCTCTCTCTCTCTCAAAAATAAATAAACATTAAAAAATTCAAACTGTGGGCTTCTAGAATTCAGGGAGACAGGGCTGAGTCTCATACCTGCACCCCCAGGACCTGGTGAAGGGCTGGGCTCTGGACAAGGGCCCACGGATTAAGCTGCATTATCTCAGCTCAGTCGTGATACTGAGACTTCCACTCGTGGAGCCAGTGCTGATCGGCTCATCGTGCTAAGATTGCCGAAGCAGAGGGAAGGCAGGGCTTGGCCAGCCCGGGGACCAGAGGTGGCCTCAAACCCACACCAGAGAACGCTGCTAATCTACATCCTGCTGCAACGCAAGGGCATCTGATAATATTTACAGTGTTTTCCACTATTAATAATAACTGTAATTACTTTAGTAAATGCTATGAGAAGTAATAAATATTAGTATCAAGAGCCACTGAAATAATTTCCTTTATTAAGACCCCACCATACACCAGATGCTTCGCTTTTTTATATCATCTTATTTAATTCTCTGTACAAGCCTACAAATGGTTGCCCTTCTCTCCTTTTGAAGGTGAGGAATCTATACACAGAGCGATTTAGACACACGTTCAAGGTCACACGGCCAGTCTGGACCAGAGCGAAGAGACCCCGCACTTTCTGTCGCCCTAGACTGTCTCCTCACAATTACTAACAGCACCTGTCTAGGCCTTTCTACTGGCCGGGCACATTTTGTAACAGCTTTACTGAAATATAATTCATATGCCATACAATTCACCCATTTAAAGCGTAGAATTTAATGGTATTTAGTATATGCACAGGGCCGTGCAACTGCCCCACAATCAATTTTAGAATTTCACCACCCCGTAAAGAAACCTCCTCCCCATCTGCTCCCTACCCCACTGTAAGCCCATTCTAAAGGCAAAGGACAGAGCCTCAGAGAGATGCTGTGATTTGTACATTAGGCAGGGGTAAGAAGCAAGGCTGGGACCCAGCCCCGCTGCCCCTCCTCACACAGCCTGCCAGGGGTCTACTCTGTAACCCCTTAAATATGCATGATCTGCAGAGGGTGAAAAACGGAACCAGATGGTGACAGAGCTTACATGTGCCTTGCTTCCACACCAGGCCCGTGACTCACAGAGTCACTGAAGGCAAAGGGGGGACGCACAGCACAGACGAGTCCCTGCCACCCCCAGTGCAGGGGCACCGAGGCCCAGGACACAGGGAGGCAGAGAAGGCAGTGGGGGAAGGAGCCTTTTGGGCAGTCTGGGATCTAGATGGTTCATGGGGCCCCACTCCGCTGACCCCATTCCTGCACCCCCAATCCCTCCTGGCCCACAAAGAACTGGCCCCTGCCCCAGGCCTCTGTGTTCCTCCCAGGAATTCAGAGCCATAATCGCTAACAGGGGACCTGCTCTGCACTTGGCCCCCAGCCCGGGGTCCTGAGGTGACCTGGGTCCTCCCTGCCCACAGGCACTCAGAGGCTGGGGGTCACAGGAGTGTCGGGAGAACCACTGCACTGACTGGCTGGGCTCCCCGAGACAGGCTCTGAAGAGTGGTCCTGCCTGGGCACATTCCCAGTTGGGTATCCTAGGGTCTGATGGCTCCCCCCCACCCCCACCCCACCACCGCCCCAGGGGAAACAATTTGCAGGTAGAAGGGGCCGCCCACATCCCTTATTTCCTTCCCCCCTGCACAAGCCTGCCCTGGGCCAGTCATTCTCTCTGCTGGCCAGAGGCCCAGCACTTCCTTTCACGTTTATAATGTTTGAACAGTCTTGAGCCAATGCCACCTCCTTCAGGGAGGCTTCCTAGATGCCCCGACCAAATAAGTGGATCCTTCTGCTGCTGCCTCACACAAAATCGTGATTTGTCTGCTCGTATGTCTGGGTCCCCATTATTCCACAAACTCATCCAGGGCAGAGGTCCCAGCTTCCTCATTCCTGGGTCCTTCCTGACCCTCTCCCCGCCACTGTGACACACAAGACCCTCCAGAAGAGCAGGTGGGAAACGAGGTCAGTTTTGGCATGAATTAACCGCAGGGCACAGCACCCTCCCAGCGTCTGTCCCAAGTGTCCGTGGGGGAGTGGCTCTATGGGATGGCAGTGACACTTGCTGCCCGTCCCCTACCCCCGGGTGGGTTCCAGTTGGCAATGAGGACCAAGCCACCAGTTTAGACATGGCGCTTCCCCCCAGCGCAGCTAAGATCCAAATGGCTGCAGTCTATCCACACAAAGCGTCTTTGTTCAAGCCCTTCTCACAGTTGGAAGGTTGGCTTGGCCATGAGGGCCAAACTCAGGGCTGGCTGTCTTTCCTCCTGGTACCTGCAATGAAGCCTGGTCTGGCACAGAGCATGTCCTAGAACCCGCCAGGCGAGGAGGCCTCAACCATAGGTTTAGAGAGGCCTGGCTTCAAATTCCTTCAGCTGGCCTGCCCTGAGTCCCAAAGCACCAATGCCAGAGCTGGAAGGGGCTCTGAGCCCCTCTATCCCATCCTCTGAGGTGTACCTAAGAGGCAAGTGGAGCCCAGAGAAGGAGAGCAGCATGCCCAGGGTCACACAGCCACGTCTCCAACTCCCAGCTCAGACTCTTTGCAGTTAACAGGCTGCCCCATCCCTACTCGAGGACCCCTCTCCTATCCTGCCCTTCCCTCAAGGTCAGGCCAAGGCCCACCTTCCCAGTGCGTCTTCTGGGATCCCCTCCCCGGTTCCATCCAGCATGGGGATGTACCTTCAGTGGCTTGAAGAAGGAAGAGCTTCTGCCCAGAACGCCCTCCTCGCCCTCTGGCCTCAGCAAACTTCTACCCACCCTTCAAGGCCCAGTTCAAACGTGACGTTCCCGGGCACCAAAGACAACAATCGCTCCCGTCTCCTGAGCACCACCTCCATCGTGCTCTGGAATGGCAACAAGTTAACGCAGAAACTACCAGAGGTGTTTCTCCTGCTTGGCACCCAAGTTCCTTGAGGGCAGCGACGGGGCTCTCTGCGAAGCAGGGTAATAACAACATTTGCATACACACTGCGTACGACCGGCGGGCTTTACAAACCATACGGCGCTGGGCAAACAAGCTCTCTGCCTATCCTCAGATCTCCGCCCCCCCCCCCCCCCCCCCCGCCGATGGCTCAGTCTCCCCATCTATACAGCGGGTGAAGATAATGAGTGCACATCCCCGCGTGCAGGCCGGGGCTGTTGTTGCTATATTCCTCGGGTCACTTTCATTTTCTTACGTCTCCCTGAGGACCTCACCCACGGCCAGTGGTCAGTACGTATTTTTTTGGAAAGAAGGCCTTTTGGGACCTGAGGTGCTAAAGAAGATGGGGTTTAAATCCAAAGACCACACACAGATACAGACTCAAATCTGATCAGAAATGTTACACTGTAGGGGTGCCTGGGTGGCTCCGTCGGTCGAGCGATGGACTTCGGCTCAGGTCGTGATCTCACGGTTTGCGAGTTCGAGCCTCGCCTCGGGCTCTGTGCTGACAGCTCAGAGCCTGGAGCCTGCTTCGGATTCTGTGTCTCCCTCTCTCTCTGCCCCTCCCCTGCTCATCCTCTGTCTCAGAAATAAATAAACATTAAAAAATTTAAAGAAAGAGGGGCGCCTGGGTGGCGCAGTCGGTTAAGCGTCCGACTTCAGCCAGGTCACGATCTCGCGGTCTGTGAGTTCGAGCCCCGCGTCAGGCTCTGGGCTGATGGCTCGGAGCCTGGAGCCTGTTTCCGATTCTGTGTCTCCCTCTCTCTCTGCCCCTCCCCCGTTCATGCTCTGTCTCTCTCTGTCCCAAAAAAAAAAAAAAAAAAAATTAAAAAAAAAAAAAAAATTTAAAGAAAGAAAGAAAGAAGGAAAGAAAGAAAGAAAGAAAGAAAGAGAAAGAAAGAAAGAAAGAGAAAGAAAGAAAGAAAGAAAGAGAAAGAAAGAAAGAAAGAAAGAAAGAAAGAAAGAAAGAAAGAAAGAAAGAAAGAAAGAAAGAAAGAAAGAAATGTTGCACTGTGGCCTTTGGGTCCAAAGGGGGCTCAGCTGGGTCACTGTGAACAGCCCCTTGCGCTCATGGGACATGGGGCAGTTTTCCGGAATGGGCTGGAAATTCTGAAATCCTTGCCCTGGGGAGGCTTCTGCACTGGGCTGTGGCTAGGGACTGGCTCCAGAGACAGCCAAAGGCAGCAGCAGTGGCCTGGGGGCAAGCCAAAGCAGTGGCAGTCATACCACAGGTAGTAATGCTGTTGATCGCCCACTGACAGCTTTGAGGCCCCAATGTACTTTCGTGGGGGCAGCGGGAGAGGCGGTGGCCGCAGCCCTGTCACTGAAGAGCCAACGGCCTCTGTGGCTGCGGACCGGAGAGGGAGTTCACGGTGTGATTCGGTCAAGCCACCGGTCCGCACCAGCACTTTCTGTCTCTCCCTCTGCACAGACACCGCATCCCTGGGCGACTGCAAACATCAGTCACCCCTTAGAGGGGTGATGATGAAAAAAAGAACAAGAAGCCATGGCCCACATCAAGGCAGTGTGACAATCAGCAGGAAGACACCGTGCAAGGACGGGGACATGGGGAGAAATGCTCCCAGCCCTGCTAGTGAAGAAAGATTCCCCCTTAGCATCCTCCCGATCTGACGCATCCCTCACTTAAAGCGAAAGGGCAGAGGAGCACGGGGGTCCTTTCCTGAGACGCGTCAGCTCATACCTGACAAAGTGTGACAAAGTAAAGCCTGGGACTGCCACACGGGCTCGCAAGCGCCTGAGACACCGGGGATGGAGCCGAACTCCAGCACGAGTCAAGGCTCCGAGAGGGCCACCCACGGCTTTGGGGTTTGCACACGGACAGTGCAGAGCCTGCTTGGGATTCTCTCTCTTGCCCTCTCTCCCTGCCCCTCATCCGCACATGCACATGTGTGCTCTCCCTCCCTCTCTCTCTCAAAATAAATGAACTTTAAAAAAGAAATCTGGTTTTTTTTCATTTTTTTTTTTAATGTTTATTTATTTTTCAGAGAGACAGAGACAGAATGCGAGTGGGTTAGGGGCAGAGAGAGAGGGAGACACAGACTCCGAAGCGGGCTCCAGGCTCTGAGCTGTCAGCACAGAGCCCGACGCGGGGCCCGAACTCACGGGCCGTGAGATCATGACCTGAACCGAAGTCGGACGCTCAACCGCGGGAGAGGAGGCGTCCCCGAAAATCTGTGCTGCATGGCACTGTCACCACATAGCCACCCAGGCACTCCAAGAAATCTGTTTTTTTTTTTAAAGGGGAGCACTCACAGAGGGGAGCACTGAGAAAGAGCAGGCTGACTTTAAGACCAAAGACAGTGGGGGATGAGGAAGGACATAACAATAACAAAAATAACAGCAGCTAACACCAACAGAGCCTTGACCCCATGCCAGGCAGGTGCTGACCACCCACCACATTGCCTGGTAAGGTAGGTCCTATTATCGTCACTACCACTCAGCCCCGGGAGGGCGTGGACCATGTCTGTGGCATCCCCCAGAGCCTGAACAGGGCTGGCCACATAGGACGCACAAAGTAAATGTGTGCATTATGCGTAAATCCTTGCTTCACACAGAAGGGAAGGCAGCGCAGAGTAATTAACATCTCCAAAGCCTCAGGGCTACTGGGTGGCCCAGCCAGGATTCAGCCCCAGCAGAGCCCGCCTTCCTTACCCCTGCATGTGTCTGGGCTCAGAGAATCCTGCTAGCTTAAGCCGTGGTCCCAGCGCGTCCGGTGGGGGAATGGAAAAGGCATCATCCTAACCAGATCTTCCGCACCTGCCAGAGCGTGAACCTGGTGGCCAGTGGGGCATGCAGAGCTCTCCGGAGGCAGTGAGGCCTGTGACTGGCCCAAACCACACATTGTGCCCCCAGGAGTCCCAAACACAGGGAGCCAAGGAGAAAAGCACGCCAGCCTGGCTCAGGTAGCCAGGCTTGTCCCTTACCAATCCGTCGCAGTTGCTGATGGCGACAGCTGCCCCTGGCATGCCCGTGACGTCCCCGGTGTAGACACACTCCCGCCGCAAGGGCTGTCGGAACAGCTCCCGAAAATCCTCCTGCCACTCCACGGAGGCTCCGGGCACCACCAGCCGTCGGTTGGGCCGTAGGCGCAAATGCAGTTCCTCCCCGAAAACAGTAACATTGAAGTAGAGGGAGGAGCGCCCCACCCGGCCAGGCTGCAGGGTGGCTCCTTTGCGGCGCAGGGGGCTGCGGGCCACCCGGAGGTGACCTGAGCGTGACCGTGGTGCGGGTGGCTCATCCACTATTGCACTCCCTGAGGAGGCTGCTGCTGGCCCAGACAGCACGTGGGAGAGGAAGCGTCCCCGAAAATCTGTGCTGCATGGCACTGTCACAACATAGTCACTGAGCTTTCCGGAGAGGCGCAGCTCTGCTGGAAGTAAACAAGGAGTTACATCAATGTAGTCTGTGCAAAGGTAAGGGGAGACCGGCAATATCACGGGCGGAGAGAGCTCTGCAACCCTCAGCGTCAACTTGGAGGGACCTCTTAGCCCAAGTTCATCCAATAGCCATCCAGTGCTTCCTGAGCCTCTGGATCTCTGTACTTAGATGAACGGTGTTCAAGTACTCTGTGCACATAACTTGCTTTCTGTAGTCCCCAAGGCCCTGTTAAACTTAACAGAAGAAAAGAAATGATGCCAGAGTCCTGTCTGTCACTCTAGCCACGAGCCTTCCAACTTTGGGCATTGCCAAGGAAAGGGTTGAAATTCCCCGAAAGCCCCCAGGGCAAGGAGAGGGATGGCGGGATCTGCCCAGACTCCCTCAGTGTGCTGAAGTCACCAGCCCAGCCTGGGGTAGGGCCCTCCTCGCCAAGCTCTCTGAACCCAGCCAGCAAAACACACACACCTAGAAACCCAGGGGATCCTGGGCACGTGTCAAGGAGACAGGAGCTGGAGAAGGGAGGGAGGGAGTACAGGTTCTATGTTTAAAGAAAACTTTTTAAAGTAAACAGAGGCTGCTGAGATTTCGACACGGCCCAGCACCAAGCCTGGTAAATATAGATCTTCAAAAATAAAAAAGAGACGCATGGGGTGACCTGCCCACTCGGATTGAATTAAGTGTGAGGTCATGGCCCCATGCTCCAGGCTGCATGCCAGCAGCCCGGTCCTCACACAGCTCTCCCTGAGCCCAGCCAGGCCCAACAGGAATGACAGCTCGCTGGTTTCCAGGCTTGGTGATTCAGGGACGGGAGTTTGGAGGGATTTTCATTTCCACATGGCTCCATCTTTTGCCTCCCTAGCCCCCTTCACACTACCGATGAAACCTAGAAAATGACATCTCCCGAAAACCCCCCATGCTCATGGCAGTTACAGTGGGGGAGTACTGACTCTCCTCTGGTTTTACCCATTAAGACCCCCAGGATTTCTGCTAGGGAGATCCCACTTCAGTACATGAGTATAGAGCTCACAGACAAGCAGATGTCCCGCCTAGAAATGACCAGACCCCCTCCCCATGCTCAGGTGAGGGTGTGGGGCGTCTGGTCTGTGTGTGAGATGGTGTCTGCACAGAGCCTGAGAATGATGGAGGAGAGAGCTATCAGTGTGTTTCCCAGCAGGAGTGTAAGGGCCAGGTGCTCACTGGGTGTGGGCAACCACCTGCCAGCCTGACTCCGTGAGGATGAGGCAGTGACACACGCACACACAAGTTGGAGAGACAGGAGGCACTGAAAGTTAAAGGCACATGGGACAGAAACAGACCAATAGAGAGAGAGAGAGAGAGAGAGAGAGAGAGAGAGAGAGAGAGAGAGAGTGAGTCTGTGTGTGTGTGCGCGCGCGCGGGCGCGTGAGAGAGAGAGAGAGACAGAGACAGAGACAAATATATAGCCCCTAAGAAGAGACTCCAGATTCCCAAAACCTCTCCGGGGTCTCTCCACCTCTCGTGCCAGAAAGGAAGAGCAAGCTCGGGTCAGCGACCGGGCAATAGGGGAAGAAAGAGCTCAAGCCCGGGGCGCGCACCGCCTCCTGCTCCCCGGAATGCCGCCGGCCCCTCGGGCCCCCTGGGGCCAGCCTGACTCCCGGGCACCCCGGACCCCTCGCGCCCCCGCGCGCCCGACCTGCACGCACCTGGGGTCCGGCTGCCCGCGGCGGCGCAGAGCGCCCAGTGCAGGGGCAGCAGGCAGGACAGCAGCGTGCGGAACGGAGCCATGTGGCCGCGCGCGGACGCGGGCCCGAGGGCGCCCGAGCCCCGGGCTCCGGGCTGCCGACGAGGCTGGAGCGCGCCCCGGACTGCCGAGCGCGGGCCGACCGTCCTCCGCCTGCTCCGCCGCCGCCGCCGCCGGCCCGCCGGCTCCAGGTCCCCCGCGCCACCGCCCGGACCGCTGGCTCCACGCGCCCGAGGCTGCCGGCGGGAGAGCGGAGCGGCCGACGCGCCAGCGCCCCCCGTGCCAACTGCCGCGGGCCGGTCGGTCCGCCCGCGCCGTGACGCTCGGGGACGCGGCGCGAGCCGGCCAAGGGGGCGGCGGGGCGGGCGGGCGGGCCGGGGGTGGGCACGCTGGCGGGGCGGGGCCGGGCGCGGGTCGGACGGGGGGCGCTGCGCGGCCGGGGCGGAGCGCGGGGCTGGGGAGTGCAGCGCCGAGCGGCCCTGCCTGATCGGAAGTGCCACGCGGAGCCAGCCGCCTGGGCTCCCCCGGAGTGACGGTCCGTAGCCGCTTTCCTTGTCCCCTCTGCTCCTCTTACTTGACCGCAGGGCCCACTCTCCAGAGCCACCGGGCGGAAGGGATGTCCAACTCCGTTTGGGTGATGAGACGGTGACCACCTCTCCTTCCCTAGAGGGGGTTTCTATCTCCTTTCTCTCCTAGTGGAGTGGATGCCCTCCACTAACTTTATCTACCCGTTTTGCAGACCACGCCTCTGGGCCCCCAATTGCAGGGAGTGACCTGAGTCCGAGTCAAGAGTGTGGTTGAACAAGGTGAGGAGAGAGAGCCCTCCCTGGCTTTGTGCTTAGACAGACCTGATTGGAATCCTAGCCGGGAGCCTCCCTGGGAGAGTTAACTATAGCACGCACTAGGTGTTCCCTAAATAAGGCACCCTCCACCTCTGGCACTAATAGCTTCTCCGCGGCCCGAGGTGGGAACAATCCAGAGGCAGGGACGAGTGTGGATTGCTGGTTTTGCAGTGTTGCTGAGACCAGTTCAGTAGTCGGGGCAAATAGCCCAACCCCTGCTTCACTGTATAAATGTGTTCCTAACAATTTGCAAATGAACTGTATTTCAAGTAAGCCAGAGGTGGGAATTGGAGAAAGGATTTTTTTTTTTTTAAGAACTGTGGAATAAAGAATCTTTGTATACAGTGTATATAGACCCCTAATCTTTCTGCTTTTGAGTACAGACATTTTGTTGTGGGGCTTTCTTAAAGGGAGGCCAGCTTGCGGGTGGAAATTCTCTGAACACACTTCTCTGGGGAATCCCTGGATCCCCTGAGAGAGGACTTGGGTTCCTGCACTCTTTCCAGTCTGCACCCTGGTTAGGCTCTGAATACCTTCCTGCCTTGTGGACAGAGACCCGGATTCCTCAGGATTCCTCATCCTCGGTATTGGAGGGCCGGTGGGTTTCTGAAAGCAGGTTCGGAGAGCTGACGTGGTGTCCCAGGTCACATAGCTCATTTGCAGTGGGGCTGGGATCCCAGTCTAGTGCTGAGCCAGAGAAAGAGACAAGATGAAAGGTCAGTAGACTATTCAAGGCTGAGCTTTGCCAAACCCAGTCTGTGACCAAGGGCAAGTCATTTTCCTCTTTGGGCGGCGGTACCTCATCTGTCAAAGGGGTAACCACGAGGCTCACGGGAGTCAAGGCAAACTCTGACGTCCTGTGGAAATGCAGAGCATTTTCTATTCCAAGGAATACCAAGAGAATTCCAAGGAATTCCAAGAATTCCAAGGAATACCATCCAGTTATTTGCAAATGGCACCAGCAAATCCACACACATATATATATTTATTTGAAAGAGACTTTGTGTGCGTGCACACACGCAAGCAAGGGGGGGGGAGAAGGAGAAAGAATCTTTTAAAAAATTTTTAATGTTTATTTATGTATTTTTTTAATGTTTTGTTGATTTTTGAGAGTTAGAGAGAGACAGAACGTGAGCGAAGGAGGGGCAGAGAGAAAGGGAGACACAGGATCCTGACGTGGGGCTAGATCCCACAACTTGTGAGGTCACGACCTGAGCCGAAGTCGGACGCTTAACCCATGGAGCCACCCAGGTGCCCCTGGAGAAAGAATCTTAAGCAGGCTCCACACTCAGCACAGAGCCCAATTTGGGGCCCTGTCCCACCACCCTGGGATCACAAACTGACCTGTATTAAGTTCAGGAAAAACAGAGTTCCTTTTTCTCACTCTTTTGGGTCCTTTAAGCTCTGTTAAGTCAAGAGCCAGACTGTGGTTTTGTGTGTGAGGACAGATGGAGCAAGGATGTGTGTGTGTGTGTGTGTGTGTCCGTGGGAATGTGGAGGAGGGGCTGTGAGGTGACCAGGCTGGAACTGTCTCCATTCTGGCCCCCCACAAATCCACTAAATGAGCTCAGGATAAAATGACCTTCCCTTCTCAGGGTCTCAGTTTTCCCAGCTGCAGAGTGGGGGCCCTATGGGGACAGAAGGGAAGAGTCACGGTATATGATGGCTGACTTTCTCCCTTGCCATCCCAGAAGCTTGCCTAGCCCCCTCCCTGAGCCCCACCCCATTCTTCCTGCCTTAGACTTGGTAAGTCAAGAGGGACAGATTGCAGCTGGGACCCCAGCAGCCTGACTCATGAGCAGTGGGCTGGGGCCTCCCCCAGAGCCAGTCCTGGCAAGCAGAGAGCAAAACCTCACCCCGGTTCTCTCCCCCCGCCCCCTTCCCTGGGGCTATAACGGTTGCTTTTGTTGGCCAGTATTGTATGTCCAGGCTCTTTTCCACTGAGGAACCCTTTGTTAGGAAGAGCGGACAAGGGAACATAACTCAGAGTCTGGGCAGAAGGTGGAGGAAAGGGCTGGGTGACAGGCCCCATTTCTGTAGGTGAACAGGGCCAAAGCAAGGAAATCTACAGGCATCAGCTGGGGATCCTGCTAGAGAGGGAAGTTCTGGGTTCCCTGACTCTCACCTTGGGATTCTCGCACAGTGGAATACGGCTTGGGTGTTTCTCTCGCTGATGGTTCTCCAACATTTATCCAACGCTCCTTCTGTCCAAAGCGCTGGCAGCAGAGAGGGATACGCAGAGCTTGCACTGCACAGTCAGGAGCCAATTGGAAGATATGACAGGTGCACGAGAAAGCCTGAAAACCGGGTAAGACAGGAAAAAGGAGAGTGCGCTGGATGAAAGTGCGGAGTCATGGGTGAGCGTTATGGGGATTCCAGAAGGAAAGGGGCTCAGGGCAAGTTCAGTGGAAGACTTGGGTCCAAGCCAAAGCCCATAGTCCTTGGAGTACACATGGTTCTGTTTGTCTTCCATCATCTTTTTTTAAAAATGTTTATTGAGAGACAGAGAGAGAGATTGAGACCGCACGTGTGCACACAGGGGAGGAGCCGGGAGGGGGGAGAAGGGGTGCGGAGAGAGAATCCCAAGCAGGCTCTGCACTGTTAGCACGGAGCCTGACAAGGGGTTCAGATTCACGAACCGTGAGATCATGACCTGAGCCAAAATCAAGAGTTGGACGCTTAACCAACCAAGCCACCTAGGCACCCCTGGAAAGGTTTTTAAAAAGATAAAAGGAAGGGGCTCCTGGGTGGCTCGGTCGGTTAAGCAACTAATTTCAGCTCAGGTCATGATCTCAGTTTGTGGGTTCGAGCCCCACATCGGGCTCTGTGCTGACGGCTCAGAGCCTGGAGCCTGCTTCGTTCGGATTCTGTGTCTCCCTCTCTCTCTGCCCCTCCCCCGCTTGTGCTCTCAATCTCTCTCTCTCTCTCTCTTTCAAAAATAAACATAAAAAAAGATAAAAGAAAGGGGCTCCTGGGTAGCTCAGTTGGTTAAGCATCTGCCTCTTGATTTCGGCTCAGGTCATCATCTCGAGGTTCGTGGGATTGAGCCCTGAGTTGCACTCCTGGCTGACGGTGCAGAGCCTGCTTGGGGTTCTCTATCCCTACCTCTCCCTCACTGGCAGAAGTGCACGTTCTCTCGCTCTCTCTCAAAAAATAAATACATGAATTTTAAATTAAATAAATACCTTTCTGCTGTGAAAACTAGAACACTTACAGAAAAGTGTCACCTGGTTGTTTTTTTACAGAGGGGTAAACCGAGGCCCAGAAAGCAGAAGTAACTTCCATGAGACCTCAGAGTGGGTTCGTTCAGGGGCAAGATAACACCCCAAGACTCCTTGCTCCTGGTAAGATGATTCTAGAATACCACCCTGTTGGTTTCTCCCCTCCCCGCCCCCACCCACCACAGGACCTTGGCCCTTTGGGTACTCATCGTTGGCTCCCACCTCATTCCTAAGGGAAAAAGAAAGGTGTGGATCTCTTCCTCCTGACACCTGAGAACCACAGTCCCACTAAGAAGTCCTAGGCCAGGGGCGCCTGGCTGGCTCAGTGGGTAGAGCATGCAACTCTTGATCTCAGGGTTGTGAGTTCAAGCCCCACCTTGGGTGTAGAGATTACTTAAAAATAAAAAATCTTTAAAAAAAAAAAAAAAGTTCTAGGTCAATAGTTCTGAAATCACGGTCCCCCAGCGGCAGAATCAGCATCACTTAGGTGTTATAAATGAGAATTCTCAGGCCCTACCCCAGACCTATTCAACCAGAATAGGGGGTGAGGCCCAGCAAACTTTTTCAAACCCTCCATGGATTCTGGTGCATGCTCAATATGAGAATCACTATTCTAAGCAAAGCTTTGCAAATCAAGGCCCAATTAGGATGAGAACAAACTCACTGAGGATCTGTGACCTGCTCCTCACTGAAGGCTGCCACCCTCACCTCCTATCCCCAGTTTCTAAAGCTTGGGCTTGAGCCACATCCAGAGCAACCAGAGACCATGCCCTGTGGTCCTTCTCCGCATCACCCTTCTCCTCCTCCTCCTCCCCACCCCTGCATTCCCTCTGCACATTTCTTGGCGAGTGTCTAATGACCGTATCTAAGAGACCCGGACGGGTTAAGTTAACCACAGTGATTTGTCATACATTACAGAACAGCTGACACCCCCGAGACCGGCTGAACCATGAGATCAGTTAGAAACAATGCTGTTTGTGCCCTGTGTGTAGATGTCGTATGGTTGTGGTTACTGCATGGTGAGGGGTTCAGGGAGAGGAGGTCTCCTTGTCCTAGTAAGGAGGGATGCCAGAAAAGCCAGCTGTCCTTCCGGAATTCTGTTTCTGCCATTCACTCTCCCGAAACTGTAGGTTTATAATTGCAAATCAAAGTCCAGCGCAGCCCCTGATATTGGCCCCTTGGGGCTCAAGAGAGGCAGGCAGAAAACAGAGACCCTCTCCTATTTCCTGGAGCCCCTTGGTTGTAATAGAAGGTCTTAAAGAGATTTGGCAAGGACTCATTTCTCACCAGCCTGTCTTCTAATCCTGGTGTCCTCTTAGATGCCATGGTGGCATCCTGCCAGCAAAGACGGGCCAGGCCTCCATTCCCGTCCTTTCTCTAGATCAGTTGGGTTATATGTAACCAAATAAATAAATATGGCTTAATTTATTACCCCACATAATATAGAATACTGAAAGAGACCTGGGCATGCCCAGTTAATTTGGCAGCCCAACAGACTCACCCAGTACCCTAATTCCTTCCTCCTTCTGCTGTGCCATGTTCGCAGTTACTCTTGTCCTCAGTCTTGTCCCCTCTTAGTCACAAAATGGCTGCATCAGTGCCAGCCAAATGCGTATATTCACCAGCTGCAATGGTGACCAGAGGCAATGGAAAAGGGAGTTCTTTCTTGTCCCCTCTTTCAAAAATTTCTATTATGCAAATTTTCAAACATAACACGAAAGAAGACAGTAGCATGAAGCTACCCCCAAATCCCCCTCTGGCCCACATTTACCCACAACTCAGCTTTGATCATTATTAGCACAAGACTGGTCTTGTTTCATTGTTACCCCCTTCCCACCACACATCCTGGTGGGATTTTTTAAACTTTACATCCAAATTAGTTAGCATACAGTGAAACAGTGATTTCAGGAGTAGATTCCTTAATGCCTCTTCCCCATTTAGCCCATCCCCCCTTCCACAACCCCTCCAGCAGCCCTCAGTTTGTTCTCCATATGTATGAGTCTCTTCTGTTTTGTCCCCCTCCCTGTTCTTATATTATTTTTGTTTCCCTTCCCATATGTTCATCTGTTTTGTCTCTTAAAGTCCTCATATGAGTGAAGTCACATGTTTTTTGTCTTTCTCTGACTGACTAATTTCACTTGGCATAATACCCTCCAGTTCCATCCACGTAGCTGCAAATGGCAAGATTTCATTCTTTTGATTGCCAAATAATACTCCATTGTCCATATATACCACATCTTCCTTATCCATTTATCCATCGATGGACATTTGGGCTCTTTCCATACTTTGGCTATTGTCGATAGTGCTGGTATAAACATGGGGTGCATGTGTCCCTTCGAAACAGCACACTTATATCCCGTGGATAAATGCCTAGTAGTGCAATTGCTGGGTTGTAGGGTAGTTCTATTCTTAGTTTTTTGAGGAACTTCCATACTGTTTTCCAGAGTGGCTGCACCAGCTTGCATTCCCAACATCCTGGGTTATTTTAAAGCAAATCTCAGGAGTACCTGGGTGGCTCAGTTGGTTAAGCGTCCAACTTCGGCTCAGGTCATGATCTCGAGGTTCATGAGTTCAAGCCCCACATAGGGCTCTGTGCTGACAGCTCAGAGCCTGGAGCCTGCTTTGGATTCTGTGTCTCCCTCTCTCTCTGGCCCTCCCCTGCTCATGCTCTGTCTCTGTCTCTCTTTCTCTCTCTCAAAAATAAAATAAAACATTAAAAAAATTTTAAAGCAAATCTCAGACATCACCTCCTGTTTAGTATCAGTAGCTAAGAAAGACTTACTCATCTTTAAAAACAAAAAAACAAAACATCAACAACAAAAAACATAGTGCCTCAGTCACATCTAACAAAATTAACCTCAACTTCTTAAAGTCATCTTATATCCGATCATTGCTTAAATTCCTCCACAAAAATTTTCGTCTTCTTTTGTTTTGTTTTGAAGTCACGGATTGTTCAAATCCGGGTCCAAAATAAGTTCCCACAATGTGTTTGGCTGACGGGTCTCAGGAGACTCCTTTAGTCAAATCCATGGGTGGGCAACCTGCACGTGGGGCCAAACCCAGCCCACGGCCTGTTTTTATAAACACAGCCTGCCACCTTCACTTGTTTACACATTCTTGGCCCCATTTCATGCTACAAAGGCACAGTGGAGTCGTTTCTACAGAGCCAGGATGAGCCACAAAGACTAAAATATTTATTACTTGGCCTTTACAGAGAAGGTTCGTTGACCCCTCATCTAAATAATTCCCCTATCTTTTTTTTTTTCCTCTCCAGTTTTTGGTTTGAAGAAATGAGGACATTTGTCCCACAGAATCCTGCATTTTCTGGTGCCCCTTTTGAGGAGCAAGGTAGAGGTTTCCAGAGCAACCCCCCCCAGCCCACCCACAGCATTTACCTTCAAGTCTTTTTTTTTAATACGATTTATTGTCAAGTTAGCTAACATACATTGTATACAGTGTGCTCTTGGTTTCGGGGGTAGATTCCCAGGATGCATTGCTTACCTACAACACCCAGTGCTCATCCCAACAAGTGCCCTCCTCAATGCCTATCACCCACTTTGCCTTTGAGTCTTGATACCCAGAATCCCTCACAGCCAATCCCTGACCAGGCCTGAGGCCCTCCTCGGAAGCACATGGCTGCTCGCGAGATGCCCTCCCAGCCCCCGACCCAGATCCTCCCTGCTCCATCTTCTAGCTCATGGTCAGCATCTAACAAGCACGCCCCCTGTCCCAGCTCTGTGCTGGACACCAGGGACCCAGAGGTGACCATGGCAGACCGGTCTGTGGGTTCTGAGCTCCTCATCTACTGAGGGTGCTCCCAAGCTGGGAGGGAGGCACAGGTGCCATGAGGGCACAGAGAAGACGTGCCAAACCTACATTTGTGCAGTTGGAAAACGCTTCCTGGAGGGGGTGCCCAGGGGCTTGTGGGGAGGGTGGTGCGGGATCCAACCTCACAGGGGCCGAAAAGCTGTGTTAAGGGATCTGGCCCATCCAGAAGCCTCTCACAGCCCCTGGAAGCTTCTATGAGGGGGCGGGAGCAGCATTAGGATTGAAAAAGCGAGTGAGATGTAAAATCTGCTCTCAAGTTCCTCGCTCCCGCTGAGGCATGAGTCACCCATGGTGGTGCACTGGGCTCTTTCGAGCCCAGGGGGTGAAAGGGTCAAGATATAGTGTGAGGGGTGCTTGTAATAGTGTTTTGTCTTTTCAAGATATATCAAATATATATTTTTAATGTATATCTTTATATTGTATTTCATATCATATAATCTGTTTTAATGTATAATTTGTGTATTATATATTATATACTGTAAATTATGTAATGATATGATTTTTAAATGCACAACTTATTCGATATTTAATATATAATTTTATTTATATATTGTTATATAGTTATTAAGTTATGTATCAATATAAAATATAGACGTATATCTTTTTCATGTTAATTTTTGAGAGACAGGGTGCACACCCATGTGCACGTCAGGATGGTCAGTTTGATATGAAATCTTCTGGGTGTAAGCCAGATGCTTTGTTTAAGCTGCGGGGGAGGGTCTGTGAGAGGGAGACAGAGGATCCAAAGCGAGTTCTGCGCTGACAGAAGAGAGCCCCGTGTGGGGCTCGAACCCACGAACCCTGAGATCATGACCTGAGCCGAAGTCAGATGCTTAACCGACTGAGCCACCCAGGCGCCCCAGACATATATCTTAATATGTATTTGACATATTTCAGAAAGGCGGAATATTCTTCTAGGTCCATATATTTTCTGTGTAATGGGATACATAACAGGGTAGCCTCCTAATGATGGAATTGAGTCTCTGAAATGATGCCTCGGAGGTAGTGCCTTTTCTCTCTTCACCCAAAGCCACCTTTGCTCCAATAGGTTGTGCTGGGCTATGGCCCCTCTTGGAGCTGGTTTCTAAATGTGGAAAATGAGACTAGAAATATCTATCTCCCGTCAATGATGGATAAACACAATGCCAGCCATATATCTGGAAGCCCTTTGGGGAGCCGGGGCAGAGGAGGCGTAATGTTACTGGCATTTTGCTTCCTTCTTAGCCCTTAAAACGGAATGCCCTGAGTGACTAAGAGTCCTCACCCCCTGCCACTCAAAGGTCAGGTGGGTGGGAGCTGAACCTACATTTGCTCATTTCCAGGATGACCCACCCTCTTTCAAACAGGGGCGGGGTGTGGGGGGGGACACACAGGCACCCACACTTTGCCAATGGAATTCTTGCCTTCCATCAGCACTGAACTTTCACAAGCCCCACCTTCAAAATCGTCAGGAGTCGACAGTTGTCAGCTGTGTTCTCCAAAAGAGGGACAGACTTTTATTGAGCACTGTGTATGGGGCACTGTGGAAAGCATTGCCCGGGCCCCGGGAAACGTCAGCTCCTCGGGTGATCTGAATGTATGCCTGCTGGTGATTCCAATGGTGAAGGTGGTGGTTTGTATGGCATCTAACATTTGCCTAGCAAGAGAAAAACCTCAGCTGGGATGCCGGGAGGCCAGGGTCCTGGTCAAGACTCTGCTGCTGACAGGCTGAGGAGCTCTGGGCAGTCCCCTTCCTGCCCTGTACCGTGAGCGTGGGGATGAGATCACCTCTGCGGTGCCTCTGAGCCCCCACCACCCATGACTCAGCCCCCAGGGCTTTGCACACACTGTTTCCTGAGGCTGGGTGCCTTTTCCCATGCCTCCACCTGGCAAGCTATGCCTCCTCCTTCAGACTCTGTCAGCAGGCACTTCCTCCCTGGACCCATTATGACACATATTACTTTTTTTTTTTTTTTAATGTTTACTCATTTTTTGAGAGACAGAGACAGAGCATGAGCTGGGGAGGGGACACAGAGAGAGAAGTCACAGATTCTGAAGCAGGCTCCAGGCTCCGAGCTGTCAGCCCGGAGCCCAACGCGGGGCTCGAACTCAGGAACCATGACATCATGACCTGAGCCGAAGCCGGCCGCCTAAGCGACCGAGCCACCCAGGTGCCCCGACACGTATTTCTTATGGAAGCATTTCTTATACACTTTCTTTTTTTCTTTTTTTTTTTAAGTTTATTTATTTATTTTGAGAGGGAGACAAAAAGCATGAGTGGGGGAGGGGCAGAGAGAAAGGAAGAGTAAAGAGAGAATCCCAAGCAGGCTCTGCAACTGACAGTGCAGAGCCAGATGCGGGGCTCGAACTCATGAACTACGAGATCACGGCCTGAGCCGAAGTTAGATGCTTAACCAACTGAGCTACCCAGGTGCCCCTTCTTATAAATTGTCTTAAGGGCAGGGCTCAGGTGTTGTCTCATTAAGACCCGGCACACAGTAGGTGCTCAATAAAAGTGTGTTGTACTGGATAGCACGGAGGTCCCTTCCCTCTGCCCTCTACCCTGGGTGAGTGTCGCTCTCCTAAGGGCTAAATCGTTCTTGCAAGAGTCTGAACCCCTCACCGTGAAGGCCGGGAGGTGAAAAAGGATACAGGTCTCCAGGGATACTCAGGCCTTGGGAACTAACTGAGGCTTGATACACATCATCTCACCCAACAGCTGATGGTGACACCCTTGCGGTCACCATTAGTCACTCATCCGCCACAGGCACTTCTGTTCTTTTTATAACTCCAGGCAGTTGGGGCCCTACACCTGCCCCACATTTATGCTCCACAGGCTTCCGAGATCTGCTTTTTGGCAAGACCTCCAGGTCAATTAGCCGAGTCAGTGCTGAGAAGTTGGGAGGTTTGTGGGGTGGGAACCGGGTCAGAAATCCCTCCCAGACACCAAAGAGCTACTTAGGGCCAGTGGAGTTGAGCCTGGTCACGGAGACCAGGAAGACCAGGTCACGGAGAAAGCAAAGTGCACAGAGAATTAAAGCACACGGTGAAGACCCAAATCCGGAATGAGCTATAAAAAGGCTGCAGATTGCACGTTACAAGCTGTGTGCTTTCCCGAGTCCCCTCCAGCTGGCCGGCCAGGAGGAAGCTTCCTCCCACTTGGCCGCGACTGACCTCCACCGAATGTTCCAAATAGGTCCACATACGTCTCCCGGCCCCATGGCCCAGAGAGCAGGGCAGCTGAGAGATGAGTCCTCCCTGGAGGCAGCCACACCCAGTGACCTCACTGCTCCCTACTGAGCTGTGAGCACCAGGAGGAGGCAAAAGGCCCTGGGGAGTGGCTTCTCGAAGGAGCACCTCTATCCAAGGACAAATGGCCCAGAAAGCCAAACACAGGCCACAGCTTAGCTCTGGGGCCACATGGGTTTACAGTCACCTGAAGAAATGTCAGTAGCCGCTGCCCATCCTGTGTTTGGATGTCGAGCTGCCCTGTAGGGGTCTGGGCCCGACTGGAAATGGCCAGAGTGGTCAGCTGTCAGCTTTGGGGACTCCTTGGCCGTGCCTCCTCCCGCCTGCCCTGAGCAATAGCCGAAGTGACATTCAGGCACCTTGTTTCCCTTCTACCTCCAGCCCCGTTGCCTCAGTAATAGGAAGGATGGTGAGGGACCGTTACTCCTCAACCCTCCACCACCACTTGGGCGGCAGCATCCCTGGGGTCTTCTATCCCCCATGGGGCCCTTGTTCTTCTCTCTTCCAGAAAGCCATGTCTCTGGAGCACCCACCCTCGCAACGGCAACTATAAAGAGCTGTAAAGGTCTGAGATGTTACCCTCCTTCGAGGCTAATCCACTTTTCCAGAGGAAGATGCTAACCGCCTGGGTCAGAGACCAAGGACTTTGTTGTTCATGGCGCAGCGGGCAGCGTGAGCTTCCTGTTCCCTCGCCCCCAAGTCCCGCGGGGCCAAGCCGGAGGCGGGCCCTGGTGGGTGCTGTGACCACAATGGGTTTGTGCCACAGCTGAGGAGCCTTGAGTCTAGGCAATGCCAGTCTTCTAAAGGGGCTGCTAGCAAACAGGCAAGAAGAAAGGCAAGATCATTATCTTCCGGGGCCATTTGTTATGCAAAAGTCCTCAAAAATATAGCCCAGAACCAAAGCTATTCAGGAGACAGACGGGGACCCATTGGAATCATCTCCCAGCAGATACTGTGGAGGTGACGTAAGCCTCTGAGCTGAGCAGAAAATGGGCATCTGTCTCCATAAGTGCAAGGGCAGTGGGGAGCTACGTCCTTTCTTACCCTTGGCCGAGCCCTGCCTTGGACTAGATCATTGGGAAGCAGGATCTGAGACAATTCAGGTGCAGGCTGATGGGGGAGCCAGGTACCTGAGGCCCAAGAGAGGACAGGAGGCCGCAAAAGGGGCAGGCACTTCCAGAACCACATCAAACTGATAAGGGGTGGTCCTGAGAGTCCAGCCTCTGACTTAGATGACCTGTTTGTGTCCACCCCCAAGGGACCCCCACCCTTGGGACTCCTTTCCCTGCTCGATGCACATTACTTCCCTGATCCCAGCCAAAGAGAAGTCATCGGGAGAATCCAGATCTCATCCAGCTAGTAGGAACCTGAGGGCTCCACAAAGTTAGCCCAGAGGGTAGGGCCTTGGGCCCTGGAATAAGACTGGCCCAGGTTCACGCCCAGTGCTGATGCTGACCAACCGCCTTGGTGACCTGGTGCAAGTCACGTCACCTGTCAAGTGCCTCGCTTTCCTTCTATGCAAAAGAATAAAGGTACCTACTCACGAGGGCTCTTGCAGAGATTAATCCAACCATCCACGGGAAGTGCTAAGCTATCACCCAGTGGCAGCACTGTGAATGGTGACCACTGATGTCCCAGCGACTGCTCTGGTGGTGACGGACCATGCAAGGTGACACTGCCAGAGAACATAAGCTCTGGTATTCCAACCCAGGTTGCCCGACCTCCTTCCCAGGACGCCCATTCCAACTGGATCTGCCCTCTCCACCCACCCCACCCCCTTCTTTCCGCCACTTCTCTCCAACCTCGGCAGCCTGGCGCCCTCCACCTTAGGCTGTAGCTACCTTGCCAAGAGGATTCCACACGCTGTCCATGGTTTGTCCCTGTCGAACGCAGAATCCAGAAGGGCTTCAGGAAAGTCGGTGACGCTGGCTTGCCACTTACCAGCTCTGTGACGTGCGGAACGTTTCTTAACCCCCTTGAGCCTCAGTTTCCCCATCCGTAAAATAGGAAAACCACAGAGCTGGCTTATGGGGCTGCGGTAAGGATTCCTAGATGCTTGGCAGAGTGCCTGGCACGTGGTGAGGACTCAACAGATGTCAGCTGTTACTCTGACTGCATTTAGCGTTATTATTCTGAATGAAGATTGTAAAAGACACACCCAGATCTGGGTGGTTTGGTAGGTTCTGTGCTCCAGAAGTAAGGAACTGAGAAGCCAGCAGATGAGCTTGTGGGGAGGCAGGAAAGCTCTCTGCACACTGTATAAACGTGTGCGGGTGAGAGGGTGCTGGCCATCGGAAAGGCCTGGAAGCAAAGCAAGGACACAGTGCCGCAGAGGGGTAAGGACATGGCGGCCGCCAGCTGCGCTCAGCCCTCTGGGGTCCCCCAGCAGCACGAGAAAGGGAGTGAAGATGACCACAGCCATCTGTCGGAGGTCCCAAGGTCCCGTGGGTGCTGGGGCCACAGTGGGGCCAGAGCCAGGTGACTCTGCAGCGTCTAGAGGGCCTCGGACCTACTTCTCACAGATCAGACTAAGCACTGGCTGGGTGCATGGCTGGGGTAACCAGCTCATCCTGGTTTGCCCAGGCTTCTCCGATTTGGGCACGGACAGGCCCTGTCCTGGGCACACTGGAATGGTTGGTCCTGTACTTGTGACCCACTGGCTTCAGAATGGCACCTATTCCCTTCCTGAGGGCCCCCGAGTGCCCTCGTGGAGCCGTCCTCAGCCCCAGCCAAGCTCCACTGCTCCATCTTTCCCAAAGAAGTGGCCCCAGGATTTGACTGATAGCATCCACAATGATTGGCAGG
Organism: Neofelis nebulosa; assembly: GCF_028018385.1. NCBI lineage: Eukaryota > Metazoa > Chordata > Mammalia > Carnivora > Felidae > Neofelis > Neofelis nebulosa. The sequence continues at coordinate 36,040,898 of NC_080794.1, read as the reverse complement.
TCAGGCTGGACGTGGCCCGGGGTCCAGGGGTCAACGTGACTGTAGCTGGGGCTTTAATCCCCCAAAGTCTACTATATGTACCTCCCCTCACTGCCAGCTCCCTTGCCCCAGTGAGCCCGTACCCTCTAGAGGCACGGACGATGGTTAGACAGGGGTGGGAGAGATGGGGAGGTCTGATCCGGGACGCTGGCCGCAGGTTTAGAAAGGGGGTGGGGGGCTATCTAAGAAGAAGTTGGGTGAATATGCTAGGCAGTTCCTAGCAGTTGACGGGGAAGAGGCTAGGAGGAGGAGGAGGGCCAAATAAGGATGATCCCACTGGTTCTTCCCGAAGCATCCCCTGAAATGGAGAAGGGAAGTTTGGAAGGGAAAGGGAAGAGCTCGTTTGGAATGAGGTGAGTTTGAAGTTTCTGGGACTCAACCAAGGGAGCCCACACCTGGCGTGCAGTGAGCACCCAGGCCTGGCGTTCCTGGGAGACAAAAGATCTGAGAATCGTCAGCCTCTGGGTACACAGGCTGGTGAGCTGACTGCGGGGGGGCGAGCGCAGTCCAAAGAGAGGCTTGCGGGTGGAATTAAAGCAAGACTGACTCCTGGTAGCTGAAGGTCTTGTCCTCTGAGAGTTTTCTGACTCTTGGGCAATTCACTAACTGTCTTACTGGGACGGGATTGATTTTCAACCCCATTTACTTATCTGTTTGCTTTTACGTTTATTTATTTTTGAGAGAGAGAAAGTGCAAGCGAGAGGCAGAGAGAAAGGGAAACAAAGAATCCAAAGCAGGCTCTAAAGCACCGTCAGCGGGGAGCTCAAACTCGCAAACCGAATTGAACCTTCAGGTCCTGACCTGAGCTTAACCAACTGAGCCACCCAGGCACCCCCCTCAACCCCTTTTATATATAACTCTCCAGCCAACTGTGTGCCAGGGACTTAATTCCCATCCTTGAAACATATTCTTCCAGTGGGATTCTGGATCCTTCTGCAAAGGACAATTCCAGTGACTTCCCTTCCTCTCCAAGGTGGATGAATATGCAAATTTCATCTCCACCATGTCCCTCCATAAACCCTGTGGTTTGGGGCTTTTTGCTCTTATCTTTTCACTTTGGGGATGAAAATTTTCAAATATATACGAAAGCAAAGAGGATAATAGACTTTCATGCACCCATAAACCAACTTTAATAATTGACTTGTAGCTAACCTCCTTCATTTATACATTCCCCACTCCCCTATACACACACACACTCCATCCGTACTGGATTATATTGAAGCAAATCATAAATAGTTTGGTATGTCTCGAAAATATAAGATCTCTTTATTTTTTTTAAGTGTATTTATTTTTTGAGAGAATGAGAGAGAGAGAGAGAGAGAGAGAGAGAGAAGGAGCTGAGAAGGAGCAGAGAGAGAGGGAGAGAGAATTCCAAGCAGGCTCCGTGCTGTCAGCACAGAACCCAATGTGGGGCTTGAACTCACAGACCTGAGATCATAAGCTGAGCCAAGATCAACACTCAGATGCCTTACCGACTGAGCCACCCAGGCACCCCATAAGATCTCTTTAAAGAAAGTAAGCTTCTTTATTGAAGTGTAACATATATACTGAAAAGTGCTCAAGAAATACAAAAAATATATACACCTAACTCATGTAGCTACTTCCCAGAACAAGAAATAAAGCATCATGAGCTCCCTAGAAGCCCCTCCATGTAGTCTCCCCATCCCTAATCCTTCACAAAATGACCACCATTTCGACCCCTGTCACCATAGATTAGTGTTCCCTATTTTGAACTTCATATACATGGGATCATACAGTTTATATTCTGTTGTGTCTGGTTTCCTTCACTCAATATTTTACATAATTGTTTCCTGTATTGGTTATGTGCTAATTTTTGTTGCTGTGTAGAATTTCACTGCATGCATACACGACTGTTTATTCCCCCATCTTATTATAAATGGACATTTGAGTGGTTTCCATTTGGGCTGTTATAAATAGCACTGCTATGATCATTCTTATGCACAGTATCTGTTGGCCATAGCAATCATTTCTGGGGGTTCTACACCCAGGATCAGGATTGCCTGATCATAGGATACACATATGTTCATTTTTAAAAAGATACTGCTAAATAGGGGCACCTGGGTGGCTCAGTCGGTTAAGCCTCCGATTTCAGCTCAGGTCATGATCTCATGATTCGTGGGTTCGAGCCCCGCATTAGACTCTGTGCTAGCAGCTCAGAGTCTGGACCCTGCTTTGGATTCTGACTCCGTCTCTCTCTGTCCCTCCCCCACTCACTCTGTGTCTGTCCCTATCTCTCAAAAATAAATAAAATGTTAAAAAAAAATTTAAAGATACTACTAAATAGTTGTCTGAATGATTTGACCTTGGGTTGTCTGCATTTTTCTTACAGATTTGTGGGAGTTTATTTATATCCTGGATTTTAATCCTTTGTTGGACATTTCTATTAAAAATGATTTCTCCTGCTCTGTGGCTTAGTCTCCTCGCTCTTCATATCTTTTCATGAACAAAAGTTCTTTATTTTCATAAAATCTAATTTATCCATTTTTCCTTTAATAATCCCTTTTGAAATCCTACTTAATAAATCTTTACCTCACCAAGGTCTTAAAGATAATCTCGTCTGTTATCTTTTAGAAGCTTTATTAATTTTTTCATTTGGTTCTATATCCATCCAGAATTTATCTCTACCCAAGGTATAATAAGGTTCAACATGCATGTTTTTCCTATATGGATATCCAAATTTCATATACTATTTATTGAAAAGAACATTCTTTCATTGCATTTCAGTGGCACATTTCTTGGGAATCTGGTAACCATATATGTGTGTCTGTTTCTGGACCCTATTCTGTCCATTGGTCTATTTTTCCATATGCATGCCAACACCATACTGACTCAATTACTACAGCTTTACAATAAGACTTTATATTTGATGGTAAAAGTTCTCCATTCCGGCTTTGTTTTGCATCTATGTATTCTTGACCATCCTTGGCCTTTCGCATTTCCATATAAATTTTAATATTTTGGGGGGCACCTGGGTGGCTCAGTCGGTTAAGCGTCCGACTTCGGCTCAGGTCATGATCTCGCGGTCTGTGAGTTCAAGCCCCGTGTCGGGCTCTGTGCTGACAGCTCAGAGCCTGGAGCCTGTTTCAGATTCTGTGTCTCCCTCTCTCTCTGACCCTCCCCCGTTCATGCTCTGTCTCTCTCTGTCTCAAAAATAAATAAACGTTAAAAAAATTATAAAAAAAAAAGAATAAATTTTAATATTTTTTGAGGGGGGAGGGGCAGGGAGAGAGAGAATCTTAAGCAGATTCCACATCCAGCGAGGAGCCTGACCAGGACTCCATCTCATGACCGTGAGATCATGACCTGAGCAGAAATCAAGAGCTGGATGCCTAACCGACTGAGCCACCTACATGCCCCTCCGTATAATTTTTAGCATTGGCCTATAAATTTTCATATTAAAACAGGCTTTTGTAGAATTGCATTATATCTATGGATCAAAGTGGGGAGCGATGACTTTTCTACAATCTTGACTCTTCTAATTCATAAATGTGGTATATTATTTATCTCCACTGCACTATTACAGTATCGGTCTCAGTACTGTTTTCTAGGTTTTTGTATAGCAATCATTCTTTGTTAAAATTTTTTCTAGGAGGCTCCTGGGTGGCGCAGTCGGTTAAGTGTCCGACTTCAGCCAGGTCACGATCTCGCGGTCCGTGAGTTCGAGCCCCGCGTCAGGCTCTGGGCTGATGGCTTGGAGCCTGGAGCCTGTTTCCGATTCTGTGTCTCCCTCTCTCTCTGCCCCTCCCCCGTTCATGCTCTGTCTCTCTCTGTCCCAAAAATAAATAAAAAACGTTGAAAAAAAATTTTTTTTTTAATTTTTTCTAGGAATTTGACGTATTATGATGTTATGATAAACTGAATCATTCTGTAAAGTCTATTTTATAATCTGAGGTGCCTGGGCGGCTCAGTCAGTTAAGCATCTGACTTCGGCTCAGGTCATGGTCTCACAGCTCGTGGGTTTGAGCCCCGCGTCCCTGTGTCAGGCTCTGTGCTGACAGCTCAGATCCTGAAGCCTGCTTCATATTCTGTGTCTCCCCCTCTCTCTGCCCCTCCTCTGCTCGCACTCTGTCTCTCTCTCCTTCAAAAATAAATAAACATTTAAAAAATTTTTTTATTTTATAATCACTGCTGATACATTGACTTGGGATCCAGGGACATTGCTAATTTATTGTTAATTCAATGGTTTATTATTAGATTCTTTTCATATGTCATCTTCAAAAAGTTGTATTTCTTTCTTTCCAATCATATGTCTTTATTTCTCTTTCTTGCTTAATGTACCGACTACAACCTCCAATATAATGTTGAATAAACTTGGTGACAGGAAGTACACTTGTCTTGTTCTCATTTTCCAAGGAAAAGCTTTTACAATATCACCACTGAGTATGATATTAGCTGTAGTTCTCATCTATTCTTAGAGTATTAAGAGTTTTTATCACGAATGGGTGTTAGAATTGTATCAAATCCTTTCCATGTATCTGAAAAGGGTCTAGCATCCAGAATATATAAACAACTTTTACAACTCAGGAATAAGAAAAATAACTTACTCTTAAAATGGGCAAAGTATTTGAATAGACATTTCTCCAAAGAAGATACACACAGTGACCAACAGATGCATGAAAAGATGTTCAACATTGTTAGTCCTTAGGAAAATGCAAATCAGAGGCACGATGAGATGCTCCTTCCTGTGCACTGGGATGGTATAATCCAAACAACAAATAACCACAAGTGTTAGCTAGGTCGCAGAGAAATTGGAATCCTCATACACTACCAGTGGGAACGCAACATAGTACCCAGTGCGGCTACTTCGGAAAACGGTTTGACGATTCTTCAAAAAGTTGAACTTAGAGTTAACCTATGACCCAGCAATTCCACACCTAAGCATTTATCCAAGAGAAATGGAAACATAGGTCCCGGCAAAAACTGGTACAGGAATGCTGATAGTGCCATTGTTCGTAACAATCAAAAAGTGGAAACAATCCACTTGTAGAAAAGAAAAACCATTTTTCTTAACTCTATGTAAGCTCTTTTCAAGTCTTCCTTTTGTCCAATCTTCTCATTTATAAATTTTTATGAACCTGAGTTATGCTTTAGTTTCATAGCTTCAGTCATTTTAAAAAATTCTTTTAGCTCATTTTCAAATATTTAATTAAAATTTGCATCTGTATTGTGGGCAAGTCTTTCTAGAGAACTTCATGGTCTGATAGCCTGTTATGCTCATTAGTCTCTTTTCTTATAAGACACCTGAATGGAACTGGATTCCTTCTCTGCAATCGTATTCTATTGCCCATGTTTTTTTTAATTTTTTTTAATGTTTATTCACTTTTTGAGAGACAGAGTGAGAGCAGGGGAGGGGCAGAGAGAAAGGGAGACACAGAATCCAAAGGAGTCTCCAGACTCCAAGCTGTCAGCACAGAGCCTGAGGCGGGGCTGGAACTTGTGAACCCCGAGATCATGACCTGAGCCGAAGTCAGTTGCTTAACCGACTGAGCCACCCAGGCACCCTTCGATTGCCCATGTTTGAGACAGGCTTCCCTGTACTCCTCAGTGGGATGAGTAGGTGAAGATTTCTTGGCCAAGATTCATGACTCTAGGGCTCCATCTTCTGTTGTACTGAAAAATGTTTTTGAAATTAGCTTCAGAGAAGTTTAAGAGCTGCTTCCTCTGTTACTCTCTCCCACTGTGTGTGTGTGTGTGTGTGTGTGTGTGTGTGTGTGTGATGCGTGCAGGCATTCACAGAAGCCAGGATCCCCTACTTTATCTTTATGTGGATCTTCTCTCTACTTGGCTCCTCATTGTCCTGTTACTTACTTCTGGCCATTTCCCCTCAGTGTAGGGCTTTGTCCTAGTTTGGCTGCTGAGCTTCACCATTTCATGGGGAGATGTCATGTGCTCTTGGGAGGATTAATTTACATCATAATTACAAAGCATTTCCCAAGGTGTCTGGCAGATAGTATTACACATGGGATACTTATGATGCTTATTAATGCCTACCCCCTTTTACCATACATACTAGTCCTATCCGTAAACATAAGCTATTTCCTTGATGTGAGTCTCTCTTTCTTGCCTCCGTACCTCTGCGCCTGCCACTCCTTTCCCTGAAAAACCTCTGCACAGTCTCTGCCACTTGCTGATCCTTTAAGAGCATCCTATTCTGGTTATATCAGTGGGTTAACTGGACCCAACACTCTGGACCACCGCAGCTCCCCATTTTTAAGCCATACATCCCAAACCTCCTCTGAGATTTTACCCCAGTGGCATAACTTTTATTTAGATTTTTTTATTCTATGCCAAGCCCTTTACGTATATTACCTCTTAATCTCCACAACAAAACTCTGATTAAAGGCCCAGTTGGGTAGATACAATTATTGGCCTTCTTTTACATAGATGGACACTGAGGTGGAAAGAGACTAGATACTTATCCCAAGGTTGATTGTTGGTTGTGATAAAGCAGGAATTTTGACCAGGCAGTCTGGTCGAGTTTGAACGTGGTGCTACATCTCTGGATTGTAGTCTCCATCAAGGATGGAGCCCTGGCTTCCATGCCTTTGTAACCCTCTCTGTAATCATCAGTTCTTAGCAGTACCCGGCACAGAGTAGGGGTTCAGCAAAGACTTCCTCGATGAACTACAATAGATGGGTGTGCATAGTACGTTGTGTGGGTTAAATGCACGGGGCTGTGGGATTTTAGGAAGAAACTTTTCTAGCCGAAAGGCAAATGGAAAAGTCTCAGACACTGCTCAATTCCTTCCAAAGAGTCATTAGTCAGACTCTTACTCAGAACTCCTTTTTTTCTTTTTTCCATTCAGGTTTGAGCTCAGTGAGATGTTTATGTTTTCACAAGCCCTTGGCCACTAATAACTCATCGCAAAACTCCCAGACATGGCCAGGCCCAGCCCTCAGAACATTCACAAAACCCACACCAATTTTCTAAAGCTCTATAATCTGAGGCCACCGCTCTCACAGAGAAATCCCAGACCTACTGTTCTTTAATAGAAATATCAGAAAATTGAAAGGTCACTGATGAGTTAGAAATCCAATTTTTCCAGACATTGGAATTTCACTTGGATGTGGATTTACTAGGCAGTTGTATGTGAGCTGGGCTCTTAAGAAAGCACTGGCCTTGAGCCAGAAAACCAGGGCTTGGTCCCTGCTCTGCCACTTGTTCGCTGAGTAATGTTGGGCAAGTACCTCTCCTTGCTGGTTCTCTGTTTTTTCACTAAAAAATTAATCACGGATAACAACGTTCTGCTTATGTCACACCATTGTCAGGCATAGATGAAATAATGTATGTGAAGTTCTTTGCTATAGGCTGTGCTATACAAAATCAAGAGGGTAAGCCAGGGGAGCCAGTTGGGAAGGGTGGGCAGCCATCTTTCAACAGGCATCATGGGACCATTGAAGCAGATGAGCGGGCCAAGAAGGCAGTCTGGTGAAGAGTGAAGAATAGAGCAGAGGAAGGAAAGGAGATGAGGACTATGTAGTCTAAAAGAGAAAGAACAGGGGCACCCGGGTGGCTCGGTCGGTTGAGCGTCCGACTTCAGCTCAGGTCATGATCTCATGGTCTGTGAGTTCGAGTCCCATGTCGGGCTCTGTGCCGACAGCTCGGAGCCTGGAACCTGTTACGGATTCTGTGTTTCCCTGTCTCTCTGACCCTCCCCCATTCATGCTCCGTCTCGTTCTGTCTCAAAAAAATAATAAACGTAAATAAATAAATAAATAAATAAGAAAGAACAGACCGAGTGAGGAGGCTGCTGTCTTTCCAGTTTCCATAAGTACCAGCCTTCGGGGAGATTTCTATAGTAGGCTATCCTTATAGCAGCCCTCATTATCTTCATCCATTTAAAAAAAGCAAGAGACTCGAGTGCTACTACTCATTTCCATGATAAGTACGTTAGCAATCTAGATTCCTGTCTTACTAATCAATAGACATTAATATGGTGGGATAAACAGCAAACCAAGGGTAATTACCAATGCCCTCTTAGTATGGGTCAATCTCATATAAAAATGTTGTCGGTACGTAGCCACCCAAAACCTGGTCACAGCCATCATCCACCATGGATTTAGACTTCTTTCTTAAAGCAGGAAAAAATTTCCCCTTCACCTAATGATGGGTGAATTAACTGCGGTTGCTACACTTAACAGTCTTTTGAGTCTTTTGGAATGAAATAGAATAGAATGGATTAGTCTAGCACATAGTAGGCAATCAACCAACATTTATTTCATTGAATGCTTGTTGAATGGAATATTTATTGAATCAATAATACAGAATAGTTATTCTTAAAACATACACTGCTGCAAAAACACCTAGAAAGGCTGAGTTGAATATCATGACATGTATCACAAAGCATGGATGAAACTGAAGATAAGTAAGAGAAATCCCAAGGAGTCAAAAACCAAAGAAGTGACTAGAGAAAAGACCAGGCAGATCAACCGTGGATGCCCTGAGACATGTGCTGATCCAGGAAAACCAGATCCCAAGTTACAATGACCACAGGCATCAAAGGCAATGATATCTTGGGGGGGAGGGCGGTGGGGGGGGGGGGTGGGGAATGGAAGCTGAGATCATCCCGCATAGAATTAAAATACATTCTCCGTGAGCTAATAATGTCAATGAAAGTGTACACTAGAAAAAGGATCTATTTGCTAGGAAAAGGAATCAAGAAAGACGCTTGTTTTGAGTAAAAGGACAGAGTCTCTCCTAAAGCATGATAACCACAGACCTACCTTCCCTACATGTGTGGTTCAAATTTATACCACCGGTAGGGGGAAATATGCCAAGTCAACAAATAAACATAAATAGAAGGGTAGTACACTGACAGATGCCTCACAAAAGCAAGTGCAAGCCTGCTTCGAGACACTATTCTTCACTCAGGCAGGATTCCCACAGAGAAGTTGCAGCCAAGCATGATCACGGTCTAAAGTGCAGGCGAAATACCCGGGCATACAAGTCACCAAGAGGGGAGATTCCACTGACGTAACAAGATAAAAAATCGGATGCACCAAAGTCTTTGTGTATTGGCATGCCTAGATGTAAAAGTTCAAATAAGTATGCTTGAATGCTTTAAAAGTTTTTCAAGAATAAAGGAGTGGCTGGGTGGCTCAGTCGGTTAAGTGTCCGACTTCGGTTGAGGTCACGATCTCGTGGTTTGTGGGTTCGAGTCCCGTGGCGGGCTCTGTGCTGACAACTCAGAGCCTGGAGCCTGTCTCCCTCTCTCTGTGTGTCTCCCTCTCTCTCTGCCCCTCTCCTGCTCGTGTTCTGTTTCTCTCTCTCTCAAAAAATAAATAAAACATTAAAAAAAAATACATCACTGAAAGTAAAAATTAATGGAAGAAAAATCTGGAAGACCACATGTTCTGAAGGTAAGACTGACAGAAAATCAAGCCACTCGTGCATTGCTGATAGAGTGAATACTGGTGCCAACCCTATGGACAATGTTCGTGTGTGTGAACATATATATACTCTTCCAGATAACAAAATGAAATACACATTATGTTCTGATCCAGCAAATGAATGGGTTATTCAATTGCAACATTGTTTGTAAGAGCAAAAGACTATAAATAACTCAGATGTCTGTCAATGGGAGGCTGGTCAAACAAATTATGTTTCATCTATATAATGAAATGCTGTGCAACCATTTTAAAAAATAAAAGAATGAGGAGGGGCACCTGGCACTCGGTCAAAAGAGCATGCAACTCTTGATCTTGGGGTCGTGAGTTTGAGACCCACATTGGGCGAAGACATTGCTAAAAAAGAAATAAGCTTAAAAAAATAAAATTAAGGGTGCCTGGGTGGCTCAGTCGGTTGAGTGTCTGGCTCTTAGTTTTGGCTCAGATCATGATCCCAGGGTTCATGGGTTCAAGTCCCATGTCGGGCTCTGTGCTGACAGTGTGGCACCTGCTTGGGATTCTCGGTCTCTCTGCCTCTCTCTCTGCCCCTCCCCCTGCTCTCTCTCTCTCTCCCTCTCTCCCAAAAATAAATATATGCTCAAAAAAAATTTTTAATTAAATTTAATTAAATTAAAAATAAATAAAAGAATGAGGAAGCTCTCTAATGCAAATAAGGAAAGATCTCCAAAGTATACTATTTTAAAACAAAATAATGGCACAAAGCAAGATGTATAATATGCTTCCTTTGATGTGAGGAAGGAAGAAAATAAGACATTCATACTAGTATTTATTTATATTTGTGTTGGGAAGAAAACTCTGAGAAGACACCAAAGAAACCAAGAAAGAAATAGGAAGAGGAGAAAAGGTTGTAGCTGTGGAGGTAGGCTGGAATGGGGCAGCAGTGAGATTTTTCAACGACAGATGTGAACCCTCAGATTCAAGAACAAATCCCAAACAGCTTCAATTAGAAAGAAATTCCTATTGAGATACAGACTTTGCGGTAAAATTTCAGAAAATCAAAAACGAAAATATCTTTGAACCAGTTCCTCCTCCGCCACCCCCCCCCCCCCAAATAAATTCTCTGTACAGGAATAACAGTTACCCAACAGCAACAATGAAAGCCAGGAGCAGCGAAGTGATGTCAAAGCGTTGAGAGGTGTCAACCGGCGGGGCCTTCAAAGTGCCAACTTGCTAAAATTATGATTCAAAACAAAGAGCAGAATAGAGATGTTTCAGGCACACGGAAACTGAGAGCATGGGCTGCCAGAGACAGCCACCGAAGGCGCTTCTTGTGGGTTTACTTTAAGAAAAAGAAACTTATCTTCAAGGGAAATTCGGAGCTGAGCAAATAACAGGCAAAGAAATTGATCAGCGTGTGAGTAAATGTAAACAAATGTTGACTGTATCATGCAAGTAAGAGTACCCACGAGACTAAGCCGGTGCAGGAAAAGTAACACTGAGCAAAAATACCAGACAAAAATAACCCTGAGAAGGAGAAAAGGTGATTTTAGTAAATAGCATTCTTTTTTTTTTTTTGGGGGGGGGGTGTTATTTCTGAAAGAGAGAGAGAAACAGAGTGCAAGCAGGGAGGGGCAGAGAGAGAGGGAGACACAGAATCCGAAGCAGGCTCCCTCTGAGCTGTCAGCACAGAGCCCGACTTGGCGCTCGAACTTCTGAGCCATGAGATCACGACCAGAGCCAAAGTCAGATGCTTCGCTGCCTGAGCCACCCAGGTGCCCCTAGTTAACAGCGTTCTAAGATCCTGAAATCCCTAGAAAGAAAAACAGGAAACTTAAGACCTTGCTAGGAGTGCGTGTTAGCATTTTTTAGGGGCAACCACGAGAGAATCAGAAAGGCTCTAAGAGTAAACCACTAGAGAGAAAAGAATGTAACTTTTTAAAAGTTCAGTCAGCCTCAAAGAAGGCAGGAAAAGAGGGGAGAGAGCATGGAAAGGCAGGACAGCGAACAAACATAACGGTGATAGAAACAAACTCATGGAACAGTAATTATAAATGGACTTAATGCAGAATTACACTGCCAGTTACTCAGACTGGATGACATCACAAAAGCCAACTAATTATGTTTAACAGAGACCCAGCTAAAACACGAAAACAAAAGGAATTTAAGAGTAAGATAGAAGATATGCATGTGAGTACTAATCAAAAGAAGGTTGGCATACTTAAAAATTGTTAAGATGGTAAATTTCACGTTATGTGTATTTTACCAAAACTAAAACTAATTATACTAAAAAAAAAAAAAAAAAGTTGGGATAGCTCTGTTAACATCAGACAAAACTGATACCCCAGGGAAAAGCATAATTTGGGATTTTAAAAGTTTAAAGGGTTTAATTCACCAGGAAGACAAAGCGATACTAAGCTTGTTTAATAAGATAGCCTCAAAACATAGAAAGCCAGGGGCGCCTGGATGGCGCAGTCGGTTAAGCGTCCGACTTCAGCCAGGTCACGATCTCGCAGTCCGTGAGTTCGAGCCCCGCATCAGGCTCTGGGCTGATGGCTCGGAGCCTGGAGCCTGTTTCCGATGCTGTGTCTCCCTCTCTCTCTGCCCCTCCCCCGTTCATGCTCTGTCTCTCTCTGTCCCAAAAATAAAAAAAAAAAAAAAAAAACGTTGAAAAAAAAAATTTAAAAAAAAAAAAAAAAAAAAAAAAAAAACATAGAAAGCCAAAGTTGACGGAACTCTCGCTGCAGGGTGAAATCTACAGGTCTTTCTTGAACAATCTGTCTTCACAATGGGATATTTTAACCTGATTCTCCCAGTAATTAATATATAAAGAGACCATAGATTTGAACATAGTACCCTGCGTCAAAAAATCAGCAAACAGGTATTTTTCTCAAGCATGCAGGAACATTAATGAAAAACAGTTATTAAACCACAGAGAAAATCCCAGCCAGCATCAAAGAATGGCTGTCATACAGACAGACATGTCCGGCTACAGTGCAACTGTATCAGAAATCACTACTCAAGTGATAGTACTTAAAACCCCATTTTCTTGGGGCTCCTGGGTGGTTCAGTCGGTCAAGCATCCGACTTTGGCTCAGGTCATGATCTCGCGGTCTGTGAGTTCGAGCCCCGCATCAGGCTCTGCGCTGACAACTCAGAGCCCTGAGCCTGCTTCAGATTCTGTGTCTCCCTCTCTCTGCCCCTCCCCTGCTTATGCTTTCTCTCTCAAAAATAAATAAGCATTAAAAAAAAAACCATTTTCTTGAAAATGTAGAGAGCATACTTTTTTTTTTTTTTAATATATGAAATTTATTGTCAAATTGGTTTCCATACAACACCCAGTGCTCATACCAAAAGGTGCCCTCCTTAATACCCATCACCCACCCTCCCCTCCCTCCTACCCCACATCAACCCTCAGTTTGTTCTCAGTTTTTTTTTCCAATATATGAAATTTATTGTCAAATTGGTTTCCATACAACACCCAGTGCTCATCCCAAAAGGTGCCCTCCTCAATACCCATCACCCACCCTCCCCTCCCTCCCACTCCCCATCAACCCTCAGTTTGTTCTCAGTTTTTAACAGTCTCTTAGAGCATACTTTTAAATAACTTACAAGGTAAAGAAAAATCATAAGGAAATTTGGAAAATATTAAGAAACCAGGCAATAATGAAAATACTTGCCACCAAAACTATCGAGAGGCAGTATAAAAGATTTTGGGGGAAATGTAGTGCCTTAAGTATTTACATTAAAAAAGAAAAAGAAAAGAAAATTAAGCTAGGGATTCAATTCAAGAAGTTAGTAAAAGAATAATAGAAGGAGCCCAAAGAATACTGGGAAAAGGAGGGAAATGAAAAGGTAAGAATGAAACTGATCGAATGGGAAATGATACAATAGAGAGGATCAATGAAGCCAAGGGCAAGTTCTTTGAAAAAATTAATAAAAAATAGAAAAACTTTTAGCCAGACTCATCTAAAAACAGAGAGAGAGAAACAATGATAACAAAAAAATTGTGATCAAATAGGGGGCATGACTACTGATTCAGAAAGACATTTTTTCTAGGAGTGTGAGAGACAACCATAAATAATGTCATGGCCACAATGGTGAAATTTCAGACAGATGGGACATTTTCCTAGAAAAATGTAACTTGCCAAAACTGATACCAGAAAAAAAAAAAAAAAGCCAGAAAACTCAAACAGAGCTATAACTGCTGAAGATACGGACTCAGTATTAAAAATCTGCCCAAGTACAAAAATTGGGTGCCAATCTCTGGAGACTCTTCCACAGAATGGAAGCAGAGGAAAGACCCCTCCGGTCGTTTCGTGAGGCTGAGGGGAAAACCGACATAACCATAGCAACACATCAGGCTGGTGAGGAAGAAGAACCCAGGAAGAAGAGGAAACCGAGAATAATCACAGGAGGAAAAGAATGCCACTGGGACTGCATTCGGTATCTTTAAAACAGGCACGAGGGGCGCCTGGGTGGCGCCGTCGGTTGAGCGGCCGACTTCAGCTCAGGTCACGATCTCGCAGTGTGTGAGTTCGAGCCCCGTGAGTTCGAGCCCCACGTCCGGCTCTGGGCTGACGGCTCGGAGCCTGGAGCCTGTTTCCGATTCTGTGTCTCCCTCTCTCTCTGCCCCTCCCCCGTTCATGCTCTGTCTCTCTCTGTCCGAAAAAAAAAAAACAAAAAAAACGTTGAAATAAAATAGGCACGATAATTACAGTATAAACACTGGTGTTGTCGAAGGACCTCTCCGATTATGGTTCATATGCACAGAGCATGGAGTAGGTGGAGTTTATGTAAGTGGACGCAGTCAGGGTCAGGAGCTGCCTCGTGCATTCTGGGTAGACTATCCATGGAGCTTTTCTGTCAAAGGTAAATACTTTGTAGCCCTAGGAAAATGTACCCCCAAATCACACCAACACGCAAAAGAATGAAGCTGGACACTTTTCCAAACACAAAAATAAATTCTAAGTGGATCACAGACCTAAATGTAAGAGTTAAAACTGTAAGACTCTTAGGAGACAGTATAGGAGTGTATCTCCATGACCTTGGGTTAGGCAAAGACTTCTTAGGTATGACATTGAAAATATAAGCAACAAGGGGCGCCTGGGTGGCGCAGTCGGTTAAGCGTCCGACTTCAGCCAGGTCACGATCTCGCGGTCCGTGAGTTCGAGCCCCGCGTCGGGCTCTGGGCTGACGGCTCGGAGCCTGGAGCCTGTTTCCGATTCTGTGTCTCCCTCTCTCTCTGCCCCTCCCCCGTTCATGCTCTGTCTCTCTCTGTCCCAAAAATAAATAAAAAACGTTGAAAAAAAAATTAAAAAAAAAAAAAGAAAATATAAGCAACAAAAGGACAAACAGAAATGTTGGACGTCGTTAAAGTTAGAAAGATTTGTGCTTCCAAGGACACTCTGAAGGGAGTGAATAGAAAATGTTTGCAAATCATATATCTGAAAAGGGTCTCAAATCCAAAATATATAAAGAACTATTAGAAATCAACAACAAAAAGACAAATAACCCAATTCAAATAATATATATATACACATATACATATATATGTATTATTCACATACAACTCAAGCATTTAAAGTGTACAGGTCAGGGGCACCTGGGTGGCTCAGTCGGTTGAGCATCCGACTCTTGGTTTCGGCTTAGGTCGTGATCTCACGGTTTTGTGAGTTCAAGCCCCGCGTCGGGCTCTGAGCTGACAGCGTGAAGCCTGCTTGGGATTCTCTCTCTCTCTCTCCCTCTCTCTCTCTGCCCTTCCCCTACTTGCGCTGCCTCTGTCTCTCTCAAAATAAATAAATAAGCTGCCAAAAAGAATAAATGAAGTGTACATCCAGTGGTTTTGAGCTCAAAACCATTGGGGGGCTCAATCCCATGGGTCTGGGATCATGACCTGAGCCGAAATCAAGAGTTGGATGCTCAACCGACTGAGCCAGCCAGGTGCCCCATGAATTACATTTTTTAATATAAACCGTACAGATGGAGTCTGGCAATTGAACAAACTGTGCTCTTATTAAGACTTAGGCATCAGACGCAAAAGTGTGTTTAGTCCCTTTTTATTCTAAGCGTCATCTGGAGAGAACAACTGCTGTCCGTCACAGAGGCCCAAACGGTCACGGTAGACCTCCATGACATCCTTGCTCTTTGATGGACCGACCCCACCAGGATCTCGTGGAGAGCAGCAACTTCACATGCCACTTGAAAGGTGCTAAGTGCACATTGTGTCATCAAGAATCTAAGGATTCTTAGGCGCCTGGGTGGCGCAGTCGGTTAAGCGTCCGACTTCAGCCAGGTCACGATCTCGCGGTCCGTGAGTTCGAGCCCCGCGTCAGGCTCTGGGCTGATGGCTCGGAGCCTGGAGCCTGTTTCCGATTCTGTGTCTCCCTCTCTCTCTGCCCCTCCCCCGTTCATGCTCTGTCTCTCTCTGTCCCAAAAATAAATAAAAAACGTTGAAAAAAAAAAAATTTTAAAAAAGAATCTAAGGATTCTTAGAAATCCCAGGGTCCTGGGCGCCTGGGTGGCTCAGTCAGTTAAGCGTCCAACTTCAGCTCAGGTCACGATCTCGCGGTCCGTGAGTTCGAGCCCCGCGTTGGGCTCTGGGCTGATGGCTCGGAGCCTGGAGCCTGCTTCCGATTCTGTGTCTCCCTCTCTCTCTGCCCCTCCCCCGTTCATGCTCTGTCTCTCTGTCTCAAAAATAAAATAAACGTTAAAAAAAAATTAAAAAAAAAAAAAAAAGAAATCCCAGAGTCCTCCCATTGATTTTGTAGATGAGCAAACTAACCTGGAAAGGGGTTAAAACTACCGGCAAGAGTCACGCGGCAAGTTTCCCGCGAAGCGGAGACTAGAATCTGTTCCCTCTACCTCACTGTCTCTTCCTACAGGACTGAACTCACAGCCTCAGCAGCCTGACCCCTTTTTTTTTTTAGTTACTTGCATGTTATTTTTATGTGAAGATGACAGCAGCAATAACATGGGGGCATTCGACAGATATGTTTTGAACCAGACTAGATTCGAAATACTTTTTCATTTCTTATGTTCCCGATGGATCGTGTCCCGATCCGTTCCTTAGAGGCTGACACATAATTTTATTCATGCGATAGTATCGGTATTATTCAACATGGAAGGCCTTTTCCCCCCGTGTTTAAATTTAATTTCGCTCTGAATATCTGATTTTGAGAAGGGTCAATCTGTTTTAATCATGATTCCTGTTACATTTATAAAAACGGCGTACATTTCTCTGAATACCACTCCAGAAATATTAATTCACAATAGCACTTACCGGATAACAGTCTCTCAAAAGTTCCAAAGATCGTAATATATGTCTTCATGCTGTCATGCAAACAACTACCTGGCTCCTGTTTATGCCCTTGTTCTGAAACAAGGCGCCGAGAGAAGGGGGTCAGGAGGCCGCGATTTCTGGAGGGGGGCACGGAGGGGAGGAGATGGGGCCGAGTTCCGAGAAGGCAGCGTGAGCCCCTGTTCCCGTAAAAGCAAGGCAGTCGGTGGTGGGGGGGGGGGGGTACAACAAACTCAAGGGATGAACCCCACGGTGTCACACGTGGTCTGGGGCCTGCGGCTATCTGTTCCTGTCACGTACACGGTTGGAAGATGAACTCTTGAGAACAGTCCCCCACTTACCCAGCTGTCTTCACCTCAGACCAGTGTGATTTTGGCCCCCAGAAGTTGCCCTGTGAGTCACTCGACCCATGGAAACCTCACCTCACCCTGACTTCAGGTAAGACAAAGGATGAAGAAGACCCCAAGCCTCTGGCCCCACCCACATCTCCCTCCCCCTCGGCCCACCCCCCACCCTGTGGCTGCGACCCCAGGCCAAGGCTGGGGAGGGGCTGGGGACCGGTGTGGCCACCAGTTCGCCTCACAAAAGGGGGGAACAGGAAACCGTCTCCTGGAGTAGTGTTTGGGGTTCAGAGCCCGGGGCCGGACTGGAACGCAGGTGTGGCTAGGAAGTGGGCCAGGGGGTTTATTTAGCGCCCCCTGTTTGGGGAGGAGGGAATGGTCACCCTTGCTCAGGGCCACGCACGGTTCTAAGAACTTCACCCATAGTAAACCCCTGTTGTTCACAACCCGTAGGGTCTGCGTTACAAGGATCTCCCTTTCTAGCTGAGGCACAGAGAAGCCAAAGTAGCTTGCCAGGCCACACATCGAGAGCATAACTGAGCTGGCCCAGGCCCAGGCCGTGGGCTCCTAAACCTCGGCGGCGAGCTCCTACCCTGTACCGCCCCTTACGTGTCTTATGTGATGCCGTAGATCAGAAGCAGGGGAATGGGCCCTGCCGGCCTGCTCAGCAACCCAGAGCTGAAGCTCAAAGCCCTTGTGTTAGTGCCACACCAAGCCTCGCCTGTTTGCCCAGGGCCCCCACGCCCCGGGCAGCTCAACTTGTTGGATGAGACACTGGCCGTCGCGGCTTCATTTCCTGAGGGTTGTCAGAAAGGCCGGATGAGGAGATGAGCACAAGGTGGGTGCTGGTGGGAGGGGAGAGCAGAGGGGACCCGTGACCACAGCTGGAGGGGCGGGGCAGGAAGCAGAAGTGATGTGAGCGGTGGCTTGGGTGATGAGCTGTGTGGTGAGCCTCCCCGGGGGCTGACACCACCATTTCAGGAGCCTCTCGTCGGGGAGACAGTGTCCGTGGGGGAGCGTCTCAACACAGGACTCCAGGTAGGGAGGAAGGCGGGTGGCAGGGAGGCTGGGAGCCCCCGGATGGGGATGGAGAGGTGCGGGAGTGAGGCCACTCTGTCCGGGGAGGAGCCTGATGGAGCAGGAAGTGCCGGGACCCACGAGACTATGCTCTGTCACTGACTCGCCGAGCGTCCTCACGCCCACTCTGGGCCTCAGTTTCCTCGTATAGGAAACGGAGAGGTTACAAGGCATGGTCCGTAAGGCCCCGTCCAATGCTGACGGGGAGAGCCGCTCAGAAAGCTGAAAAGAGGCTCCCTGGGAGAGAATACGAGGAGGACCGGGATGGAGATCCCGGGAGGAGCTCCGTGGATTTAGGTTATGAACCGTACTGGCCTCCTAAGTAGGATGGCCCGAGGGCCTTTGAGAGATTGCCCTTCTCCCATTTATCTCTCTGGGGCCGGAACCCTACCACCCCAGTGACTCCTGTGGGTGAGTCCCCATGTTTCAGAGGAGCTGGGGTCCCTGGCAGGTGCTGGAAGGCACAGGCCTCTGAGGCGTCCAGTTTGGATAGGGGTAGGGCCTGGAGACCCCAGATTACAAACAGGTCCACGTGAGGCTCCCGAGCCACCTCAAAACAGGGAGGAAGCTTCTAGCTGACGGTTGTCCGATAGGAGGCAACACATAGGTAGCTCACATACACTGCCTGAGTGCCACAGGGCAAGGCGATGCCAAAGGAGGTGTGGACGCCAGGAGATCTGGAGAGGGGACTTGCCGGGCCTCCCCACACGGGATGCGAGGGCACAGGCACATCCGAATTCAGGCTGCCGCTCTCCCATGAAGCTCGAGAGTGGACCACAAAGGGAAGGTGGGGAGAATAAGGGCAGTGCGTTTTTTCTTATCCAATCCCATTAAGGGCCTCGTGGGAGAGAGACAGACAGACAGACAGAGAGTGGGAGAGGTGGGGCGGGAAAAACATGCTTGTTCTGGGGCCCACATGACACTTCTCCAGAATCCGGGCTTCTTTACGGTCCCAGGTCCCTCCCCAAGTTTGCTATATCTACTCTCTGTCCCCTCCTCTGTGTGCAGAGCCCCGTCCCCACAAGCAGCATCTGTGGTCCTGGGGACAAAGCCATCAATCTGGATCCCCCGTTAGGCCTTAAATAATGAAATCCTAGCAAGGGGCTCCTCCCGGCTGTGTGACCTCGGGCGCGTCACTTCCCATCCTGGCCCCATCCGTACACGTGGGGGATGGACCAGGTCTGCAAAGGTCATCGCGGCTCGGACACTCAGTCACTTCGGAGATAGCGCGTTCCCTCTCCATCCCATACGGCCTGACGGTTCACCCTCCGTACCTCTGCCCACAGCTTCCCGAGGCCCAGACGCCCCCGTCTCCGCAGCTCCATGGATGCCTGTGTGCTCCTCCCGGGCCTCCTCCTCCTGCTGCTGCCCCCCCCCGCCCCAGCCCCCTGCCACACGGCCGCCCGCTCCGAGTGCCGCCGCAACCGTCGGTTTGTGCCCGGCTCAATGCTGGCTGGGGAGGGCGTGGACGTGACCAGCCTCAGGCGCTCGGGCTCCTTCCCGGTGGACACAGAGAGCTTCCTGCGGCCCGACGGCACCTGCACTCTCTGCCACAACGTCCTGAAGGGGGGCGCCCTTCAGCGCCTCCCTCTGGCACTGACTGACTGGCGCGCCCAGGGCTCAGGCTGCCAGCGCCAAGTGGTCAGGGCCAAGGCCAGTTCCACCGAGGCCGTGGCCAAGGAAGCAGCCAGCAACATCCGCAACGACTGGCGGGTGGGGCTGGACGTGTCTCCCAAACCCAGCGCCAACGTGCATGTGACCGTGGCTGGCTCGCACTCCCACATGGCCAACTTCGCGGCCCAGAAGACCTTCCACGACCAGTACAGCTTCAGCACTGACTTGGTGGAATGTCGCTTCTACAGGTGAGAGCCGCGGGGGGTGGGGGCTGGGGGGTGGTGAGAAGGGGCTTGGGAAAAGGTGTGGGAAACTCAGAGTGGTCTGGGAGCCCTGGAATGGTGGCGGGGGGAACTCGGCGGGGGAACCTGCACACTGGCTGGTACGGTGCCCTCGGGCCTCCTCCCCGGTGACCCTGAACAGGAAGAGCCCCGGGAGAGAACAGGCGGAGAAGAAGCAAGCAAGGCCATGCTAAGACGCCCAACACGGTGCCATTCAGATCTACTGAGTCCCCTCTGTCCTGTGGGCAGGAGACCTGGCAGGAGACTCCCCACCGCTGGGCCTCATTCCATGTTCAGCCACAATTCGTGGCTGTCATGTGTCGGGCTCTGTGCTGGGAATTCGGGCCACGGCACCAAACAACAGCGGTCACAACCCCAGCCCTCCGGGACGTAGGTCCCACACCCCAGAAATGCATGGTCTCCGTGGAGGCCCCGAGCCAACCACCCTGGTTCCTCTCACAGTGAGACAGGGTGTCATCTTCCCGTGTGGCCAGAGCAGTCAGGCACCCAATCCAGGGGACAGATGGACAAAGGCCACAGGACTAGTTTCCAAAGCTAGAGGGTCATCATCGGTGCAGCATCGTCACTTTTATAACCAGAAAATAAAAAGGAAAGAAGAAAACCTTATTTTGGAAAGGACACGCAGAAATACCTATACAGCATACCTAGGTTACCAAGGGACAACAGACAGGATGGGCTTCCCCGCCAGCTCACTGGTTCGGAGCTCGGGCTTGGAGCCAGGCCGCCTGGGTTCCAGCTCTCTTTCTACCAGTTCCACGTGACCTTGGGCAATCTTGAGGGATGGCCGAGGGGGAAACTAACCACCGCTGGCCATCTGATGTTTCTCTCTCCCTTTAGCTCTCACCTGGTACACTCTCCCCCACTCCACCCCAATTTCCAGAGGGTCGTCAGAGACCTGCCCCCCGACTTCAACACCTCCACCGAGGCCGACTACCTCCGGCTCATCTCCAACTACGGCACCCACTTCATCCGGTCCATGGAGCTGGGCGGCCGGATCTCGGCCCTCACCGCCCTGCGCACCTGTGAGCTGGCCCTGGACGGGCTCGGGGCCAAAGAGGTGGAGGACTGCCTGGCCGTCGAGGCCCAGGTCAGCATAAGTGGCCGTGCTGACTCTTCATCGGAATTCAAGGCCTGCGAGGAGAAGAAGAAGCACCACAAGATAACCACCTCCTTCCACCAGGCCTATCGGGAGCGCTTTTCCGAAATAGTTGGTGGCCACCACACCTCCGTAAGTGACCTGCTGTTTGGGGACCAGGCCGGGCCCGAGCAGTTCTCCGCCTGGGTGGCCTCGCTGCTGGACAGACCCAGCCTGGTGGACTACACCCTGGAGCCTCTGCATGTGCTCCTGGAGAGCCAGGACCCCCGGCGGGAGGCCCTGCGACAGGCCGTGAGCAAGTACGTGATGGACAGGGCCCGCTGGAAGGACTGTAGCAGGCCTTGCCCCCTGGGGCAGAAGAAGAGCCCCCACAACCCATGCCAGTGTGTCTGCCACGGCTCAGCGGTCACCAACCAGGACTGCTGTCCCCGGCAGAGGGGCCTGGCCCACTTGGAGGTCATGAACTTCCAGGCGTCAGGCCTGTGGGGAGACTCTTTCACTAGGACGGACGCCTACCTGAAGGTCTTCTTTGGAGGCCAGGAGCTGAGAGTGAGCACAGTGTGGAACGATAACAACCCCAAGTGGATGACGCGGCTGGACTTCGGGGACGTGATCCTGTCCACGGGGGGGCCCCTGAGGGTGCAGGTCTGGGATCAAGACCACGGCTGGGACGATGACCTCCTCGGCACCTGTGACCAGAACCCACAGTCTGGCTTGCACGAGGTGAAGTGTGGCCTGTCCCACGGTCACCTGAGATTCTCCTACCATGCCAAGTGCTTGCCTCACCTGAAGGGGGCCACCTGCCTGGAGTATGCCCCCCACGGTCTTCTGGGGGAGCTTCCCGGAAACCGGAGTGGGCCGGTGTGGTGAGAAGAGCCAGCCTTGAGAGGACACGTGGGCCTGGCCTGAGGGGGTTCTCACAGAGAGAGCCAGGACCGATGCTCATATACCCATTAGATGGAAAACTGAGGCTTACTTCCCCCCCCACCCCGCTCCCCCCCAGTGAAGTGGCTGAATTCACAGGCCAGCCCTGAGACTGCTGTCCAAACTGCCTTAGCCTCCTGATTTTCTCGAGCCCTGGAAATGAGCCGGGGCCAGGCCACCGCTTAGGCCAAGAGCTGGCTAGGAGACTCTTCCTCCCAGGCTACGTGGTATCATTGCACGGCTTCCTTTCGCAGCCCTTGCTGGCGGCCGAGTCCTTCATCGAGTCGGGTCTGACCCTGCCCGCCCCAGCTGCTCTCCTTGGTCTGTCGTCTTTACGCACCAAACTTTGCCCCTCCGGCAAATCAAGGGCCGTCTGGACCTGCCTCATGCACGCACAGCCTGACAGAGGACTAAGAAACATGACGTGATGTTGACCACGACGGTGACGGTTGTGGCAGAGGGGAGGATGGGGCCCGAACGTGGCCCTGGAGACCAACTTCCACATCAGCAATCCTCTAGGACAGGCGGCTCGCCCTGGGGCAGGTTTCCACTTTGGTTGGAAATGGGGAGGGGACCCCAAAGAGTTTGCTTCCCTCATAACTCTTAATTCAAGAAACAGCAGCATAAGCTCAGTGATCAGAGGCAACAGACACTCAGGTCCCGGCCGGGAGGCATCGGGAAATGGCGAGGACCAGGTGGAGTTGAACAGCAAATGCTTTATCTAGAGGGGGCCGGAGGCCGTGTGCCCACCAAGCATCCCTGTGCAGGAACATGAGTCCGGGGCTGGCAGGTCCTCCAGTTTCTGAAAGCAACCAGAAACCCCAACTTCACTTCTTTGATTGTTGGCAATGCATCTCCCTTTGTAAAAATAAACCCAGGGGCACCCGCGTGGCTCAGTTGGTTGAGCATCCGACTTCGGCCCAGGTCATGATCTCGCGGTCCGTGAGTTCAGTCCCCACGTCGGGCTCTGCGCCGACAGCTCGGAGCCTGGAGCCTGCTTCGGGTTCTGTGTCTCCCTCTCTCTCTGCTCCTCCCCCTGCTCATGCTCTGTCTCTCTCTCTCTGTCTCCTTCAAAAATAAAGAAGCAATAAAAATAAAAATAAACCTACAGGGCCAAACATGGCCCAAGCCGAAGAGAACGTGTGTGCGGGCCATGATTGACCCAGAGCCGTCGGTTTGAAAACTGTAATTTCAACAGAACCCATTTGAAAGGCGGAGGGCTCTCTCTCGCCTGTCGCACAGTTCGAGGGGAGAAGGCGGTGGTTCCAACAAGGTGGTGGCCGAGGCTTCCTGGCCTTGGCGTCCGGTAAGCCCCAGAGTCTCTGGTTGCACCGTCGAATGAAGTGGTCTTTGTTTCGGGCGCCTGGGACACAGGCCTTATAGAACACGGGCCCTCGGGGGTGGGTGGCAAGATCCCTGCCTCCCAGAATTAGCAGGATTTGGCTGTGCGGGGCGGCCGTCAGAGGGGCTCAGATTTGCTGTCACGGCCTCCTGACTGTCTTTGAAACTCCCTACAAATGAAGCCCTTTGAGGTTTGGGTGGACCTGTACTCTCAAAAGCTCAGCAGTGATATCACTCTCACCCTGGATCCCCGAGTAGGGCAGGAGGGACTGGCTGGCTCTGAAAGCCTGGTGGAAGCCAACATTTTTACACCTTTCCGTTCACAGCCACACACACAAACAAGAGCACCAGAAAAATCTTGAAACGTCATGCTGGCTGCTGCACTAATTGAAAATAAACATGAGTGTGGGCCGTACCCCTTGGGGAGAGCCGGGGCAGGGCAGGCCCGGCCCAGGGGACAGCCCCAACCAAAGAGGGGAGACTTGTTTACGTGCCCACATGATCACTGACCTCCAGCAATCCCTTTGTTCCCTGGGCCTGGGTTTCCCCAAAAGGACACTCTTCATTTGACTCCCATCTTAGGATGTTTGGCAGGGGGCCACGAGCCTTTCTAGAAGGTCGGTGCACATAAAGGGTACTGAGCGGTTATCTTGCTAACCCTCCTGGTTTTGCACATAGGGAAGCTGAGACCCAGAGGGAGGGACGGAACCATGGTTACGGAAGTTCCTGGCAGGGCCAGGGCTCTGAGTCCCGGGCACGCACAGCTTTGGAGAGACTGGTGAAAAGGTGTGGGATGACCAAGGACGAGGAATGGCCCGATGTTGTTGAGGGGCAGCTCTGGCACCCTCAGCCCTAATTCAAGACCCAGTATGACATTGTTCACCTCTATCCCCACGCAGACAATGGGAGACTGTCACACCTGAGGCCACTTGTTCGTTCCGGAGATTCTGTGCCGTGCCAGAAAGCTTCCATTTGTCCTTCTGAGGTTCTGTCCCCACGCTGTCACCCTGCTCTGGCCCGGGACGCCGATCTGTCTGCACCGTCTGTCAGTGGGCAGGAGATGCGGGCACGGAGAGTGCGTTTGCTCCCCTCCCCCGTGAGGTGGCCGTGGGCTAGCCGGGTCACTACTCCTCCCCAGGAGGCCTCTGCCTGTCCCCCTCTTTCCGGGCTCCAGCAACCGCACCCTCTCTCATCCTTCAGACCCCCACCGGACTAATCCTGAGTTGTCACACTAGGCTTGTGCTTCTCCACAGCTCCCCACACCTTTGTAAACGGGCCCCTTATGAACAGACCTTCCGGAAATTATTATAATTTGAATTTGCCATCGGCTTCTGCTATGGTCTAAATGTTTGTGTCCCCTCAAAGTTCGTATGCTGAAATCGTAGTCCCTGAGGTGATTGGGGGGGGGGGGGGCTTTGGGAGGGAACATGAGTGGAAATAGAGCCCCTACCAAAGAGGCCCCAAGATCCCAGGCCCTTCTACCTTCTGAGGGCACATGAGAACGTGCTGTCTACAAACAGAAAACGGGCCCAACCGAATCCACCAGCACCTTGAGCTGAGACTTCCAGACTCCGGAACCGTGAGACGTAGATTTCTCCTGTTTGTAAGCCACCGGGTCTGTGGGATTTGATCGCAGAGAAGCGAGCCACTCCCACTCCCTGCGGCTGAAAATGCCTGACTCTTGCTTCCCCATCGTCCTCTGCAGCTAGGAAAGGACACATGACGGGACTTGTGGGATGCACCCGCCCCCCGTGTGGGGTCCTGGCAGAAGCAGAAGTGACCCTGGGATTTGCAACCAGGTGATTTATGTGACAGGCAATCTCAGGAAGCCCGGCAGAGCTGGGGGGGGGGGGGGGGGGAGGGGAGGGGAGGGCGGCCCACATTCAGCAAGTGGCCAATGAACACACACTTCAGGGTCATCCCAGCTCGGGGTGGAGGGAGGTGGACATCAGGACACCACCTCCCATCGGTCATTGGTTAGAGCTAAATTCCTTTTCTACTAACTTCACCCAGACCCAGCATCTCTTTTTGGCCAATAAAAACCCTGGTTGATGACACGGCATCCTGTCTTCTCCCCTGGCTCCTCCAACCACCCCCATCCCCTTTCCCAGCCTCCCGCCTGCCCCATTCTGCTGGCCCAGCCTTAGAAGCACTGCTCAACTGTCCCCAGCACCTCCCTCCCCCTTCCCAAGGGCATGGAGCACCGAAGGGCTGGGACCGTCCACAGGCCCCATCGTTTCACGGATGGTTATAGACAGGGTTACGGAGCACCGTCTGGAAATCGGGTCCCGTCCACCAGCCACGCACAGCGTCTGGCCTCTTCTGGCCTGTCTGATGGGGGAGAGAGATGTGGACATGAAGGACGGTAGGGGGAGCAGGCTGGCATCCAGCTGGGGGGCTCGGCTGCATTGCCTTTCTCTCATGCCCCCTCTTAGGCCCCGGCGATCTCTCCTAAGACCTAAGGCTGGCGCTGAGCACGGCCCAGTTTTTGCTTGTTTTTTTGTGTTTTTTTTTAAATGATTCCTTTACAGCACTTCATCTCCCTGCAGACACCTGCGTGGTCCCTGAGGTGTGGCCCTGCTGCCCTGGAGGCTGAGTCAGGGTCTGGCGTGTGTGAGCCCACGGGGACCTGCTGGAGAACAGGCATGGGGAGGGGGGAGGGGAGGGTGGCGGGGAGGGCCCTGGGCGAGGTGCAGGGCCCTTGCAGTTCTGAGAGGCTGCACATCCTCTCCCCAGTGTTGATCCCGCCACGTCTGCCACCAAGACCGGGCATTTCCTCACGCTGACCTTTGTCCCCTGGTGCTCATCACCACAGCCTCTCCGGGACAGCAACATCTCCTGGACGTGTCTTCCTGCAGCCTCTTCACTGATCGCTGGGCTCCTGTCCGCTCCTCGGGGCCAACCCCCCCCACCACCACCACCACAGCCTCCCTGGAGCGGGCACCCAGCCCACTTTCCCGTGGCCCACGGCTCTGCCGGAGGGCCTGTGTGGGGCCCACTGCACAGAAGCCCCCTGGAGAAGCCAGAGGTGCTCGGGGCCCGTGTCCAAGCACCACCCGTCCCAGAACAGCCTTCACCCAACGGCCGATGGGAAGCAGGTGGCGTATAAATGGTCCAGCTCCCTCGCGGCCGGTCGGGGGGACATGTTCTACGCCGACTCCCAGGGTTCCCCAGCAGGGTTAAGCTGCCATGGCCACAGCGGCGACTTGCCTCACCACCTACGCTTTCTCGGCTGGCCTCCTTCCCGGTCTCAACTCCTCCTTCTCCTACTGGGTATTTTCTGGAATCGCCTCTCCATATAAACTACCTGCCTGGGAATCCCTGTCTTAAGGTGTGCCTCTGGAGAAACCAGCTGAGACACGCATCTGATTACATCATAGCTTTGCTTAAAACTCTTCATGGGGGACCTGGGTGGCTCAGTCGGTTGAGCGTCCGTCTGGCTCTTGGGCTCGGCTCAGGTCATGATCTCACAGGTCTGTGAGTTCGAGCCCCACGTCGGGCTTTGTGCTGATGGTGCAGAGCCTGCTTGGGATTCCGTCTCCCTCTCTCTCTGTCCCTCCCCTGCTCTCGCTCTCTCCCTCTCCCTCGAAAATAAATAAATAAACTTAAAAAAATCTAAAAAGAAAATATCTTTAAAACTCTTCACTCGCTCCTTGTGGGGCCCAGACTCGCTACCAAGTCCCACATGCTGACCTCGCTCTCAACTCTGCCCTCGCCCTGTATCACTGAGCTTACTGCTTCCTCTGCTGGCCATGCTCTCTCTAGCCCTTCCCACATGCTGCCTCCTCTTTCTGGAACTCGTCTCTACCCTAGGTCCTTCTCAGCCTTCAGGGCTCAGTTTCAAAGGTAGTTTCTGGTACATCTGGAGGGCTCAGTCGGTTAAGCATACAACTTTGGCTCAGGTCAGGATCTCACGGTTTGTGAGCTTGAGCCCGCCATCGAGCTCCACAGTGACGGTGCAGAGCCTGCTGGGATTTTCCCTCTTTCTCTCTCTGCCCCTTCCATGCTTTCTCTCTCAAAAATAAATTAACCAAAAAAAAAAAAAAAAAAAAGGTAGTTTCCTCCAGGAAGCCTTCCCTGGCTTCCAGGTCTAGGTCACGGCCCACTGTAAGGGCAAGGGCCATTTCTATCTTAGTCACCATTGAATCAACCCGTCCGGCACCTGGCATAAGTTTGATGCCTGGAAAATACTGGATGGATGATCAGCGGCATAAATGAACGAATAAGCAAATGAAACCCGCCAGTCTTCCGGCCTGTGCTTGAACTCTCCCAGAGGCAGGAGGCTCATCACCTCTAGAGGTAGCTGCTCTATACTGTGAGCCGTCACATCACACACGTATCACCTCCAGTCCTAGTAGCGGATCAGGGTTTCTGGGTGTCTAAAGCCTCTGTCCGCGGCTCGGTCGGGCAGAAGGACCAACCCCTAGGCTGCCTCCAGTGCCAGCAGTGGCTGCCCTCACCCTTCCCTCTGTGAGGCTGCCACGAGAGGACCACACACCGCCCGGTGGCCCAGCCGCCCCCTCTCTGATAGTGACAACACAAACGAGAGCCTGGAAGTAAGTTGATGGGTAGCCCTTCCCTGTACGCACCCAGGCCTCTCACTTCTCAGCGGCCCCAGGCACACCTGAGCCGGCTCTGGCCGGGCAGTTCTTTCTCCGGGCACAGCTGGTGCCCACTCGGCCGAGGCAGGTTGTGACCCCAGAAGGGCAGGCCCGCCCCCTTTAACCTGCTCATGGGATCCCTCTCCACGCCCCCCCTGCCACCCTGCTGCCTGATGAGGCCTTTTCCAGCCGAGGTTGCCACAGCCACCCACAGGCAGGGGCCAGACTGGGCACCTGCCTGGCTTGGCACCGTTCGGGATTGGGAGAGTGGGCCTGGTGAGCTGAGAGTCTCACGGCGTGGGTGGGATTAGCGTCACACACAAAGAGAGATCAACCCCCATTACAGACAGGACCCCCGAGAGCAGCCAAGCCAGGCCACAAAATGAAATGATCTCAGCCACGCATTGACCCCAGGCTAGCCAGAAACCTGTCACACGAACCTTGAATTTGAGCCGAGCCTGAGCCCCAACCTCAATCCCTTCTCTGTAGTACACCGTGATCCTACAAACCGCTCCCCTCCAGATCCCGGGGCCCCCGGCTGTATAACAGGGGCCAGAACACTGATTTCTGCACCACTTTCCAGATTGGATGGAGGCGGGGGCGGGGGGGCGCTGGCCCCGGCCCTTGGAGGGCATGGCCGGGTGGGCCCAACACCCCGAATGCCCCTGGGCACACCCCTTGAGCACCACCTTCCCCATGCTTCGAAGAAGCCCTGCCTGGCTTGCCTTCCTCTTTCCAGAGACCCAGCCGGCCAGCCCCAGAACGGCTGCTGTTATTTTGCGGGCTGTACTGGAATCTGTTTACTGCGGGGCTCCCACTGCACATCTGGGCTCACAGTTAATCTGCACAACAGCTGGTTCCCAGCTTCCTCTTAAAAGGGCAGTGACGTCAGCTCGCTGGCAGGACACCGGCTTTGCCCCTGGGAAGCCCAAACTCCCCGTGGGACTCAACCATCCCGCAACGAGGCTGACCTCCCCTCTCCTCCCCGAGATCATCTTTGTCCCCCTTTCGTCCCGTCCACATTCGCAGGAATCAGCACCTCTAGGACTGGGGACCTTTGCCCAAGGTCCTGCCACTCACTGGCAGACAAGGTGACCCAGCAGGGGCATCGTGGCCATCCACGCCTATGCTTCTCCCACAGCAATGGGGGGGACTTCGTGTGATTTTGTTTTGTAGAGCCATCTTCCAGGATGGGGTAACTGAGACCTCCCCGCCTTTCCTTGCCTCTTCGCTTCCGTTCTTTTTCCCTCACCAACACCACAAGTGAAACGCTAATAAGTAACGTTCTTGAGCACTTACCGTGGGGTTTTAAGGAGCAGACACATATTGGTGAGTTAATCTGTCCAGCAACCCGTGAGGTGGACGCACGTATCCCCATTTTAGAAACGACGGATCCCAGACAGCCCAGGGCCTTCCCCTCACCCTGTTCCGCACCTGCTCCACTTACGCCATGGTCTGACTCCCGAAAGGTCGAGAGTGTGTTCGGAACAGTCTTAACAAGCATCTTCAGGCGTCAGAGGGGCCGAAGAGGACCCACTTTCGGGGGCTGCTCTCAGGGGACGCACCTCTCTATGCCACTCGCTTGTTTAAAATGTCATAAAATAGGGGCGCCTGGGTGGCTCAGTCAGTTCAGCGTCCGACTTCAGCTCAGGTCCCGATCTCGCGGTCCGTGGGTTCGAGCCCCGCGTCGGGCTCTGGGCTGACGGCTCAGAGCCTGGAGCCTGCTTCCGATTCTGTGTCTCCCTCTCTCTCTGCCCCTCCCCCGTTCATGCTCTGTCTCTCTCTGTCCCAAAAATAAATAAACATTAAAAAAAATTTTTTTTTAAGTCATAAAATATATACAGCATCATATTCATCACTTTTTCTTAATGTTTATTTTTGAGAAGAGAGAGCGTGAATGGGAGAGAGGCAGAAAGAGAGGGGGCACAGGGAATCCGAAGCAGCCTCCGGTGCTCAGAGCAGAGAGCCCGATGACAGGGCTCGAACCCACGAACCATGAAATCGTGACCTGAGCCAAAGCTGAACGCTCAACCAACTGAGCCACCCAGGCTCCCCATGATATCTGTCACTTTAGCCATTTGTAAGTGCACCGTTCGGTGGCGTTAACCCGCAACACCCGCGTTAACCTTACACCCGCAACGTCGTGTGAGCCTCCCCTCGACTTATGGTTGGACCTTTTTCATCATCTCCAACAGAAACTCTGTACCCATCAAACCATAACTCCCCCTCCTCCAGCCTCCTGTAACTCCTACCCTATCCCGTGTCTCCAATCTGCCTACTTTAGGAACCTCACATGAATGGGATCGTACTATGTCTGACTTCTGTGTCTGGCTTCTGTCGCTAAGCAGAATGTTCCCAGGACCCGTCCACCTTAGAGCGCGTGTCAGGACTTCATTCCTTTTATGGCTGGATAATATTCCATAGCACGTATGCATCACGTTGTTCATCCAGTCTTCTGTCCCTGGGCACTTGGGTCGTTTCCACTATCGCGAATAACGCTGCTACGAACATCAGGGCACAAGTATCTGTTTTGGGTCCCTGCTTTCGCTACTTTTGATACGTGCCGAGGAGCAGAAATGCCGGGTCACGTGGTTGTTCCACGTGTAACTTTTTGACAACCCACCAGACTGTTTCCACAGCCTGCCACTAGCCCCTCAGCTAGCCTCTGCCTTGACCTTGCTGTGTTCAAACCGGATCTGTGTTCGAACACAGATCCAGCTCGGCTGGCCAGCCCGGGGGAGGCCATCCTTACACTCATGGCAGGGCCATGGCAACCCCAAGCATTCCCGGGTGCCAAGAGCCCAGCCCTGCCCGCCACTCCGCCTTCCCCCTGCAGAGCGCTGGGCCCCGCCTGGCAGGGGCAGGGGCACAAAGCTGAACGGGCGGGCACCTGTTCCTGGGCTGCGGGATTCTCTTGCCTAGCCTGCTAAGTCTGTCTTATCCCAACAGGCTCCAGAGCCCTATCACAGGCGGGGGGCATATCGCAGGTGCTCAATAAACACTGGTGAGTGAATGAATGAACGTTGATGTCTATTTCTGCCCCTAAAGGACTATGAGCCAGGGGCAGGCGAGGGAGCAAGGCTCCTGACAAAGCAGGCAAGGAACGCTGAGGCTGGGCTGTGGGGAGCTGTGAGTTCCTCCATGCTCACCTTCTGGGGCTCCCCCTGGAGACAGACAGCCCCCCCCCAATGCCCCACGGAGGCATGGGGAGCCGATGTATTTGGAGAAAGGGACTTCCCGCCAGAGCCAGCCAAGGTGCCTCTGGCCTCAGGCATAGGTGCGTAAGAGGCACCAGCTCATAATAAACGTCAAGGTGGGGATGGCATTCCGGGGGGGGGGGGGGTTGCTTTTGCCTTTATCTGCCATTTCTTAGGTGCCTGCTATGGGACAGGCCCTGTGCAAATATGTATTGTTTCATTTCACTTTCCCAAGAGCCCCACTTCACAGATGAGGAGACTGAGGCTAAGGAAGGTGTTATGACTTGTCCAGTGTTCCTCGCTGCCCAGTGCCGGGAAAGGTGGGATTCGAACCAGGGACTGTGCTGCCAATGGTCCAGAGTACACGTCCTGCTCCTGCCCCCAGCGCCCCCGCCCAGTCTGTCTTCCCTCGGCATCGACCCCTCGGCTACCGCAGACCCGAAGCCGTGCCCACCGCCCTAAATTTCTCCTTTCCTTCCAGCCAGAGCAGAGGGCTCATCGGGGGTTCCCCTCTCCCTCCGGCTCCTCACTCCCTCTGCCCTGGTCCACCTGGCAATGCTAGGTTCTCAGCCTACCCTGGCCGCCCCCTCTGCTCTCCTTGGCATTTGGGAATGATTCCCACAGGCTGCGTATGGCTCTCCGGGGGCTAGAACGTGGGGCATACGTGGTTCCCCTCCCTGGGGCACTCACCGAGCCATACCCTCAGCTCCCTTGGCCGTCCTCTGGAGCAGAAGAGGGTAAGGAAGGCTGGATTGGGAATTCTAGGGAGACTGAAGGAAAAGCAGGGAGTGTGCATGGGCCGAGCCTCTCTCTGAGTGGGGCATCGTCCTGGGCATGTTGACCCCACTCTCTTCCTTCCCATAGGCTGTCCCTCCCCCTCCCAGGAGACTCCCTGCCTCGCTGGAGGCAGCTCAAGGGAGGGGACCCCGGGGGGACAGGACTCCAGCCTGGCAAGAGCCTCCCCACCCCCTTCCCACCCCTGACAGAGCAAGCTGGGCAGAGGAGAAGCAGAAAAGCCTGTGTTTAACTGGAGCCGGCAGTCTAAACATCAACATCTGTTCGTGATTTCAAAAACAAAACAAAAATACGGTCCGCAGAACCAGTTCCCAGGGCAGAGGAGATGGCAGGGAATTCCATCACTTTGTTAAGAACCCAAACTGCTTTCAAGTCCTTTGGAAACCATTTTTTTTTTTTTAATTTTTTTTTTTAACGTTTATTTATTTTTGAGACAGGGAGAGACAGCATGAATGGGGGAGGGTCAGAGAGAGAGGGAGACACAGAATCAGAAACAGCCTCCGGCTCTGAGCTGTCAGCACAGAGCCTGATGTGGGGCTCGAACTCACGGACTGCGAGATCATGGCCTGAGCCGAAGTCGGATGCTTAACCAACTAAGCCACCCAGGCGCCCCTGGAAACCATTTAAACTGTACAGATGTGCTTATGAGGCAAACTGTGCAAATTAGCTTATAAACTACGAGCGAGTCCTGTGACTTTTGCCTGGTACTCAAAGCAGGTGCTGCAGGGGCCCCAGCCAGGTCATACAGTACCTTATTCTCAACTATCATTGTAGCAGATCTGAAAATCATATTAGGGATTTCCTTGCGAAGGCTCAGTGATATAGACATCCCGGTCGTTTCTTCCCTAATTATGTCTCCCTCGACTGTTTCTAAAAAGTATTTGTTTATTGTCTTCGTCGTATCAACAAAACTGGGCAAAAGGGCCCTTCTTCGTACCGTGGGGGTTGAACAGCATTGCCGAAGCCCTCCCAGAACAGACGCGTGGGTGGGCTGCTCCGTCGTTACCTGTTAAGTGACCTTGAGCGACCAGCTTCTCCTCCAAGTGCCCGGGTACCCGGACACGCTAGCAGCTAAATCAGGGTTTCAGATCACATGCGTGCTTCCGTGGGACCTAATGCGGGAGCACCTGCAGACACACTGGGTGCAGCAGCATCGCAAAGGGGTCCCGCTCATGCGCCGATGCCTGTCCTGCCTCCGATTGTGCAGACAGTTGGGGAATCCTGCCAAGATTCCCCCAGCTCAGAGAGGGCATCAAGGGTCAGGGGAGCATTATCTCCATTTAGAGAACGGGAAACTGAGGTTGGAACGGTTGAAGCAATTTGTCAGGCACGTATTGGCTGCCCAACAGTACCTGTTGGCTCAGGAATCACTCCTGGAGACATAAGGACCCAGGTCCACCGCTCACTGCTCTCAGGAGACCCGCTCCTGGGTGGGGGAGCCAACTTTCCTTCTCAGCGAACCTTCCCTGGAAAAATCTCTGTATGAAGCCAGGTCCTCCTGCCTGTCCTCAGCCAAGGAGAGAAGGGGCCTGGGGAGGGGGCGGAGAGAACACCAGCCAGTGCACTGACGCTGACCTGATGGCATCCAAGGCGGGAGGGACGAGGGCCTGTCTGGAATGCAGTAGCCTAGTGCGGGAGGGAGGGAGGGACGCAGGCAACCAGGAGGGAGTGGGGTCCTCGTGCATGGCCCCCACATACACGCTCTCATGGCCTCCACGGCCCCCCTCCCCTGCCAGGGTGTCCCTTCCAAAGGGGTTGGGGACAGCAAGTTGTTCCAGCCGCTCAGGGCCTCTCCCAAACCCCTTGAGGGAAAATTGAGCCCAACGGACAAGCACGTGCCCTCCCTTTGTGAAACTCATAAACGCACCCGTGTTCATCCCCACCTGGAAAGCCCAGGAAACACCACCCGGGAACCCCACAGGGCGCATGCCCCGCCAGCTCCAGCAGGTGCCTTTCGGGAGAACTGTCTGCAGCTTCCAGGACCCAGGCTGCAAGCAGCTGCCTCTCTGTGCAGAAGGTGCAGAGGGAGCTTTCCAAAGGCAGAGCCACACTGCCACTTTCCGTCAAGGACAAAAGAGCACAACAAGGGACCAGGAGGACAGTGTGTTACAGCCCCTTTATCTACTTCAAGGCCTGTCACTACCCCCCTCCCAAGAATTCGTCCTTGATTTGGTTGGGGGGGGGGGTGGTTAAAATGTCCTTTTATGATATGGGAGTGTTGTGATAGTGGTTAGTTCCTTTTTAATGGGCTTACTTTGCAGAATTTTACATCCTCATATTCTTTTGAGAATTCTATATGCCTCCGAGGTAAGAAAAAAAGTTGGGGAACCACTGGAGAGAACACAAAATGGAGCCCCCTCCCACTTTTTGGGTTTCACCGTTTTTGTGGTTGAGAGCCTGACGTCACCTCTGGATCCTCTCCCAAGAAAACGGTATAAACACACTTTTACACGCAGCTTCGAGCCTCTGAAGCCCTGGAACTCTCCGTGAAGAAAGCAGGAAGGCTCCTTAAGCGAGGGTCTGGATAGACACCCACAGACTCAGGGAGGTTCTTAGGAAAGGCAGTTTCTTTGGGTCTCCAGGCTCTGGGTTAGTGATTGGCATCAATCTATAGAAATTTTTTTTTTTTTTAACGTTTATTTATTTTTGAGACAGAGAGAGACAGAGCATGAACGGGGGAGGGGCAGAGAGAGAGGGAGACCCAGAATCGGAAGCAGGCTCCAGGCTCTGAGCCATCAGCCCAGAGCCCGAAGCGGGGCTCGAACTCACAGACCGCGAGATCGTGACCTGAGCTGAAGTCGGACGCTTAACTGACTGAGCCACCCAGGCGCCCCGATTGGCATCAATCTAAATGCTCTGGTGGATCTAGAAAGGAAGGGGAAAGAAAGAGCACCGGGCAGGGAGTCGGTGTGCTGGCTCTGCCCTTGACCCCCTGCGTCACCTTGGCCGAGGGATTGCCCTTCAAGTCTCAGATCTCCCAACTGCTCAGTGAAGAGGTCAGCTGAGGGGAAGTGCAAGGTCCCTCAGGGACCATATTCCAGAAGCGAAGGAGTTTCTAGTAGGGAGTTCCAATAGCTAGAAAATATTACTTCCTTGGGCTGTCCTGGAGCTGCCGGAGGGGTGAGGTCCACACGGGGCTTGGAAGAAAGCTGTGCTGGTTATTTCTGTTCCTCTTTCCCCACCGCTCCCCATCTCTGGAGGCTGACCCCATAGACCATGTTGCTGGGACCTTTGCCAGTCAAAGGGATGCACTGATAGGTGAGCAGATGGGAGAAGAGAGAAGTTGGGCCTTTACCCCACCCCCACCGGCCCTGTGCTCAGTGGAGTTGCTCTAGCCGTGGTTGTTCCCCCCGCCAACTCAGCTCCTGTTGGATGGTCCCCAGGGCCCCCTGAGGATGTCTGTAGCAGGTTCGGGTGTTGCTGCGCTGCCCCTCGCCCCACTCAGGTCCAGGGCCGGTCACCACGTGCCCCCGCGTAGTTCCTGGGTGCCTCCCCACTCCTAGCTGGTCCCCTTAACCCTGCCCGCATCCCTGTGTATGGTCCTTGCATTCAATCCTCATCACAATCCAAGCTAAGGCCGCCATTCATTCTCCGCCCGGGCCCTAAATGCCACAGCGTCAGGCACGTGGTATATACTATTTGCAATTAAATATTAAAATTAAAGATACGCCCCGATTTCCCTTTATCCAAAGTCCTTAAATATCATAAAAAGTGTATCTCCTGGAAAATTCTATGCCAGTGCTAGGGTAAGAAGAGGTCAGAAATTGCTCTGCATCCCTGAAAGACAGAAGGCCGATGGGATGGGATGGGATGGGATGGGATGGGATGGGATGGGATGGGATGGGCAGGGGAGATGGCAGCCGAAACCTGGGCAAGATACAAGGTGCCTAAATCTGACTGCACCATAACGCGCAGCTTCCCTGTGACAAAGTACCCTCTAAAATGGCTACAAGCCCCGGGGAGCCTGGGTGGCTCAGTGGGTTGAGCATCCGACTCTTGATTTTGGCTCAGGTCACGATCCCAGGGTGGTGGGATCGAGCCCCACGTCAGGCTGTGTGCTGAGTGTGGAGCCTGCTTAAGATACTCTCTCTCTCCCCCCTGCCCCTCTCCCCCACTCACATTCTCTCTCTCTCTCAAATAAAAAATACTACAAATAAAAGAGGTAGAAAGCTACATTTTTAAAAATTTCAAAAATGAAATAATTGCAAGCCCAGACCGACTGGGTAAAAGGATTGGTTGTACATCTATCTACCTATCTATCCAGGAGTTAAACAGATTATACTAAACATTTATGCATATTTTTTCATATTAATTTCAGAAAGACAACCTAGTATAAAAATAAACACATAAGAGAATAAACCCAAAGGGCCGATAAACATGTGAAAAGACGTTCTGTCTCAATAGTAATTGAAAAAGTCGTTTTAAGATAAAAAATAAGACTGTTTTTTTTTTCCTTATCCAATCGGCAAAAGCTAAAAAAGGTCGGTGACCTCAAATGTCAGAGTGGAAAGGGGGAAGCGGGTGCCGTCATGAGCCGTTGGGTATTTAATTCAGCCCAGAAGATGGCCTCATTTAGTTCAAAGACAGAATGACAGTTACTTTGAGATAGCATAGACATGCTGTCACCTAGGCCTTGTGCATGGGTGACGTGAGCAGAGGGTAGGAAGAGGAAAGAATAAGCTAAGGGGGGTACGAGATGACACTTAAAAGGCCCATGTCTTAGAAAATCTGTCACCATGACTCACAGGAAATAAGCCTTCTTGTGGGTGTTGAGGGGAACCTCTTGAAAGTACGTGGGGGTTTGAACAGCATAAAGTCCGAGAACCACAAGACCTTAAGGGAGGGCTTTCAAAGAAATCATTCTGTCCCCCTCAACCCTTCCACCACCCAACCGAAGAGAGCTAGGGCACCCTTCCAGAAGGATTCCCATCACTGACAATGTCAAAGGGGATGCCAGTACCAAAGAGGATTCTGGTATTGCTGGCTCCAACACCCACCTGTGAAATAAGCAAGGGCCTGGAATCAGATGCCCTCCGGCCTCCGTATCCCGATCCATAAAATGCGGGTCATACCACCACCTTGTGGTATTGTTGGAGCGCTGAATGGGATGATGACCGTCAACAAAGCCAACTACAATGCCTGACAAAGTAAGTACTCTCATACAGAACAGAATAAGATAAGCAAAGGTTATTGATCTGAGGACGGACTGGCTGCAGCGTAGACGGAGGCCACAGCAGAATGGAGAGGACGTTCCCTCTAAGGGAACGTGTGTGTCTGATGATATTTGAAAGCTAGAAATAACGCAGCATATATGGGAAATGAAGGGTCACCATCTTTACAAACCAGGAAGAAAAAGACCAACACCGCAAAGGAAAAGTCAGCGAAAGACACGGACCATTCGGAAAAGAGAACGTAAGTGTCCAATATCCGTGAGCTACAGTTCAAGCGTACTATCAATTTAAAAGGAATAGAAAATTAAACCAGTATGAGATGCTGTATTTTGAGCTACCAAACTGGCGAGAACTTTTAAAAAATGCAATGGGAAGTACTGACGAGAGCAGGAACAGTAGGCTCGTCACCTGCTCCTTGGAATGCAGATAGGACATTTCCGGGGGGCACACTGGAGGGGGCGTATCCAAAAACTTTGAAATGGGCAGCCCTCTTATTTAGAAAATAACCAGAAGTTTGCCCCGCCCTATGCAGATTTAGGGGTACCAACTTCTTTCTCCTGCACCCCTCTACCCTCAAAGACTGAGCCATGATTTCCCGGCCCCCGTCAACAGGACCCGTGGCTCCTCACGTGAGACGGGAGAGCAGTACAAGAGACAGACAATGGAGTCCGGCTGGAAATGGAACAGATGAAGTTGGAGACAGGCAGTCATTTTTCCAGAGCCAAGAGAAAGCTGACCGTCACCAGAAAGAGGGGACAAAGCAGTTGCTCTCGCGGGGGGGGGGGGGGGGGGGGGGGCGCCAAGACAAAAGCGAGGGTGCGTCATCAGGTCCTCAGAGTGACATACGCCAAGAAGGGATGAGATGTAGGAGAGATTTATTGGGGAACTGCCCTGTGAAGGATAAAGGGGGAGGGGAAGAAGGCAGGGAGGGCCTTCAGACCATGATGCGGGTCTGACAGTTGTGAAAGGAGAGCGGGAAGGAAGGGCCCCATGCGGCCGTGTGGCCTGAGGCGTTCTTGGGCCGAGCATCGGGAAGAGCCCTGGGAAGGCTGCCAGTTGGAGAAGCACCACAATGGGCAGAAGGTGCCCAGCTCTAGAGGCCCCTGGAGCTTCCTGACCCAACCCTGCTTGGTCCCGGGCCACCCAAAGGCAGAGAAACTTTCTGGAAGCCGGGTGGTCTGCCCTAATCCAAGTGAGCAAACGTACAGAAACGCTGGCCACTAGCTCAGCCAGGGATCCCCCACGGCTGGCCTCATCCAGGACACCCCCACGTCAGCCCTTCCCAAGGCCTCTCCCTGGCCTGCACCCACCACCCCTCCCACCAGGCTGCCCCACACCCACTCTGGTCATTTAGAAGTCAGCATGGCTTTCCCAGAGAACAGCTGCATGGGACACCGAGGAATGCCTTTGTCCCCTCGTCCCGGCTCCTCTAGGAGGGAAGGAGACCCGGACGGAGAGCTGGAGGCTGCCACCGGCCCCTGACTCCCTGGCATTACCTGCCTCCTGGCTCCAGCGTCCCTGACTTTTAAGGAGCCTCCTGTGTCCACATCACTTCTTTGGTGGCATCTCAGCCGGGCTCCTTTGTTCCGGGTCTCGCACCCTACATTAACTTTGATCTCACCCTCCAAATAAGCATTTTAATCCCATTCACAGTTGAGGAAATGGAGACTCAGAGACACAAGGTGGTCCACAATCCAACTGCCAGGGTATGGATGCCCAAACCGCTCCAGCTGCCTGAGCAGAGAAAGGGGTGTGTCTCATGGTATTCGGGGGCCAAAGAGGCGGGGAATGCCACAGCCAGGGACAGTGCAGCCAGGAGAAAGGCCCAACCAGCATGGGCCGCTCTAGGGACACGGGTGTCTTCCAGAGCCAGAGGGTGGGAGAGGGAGTGGGGGCTGGGGAACAAAGATACTTCTCGAATTTTCACAACTAGCAGCTGATCATGCTTTATCTAGGTGAGTAAAAAAATGAACCGCCTTGGGGCGCCTGGGTGGCTCAGTCGGTTAAGCGTCAGACTCTCGACCTCAGCTCAGGTCATCACCTCACGGTTTGTGAGATAGAGCCCCACGTCGGGCTCTGTGCTGACAACACAAAGCCTGCTTGGGAGTCACTCTCTTCCCGTCTCTCTGCCCCTTCCTCGCTCGTGCTCTTTCCCTCTCTCTCAAAAATACACATTAAAAAGAAAAAAAGGCAAACGGCCTTTTGTGAGGTAAAACCATCATAAAGATACGACAGTGCTGATTCTGCAGAAGCAGCTGGGGGTCCCCTACTGGACACGGCAGGGAAGACCTGTCAGCAACTTCTGGGCAGGCACTCCATTTTTCCAGTTCATCCTAAACTGGTTCTTGGGATGAGGAGGGAAACCAAAGGCCCTCTGGGGGCCCCTCTTGCACAGAATATGGCCCATTCCTAGTGTCTGGTCAAGGCCGGGAGGGTAAACAGGGTCAGGAGGAGCTCAGATCACTGGTGCCGTGGGGTCCTGGGATGAGGCGGCTTGACTCCAGGCATAGTATGCCCCCAGGCTCCACGACCTCGGTTGTTTCCTCATTCTAGAAGCTCTGTCAGAAGAGAGCGGTGGAAGTCCGGGCCCCAGGCTGAACTCTGACCTTGTACTCCACCTCACAGCTCCTGTCTACCAGCACCCCGTGCCACACCCGTTCTCGCCATATCCAGTGCACATGACTCGTTCACTCTCTTCCCTGAAATGCCACAGGCTCCGGAAGGCGGGCTGTCCCTGTCCACACAACAATTCGTACCTGTCGAATCACCGCCCACAGCCCACTTTCAGGTATCTCCAAATTACACACCCACCCTTATGTATGGAAGCCCACGTGTGCTCATCTGCCCCCACAGGTACACCCCCAAGCCAGGCAGGGTCCCACCTAAGGCCGTCTGGTCTGGGCACAGGGACAAACCGGTGTGGCAGGCCCCCCGGGGGCAGTGGGAGGACAGGGTACCCGGGGGGACACTCCCATGAACACCATCCACTCCTGCGTATCCCCCCACCCAGACCCTCGTACCCCAGGCAAAGAAGCGCCCCTCCCACACCAGGCGTGTGCGCGCACGTGCGCGCACACACACACACACACACACACACACACACACACACTGGTGTGCATGTCTCCACACTCAGGTTCAGAAGCCACATGGGGCATCCTTGGACTCTGCTGTGCAGGGAGGTAACCCCAGGAGGCCTTCCCTCCCAGACTGGGAAGATCACCTACTCCAGCACATGGGGCTCTGGGTTCCATCCTGACCACCCCCCAGCTGACCTCAGAACTAGAACCCAGAGGTCTTTCATTCCCCTAACCCTGGGAGAGCGTGGGGAGAAAGCCTGGGGTCTGCTCTCCGCCTCACTCTCCTCACTGCCTCTTCACACACTAATCAATGCAATTGTGTCTGAGCATTTGGGGGCCTGAAGGGGCCAAGGAAAGCCTGCGGGGGTGAGAGGAGGGAGTAGAGGCTGAGGTCCACCCTCCATCATAACCCTTGAGATTCCATTTTGCTCCGTGTCTCTGAACACAACAGTCCTTCACAACTGAGTATGAATTAGCCTATTATGCTGCTGGACAGCCCTGGGCATCCAGAGTGAGACGGTAACGCATGAAGGATGTGAAGGAAGGAGAGGGATGTCAGGAAAAACTTACCTTCTCCAAGAATTGGGAGCACTAAGGGCTGGTGCTTTCAACTCACCTTGCCCACCCACCGCAGCTGTTATCACGTCCGTAACATCTGCCCCACACTACAGACATCAGCAGGCGGGGCACATTTCACATTTAGCCATTTTTTTAATGCTCAAAAGCTCTGTACAAAAAAAAAAAAGTCACAAATGAGTCCTCACAACACCCCTGTGAGGTAGGTAGGCAAGTATTATTCTCCCATTTTACAAACGGGGAAACTGAGGCAGAGAGGCGCAGTGACCGGCCAGTGGTCCCAGCACAGCTGAAAGTCAGGGCCAACCGTGAAAACACAAAGGATCCCTCTCGGTTCAGCCCGAGCTCTGACCCCTCCTCTAGACCTTGTCTGCAAAGAAATCCAAACTCTCCAATATATGCAAAAATCAACAAACCCGACAGATCTGAAAAGGGAGGGAATGGACATACAGTAGTTTCGCAGATCTCAGCCAAGACGACCCAATTCCTTCCAATGCTAGGGAGATGGGAACAGAGACACATCCGCCTGTTTTTCCACAGAAGCGCACGCACCCAACCAGGGAGGGCCGCGTAGGCAGCCTTCAGGCCGGCCGGCCCCTGGGCTTCAGCGGAGAGCGGTCCGCAGAGGAAGAGCCAGACTCAACTCCACAGGGCCGCGCCCTCCCGCCCCTCCCAGCGGCCTTCCCACTGTCGGGACAGGGCTGCTCCCGAGGCCTCCTGCTCACCAGCCCCTTCTGTTCCCTCTGGAGGGAAGCTCGGGGGGGGGGGGGGGGGGGTCCTCAGCTCGGATGGCCTGCAACCCAGGTGAGCCCTCACACCCTCCTTAGCCCTCTTCACCATTCCCTCAGGGTCACCCAGCAGTCCTCGGGACTCCTGCTGCAGCAGATGGGGACTGGAGCCATCTAGGCCGCCAGGGCAGGGAAGAAGTACAGAAGGACCCACTGCTGGGAGCTTGGCTTCCTCAGCCCTTCCCGCCCTGGCGCCCGGGAAACGGAGCAGGCCTCTTCCCGGGGCCGCATCCACCTTCCAGAAGCTCTTTCCTCCCGAGAGGACCCCTCCCTTCCAGCTCCTTGGAGACCCTCACAGTCCTGCCATCCCCAGGAGAGGGACAAGGGGAAGGAAGGAGAAGGGGCACGAGAGGCCAGGGAACTGGGTGAGGCTGCCATTAAAGTGACCAGTCCACCAGAGCCCTGTCCGCTCCCCGGGGAGCCAGGGGCCCCAGGGCAGTGCTCAGGCAGCAAAAGGGGAGAAGCCGAGCAGGAGGGCAGCAAGAGAAAGCAAGAGAAGGAACCGGACTCTGCACCTGAGGCTGTCAGGACCGCTCGGAAGCGGGAGAGGAAAGCGCACGCGTGCAAGTGGAGCGTGGCTTCGTTTGGTGGCTACTTGGGGACTGAGCTCCTTGGAAGCCATCTTCGGTCTGCAAGGCACACGCCGGGCCCGTGCGCCTGTGGTTTACAAGTATACCTGTGCACTAATTGTCCTATCAAAACCTCTTCTTAAAAAAGGGTCCCAACCCCACTCCAGTCTCTGCGGGAAGCTGGGGAATGGGTTCCTCAGGACGGCTCCCAGTGAGGAGCACCTGGAGCGCCCCTGTGGGAGGGGGCACACAGGGGCGGGGGAGCACCTCCTACAGGAAGTCTCCAGCAGCAGCGGGCTCAAGGCCGTGGCTCCGCTCCTGCCACCGGCAGCGCAGCCCGGAGAAGGGCTGGTCCTGCACGCTCTCCAGCTCGGGGAAGCCCAGCTGATCGAGGATCTCATAGACTCCGGCCTTTGATGCCACCTGGGGAAGACAGCAGAGATGGGGGCGGAGTTCCCAGGGAGACGGGTCACCCTGCCCCCCCTCCCCCTCCCCCACATCACCACACCTTCCTCCCTGCGCTCGGTTCAGCGACCCGAGCAAGTTTGTGTTTTGACCGCCAATGGCCGCTCTGAGTTTCAGTTCTCTTACAACGGGGACAACAGGCTCCACCTCCCAGGACCATGATGGAAGGCTACAGAGCACAGAGCACCCAGCAGATAAGAAGGAAATGGACAGCCGCGCAGGAAGCCAAGTGCCCCTGTGCCTGTGCCGCCCTGATGTTCCCACTGAGATGCTCGGGGGCACAGAAGGCAGCGGGGAGACAGGAGCCAGCGACAGCCCTGCGGCTGTGTGTTCGGGCTGTGAACCAGGCAGCTCCACCGCAGGCCTCAGTGCAGGAGGGCGGGCTGGGGGTTCCCTGTACATTCCCCATGCAGCCCTGGGCCCAG
The DNA here is from genome assembly GCF_028018385.1 of Neofelis nebulosa. Classification (NCBI taxonomy): domain Eukaryota; kingdom Metazoa; phylum Chordata; class Mammalia; order Carnivora; family Felidae; genus Neofelis; species Neofelis nebulosa. The sequence goes on along the minus strand of NC_080794.1, from coordinate 35,997,834 downwards.
CAGCCCAGGGCCCGGCACTAGACTCAACCCACTCAACAACCAGCCCCCTTCTCTCTCCACCATCCTTGGAGATGGGGAGGATTCAGGCTCCACTCAGACCAACGGTCCCCAGGCAACCCTCCCCCCGCCACCCTCCACTCATCCCCACGATGGAGGGACTGAGGGCCCCAGAGGCTGGAGCCCACACTCTGGACTGGACCAGTTCTCTCCTTCCTTGATACGCCCCCAACATGAGCCACCTAGGTTCAGCTGGGGAGGGGATCAAGTTCCTGCCCAGCCCCTGGTTCCCCCAATTTCTACTCTCCAAGCAGACCCCAAGCAGAGGTGTCTGAAGTCCCCCACTACCTCTATCCATCCCACCCAGGGGTCCAAAGAGGAAGCCGAGCCCAGTCCTGCTCAGGAGGATGGCCCTGACGTGGACTTGGTGTGATCCACCCCCCATCAGGGCTCCTGACTCAACACGCATCTGCCCAAGGACCGCCCTGAAGGCTTGCCTTCAGCCCAACTACCCAGCAGCCAGCAGCCACTGCCATGGTCCCTCTGCCTCTGTTCCCACAGCTCTGACCTCACCCGCGCTCCTACCTAAGCCCCCGTGCCCTTCCTATGCCCACTCTGGCAGGGTCACCAGCTCCCACTCTCCGCCCCGCCTGCCCCAGGGGAGCTAACTCCAGCCTCGAGTCCGGATTAGAACCGTCAGGACAGGCCGGCAAGGTCAGGAGAGACCGGCGTCCGGGCGGAGGAGTAATTACAGGCTGCTCTGCCCAGCGGGGGGAGGAGGCCTCTCTCCTGACCTAGAGGTGCCAAGGCAGCAGCTCTGCCCCCAAAACCAGCCAAGCCGGAGGAAGAACTAGAAGAACCGGGAGGCCGAGCAGAGAGAGGGACGGCGGAGATGGAACGAGAGGGCAGTGTCTCAGGCCAGACACGGTGGGCTTTGCAGCGAACCGACTGGCCCTAGTGCTGACTGTGAACGCGGTACTTACTCTGTGCTCAGTCTCCTCCTCCGTACAATGGGAGAGTAAGAGTGGCCACGTAAGGCAGCCCCGCTTACCCAGGGCCCAGAAGGTGGCACCGGGTATGTCTCACGGACTCCCCCCCCCACACACACACACACACACACACAACGTCCTGAGGTGGCACGGACAGTAACAAGATGCATCTTACTGCTGAGGACTGCTGGTTAGAGGACTCAGCTTGTCCGAGGTCACAGCTGGAAGGTGGCAGGGGCCACGCCACCATCTTGCCCCTCGCAGGGCACAGGTGAGGGGTGAACGCAACAATGGGCATGGAGCACCGGGGAATGTCAGCCTCGGGGACGCACCGAGGGCCCCCACACGCCCGCTCGCCCTCCTCCTCCTCCTCCTCCTCCTCCTCCGGCACTCACTCATCCAGCTTTTCCCGACTGCCCGCCGAGTACGGGTGCCTGAGGGGTGGCCTCAGCCCCACGCCCACCCCCCGCGTCTCACCTCCCGCATCCAGGCGCTGAAGGGCCTCTGCCAGGAGTCGGCCTTCTCCAGGTGGAGGTAGGCGTTGAGGAGCACCAGGTAAACGTAGCGCTCCAGGTACTGTAGGCTCCGAAGCTGCAGCCTCCGGGCCTCCGGCTCCGATTTGGCCGCTTTGGCCTGGAAGACGGCACGGGGTGGGAGTCAGGCACACCACACGCTCACACCCCGGCTGCCCTCGGCACCAGCACCAGGACAGGAGGAAGGGATTCAGACAGCAAGGCCAAGGGCACCGCCCTGGTTACAGGAGAGGCCAACAGATGGCAAGGCTAAGCCGTCAGGGCTCCGACTGCGGATGCAGCACGGCCTCACCCACCCCCCACACCTCCACACCCCCGTGGCCCAGGCTCCGTGGCCTCCAGCTGCTCACGGGCAGGTGAGTGTATCGCTGTCTGGGAGGGGGACCCCCCTCTTGGCCTCTGACCCCAACCGGTCCCTCGATGACTTCCTCGCCCATTCCTCAAGTGGCTCAGGATCAGGGGCAGAGTCAATATAGCCCTCGGCCCTGGCCCGACCCTCCGGCAAGGCTGGGACAGATCCCAGAAAGGCCACCAGGGCCGGGGATCAACAAGAGATCCGGTGGCTGAGGGAAGAAAGAGCTGTGTGTGCACTGGGTGGAGGGACATCAATCTGTTTAACGAGCCACCTTGGGCAGCTTCTAGGAGAACAGCACCAGGTGACATGCTGGGGAGAGAAAGGACAGCCACATGGTTAAAGATAGGCTTCCCAGAGAGTGTGGGATTTGGCTGGGCTGTGTGGGTGGAGAGAGCGAACAGCCTGTGGGGCGGTGCAGAGGTGAGGCCGGTGCCCGGCAGGTGGGGACTGGAAGGGGCTGGCCTGGCTGGAACGAGGGTGTGAGGGGACAGGAAGGGGAGCTGGACTGGCAGCCAAGTGTGGAAGCCTACCCTCTACTCCAGCCCAGTTCCCACCCTGGCATGCAGATGCCTAGGGGCCCAGCCCAGACCGATCAGATGGGAGCCTGCGGGCCTACACATCAGGGTTCCAAGAAGCTCCCCGGGTGATTCTCTGTGGCCAGGGTATAGCACCATGGCTTTAGCATGGGGGGAGCCACTGAAGGTTTGGGGGTAGGAGTGACCTATTAACAGAAGACTCACAGGAGGCTAATGCTTAGGAGGAAGGGGACTTAAATGGGGTCCTCTTGAGGCTTTCTTGGCATGGGCATCGGTGGGCACCCCAAGACATACAGAGTCAGCTCCCCCGCTGGACAGTGTCCCTGCCACCAGGTCTGAGTTGTTCCTCTGACCTGCCACAGACACGCAGCCCAGCCTGGAGGCTGAGCCCCGGAGAGGGAACACGACATCTCATCTCACCCCCGCCCCTTCTCACCCCACACCCTCCAGGGCCCAGAGCAGCTCTCTGTGCTCCAGGAAGAAGATGTAGTTCAGAGGCTGTTCCCTCGGGTGCCAGAAACATCTGCGGGAGGGGGCACAGCCAGTCCAGGGCCTCCGGGAACCAGGAAGGGCGGCCTCCCAACAGCCGGGCCATGGCTGAAAGCCTTCTCGCGGGGACACAGCTCAGCCCAGTGTGTCTCCTCCGGGCCACCGCAGGAAGGCCCCAGACATGACATGACCTACAGCCCCAAGAACCAGGAGCTGGAGGGGGACCGTTTGCAGGGCCTGAGCTCCCCTACCCCCCATTTCTGCCTCAGGTAACAGCCTTCCCTGGAAGGAGCGAGTGGTTACAGAAACTTGCACAGCCAGCCCACCCACACCATCCAGAGGGAGCTCTGGGTCCCCAGGGATGGGGCAGGAGTGGAGGGTGGGCAGTGGATGGGGCCCCAGAGCAGGGAGGGCCCACGACCACTGCTCTGACTCCCTGGGAGACATGATGGGGCTCTGGTCCCAGTTCTGCCATTTCACCTGTCAGCCCCCATGATTCTGGAGGTGGGATAGCTCCAGCACGTAAGGTGCCCCTGTAAACCATGAAGAGCCAAGGTCATCTGTGGAGCAGGAGAGAGCACTACAACAGGAAGAGGAAGCGTGCGTAGGCCCTGCCTGCAGTGACACTCACAGTCTGGGTGGGGGGCAGAGGACAATTGCAGAGCACCCAGAGCAACCGGGTCAGGGGACCAAGGCAGGGCAGGGGGCTGGACCAGGACGGGCATCAAAAAAGGTGCCCGGGTGGCTCAGTCGGTTAGGGTCCAACTTTAGCTCAGGCCATTATCTCAGTTTATGAGTTTGAGCCTGAGATGTCAGGCTCACTGCTGACATCTCAGTCTGGAGCCGACTTCAGATCGTCTGTGCCACTCTCTCTCTCCACCCCTCTCCCACTCACTCTCTGTCCCTCTCAAAATAAATAAATACACTTAAAAAAAAAAAAGGTGGTGATATTAGAGGTGGGTTAGGAAAAAGCAGGGCAGGAAGGTGCCCTGAGAGGGGGAGGAAAGGGGTCAGAGAGTGAGGTGTGTCCAAGGGAGACTGACAGGGGAGGGGGCAACAGGGGAGGCTGGGGCCCAGAATAGGGTGTGGAAGCCACTCCAGGCCCTGATCCTATGGACAAAGGGGCCGCTGAAGGCTTCTGGCGGATGTGAGGGTGGAAATGGCCCCATGGCTGCTGCAGGAAGATGAATGGAGCAGAGAAAGACAGGTGCCTTGTTTTAAGGACCAACCAACCAGGGGCTCAAAAAAGTGCAGTTTTGCTTAGCAATTAGGAAGCGGAGGGGCTCCTGGACGGCTCAGTCAGTTAAGCGTCTGTCTTCAGCTCAGGTCTGATCTCACCGTTCATGAGTTCGAGCCCCACGTCGGGCTCTGTGCTGACAGCTCGGAGCCTGGAGCCTGCTTCGGATCCTGTGTCTCCCTCTCTCTCTGCCCCTCCCCCACCCGTGCTCTGTGTCTCTCTTTCAAAAATAAACACTTAAAAAAAAAAAAGAAATTAGGAAGTGGACAAAAAATTAAAAGAAGTTTCTACCTAGATACAAAGTATGGCCAATACACAGCCATCTGCCGACCCCTAAGTGGTTACTCCGGGCACTCATCACCCCATCCCTTCCCAATCTCCATCCCTGGAGCCTACTCGACATTTTCTTAGAAAGGAGAGGAAGTCACCCCCAGATCCACCAGGCAAGAACCATTTTAAACTACTTTCAGCTAGAGAGCTCTAACGACACATCCTACAGGCATGAGAAGCCCTCAGCTCTGGGTTGGCCCACAGGTTGGCCCGGGGCACAGCCACACAAGCCCTATCCTCTCCAAGCCCCCCGCTCCCATGGGGACAGAGGCCTGCTGCTCCCAGAGACACCAGAGGGGGCTGAGTCTGAGGAATATTCAGGGTGGAGAGGTTGAGTGTCCTTCTGAGCCCTACTGGTAAGTAGGGTAGAATTATCTCTAAACTCGGACCACAAGTAAAGGTGACACTGACACCCCGCCCCCCCCCCCACGAGGTGCCATGGGCTATTCCTGCATGATTGCAGGCTATGATTTGGGACAATGACCCATCTTCCCATCAAGGCCCTGGTTTCCTTAAAATCACCCCATGTTGGCACCGTCTGGGGAGGAGGATAGGCCAGCCACCTCCTGTCGATAAAAATAGTGGCGCCATTTTTAAATGGCCCGGCCGGCCAGGCTGTCATTAGCTGCGGTGGAGCTGGACAAGGCTTCCTCATCCACTGGGCCTGAGCCCTAAAATAGAAGAGGCCTCGGAAAGGTGGCCGGGGTGCTGGGCATTTCAGCTCTCTCCAGCCTGAGGTCGGCCAGCCTCAGCGTGGGCCCAGCGTGGCAGGCAGTGGTTCTCCTGAAGCTCTGCTCTTTGCTGGGCCACATGGAAGAGGCCCACGGAGGCCGGGCTGATGTGCCTCCCCAGGTGTGTCTGGGGCCGACTGCACACCACATGCCAGGCTGAGCACATCACACCCAGAACTCACTGTTAGATCCTAACTTGCCCTCCTAGCAACCCCGTGAAGGAAGAGGGACGTCCCATTTTGCAGATGAGGCCGGGCCAGGCTAAGTAACTGCCCGACGCCAGAGTTCCCGTCTGGGACAGGAATTGCAAACGCCCAGCTCAGCTCTCTGACCACCCTGGGCCCTTTCGCCACAGTCGAGCTCAACCACACCCTGTCTCACTCTTGCCTCTCTACCTTTACCCCCCAGCCTTGCTCCTGCCTGGAAAGCCCTTCTCCTCCACCAGGCCTGGCCCTGCTCCACTCGTCCCTTCAGGCCCTGGCCGAGCCCTGGCTCTCCTGAAGCCTGCTCTGAGTGCTCCAGCCCCTTCTCGGCCTCCTCTGCTCCCCAAGGAATGATCGGTCTGGAAGACAAGCCTGGGGGCAGGCACCGGACTCTAAGCAGGCTCCCACCTTCCCTCCTCCCCACCACCCTGAATGTCAGTGTCAGGGCTCAGACTAGGCGTGAAGCAGGCACGGGGTTGGTGGGTGAGCACGGACTCCCCAGTCCATCTCACACTTCCAGTGCCATCTGGAATCGGGATTCCAGGCAGGACACTGGGGACCCCACATGTGCACCTCCACCCCCGGGAATCCAGACTCTGCCGTGCTACCCCTGCTTGTGGGCTCCAGGGGGATATCGATCTGGCTTCTCAAACTCACAGAGCATGTCCCAGGCGAACCTCCTGAGGTCTCCCCAAATCTGCCCGCCCGCGTGTCTGCCCGTCTTAATGCTCATCCTTCCTGCTGCTCAGCCCAAAGCCTGGCATTTCTCCCTACCTTCGCGCTTTCTCGGCCCTACATCCAGCTAGTCAGGGCATCTCATTGACTCCACTTCAAACACTCCCAGATGAAGCTCACCTCTCACCACCTCAAGTCAAGCACCTGTCTGGCCTCCCTGGCCACCCTCCCTCCCACTTCTTTTTTTTTTTTTTTTTCCAACGTTTTTTATTTATTTTTGGGACAGAGAGAGACAGAGCATGAACGGGGGAGGGGCAGAGAGAGAGGGAGACACAGAATCGGAAACAGGCTCCAGGCTCCGAGCCATCAGCCCAGAGCCCGACGCGGGGCTCGAACTCACGGACCGCGAGATCGTGACCTGGCTGAAGTCGGACGCTTAACCGACTGCGCCACCCAGGCGCCCCATCTCCCTCCCACTTCTGAGACCTATTCTCAACACAGTGCCAGAGTGATCCTGCTAGAATCTTAAGTCGGCTCCTCTGCTCAACCCACTGCACAGGCCCCCACTGGCACTCAGTGGAGAAACCAACGTCTGTGTGATCGTCCCTGCGATCCCAGACCAGGCCCCATCCAGCCTTCCCCCTGCCCGCGTAGCCGCTGACCTCCTCTCTTGCCCCTCCAACACACCAGGAAGCCCCCACCTCAGGGCCTTTGCACTTGTCATATCCCTCTGTCTGGATGTCAGCATGGCTCTCCCATTTACCCCCTCCGATCTTTGTGCAAATGCCACCTTTTTCATCAAGCCCTTTCCTAACCCAGATCAGATGTTAAAACTGCAATCCCCTACGCCCACAGACATATCGCTACCCGACACAACGGGACTTTGACTCATATGCTGTTCCTCACGTGTCTCCCTCAGAGAGCGTGGGTCCCCCGAGGGTAGGAGCGTCCCCGTTCTGAGGTATGCCCAGGACTAGCACAGTGCCTGGCACTTGGAAGGTATGCAATAAACGTCTGCCAAGTCAGTGACTAACGGGTCTATCTTCCATTTTTATTAAGCCCCAAATCACAGACTGCCTGGGGTTACCTAGATCAACCCCTCTGCTTTCCGGAAGGGGAGATCAAGGTCAAAGAGGTGAACTGACATGCCAGGGTCACCTGGAGAGCTGGGCACAGCATAGGCTGCCGGGCAAACGGAGCCCAAAAAGAGAAACAAGGGGAACAAGTGGGGCCAGGCTCAGGGCCTGAGTCAATCCGGACCAGACAACACCCCTTTTACTGGAGTATCCCTGCTGCCGTTTCCCCGACCCACTCAGTTGGAACGAGCATGGCCCCGTGGCCTCTGCTGTCCAGGTGAAGCAGGGTTCTGGGCTGGGGAGGGAACAGACAGCCCTCAAAGTTGGTTCGTCTCCGCAGGGCAAGGTCCCAGAGCTCCGACCCCATCATTCTCAAAGTTCGACACACCGCCCACTCCTTGTCGGACATTGGCCCTCAAGCAATCGGTGCCAGCTGCTTCCAGGGGCTTTCTACGAGTCCCTGCAAACTGTCCTCAGGCCTGTCCTGGGGCGTCAAGCACGCGGAAGCTTTCTGTAACTCCCGAGAAGGGAGAGAACGGCCCTCGGCCCGTAGACAAGGAACCGGTTTTCCAAAGAACACCTCCTATTCGGTACTTTCAGAGCAGGAAGGGACTAAACCTGGCACCATGGGCTTCTCTGTGTGTCATTCACTCACCAAAGGTTGTTCACCCCTAGCCGGGCTCTGCACTTCAGTGCCAAGCATGGTCCCCGCCCTCAGGAGCCCACTGCCCTGCACATAACCTAGTGGGCTGGCCAGGTGTCCCAGCCCCGCTGCCCACCACCCCCTGCACACCTGCTCCCACCTCACCTAATACCCCGGCTGGTGCTCACCACCACCCTTCAAGGCAGGTAGGGGAAGCAATAGTGACCCCAGGTGACAGATGGCACAGGAGAGGCCCGGGCAGGCCAAAGCAATGTGGCAAAGGTCGTGCAGGGAGCTGCTGGCAGAGCCCAGGCTAGAACTCAGGGCTTCCGACCCACACCCAGGGCTCCTCAGGTCGCTAGAGAAGACTGCCCTCTCCTGGCAGACCGGCAGTGTGGACAAAGAACGAGAAGGCATAAGGAAGGCAGGGCCGAGTTTTCCTGTTTCATCGTACAAGGACTTACTCAACCTCCCGCCCATCTATCTGCTCACTAGACTGGCGTCTCCAGAGCCCGAGGTGGGCCAGGCAGGGCCTGCGGTCAGAGTTTCAGAGCCGAGACCCTGCACGGCAGAAGAGAGACAAGCAGCAGAAAGAGGCGGCCCCAGTGACAACCACGACCCTACCAACGACAGCCGTGCGCACGGAGGCAGCGTCTCGTGCACGCGGAGTGGGCGCGGCCGAGGCGTGTACCCCTCCCAAACCACTGCGAGTTCCAAGCCTCGGGTGTGCACTTAGAAACAAGCCTGGCACACGGCTCCGGCTCCGTGGATGCCTGCTGCTGCATAAACCAGGAAACGCCCCTGCAGGGTGCAAATTGCTCCAGCTCAGCCACACGGCAAGGAGGAAGGGAAAGCGAGAGAGGTCTCAGCTACTGAGAACGCGTGCCCTACACACGTGCACGCATGTGCACACGCACGCGGCACACACACACACACACCCTCTCCCTGTCCTGGCAGCCGCTGGATGACCCACTGGCTCAATTTTGGGCTGAGTTGGAAAGAGCCTTAGGAAGCAACCCTTTCCCTCCATCGTATTTTACGTGACAGCACACGGCATTCCAGGGTGGCTCCGATCGCATGGCCCTGGCCCCGGAGACACATTACCTACTGGAATGAGGTCTCCAGGGAACAGCTTTGGCCAAGCCAGAGTCTTGGAGAGACTGAGAGAGACCCCACCTGGGGCTCAGAGCCAAAACTGTCTCACTCTATATTTTTCGTAAGATAAGAACCTTCGACTTTGGGGACACTGAGCTCAACCCCTGACCTCGTGGCCACTCTGCACCAACCCGGGCCGGTGCATGCAGTAGGGCCTGGGGACGTCCTTGCCGACCCCTCCTTTTTCCACCACAATAAAACTGCCTCCTGGGTCACGGTCATCCAGAAGGAAAGGAATACAGGCAGAGGAGTTGGGAGATAGGTTCTGGTCCTGCCTCAAGCTGGTCACAGTGTCATTAGGCCTCAGTGCCTTCCTCGGTAAAATGGGCCTCGTAAATCCCACTGTCATCTCCTTACCAGCGGCTCTGAGGACCAAAGGAGACAAAAAAGTAAGTTCTGAGAAAACTCGAAAAGCACTGCTCAAAGTTAAAGCACTACAGTCTTTATAAAATAAATCTCAACTTGAGACCAAAGGACATTTTCTTTCTCTTTGTGGGGCTTTTATCTCAGCTTTTCTTCAAACTCTTTCTGAAGGGACAGAAGGGAGACACATTAGACTGTGTTAAATACAGAACACTAAGAATTAACGTCACCAGCCAAGGCTAAGGAAAAGGCCCCCTGGCATTAATGATTCTAGCAGGACTTCCTCCAGGAGCCCTGACCTTGGTTTCTGTCACAAATATTTTCCCTTTCCAGGCCCAGCAGGAAACAACTAATTCACCAGATGCTGTCACCACTGTGGGCTGGTGGCCATCTTGGATTCTCTCAGCCTGGGGCCCAGCCTTCTCACCTCTATCGAAACCTCAAGGAGTGGCTTAGTTCAAAGAGTTTTCTCTTTTTTTCCTTTCGAGGTGGTTTTCTAAATGCCCTGAGCATTCTGGGCCCCTCACACGCATAGGACTGATCAGGCCCTGACCCACTGTCACTGACGCTCTACAGAATGGGGGAGGCATCACTGAGCTGCAACCCACAGAGGCCAGGCAGCCCGAGTCGGGCCCAGGCAGAGAGGGCGGCCAGGACTGTTAGTACACCAGGGAAGGCCTGTCTCCATGGAAAATGTGTATGCAGCTTTGGTCCCACCCCCCCCCCCCCCACCCCACTCCTATACCTGTGACCCGAGGCTGGGATACGCTCCTGCCCTCCGGCCTTCTGAGGCTGGGAATACAAGGGCAAGTTTCTAGTTGTTCTTTTCCCCCACAGCAGGGCTTGAGGTGGGAGGGAAGTGTAACTGCCTCCGACTTGGGAAGCCGTGTGGCACCCGGAGTGGACGTGACCTGAGAGTCGGTCTGGGGCCTCTCTCTCCTCCTGCCACCCACCAGCTGTGGGTTCTTGGGCAAGCCCAGTGCCTCCCTTCCTCAGATACAAAATGGAGGCACTGTTACGGTCTGCCCTTCATCAGGCACAGGTACAGAGTAAGGACTGAGCCAGGAGTACCCCCGCTGCTGGGGGCGCCTCCCACGCAGGTTCCCAGTGGGGACACATGGGGGCTGGGTCCCCTGGCCCCCAGCACTGGCCTCTAACAACTCCCAGCCTCCCCCCAGGAGCCCCTCCATCTTTCTTCTCCCGGCCCACCCAGGTCACCCAGACCCTCATCACCGACTGCGGGTCTATCTATCCGACTCTGGAGGGACCTTAGGGCTCACCAACCCCAACAGCCTTCCCCTTGGCTTTAGAGAAGCCCCTCCCAAACCTCCTTTGAACAGGAGCAAATCAAGTGAAAACCCAAGCTCAGGGCCTGCCTTCCTGCCTCCCCTGCACCCCGGCCAAGTATCTTTCCGTAAGTACTGCAGTTAATTCGTGGAGAGGGAACGAGAGAGCCAGCATATCACTATTTTGCAAACCCTCAATGAAGTAAAGAGCGCAGAGGACGAGCAGCTACAGCTGCCAGGTCACAGAAGAGATCACGGGGCCTTCTGAGCCCACGTGGCGGCACACAGCACCCCTGTGACTCTGCTGGCCGAAACCAAGCCAAATCTGATCGAACCTCTGGCTCTACCCGGGGACAGGGAGCACAGGAGCTGCGACATGACATGGCCCAGCTAAACCTGGGGGTGCAACGAGCAGGGTCCAGACTGGGGGATGCCCGGTGAGCAAGCCTGTTACCTCAGTAGACACACTTCAGGGGAAGAAGAGCGGGCAGAGCGGTTCTAGATTCCACGGGCCACATCGGCCACGTGTGAACTGTGGCACTTGTATGGATCCTGATCCAAGGCCAACAGACTCTGTGGGACCAGGTGAAAACATCTAAACGCTCACCAGGTATTAGATCGTAAGAAACTACTGTCATTTTAAGTATGATAACGACCTTTTTTTAAAAGACCCCACCCCACTGGGGCGCCTGGGTGGCTCAGTCAGTTGAGCGTCTGACTTCGGCTCAGGTCATGATCTCACAGTTCGTGAGTTCGAGCCCCGCGTCAGGCTCTGTGCTGACAGCTCGGGGCCTGGAGCCTGCTTCGGATTCTGTGTCTCCCTCTCTGTTCCTCCCCTGCTCACACTCTGTCTCTCTCTCTCTCTCTCAAAAATAAATAAAGATTAAAAAAAAAGAAAAAAAATCAAAGATCCCTCCCCCCCTTAAGGTACCTGCTGAAATACTGGCAGAGGAAGTAACAGGAGGTCTGGGACTTGTTTCAAAATAATCTGGGGGGGGGGTGCAGGGAGAGGGCTGGGGGGGAAACCTTAGGTGAACTAAGACTAGCCCTGATGGGTAATTCCTGAAGCTGGGAGGTGGGCACTCAAGGGTTCATGAAATCACTCTCCCAGTTTTGAAATTTTCTGTTTGAAACTCTCCAAAATAATTAAAAGAAAAATAAGGTCTGACCTTCCAACTCTGTCACCAATCTTACTTACTTCTAAGCATCAGCCTACAGAAATTATCTGCACCGATTAAAGAGCAACACGCACTACAACATTCAATGTGGCATTACCCACCCAGAGCACAACGGGGGGCGATGTGACAGTCCACCTCTATGGGGACGGCAGGTGACACTGGGTGCTTCCACTCTACAGACTCTGTGAACATGAGATATGATGATGATGTAAGACTCCTCAGCAAACAAGATAAAGTGTCCATGAGCTGAAACTATGGTCTAACATTGTCTTTATAATAACAAGCTACAAACAGCCCTCCTGCCTGCTGTGTTTATTTTTAAAAAATTTTTTTAATGTTTTTATTTATTTTTGAGACAGATAGAGACAGAGCATGAGCAGGGGAGGGGCAGAGACAGGGGGAGACAGAATCTGAAGCGGGCTCCAGGCTCTGAGCTGTCAGCACAGAGCCTGATGCGGGGCTCGAACTCACAGAGTGTGAGATCATGACCTGCACTGAAGTCAGACATTCAACCGACTGAGCCACCCAGGCGCCCCAGTGCCTGCTGTGTTTAAATAAGCAGCCAGGTACTTGGGGCGCCTGGGTGGCTGAGCGCCTGGGTGGCTCAGTCGGTTAAGTGTCTGACTTCGGCTCAGGTCATGATGTCACGTTTCGTGGCCCTTGTCTGGCTGTGTGCTGACGGATCAGAGCCTGGAACCCGCTTCGGATTCTGTGTCTCCCTCTCTCTCTACCCCTCCCCCGCTCATTCTCTCTCTCTCTCTCTCTCTCTCTCTCTCTCTCTCTCTCTCTCAAAAATAAATAAACACTAAAAATAAATTTAAATAAACAGCCAGGTACCAAGGGTGAGATGCACCTGCCCATTTCTAGAGGAGTCAGTCCACGGGAGGGAAAGGGTAGAGGAAGCAGCTGCCTTTGTGGAGCCTCAAGTAGTGAGGCCTGCAGCCCACCAGGGACAACAGGGACCAAGACCCTCAGGTGAAGGGTGACGTGGTCAGGGGAGGGGCTTGGGGCTAGGAGTGAGAATTTTTGTGTCTTATCCCCGCTCTGCTACCAACTCACAGGGGACCCTAGACAACCCACTCTCTAGCTCATCTGCAAACAGAGGAGACGGACGCTCTGTAAGTCCTTTAGCACTAAAATCTAAGGGTCTCTATGGGGACTTGGAAGCTCCAGGAACATCACAGGATGCTCCGGCCCTGCAGGGGTCCTCAGAGCCCCCCCATTAGCTGAACGCTTCCTGTGCCCAGCCAAGCCCTGCCAGGAAGCAGTACTGACGCAGCCTGGCAAGTGGGGACGCAGGCGGTCAGAGAGGCTGTCGGAACCCAGGCCCCTCCCATTCCCACATCCACATTCCTTCTGCCAGTCAGCCCAGAACAATCTAACCCACTTCCTTAATGAACTCCATTCCAGAGTCCACACACACACACACACACACACACACACACACACGCATGCACTGAGCGGGCCAGAGGCCCCTTCTAATCTGGAGGCAGCTGGAGCAGCTCAGGCCAGCCTGACCTCAGGCAGGACGCGTGCTCTGGGTCCGGCCAGGTCAAGCGCAGGGTGACCTTGAAGGAGGTGTTGTGCCTTTCTGACTAAAGGACATAGAGGCCCGGTTGCCAAAAGCTGTGATTCCCAAATCGGGGTCCATAACCGGTTTCATGAGTCCACAGGAATTTAGAAATGCAAACCTGCTCAAGGAATGTTCTCCATTCTGAGATAAAGTCCATTCTACTTTTCTGGTACTAAAACATCCTTTCTTTTATGAAATGCCAACCACATTCAATGGTTAGTTAGGTTTTTAAACTTTTTGTTTCCTTCTTTCCTTCCTTCCTTTTCTTGAAAACGGATACGTTTCACAAGGTTATATACACTGGCAACCTTAAAAAGGTCCTTCCCTTTTTAAAACTGGCCTGTGGGGCGCCTGGGTGGCGCAGTCGGTTAAGCGTCCGACTTCAGCCAGGTCACGATCTCGCGGTCCGTGAGTTCGAGCCCCGCGTCAGGCTCTGGGCTGATGGCTCAGAGCCTGGAGCCTGTTTCCAATTCTGTGTCTCCCTCTCTCTCTGCCCCTCCCCCGTTCATGCTCTGTCTCTCTCTGTCCCAAAAATAAATAAAAAACGTTGAAAAAAAAATTTAAAAAAAAAATAAATAAATAAATAAAAAAAATAAATAAAACTGGCCTGTGAAATCCCCACCACTGGGATTAAGGTTGCTTTTAGCTCTTCCTGCAGTTCTGGGACCTCTAAGGTTAGTGTCCTTATAAAAAAAAGGTACCAGAAGGCCCATGCCTTTCTCTCTCCCTCCCTGCTATCTGTCCACATACAGGCACCAGGGAAAGGCCATAAGGGGACACGATGAGAAGGCGGCCATATGCATGCAGGATGAGAGCACTCACTAGAAACCAAATCGGTCAGAACCTTCATCCTGGGCTTTCCAGCATTCACATCATGAGAAAATAAGTTTCTGTTGCTTAGGCCATGTGGTCTGTGGTATTTTGTTGTGGCCGCCCGAGCTGACTAATGTTCTTATGATGGCCTCTCTCCGGTCTAAGCGTCAATCTCCTCTGCAAAAGTGAGACAGTGACATTCCATGAGGCCAGCAGCACCCTAATGCCAAACCAAACAAAGACATCAAAGGAAAAAGAAAACTACGAACCAGTATCTCTTACAAATCTTACGCAAAAATCTTCAACAAACCAAATCTAGCAACATAAAAAGACACACATCATGACCAAGTCGGATTTATCCCAGGAATGCAAGGCTGGTTTAACATCCAAAATCCAATTAAAGTAATATACCACGTCAATAGAATAAAGAGCAAAAACCATATAATCATCTCAACAGACATGGAAAAGGCATCTAATAATATTAAAACGCCTCCTCATGAAAAAAAAAAACAAAAAACCCTGATAAACTGAGAATGGAAAGGAACTTTCTCAAGATGACAAGAATATCTACGAAAAGGTCATAGCTAACATCATACTTATGTGAAAGGCTGCAAGCTTGCCCCCTAAGACCAAGAACAGGACAGGGATGTCTGCTCTAGCTACTTTTATTTAACATTCTACTGGAGGACCTACCAGGGCAATTGAGCAAGAAAATTAAATAAAAGCCATCCAAATTACAAAGGAAGATGTAGGGGTGCCTGGGTGGCTCAGTCAGTTGAGCGTCCCACTCTTGATGTCAGCTCAGGTCACGATCTCATTGTTCGTGAGTTCGAACCCCAAGTCGGGCTCCAGGCTGACAGCACAGAGCCTACTTGGGATTCTCTTTCTCCCTCGCTCTCTGCCCCTCCCCTATGCTCATGTTCTCTCTCTCTCTCTCTTAAAATAAACTTTATTTTTTACTATTATTATTTTTTTACATTTATTTATTTTTGAGAGAGAGAGAGAGCGTGAGCAGGAAAGGGGCAGAGAAAGAAGGAGACACAGAATCCAAAGCAGGCTTCAGGCTCTGAGCTGTCAGCACAAAGCCTGATGGGGGGCTCGAGCCCACAAACTGTGAGATCATGACCTGAGCCGAAATCGGACACTCAACCGACTAAGCCACCCAAGTGCCCCAATAAATAAACT
Organism: Neofelis nebulosa; assembly: GCF_028018385.1. Lineage (NCBI taxonomy): Eukaryota > Metazoa > Chordata > Mammalia > Carnivora > Felidae > Neofelis > Neofelis nebulosa. The sequence continues at coordinate 35,982,487 of NC_080794.1, read as the reverse complement.
TTAAAACAAAAAAGGAAGTAAAACTATCTCTATTTGTAAATGGCATGATCTTATAAATAGAAAATTCTAAGAATTCACTAAAAAGGTATTCAAACTAACGAATTAGGTTAGCAAGGTTGTAAGATAAATCAATATACGAATATCAGGGCGCCTGGGTGGCTCAGTCGGTTAGGCATGTGACTCTTGATTTTGGTTCAGGTAATGATCTCAGGGCTTGTGGGATCGAGCCCCATGTCGGGCTCTGTGCTGACAGCATGGAGCCTACTTGGGATTCTCTCTCCCCCTGTCCATCCCCCACTCATACTGTCTCTCAAAATAAATAAACATTTAAAAAATAATACTAAAAAATATATATACAAATATCAACTGTATTTCTATATAATAACAATGAACAAACTAAAAATGAAATTGAGAAATCAATTCTACAATAGAACAAAAGCAATAAACTACTTATGAATAAAACTTAACATAAGAAGTATAAAACTTACAGTCTGGAAACTATAACACATCACGTAAAAAAGTAAAGAAGACCTAAATAAATGGAAAGACATCTCATGTTCATGAAGCAAAAGAGTATTGTTAAGATGGCAATACTTCCCAAAGTCACCTACATGTTCAACGCAATCCCCATCAAAATCTCAGCTGTAATCCTAAAATTCGAAATGCAAAGGACCAAGAATAGCCAAATTCAGAGTTGGAGAATCCATTTCCTAATTTCAAAATTCACTGCAATACTATGGTAATTAAGACAGGGTTGTGCTGGCACAGAACAGACAAATGGATCAATGGAACAGGACTGAAAGTTCAGAAATAAGCCCCCACATTTTCAAAAGTCAGTGGATTTCTGTAGGGGTGTCAAAGCCATTCAGTGGGGAAAGGATTGTCTTTTCAACACACGTACGAGGACAACTGGATTATCTACATGCAAAAGAATGAAACTGGACCCCTATCTCATGCCATATATAAAAATCAACTCAGGAGGGATCAAAGACTAAACGTAAGAGTTATAACTATACAACTCTTAGAAGAAACTATTTGCCTCTTAGAAGTAAATCCTCATGATTAGACATGACACCAAAAGCACACAGCAACAACGGAAGAATAGATGAGTCAAAATGTAAAATTTCCGTGCATCAAAGGACACCATCAAGAAAGTGAAGACAGACTAAAGAATTTTAATCGCAGCCACTGGAGAAAAATTTTGCAAATCATATACCTGATAAGAGACTGGTATCTGGGGGCGCCTGGGTGGCTCAGTCGGTTAAGCGTCCGACTTCAGCTCAGGTCACGATCTCGCAGTCGGTGAGTTCGAGCCCCGCGTCAGGCTCTGGGCTGATGGCTCAGAGCCTGGAGCCTGCTTCCAATTCTGTGTCTCCCTCTCACTCTGCCCCTCCCCCGTTCATGCTCTGTCTCTCTCTGTCCCAAAAATAAATAAACGTTAAAAAAAAAAAATTAAAAAAAAAAAAGAGACTGGTATCTGTAATAAAGACCTCCTGCAAGTCAACAATAAAGACAAAAAAAAAATCTTTAAATGGGCAAAGGATCTGAGGAGACAGTTCTCTAAGGAAGACAGATAAATGGGGGCGCCTGGGTGGCTCACTCAGTTAAGCATCTGACTTCAGCTCAGGTCATGATCTCACGGCTCGTGGGTTCGAGCCCCGTACCCGGCTCCCTGCTGTCAGTGCCAAGCCCGCTTCAGACCCTTCGGCTCCCTCTCTCTCTGCCCTCCCCGCCACTCATGCTCTGTCTCTCAATCTCTCTCTAAAATAAACATTAAACAATTAAAAAAAAAAATGAAGATAGACAAATGGATAATACGTTCATGGAAAGATGCTCAACGTTATTAGTCATAAAGGAAATGCAAACCAAAACCATCATGAAATACCACTTCACACCAGAAGGCAGGCTACAAATGAAAACGATAATCACCACCACCACCATAATTAGCCAGATGTGGAGAAACGCCTCACCGCCTCCCCCCCTCCTGACCAGGAGAATCAGCGTCATCTGAGAGTTTGCCAGACATCCAGACCTACGAAATAGGAAACTCAGCACGGGAGCTCAGCGGCATGCGTTTTAAACAGGCCCTCCCGGTAATCCTGAAACTCACTAAAGTTGGGGACTTCTGCCTAGACCATGTGGTTCTCAACCTTGACTACGCATTGCAAGCATCTAGGGAACTTAAAAAAAAGGACCCACTCCCTGGCCCCCCAAGCACACCTACTAAATCAGGCTCTCTAGGGATGCAACTCAGGCATGGGAAGGTTTTAAAGCTCCCATGTGAAACTATGTGCAGCAGGGATGAAAAAGACGAGATGAAGACCTGCTCTTCAGGCCCTTTGAGTTTGGCCCAGGCCCAGCTCACTATGGCCACCTGGTGGCCATATTGGGGAATGACTCTATATCTTCCTTCTGCTCCGACCCACCGCTTCTCACTACGACTAACCCCACGACCAGGAACCCCTGCATGGGGTTCAGGGATCCTCATCCTCCCCCAGCGGAGGTCAGCAGCATCCTGGCCTCTGGAATGGGGGCGGGTGAGCCTGGTTACCAAAAGGTAATGTCAAGTCCTATGACTGGGCCAGGAGGGCTGTATATGACAGAGCCCTGCAGACAACTAATTGAAAGGCACATTTTTTTCTAAATAGGCTGAAATCCTGGATTTTTCATAAAATTTGTACTTTCATGGAGACTTTTTATTTTTTTGAGAGAGAGAGAGAGCGTGCACACACATGCATGCACAAAGGAGGGGCAAGAGAGGGGGTGAGGGAGAAAGGGAGGGAGGGAGAGAGAGGGAGAGAGAGGGAGAGGGAGAGAGAGGGAGAGAGAGAGAGAGAGACAGAGAGAGACAGAGAGAGACAGAGAGAGAGAGAGAGAATCCTTAAGCAGGCTCCATGCCCAGTGGGGAGCCCCACTGGGGGCTTGATCTCATAACTGTGAGATCATGACTGGACCCAAAATCAAAAGTCAGACGCTTAACTGAACTGACCTGCCCAGGCCCCCCAACCTTTTAATTTTTTTTAAAAATTTTCAACGTTTATTCATTTTTGAGAGGCAGAGAGAGACAAAGCATGAGTGAGGGAGGGGCAGAGAGGGAGGGAGACACAGAATCCGAAGCAGACACCAGGCTCTGAGCCGTCAGCACAGAGACCGATGCGGGGCTGGAACTCACGAATCGTAAGATCGTGACCTGAGGCAAAGTCAGACGCTCAACAGACTGAGCCACCCAGGAGCCCCAACCCTTTAATTCTTATAACTTAAAGAGTTATTCAAACAGAATTTTTAACTGAGCAGGTCAATCTGGGGCCAGCCCCGGGCAGCACAGACATACACGGGTCCTGGGTGGGCAGCCGGGCAGCATCAGCTGCTAAAACACTGAACGGCTTCCCTGCAGGTGGTTACATGGCCACCTGCCAAGACCTTGGAGTGGCCCCATCTACCAACCTGGCTCTTGCCCGAGACGCTCGGTGCCCCTCATAACCCAGGAACGGAAGGGTTAACACCCAGCACCACAGGGGTCTAGGACAGGGTGTTTGCTCTGGCCGGCCACACCATGACTGGTCCCAGGGCTGCAGCAGCGGTTACTCTGAATATCGCCGGTGCTGGACATCAAGCACTCCAACGTCAAGCCAGGATGAGTTGGGGCAGGGTATGTTTCCATTTCACAGATCACTTGCAGAAGGTGAAGAAGTAACTAAGAACTGAGGGGGGGGGTCCCCCAGGATCCCTAGCCACCTCACACCCAGTCAAACACAACCCGGGCCGTGCACATGGGGAAGGACACCTGGGTCCGGGCGAGGCTCACCTGGCGGTAGGTGCAGATGATGATTTCCCGCAGGTGGTAGTGCATGGGCGTCATGGTCTCACTGACTGTGTCCAGGGCTGCATCTACCTCCTTCTTCACCTGGTGCCCAGCGGGCAGCAGCTGCACCACCTTCATCACCACCTGGGGCCAGAGGAGCACCGAGAAAACCAAGGAGGGTAGGTGGGGCCCCCAGCCCCAGGCTCACCCCACACTAAGGGCCACCTCAAGGCCCATTTCCAAGAAACAGTGCTGGGAAAACTGTGGATATTCACATGCAAGTTTAACTCAAAACGGATCAAAGAGCTAAACAAAGAGCTAAAACCATGAGACTCTTAGAAGAAAATACAGACGAAAGCTTCACGATGTTGCACTGGGCAATGATTTGTTAGATATGACATCAGAAGCAAAGGCAACAAAAGCAAGGACACTATCAACGGTGTCAAAGGGCAACCAACAGAAGCAAAGGAAATACTTACAAATCACGTATCGGATAAGGGATTGATATCCAGAATATGTTTAAAAATTCCCATAATGCAACAACAAAACAAAACAAATCAAAAATGGGCAAAGCACCTGAACAGGCACTTCTCCATGGAAGACATGCAGGTGGCCCATAAGCACATGGAAAGATGCTCAGCATCCTTCATCATTAGGGAAACCCAACTCAAAACCACAGTGAGATGCCACCTCACACCCACTAGGATGGCTGCTATCAGAACAAAAAACAACAGGTGTTGGGGAAACAAAAACCCTGGTGCTTTGCTGGTGGAAGTGTAACATGGTGCCACTGCCATGGGACACAGTACGGAAGTTGTTCAAAAATTAAGCGGGCTGCCATATGATCCAGCAATTCTACTTCTAGAAGTGCAGGCAGATATTTGAATGGGTATTTGTACTCCCCTGTTTAGAGCAGCATCATTCACAACAGCCACAAGGTGAAAATAACCTGTGTCGACCGACAGATAAATTGATAAACAGAATGTGGTCTGTATATACAACAGAATGCTACCCAGTCTTAAAAAAGAGTGAAATTCTAATAGACACTCAACACGACGGAACCTCAAGAACACCATGCTGTGCTAAGTGAAATAAACCAAACACAAAAGGAGAAATTCTCTATGATCCTACTTATCTGAGGTACCTAGAACAGTCAAATCCATAGAGACAGAAAGTAGAACAGTGGTCACCAGGGGCTGAGGGGAGGGAGGAATGGGGAGTTACTGTTTTGTGGGGACGGTCAGTTTTCAATGAAGAAAGAGTCTTGGAGGTGGATGATGGTAATGGTTGCACAACAATGCGAAGGTACTCGATGGTTGCACGACAACGCGAACGTGCACGACAATGCGAATGTACGCTTTAAGGCTGGTTAAAATGGTAAATTACATCGTACGTATATTTTACCACAATTAAACACAAAAATCTAAGAATCAGCAAATCAGTGAGGGGAAGGAAAAGAGGAGTTTCCGGAGAGGGAACAGCATATGCAAAGGCCAAGAAGCTGAGGGAGCTTGACAAGTTTGAGGCCAGGGTGACAGGGCAGCAGGGACAGCAAGGCAAGAGCAATGTGAGGAGGCCAGCCAACCAGGCGGGAGCCGACCCTAGCACCAACGCCAGAGAGCCCCATGCCAGCTCTGAGCTCCACGTTCCCCGTCTGTAGGGCAGGGACACAGCCGCCTACTTGCAGGGTGTCTGAATTGATGACACATGGCAAGCGTACAATACAGGGCTGACTAAATTAGAAATGTTAGTGGCTATGCATTCAGTGCCCTGGACTGAAACGGGGGTGGGGCAGGACAGGCCCTGACCCCGCATCGAGGTCACCAGCCACAGCTGGGTCCCAAGTGCCTGTCAGGCAGCGTCGGTGTCACCCAGACGAGATGGTGGCCAGGGGCCTCCCCCAGGGCGGAGCAGCCCAGCGGCAGGGCCGGGCTAGACCGACCCCGCTCTTCTCCAATCGCCATTGGCCAGGGCCCGGAGCCAAGCGGACCTGTGCTTTGGTTTGCTCACTGTGAAATGGGAGCAGGGGAGCACGGAGATGATGAGGTGGAAGAAGGTGACATCATGAAGAGGAGCTCTGAGGATCCCCTGACTGCCAGTGAGACGTGCCCTCTCCCCTCGCCCAGGCGTCCCCCGGGGGCCCCTTGGGGCATGCTCACCTCAAATTCGCCCTTGGTGAACTTGGCATCGGGCACACTCACAAGCTCCTCCTCGCCCACCTCGGGGAAGCCCTGAGGGAGGACAGCTGCTAGTACAGGGAGCACCTCTGTCCAGGCCACACCCTCCCGCTGCGGGGAGCCCCTTGCCGGGGGCGCTGCCAGCCCGACGTGCCCTCTGCCCAAGACTGATGGGAGAGGCTCCAGGACCGCGCCAGGCCCCGTCTCTGCCCCCCACACCCTCCTGCCGCAGCCAGCGTCCCCGGACCGAGCCCCACCCTGCCCCATCCACACGTGACAGGCCATGCATACTTGGATGTGCCAGAAGGCGAGCACAGCCACCACCATGGCGGTCGTGGTCCTGCCCTGGCCGCTGAGGCAGCTGAACACGAAGCCGGTGCCCGCGTCCTTGGCGAGGGCAGCCCGCAGGGCCTCGAGCAGTCGGTCGAAATCCTGGGTGGGGAGACCAGGGGCTAAGTCGGCAGGTGCTCGAGGCCGCAGGCTCCCAACATGGCCCACCCCCCCCCCCCCACAAACAGCAAATCTCAGCAGCTGTCCCGGGATACCTTGTGCCAGGTTCTGGGTCAGGCTCACAACCTGTGCGCTCACCACTCAACTCACCGCGTGCACGTAAATGGCCACACCCCTGTGTACCGTCACCCCTACCCCAGGCGCCAGGACCAGACATACGAGCAGACACACACACACACACACACACAAACACACACACAGACACACTGCCAGGACACAAAACGTGTATGCCGCTCCCATGAGCTGTGTTCCCAGGCCCTGGCCCTGTTGCCTCCCTGGGAAGGGCCCAACCCGCGACCCAGCCCGAGGGCAGGGGTCTGACCTCAGCAGAGCACTGCAGCACATGTCCACCAGGGGGCGATAAACTACGGGCCACCAGACCCACAGGGGCAGGGAATCCGAGCCCCAGCCATCACCTACTACAGGGTACACATCAGAAGTCCCCACACACCCCCGGCACAGAACACACTCCGCACGGACACATCACCAAACACCCAACACATCGCACAGCGACCCACATGCCGGAAGTGGTGGGCACACCCCCCCCCCCAGATGCATCCCCCGTACCTTAAAGACACAAACCACACAGACACCTGCAAAGACACAACCCTACAGAGACCACGCCCACACAACCCTGGTCATACACCAGCACTCCGCAGCTCCCTCTTCCACAAACCCCGTACCCACACGACAACACACGGTTCCCCAAAGGCACGTTCTCCACGTATCCCCCAGTAAAGACCAGAAGAACGTCGCAGATTCCACACAAACACACCCACCACACACATACACACACTCCACAGTGACACCCACACCCGCTCCAAACACGCCTCCCCAACAGACGCACATTCGCCACAAACACCTGCAACACATAATAAGCACACAAGCACATACAAGCACATGCAGACGCGAAGCTGTGAATAAACCACCTGGGCCAAATCTGAAGGCTGAACGAGCTCCCAGGCCCCCAGGAGAGCTGTGCCCACAGCCGAGGCCCGGGCCGGAGGGGAGGCGGGAGAGGGCCTCCTCTGCCCCACAGAGGCCCGGCCTGTGCAGCCCCCTCACCTCCTCGCAGGGGGCGCAGAAGTCTGGCACGGGGATGCGGTGGTAAGTGAGGCCGGGGTAGGCCCCACGGTGCTGGGCGAAGACCTCCCGTGTGGTGAGGCACGTCTGGAACCTGCGGGTCGGTGGCCCCCCCGTGCCTGGGAGAGGCGTACTCAGGTGGGCCTTCAGCTGGACCTCCAGGTGCTAGGGGAGGGTGGGACAGAGGGTCAGGCCACTGAGGCAGCCTCCAGGCCACCCCGGAAGGCCAAAGCCTGCCATGGCCAGGACCAGTCCCGGCTTTGGGGAGCAGCCCTGCCCTGAGCCTCAGGGGTGAGAGCCAGACCCAGAGGCGGGGAGACATGGCCGAAATGGGAGTCCTAAATCAGCCCCTCCCTGAGTCTGCTCCTCCTGGGGCCTCAGTTTCTCCATCTTACAAGAGGAGCACGGAACCTTCTGAAGACCCTGCCGGGGGAGGGTCCGAGGTAGGGCTGTGCAGAAGGCAGGACGGCCTCACCTCAAGCTGGTCAGGGGCCATGGGGGGCCCAGGCCACCGCAGGCTGTGGGTGTGCCCATCACACTCCAACACGGCCTCCTCCCTCAGGTTGACCCACACGACATGCTTCAGCTTCCGCTTGGCATCGGTCAGGTAGGCCAGGATACTCCCCAGGGCCTGGGGGGACAGGAGGGCCATCAGTGAAAGGGCTCCACCCTCTCCCCCGAGCCCCCTGGGGCCCCTGGGGTGCTCACCTTGGCGCTGGGCTGGGCTGTGCCATAGATAGGCATGCGGGGCACCCGCCGGAAGTTGGCCACGTCCATCTCTCTGACGGTGCTGAGTGCGTCTGGGGAGATGAGGTCGTCCGCCCCCTGTGGGGAGAGCAGCAAGCCTGTGACCGCAGCAGCTGCCTTGAGACTCAGGGCCTGGCCCAAGGCGGGCAGAGGCGGGCTGGGAGCAGCACTTTACGGTTTACAAAGCACTTTTGCACACTTGGAACTTCGTCACCACCCTGGCAAGGAGCAGAGCGATACTGCCCACCCTCCAGATGAGGAAGGTGAGGCTCAAAGATGAGAGGCCGGTGGCAAAGACATCAGAACCAGGTTTCCTGACTCCCTGTCCCGAGCACCTGGGTTTGCGGAGGAGGAGAGGGTACCACAGCCATGGCCAAAGCGGCAGATGCTTCTTGGGGCCTGAGATCAACCCACGTCACCCATAGGAGGACTCCATCACCCCTTTGCCCCCTGTGAAGGGGACCAATGTGTAACCAACCCAACCCCTCAGGAATCGAGGGCGCACCGGCCCCGTGGCCAGCCCACACCCATTTCTACGTCCCCAGACAGCCGGCCACACTCACCAGAGAGCCCTTAGTGAGGAGGTCCCCAGGGACGACAGGCCCCGCTGAGCTCAGGGTCACAGGCAGGCGGTACAGCTCAGGATGGGCACAGAGCCAGCGGCTGAAACTGAGGGCAAAGGCCAGCGGGTACTGCAGCCCAAGGCGGAGAGAGATGGGAGTTCAGGGGCACGAGGCCACCCCAAACTCTCCCAGCCTGCCCTGTGGTGGGGGAGCCCTCAAGAGACATCCATCATGGTCCAGGGCAGGGCAGAGAGGCTGGAGAGAGACGACCAGGAGGTCCAAAGCAAGATCCTTCCAGGCTCTGATACCCTGCCTAAGGGTACAGAGACGAACCCAGGGCAGAGAGAGGTGGGCCCGCTCTTTGCCTGACCTGCTCTAGGACCACCACTCTATCTGGTCTCTCCTTGCCTCCCCACACCCACCTTCCTCTGCCACCAGCGCGCACGTCCCCATGCTCCTCCCCCGCTCCATCGGGGTCCTTGGCGGCCCCATGCCAGTCACCGTGGTGGAGAGGCCTGGAGGGACCCCAGGAGAAGGGGTTGTGGGTCCACTCATTCCCCAGCCCCACCTGCTCATGGAGATAGTAGTTAAACAGGATCAGGTAGAAGTATCGCTCCAGGCTCTGCAGCGCCCCCTGCCAGACACCATGCTGGCTGCTGCTTCCCTGGGGAAGAAGGGCCGGTGGTAAAGAGGGGGCTCCTGGGGCCACCCCGTTCCCCTCCCCAGAAGGGCAGACGCTAAGCCTCTGAAATCCCCGGGACACAATCTCCCCTCCCTTTATGACACAGTTCTGCCAGGCCGGAAGTTCTTCTAAGTGTCTAACCCTATCCCACTTGCTGGGATTCATCTGTGGCCCCGGGAAAGCCGCTGGTGACTCCACCAGGACTACCGCTATCGGAGCAGGGAGCCTCCCTCACAGGTTCTGCGCCCAGAAATAGGCTGGGATCCACTCCCCTTCGCACCAAGGCCACCCCCCTGCAGGGGCCGTGCACAATCGTGTTGAAGAAACAAGTAGATAAAAACACCCTTCTGTAACCCAGAGGCCCTCCCTTAACAACCATGACCTTCCCCACAAGAAAACAGGAAGACCCTCATAACAGTGCTCCAAGGGGGCCATTATCATTATCCTTACTTTACAGAGGTTCTGAGAAATGAAGTGACTTGCTCAGTCACACAGCTGTTAGCAGGGAGAGCTGGGTCCCCAAACAAATGTCCTAAGCCCAGCCCAGCATGCTCTGGGTAGGGAGCTGTCAGAGAGAATCCCAGGTCCCTCTCTTCACCCTCCAATCTCAGGGTTCTCCTGCTGGGTCAGTACCACCTTCTGGAGGGCAAGCGAGATTCATAGAGGCCCGAAAGGTCATGCCCTTGGATTACATTTAATCCCATCTTTGGGAATCTAGGTCAGAGGTCGGCAAACTTCTATTTCTATAAAAGGCCAGTAAATATTCTAGGGTCTCTCTTCCAGCTGTGCCACAGATGGTCCTGAAATGAACGGGCAAGACCATGTTCCAATAAAACGTATTTAACAGGGGCGCCTGGCTGGCTCAGTCGGTTGGGCGTCCGACTCTTGATTTCGGCTGAGGTCATGCTCCCAGGGTCGTGGGATCGAGCCCCATGTTGGGCTCCACACTGAGCGTGGAGCCTGCTTGAGAGTCTCTCTTTCCCTCTACCCCTCCCCTGCTTGTGCTCCCTCATGCTCTCTCGAAAAAAATACACAACAAAATAAAACTTATCTACAAAATCAAGCTGGCAGGTTGCATTTGGCCTATGGGTCGTCATTTGCCAACCTGCGATCTAGACTAAGGGAGAAAAACCTAAATACAGAAGAGCTTCATTTTCATGAAGTTATCTTGATGCAAAAGAATTTGCACTGATGAGCAACTCAACTGTCTCACAGGAGGGGCCGATTAGTAAACCACGGCAGGTGACATGCCAGGGACATCTGCTCTGTGCCAGGCTCCCTGCTAAGTGCTTCATGGCTCTTACTTTGGTGGGTCCTCACAACAATCCTACGGGGTGGCTATGATTACTGGCCCCGTTTTACGAGTGGGGAAACTGAGGCACAGAGCAGTTAAGCAGGTTGCCCACGCCCACACACCTGTAGGTGGCATGGCCGGGACCAGAACCCAGGTGGTCAGGCCACAGCCCGTGCCCTTGCCCCCCCCCCCCAGGCCAACAATGGTTGAGCCACCCAGTGGGCTTAAGTGACACAGCCAGCAAACATCTCGAGGACAATGAGCAGGGATGCATGAGTGAAGTGAAAGGCCACGAGCAGGACGCAAACCGTCCCCCGGGCCCCCACACAAGATCATCACAAAGCACATGGAAGGAAGCCAGCCCCAAAGCCGCACAGGGATGATGGGTGCCTCTTTTCCTTCTCTAATTTCTCAATTTTCTGTACTATACTATTGCTTTTAAGAGATACGTTTTTTTAAGTGTTAAGGAACAGTCTCTGCAGGCCTTAGATTCCTTCCACGCGCTGTGCGTAAACACTGTCACGACAACCCCCTCTCCCCAGAGCGTAGGGACAGGGCCGCGGAGACAGCCCAGGGCCCGTCGCTCTCCCAGAAGCAGCGCCCCGGACCAAACCCTGGCCTCCCCAAAGACACAGCAAGGGACCGACTTGCAGGGGGAGCCATGAGCAGTCTGGGAAGTCTCTGGGCCCAAGAGGCCCCAGGCACCCCCGCCAGCAGCCGCTTCCTCCATCCTGTTTATTCTGCAGCGAGGAGACCTGGCCAGGGAAAGTAAACTTCCACTCTTCCTTGTCCGTCCTTCCTGCAGGCCCAGCTCCTCTATCAACACCTCCCCTCTCCGGGAGAAGAAGCGACCAGGAAAAGTCCGTCGGCAAGAAACCAGTCAATAGTCCTACCAAATGAGGCTGCAGGACTCAGGCAAAAGCAGACCCTCTCTGTGCCTCACCTGGGCTGGGCCGGCCGGCCGGACACTTTCCAGCTTCCTCTGGTTTTCCAAGATGGCCTCCTTCAGGTTATGCATCTCTGCACAGGCGGTGATGGCTCTGTCCACCTGGTGCCCCGACCCGGGCAGAGAGGAGGGGAGGGCAGCAGGGAGGGAGCGGGGCGGGGGAGATGGCGGAGACAGACGGGAAGAAAAAGGGAAAGAAGGTTTGCCTAGAAGGGGGAGGTGTCAGGGGAGGAAGAGAGCCCAGCAGGGGAGCAGTGAAGGCCCCTCCACCGCCAGGCCGCCAGCCCCCTCACTCACCTCGTCCACCATCTTCCTGCCCTGAGGCACCATGTGGAGAAAGCTCTGGATCACCTGGAGCTGCTCCATGGGCAGTGGCTTGGTCTGCAGGGGGACAGCCCTGACAAGGAAGGGGTCAGTAGCACGGTCAGTGCTCCCAAAGGCTTCGACTCCTGTCCTCCTCTTGACATGCTTCCATTCACGTGGCCGCTGAGGGGCACCGGGCTACAGGCTCCAAGTCTTCCTCCCCATTCAGGTTGAAGGAAGCAAGGGGCATTTTCCCCACTGGGGAAACTGAGGCCCAGAAAGGTCAAGCGACTTTTTTCACGTGACTCAGCAAGTCTGCAGCAACCCAGGAAACGAACCCCACATGCCCCATCTCCAGCTCTGGCCCCGGGTCCCTGACGTGTCCCCAGCATTCTGGCAGCCCGCCCCCTCCTCCACTCATCCCTGCAGCCCCTTGGGACACTCACTCCGGCCTCGAGGCAGCCCGGCTGTGGTGAAACAGGATGAGGGTACCCAGGGTCATTCCCAGGTTGGTCCTGCCCACGCCTGTCTGGCAGCTGAAGAGGAGAGCAGGGGGAGGTCCGTGGGCATCTCGGAGCGGCAGCAGGCTGGGGGTCTCCTGGGAAAGATCATGACCGTCAGCAACAGGGGGACCTGAAAACCCCTTCTGCTGGGGCCCAAGTCAGGGGAGGGGGTCGTGACATCAGCCCACCCCTGCCCCACAGTCTTGGGCAAGGGGGGCCCAGAGAGGCAGGTGGCTCAGCCTCTTTTACTAAACTTCAAAGTCCGATCTGTTCCCACCTGCCCCCGGGGAGCGCGGCCCTGCCTCCTTCCCTGGCCCCGGGGGAGCTCCACGAGCTGGTCCTGGAAGTGAGACCGCCCAGGGGGCCAGACCTGTTTCTAACAACCCCCCACCCCACGAGATACAAATTAAATAAGGTGGCCTCCCGAAAGGGCTGGAGAAGAAACACCACCAGTACTCAGGAAACACCAGCTCAGGAGCCTACAGATAAGAATTTTTTAGCTCCAGTAACTTGACGTCTAGAGAGGTCAGGTGATTCGTCCAAGCTCACACAGCAAGTTAGCAGCTGAGCCTGCCCAGAGCCCCATCCCTCAGACCATCAATGCTTGGCTGGCCTTAGAGAATATACACTCCCACACACACCCCACACAGAGATACACACACACACACACACACACACACACACACACACACTCGACCTCCTACACAACACAGAAGGGAGCCTTCCTCTGAGGAAAGCCAGAGGCCACACTCGCCCTGAGCATCTCCATGGAGACAGGGCCTAGACACAGACCTGCTCTCCAAGGACCTGTCCCTACTCCGTGCTCCCACCACCCCCTCCTGCGCTGACTTACCCGAAGGACGCTCACAAAGGCATCAAACTGGGCTTCCAGGGGGGCCCCTTGCTCTGGCAGGGGCAGGCGGTGGTACCTGCCAGGTGAGGGGGAGAAACGCATCAGGCAGGCTACCCATCCTGGGCATCCCCCCGCCCCCCACATTCTTGTGGGAGAGAGAGGTGTAGGGAATTCCGCCCAACCTGCAGACGGTGAAACTGAGGCCACAGCTGGAGAGCACGGCCAGAGAACACCCATGCCCAGCACACCGGCCTCCCGTGTGGCCCCGAGTCATCTGGTGACCCCAGGCGGGACCGGCCCTCAGTACCTGTAGGTGGGCTGCAGGAAGAGAGGCCGCTTGAACACCTCCTCGGTCACGTGCACATCGTCCTCACCCCGGATGGCCACAGCATGGGGCTCCCCCAGCAGATCCTCAATATTGTGGTACACGTGGTACGTATTCTTACTCAGCTGGGCAAAGTCATGGATCTAGATGGAGGAGTGGGGGCCAGAGGGCCATGACTGACCTCCAGGCCCCTTCCGGCCTTCCTGGCCGAGCCGTAGAGTGAGGAGACCACATGGAGGCCCCGGATCGTCTGCTCCTCCCCCGGCGGGAACTAGCTGGTCACAGGTGCTCTGTGCTCTGGGAGTCCTGACAGGATGGGGGTGGCCAGTGGCCTGAGGGCGGCCACTCCACGAAGGTGACGCAGCCCCCACCGGGGCCAGGGAGGAAGTGCCCTTCCCAGTGGGCCGCAGGAATCAGCTAAGCCATCACACTGAAGGACAGGGGGCGCGCAGTCAGCTGGGCGCTAGAGGACACGAGGCCTCACAGGGCGACGGGGGACAACCAGGTTCCCGCCCATCTGGGGCACCGTGACCGCGGAGAGGAGACACTCACCCGGGCCTCACAGCTCACAGAGGGCTGAACCTCAGCGTTGGCACTCCTCGGCTAAATGAGGGTGCTGAGTGTGGAGGAGGTGTGCGGGGCGGGAAAGGGGCCCAGGCAAACAGAGCCGGGAACAGCCAGCCCTTCCTCTGGCTTCCCGTGAGCTGGCCCTGCAGACAGCTGCTCGCCCAAGCAACGGAGAAAGTGGGGGACAGCAAAGCTGGGCTGGGGGCCAGCGTCGCAGCTCAGCTGCCTGCGGCCTACCCGCGGGGAGGGCCTCCTCCGAGCCACTGACCCTCACCTCCTTCCGGATGGCCAGCTCCAGGCTCTCTGCCTGGATGCCAGGTCCAAGGCCCTGCAGGTTCTCACGAAGATTCTGCTTGTCTCGAGGTGTGTAGGGCACGAAGTCCTCACCAGCACGAAGGAACAGCACGGGCTCCTCCCGCACGCAGAAGATGACACACTCCTGCCAGGAGCCGAAGGAGGAAGGAAGCCGTCGCCACTACCCGGCACGGACACCCGACCCGCTGCCTTACCCCTGCGCCTTTGTGCAGGCTGTGCCCCCCTCCTCAAGTGCCCGTCACCCCACCCTCTCCCTGCGACATGAATCCCACACCCCCCCCCCCCCCCCCCCCCCGCCGCCCCAAGCAAAGCTCAGTCCAAAGGCCACCTGCTCCCAACGCCTCTCCCTCTCCTCGGGGCCAACAGCCCTTTGTCTGAAGCCATGGTGTTAATTCCTGCTTCGTGCTAGCATTATCAGTGCGTATGTCTCCCTTCATGGCTACAGGTTCCTTACAAGCGAACGGTATCCTGGTCATTTCCACTTCCCCCCAGCTCCTGGCGCAAAGCCCTGGATAAGCCAAGGGCTCAGTACACACCAAGCGAAAAAAATGGATGTCTCCCCGTCCCCCGTGCAATCATTCACTGAACACCTGACAGGCGGAGGGAGGTAAGCGGCCAGACCCTTCCCCGTGGGCCTTGCCATCGAGCTGGGAAGACGCGAGCTGCACGGGGCTCGCACCCCACCCCACTCTGGCTCACTCGAGGACTCTCCAGCTATCCCAGGTCAAATCAGACTCGGGCTGCCCATGCTGAGCCTGAAATCACAGTGGATCCTCAGCCTCTGTCCTGCAGACACTCAAAACCCCACCTCGGCATCAGGCAGGAAAAAGGAATCATTAAAAGCTGCCATTTCGAGTCCAGATGTCTAGTTCGGGTCTTGGGGACACCACTCATAAGCTGTGTCATTTATCCTCTCTGGGCCTCGGTTTTCTCCTCCGTGAAATGGGAGCAACCACCCCACCTTCATAGGGCTGACGTGTGTGTGTGTGACTCTTGTTATGACCTGGACCCTACTGTCACCCTGTCACCCTCTCACTTCTCCAAGGTTCTCAAAGTGGGGTGTGTAAGGGGCTTCTGACCTCAGGGCGCCCGTGTCCACACTTTACAGGGCAATAAATATTCACCCAGAATTTCCCAACCATGCTGCTCACGGTGATCATCATGGCATTCAAGGCCTGGCAGAGCCTGGTCTGGGTCACCAGCCACCATCATGTGGCCGGGCCCCTCCAGAACCTCTGAAGTTGCAAAGGAGTCCCTTTGCCAGACTTGGGGGGCTAGACCCTGCCTGGGAAGCAGTCATACTTACCTTGTGTCCATCCTCCTGGAGTTTCTGGAGGACCCGCCTGAATCCGGAGAGGGTGGGTTGCCCCATGCCGAACACAGTGAGCCCACCCCGCACCTGCCGGAAGTTGGGGGCCCCACAGCTCTGCACGGTGCCCAGAACATCCATCTTCTCAACAACATCCCGCACCAGGAAGTAGCGACCCTGGCAGGGGGAGAGACACGAGGGGTCACTCAGATGGCTCAGGGACATCTTCTACAGCCCTGTCCCAGGCCCCAGAGGATGAAGAGCAGAGAGATGGGGCAGGGGACATGGTCTTCAAGTTGTCTGCAGACTTCCGGAAAAGACAAACAAAATATGTGACCATCTGTGATCCCAGGAAGGGTCTCATCTAGCATGGGAAAGGGAAAGACAGCTCCTCCTGATGGAGAATCAGAGAAGGCTTCATGTAGGAGGCAGCATCGAAGCCAGGCCTTGAGGAAACCAAGCAGGGAGAGGCACTCTTGCGGCAGGAAACGGAGTCTGACTCTAGGGTGGGGCCCGAAGCTCTCCAGGAGGAAGGCCTATGTCTCCCTCAGCCAGTGGAAGGGCATGGAGAAGGGGCCCAAGCAGGAAGTCACAGCTGGGGCCCCAGGAATCAGCGAGAGGAAGACTAAACTAGCTCCTTCCTAAGGTCCTGAAGTTCTGAGGCTGCCCAGGTCTCTCCCCTCCCCAGCTGGAGTGAATGGATGCAATGACTGCTGAGTAGAAGGTGGGGAGGGCAAGAGAAGCCAGGACGGTTCGTTCCTGGGCACAAATGAACTCTGGCATCACCTGTCCAGGCCCCTGCCTTCAGTATGACCCACAGGACATTGCCTGACCGATCAGAAACGGAACCAGTTCTTCCAAATGCCAGAAAATCCCAGCTACTCTTTCAACAAATATAGCTTAATCGGCATGATTACTCATTCACTATTTATTGAGCACCTACAGTGCTAGAACCAAGTGCCGTTCTGGGGCTGGGGGCTACAGCAGTAAACCAGAAAAATGAAAAGTCGTCTGTCCTTGGGGACCTCGCTTTCTAGGGGATATTTGAGGGGGAAAAATAGCTAAGTAATAGAAGTTCTGGAGCTTCGAGAACGGGATGGAGATCCCCAGGCCGAGGGGAGCAGTCTGAGGCCCGGTACCTATTCTTCCGGCTGCTCCGAGGGAGGGGTGTGGGCAGGCGAGGGCCAGGCAGGGACCTGGCAGAAGAGAAGAGCAGTGACCCCAGACACCAGAGGGTGAGAGGAAGTGGGTGAGGACTCCAGAGGGTGAGGTAAGGACATGCAGCAGAGAAGGGGCCGGGGTCGGTGGGAGGTGGGGGGGTGGGGTGGGGGGAAAGGAGGAGTGAGGGAACCTGTGAGGAAGGAGAACAGGATGGGGGTGGGGAAGGCCGCCGGGGGAGGGAAGGGCAGGGCTGACCTCACCTGCACCAGGTAGTGCTCAGGCGTGGCCTCTGAGAGCCGGCCCAGCGTGTAATGGGCCTTGAGTAGCTCGTCATGGATCTGGAACTCCTCCCTGCAGTTGTACCTGCCAGGGCAGAATGGAGCCCAAGTCAGAAAACCTTCACGATCAGGGTACCCTCCACCCTCACCAGACCCCTCAACAAGGCCACCCCTGTAGCCCAGGCAGCTACAAGTTTGTGGCAGAGGCGGCCTGGTGTCGCCTGTACAGAAGCCTGGAACTGTGATTGGCCATCTGGCTGAGGACTACATTTCCCAGCGTCCCTTGCAGCTAGGCTGGTCATGTGATTTAGTTTTGGCCAATGGGATATGAGAAGTGCTGGGGGCAACTTCTGGGTCACTCCCTTAAAGGGAAAGTGGGTGCCTCTACGTTCTCTCCTCCCAGCTAGTGTCCAGAAGAGATGGTGAGAAGCAGATACTGATGGTGGCGGGGCACCGAGAGAGGAGAAGCCTAGCTGATCACAAAGTGGCCATTCCAGCCTGGCGCACCTCCCGGACTCTGGTGCAGAGAGAAAGGCCTTGTTTAAGGTCTCCAATTCGAGGGTTACTTGGGGCCCCCACCGTCTCTGAGAACAAGCCCGCAGCGCGGTGAGGTGGCTCAGGACTCTGGCTTTGGGGTTCCGTGACCCGGGCACGAACCCAACTCCACCGCTCGTCCATTTCTTGGCTTTGGAGTTCCTCACTCTCTCTCTGTGGCTCCGTTTCCAGTAATTCTCACCTCCTAGGGCTGCTGTGAGAATTCAGTGCACTGCTGTGTGGGAAGTGCTCAGCCAAGGGCCTTGGGCACAGTAAGCGTCTATTGATACAATAATGCTACCTCCGCACAGGGCCATTTCAAACAAAACCCAGGGGTACAAAACCAGATTTCTGCAGATGCTAAGCCAGGGCAGGTCTGTGCCCTCAAGACACAACACGCTTCCGTGCTGATTATGACAGTGAGACGGCCTCCCGGCACTCGGGCCCCGGCGTCTGCTCTCTACGAAGGAACTGCACCTAGGAAAGGCAGGGCGGAGGAATGATTGGGGCAGGGGAGCACTCGACGAGAAGTCAAGAGACCGGGGATCCCGCTCCCAGCTCTGCCTCGTCTCACTGCGTGCTGGGCAAATCCTCTACCCCCAGAAGCTCGGTTTGGGGTATTTAGATCCAGTTTTCACATCTGATTGGAAATGTGTTAGATCAGGAGCCGGCAAACCTTCTGTATCGAGAACTGGGTAGTAAGTAATTTTGGCTTGTGAGCTACACAGTGTCTGTTGCAACAACTCAGCTCTGCTCCTGAAGTGTTAAGCATCCACAGATAGTATATAAATGAATAGGAACGGCAGTGTTCCAATAAAACTTTATTCACAAAAACGGATGCTAGGTGCGATTTGGCCCACAGGACACAGTTCACCTGCCCCTGTGCTGGATGACCTCTGAGGTCCCTTGCACCCAAACACACTATAACCCAAGGGATGCTGTGCTCACGCTGGCTCCAGGAGGCATGCATAGTCCCACTGTGGCAGATTTGTACAGCAGGCCCGTGACCTTCCTGAGCTATACCACTTGGTTCAATATTTTGTACGTCAAAACCCACATAATCTGATAGGAAAAATGAGACCCAGAGAGGGAACATGCCTTGCCCCAGGGCACAGAGCAAGGCCCAGGATGTGCGTCTCCTATACCGCCCCTCAAGGGCCAAACCTAGATGTGTCACCTCTGATAGAATACACGTCGAGTCTCTTGTATGTAACATCTCTTCTTTTCCCCTGATCGTGAGCACAGCAATGGATTATGACAATCTTCCTGTCAGGCCCCAAAGCCAGCAGGCCAGATTTATCATTCCCACCCCTCGGGTTTCCTTACACAGAAAGTCCCATCTGCTGGGTCTCTGCCCATCTTCTGTGTGTGGAACACAATTCACCCTCAGCTCATCATGTCCTACTTCCTGCATCCTGGAGGGGCCCAGAGGCAGAGTCCATGTAAGATAAGGCTTCCCGATTCACCAGGAGACAGACCCAATGCCTCTTCTGCCCCTGGGCCTCTGGTTCACAGCACCCCCTCCTTCAGTGACCCCACAGGGCAGGCAGGGTTGCAGAGCCCCCTTCTTGGCCCTCTTCCTCTGGATGCATGCAGTGTATCCAGAGGTCTCAAAATGTGGTGCCGGAACAAACCCTCAGCCTCTTCCGGGGCTGTGCCTGCAGGACCTAATTAAGAGAGTTGACCAACAGCTCCCAGCCTTTCAAGCCATAGCCCTTTAACCACCTGGTATTAACCTCAGTTTTGAACCGTAATTACGAGCTGTGGAAAAATAAAAGTCTAAATTCTATGCGTCTAAGTACATAAACTCCCTTTGAAAATGTTCAGCCACAAATGATTTTCAAAAGGGTGTCCCCACCCCACCCCCACAGCCATTCCTCCCTCGCCATGCTTCTAAGCCCTGTGGACAGGAGAAGTAACCCGAGCCAAGAGACACTCGACAGAGACCCGCCCAGCCACTCGCTTGCCGTGTGACTCCAGACCGACTGCGCAACCTCTCTGGGTCTCAGTGTCTTCATCTGTGAGGGCAGTCTGTAGACTAGGTGTTACATGCCACCACCCCTCCAGGCATGTCTTCTGGGGACACGGCCACTCTCCCCCGCCCCGCCACTCACGTGATCACGACGGGGGCCACTTTGTTGGGGATGATGGACTTGGCTTTACTGTTGTGCAAGCCTGTGGTCTGGAAGGAGTGGACACTGGGTGAGTGCTGACCGTCCATCGGGCCACCGCCCTGGAGGCCCTCGAGGGGGGCACCGGCCGAAACCGTCTGCTGGGCTGTGCTGGCCGTTGTACCCATAGTCTGCTGGCAGCCTCAGGCCCCAACACCTGTGGGATGAGAGGGCACGTGGTGGAGGAAGGGGTGGGGAAATCCACAGCAGGAGGGGACCTGGCCCACCTGTACCTCCCCCGCATAGACGCCAAGTCTGAGGTCCAGCGAGGGCCAGCTCTCCCTGTAGCTGGAGACGGAGGGCAGGTGTGCTGCCTTCCACGCGTTTGCCGAGTGCCTACTATGTGCCTGGCCCTCTGCTGCTGCTTTGGGAGGGTGACGGACATAAAAAGATAAACACACGGCCCCTGACCCCTTACAGTTACACTCCTCTGGCAAAAACATGACTGTTAGGAAGGGGATAACCCTCCACACCAGGTCAGGATCTAGGACTCTGAGTGACTGGGCCAGGCCCTCCAGACACGGGGAAGTGGGAAGACTGGTGGGCGGGGGGGGGGGGGGGGTGGGGAGGGAGGTGGGGGCAGCAGGTACAGAGGGAAGTCAGGCTTGGATTTGAAGGGTGTGGATGGGAACAGGGTGCAGGAGGACACTCTAGGCATGAATATCACAGAATGAGGCTGGGGACATCCGGACAACATGAGCTTTCAGCAGATCAAGGGTTTACTGAGAGCACCAGGCCCTTGAACTTGACATCACGGTCATCAATACCACCATCAACGGCCAAGGCTTCGGCCCTGCATGAGGCAGGCTGGACACCTGCTAGATGCAGTGATTCCCCTGGTGGGGCTCTCTCCCAGAGAAATACTGAAGGACGTATGCAAAAACCAGGCTTCGAAGATGGGTCGCTCCCAGAAGTGTTGGTTACGATGGCAAAAGACACAGGAAACAACCTCCAGCCAACAACAGGGGCTTTGTTGGGTAAAGTACGGGACATCTCTAAGGCGGAAGGCTAAATGGCCACTAAAAACATCATCATGATGGCTTTGGAAAGACATCTAGGAAACAGGGCTGCAAGGCAAGGACCGGCTGCCATCCCATTTTAATTCATGAAAGCGTATCAGCAGAAGAATCTGGGAGATACCCATCAAGATGTTATTTGGAGTTATCACCAAGTGATGCAATTATGGCTAATTTGTGTCTTCTTTTGTTTTTTTCTCCTCCAAACACTGGGTACTAAAGTTAAGGCCCATTTAACACAAGTGAGAGAATGGCTGGGGAAGCGGCTGGGGACCAGTGAGGGGCTGCTAGAGGGCGTGAGAGGGCCTGGCCCCGGTCGGAGAGCCACAGTGCTGCTGGACAGGCAAGGGGCCGGGAATTCTACGTGGCCCAAAGGGAAGGCGTGGGAGACAGGCTCGCAGAGCTCCGAGGGTCCAGCAGCCCTTGGCCCTGGTGGACCTGATGGTCTAGGATCAGGACAGGAGGGTGCAACCCCCCCCTGCCCGCTGTCTCAAAACCGGGAGTAGCACCTCAGGAAGGGGGTGGCAGAGTCAGAGGGTCAGCGGGTCAGTCTGGAGGCTGAACTCACTGTGCCTTCTCTCCCCCCGGCCCTGGGGGAGTACTCAGGCTGCCCCTCCCCAGAGCCACCTAGACAGAATGACTAGACTCATCCACCCCTCCTCCAACCCTCCCAAACCACCACCTGTCCCTGTCCCTGTCCCTCTCCTGTCGGGAAAGGGTTGCTTCTCTCCCTCCGGCCCAGCCCTGTCATCCTTGAAAACTCCCAGCAGCCATGTGACAGCCTTGTTAATACGCACACCTTGTGTTTATGAGAGTCCCATCATACAGGGTCCAATTTTTCCCTGCCTCCCTGTCTCTGTCTCTTTCCCTGCCGCCCCTCCCCCCTGTCAAAAATGGAGGGGATGAGCCTCTGTTCCTAAACAGAAACACAGGCTGCTCAGATTGCACGAGTGGGCCCCAGAGCCAGAAACTTCTCTCCACTTCACCTGCTGTGGCAGGCCCCCAACACAGCTCACCCAAGTTCCCCAGACCCCGCCGGGCAGTCTGGGCCAAGGAGGCACAGATAGGAACAGCCTCCTCCAACAACAACATGGGCAGCTGTCCCAAAAGAGGGCACGGGCGACGGGACATGGGAAGGGCCTACAGGAGGCCGCAGCTGATCACAGCTGCCCGGCCAAGGCCAGGCCCGGCTCCCTTCGTGCTGAGCTGTGGCTGACCCCCCCCCCCACCCCTCCTACCCTGCACCACTCCCATGGCTCCAGCCCCAGCCACCCCTGTTTTTCACGGGCTCCACGGACGACGGCAGGCCCCAGCTGGGGCCCTAGAAGGACATATGTGCACAGCTGTAGGGTCCGAGGTGGAGGAAGGACAATATCCTTTGAAAGTTGACCTGCTTCCAAACAGTCTAGAGGAGGGTGAAGCCCCAGGATCCCCAGGCTTCCCGCTCTACGCTCTCCCCCTGAAACCTCCCCACCCTGCCTGGAGTGCGGCTTGTTAGCTAGCACAGGGGCCTCATCCTACTGGCCACGTGCTGAGGGGCCCCGGGCAACTTCCCCACGTCCCCATCTGTAAAATGACAGTGAGGGACGGGATGGCCCCAAAGGCTCTTCCAGATTCACGTGGATCTGGCTCCCAAGACCGGCAGTCCCGGTGGTCCCATCCCTACTGTGGCGGTGAGCACAGGGGGAGGGTGAGTTGCTGGGGTCCCGGGTGCTCAAACCTCTGCTTGGGGGGAGAATGGGGAAGGTGGGGTGTGTGAGGGAAACTGAAAGAAGTGGTCCATGAGCCTGGATGGTTTCGTAAGAATTCCACTAGCCCAGCACTTCCTTCGATCGACATGAAGGCCGTCCCCGCCGTGCTGCAGAGCCCAGGACACGGGAGCCAAAGAGCTCACAGGCAGGTTGCATCACACGGCCACCCAGGTGTCCCCAAATTTTATTTTTTAAAGACACATCAGTGGGGCACCTGAGTGGCTCAGTCGGTTAACCGTCCGACTCTTGGTTTCAGCTCAGGTCATGATCCCAGGGTCGTGGGATCGAGCCCTGTGTCAGGTTCCACGCTCAGAGATTCTCTCTCTCCCTCTGCCTTTGCCCCTCTGGTGCTTTCTCACTCTCTCTCTAAAAAAGTAAATAAATAAAATTTAATCTAGGGGCGCCTGGGTGGCTCAGTCGGTTAAGCGTCCGACTTCAGCTCAGGTCACGATCTCGCGGTCTGCGAGTTCGAGCCCCGCGTCGGGCTCTGGGCTGATGGCTCAGAGCCTGGAGCTTGCTTCCGATTCTGTGTGTCCCTCTCTCTCTGCCCCTCCCCCGTTCATGCTGTGTCTCTCTCTGTCTCAAAAATAAATAAACGTTAAAAAAATTAAAAAAAAAAATTTAATCTTAATGTACCTACTAGGTGATCTAGTTAATACAATAACAACCAGCAACCTGTATTATTACATCACTAATTTGTTTTTTTTGTATTTTGATAGCTCTCTGAATGCAACTTACTTCCCTCTGTCATCCCATATATTTTGTGCACTTGAAAACAGTCTGAAAAGGGGGTCCGTGAGTTTCTGCCAGATTGCTAGGGATTCTTGGAGAAAGAAAGAAAGAAAGAAAGAAAGAAAGAAAGAAAGAAAGAAAGAAAGAAAGAAAGAAAGGAAGGAAGGAAGGAAGGAAGGAAGGAAGGAAGGAAGGAAGGAAGGAAGGAAGGAAGGAAGGAAGGGAGAGAGAGAGAGAAAGAGAGAGAGAGAGAGAGAGAGAGAAAGAAAGAAAGAAAGAAAGAAAGAAAGAAAGAAAGAAAGAAAGAAAGAAAGAGGGAGGGAGGAAGGAAGAAAGGAAGGGAGGGGGAGGGAGGAAGAAAGGGAAAGAAAGGAAGAAAACCCTAATTTGAGGGAAGAGTATTTCCCACCAAACCCAGGAACTCTTTCACCTTCTCCTTTACTCCTGTTTGTTAACATATCGAAGCATCTACGAAGAATCAACCACCCAACAACCCTGTAAGGTCCAGCCTCACTGTCCATTTTCAAAGGAGGATGGCTGACCCTTGGTGAGCAGTGGCGTTGGGAAGGGCTCCTCATTGCTTTGCCTCCCTGCCTCTTCACAGCTCACCCTGAGAGCAGGAGCTTGCCCATACTGTCCCCTCCCTCCCGGATCTGTACGACCCCCACTCATCCACTCCATGCTCTGCCAGAGCACCCCAGACACAGCCTACCCAGAGAGGTGGAGGGATGCATGGTTTCCCACGGAGGGAGTGAGGACTCTGGGACCCACTGCTCCCACAGAAGCCCTCAGCCGCCAGCTAAAGAAGCCACGGAAACATCTGGACTACAGCTATCACGGCGTTTGAGAAAGTCCCCCACACAGACATGCACCCTCCGGCCTCCACACCCAGTCATTCTCGAGAAAAAAGAAACAATGTCCGGAACCCTTGGCAGAGAGGTGACCTTGTTTCCCCAGGAAGAATTCAACTTTAGGAGCTGGAATATGAGCTCTGGCTCATCAACTACCCGCCTGATGCTACAGCATAAGTGCCCAGCCTGCGGAGTGATGAGCTTCTCGTCAATGGTGGTATTCAAGCCAAGGGGGTGCTGCAGATGACCACTCTGGATCCTGGAGTAGGGAGGACAGGCGAGAGGTTCAAGAGCGGATTCCCAAGGCCACAGCCTGAAACACCCTGTGAGTCCAAGTCTGTTTCTTTTCATCCAGTTTTTGGTAGAACTGGATCGCCACTATTCTGGTCTCAGTTTCCCCATCTCTGATCCAAAGCTCACAAGCCCCCCCTTTTTTGCCCCATCCTGGTGCAGCAGCCGTGACCTTCAGGCTTGGCAAACCCCGCGGGCTTTTCCAAAGCACAGTTTGGCTCTTGGGACCGAAGCGGAAAGCTGCATGTGAGCTATGGACCCCAGCCACCACCTGGCCCCGTCCTTTCTCCTGCCCTCCCTGCCCACCGGGATGGACCTCAGACCCCCTTGCAAAATCTCAAGTCCTGCTTTAGGAAAAGATGTGACTACAGCAGCCAACACAAATGACTGTCACCACGGGCCCCTAAAAGCAGATTCAGAGCCGGCTACACCCCTGGAGGTCAACAAGTCCAACCTTCTCTGTCTACTCACGAGGAAATGGAGACCCAGAGCGGGAAAGTGATGTCCTCCAACTCACAAGGACAGAATTAAAACCCAGAGCTCCTGCCTCCCCACTCCAGGGCTCCCTGACTGGGCCACACTGACTCTAGACTGAGGCAAAGGGGAAGACCGCTGTGAACATAGGGAGATAACGTTGAGTAGATAGTGTACAAACGTGTAATTATGCTAGTCAAATCAGGGTATGTGGTCAGGAGTGTGTGATGCCTGTGCCTGCCTTGGGGGGGGGGGGGCAGATCTAAACAGACCCCTGAGGTAGCCTCTAGTGACCATGACTGTAGAGAGGAGGCCCCAAGACGGCCAAGGGGTCAATCTCCTGGAGCAAAGCACTTGACATAGAATATCTCACTTAACCCTGAGTCCCCTCCCAAAAAAGAGGGGCTAACTCTTACAACTTGGTACCAAATTCACAAGAAATCCAATTAAAAATGGGCAAAAGATGGGGCACCTGATTAGCTCGGTCAGTGGAGCATGTGTCTCTTGATCTCCGTTCAAACCCCACGTTGGCTGTAGAGACTACTTAAAAATAAAACATTTTTTTTTTAAGTAGGCTCCATGCCCAATGTGGGGCTTGAACTCACAACCCTGAGATCAAGAGTCACATGCTCTACTGAGTGAGCCAGTTGGGCACCCAGAAAAATAAAATCTTAAAAAAAAAAAAAATTGGCAGGGCGCCTGGGTGGCTCAGTCGGTTAAGTGTCTGACTTCGGCTCAGGTCATGATCTCGCAGTCTGTGAGTTCGAGCCCCGTGTCGGGCTCTGTTGCTGACAGCTTAGAGCCTGGAGCCTGCTTCGAATTCTGTGTCTCCCTCTCTCTCTCTTTCTCTCTCTCTCAAGAATAAATAAAAACATTAAAGAATTTTTTTTTTTTTAATTGGCAACAGATTTGAAGGTACATGCGGATGCCAAATAAGGCTAGAAATATACACCCGGCATCATTCATCATCGGGGAAATACGTTAGAATGACAAACACAAAGGGGCACCTGGGTGGCTCAGTCGGTTAAGCGGCCGACTTCAGCTCAGGTCATGATCTCATGTTCCGTGAGTTCGAGCCCCGCGTCAGACTCTGTGCTGACAGCTCAGAGCCTGGAGCCTGTTTCAGATTCTGTGTCTCCCTCTCTCTGACCCTCCCCCGTTCATGCTCTGTCTCTCTCTGTCTCAAAAATAAATAAAAACGTTAAAAAAAAATTTTTTTTAATTAAGTCCATCTATTTCTTTTCACATTCTTTTTTTTTTTTTCCAGTAGGCTCCATGTCCAGCGCTGAGCCCAACGTGGAGCTTGAACTCACGACCTAAGATCATGACCTGAGCTGAAACCAAGAGTCGGCCACTTCACCGAATGAGCCACCCAAGGGGCCCCTGCTTCTTTTCACATTCTTAATGTAACTCTTGAGAATGACGCAGGTGGCCCATGTTACGTTTCTACTGGACCGTGCTGCTGGGTCTCAGTGCTCTGCGGGCCGGAGGGCACCCCTCGGCCAGCTCGGGGTCGTCAGAGTCGAGCCCCGCACCTGCTGCAGGTAAAAATAATTCTACTACAGGCACGAGGATGCCTGGGAAGCCAGGGTCAGCGTTCCCACTTACAGAGAGAAAAGTGGAGGCTCACGGAAGCTGTAAATGACTCTCCAATGGCCTGGCACCCCACTGGGGACACAGTGGCTCTGACTCTGTGAAGCACGGGCCCAAAACTGCCTGGTTCCCATCTCCACCACTCCTTAGCACCTCTGGGGGCGGGGCTTCACTTCTCTGCGTGTCAGTTTCCCCTGTTATTAACAAGGGACAGGAGGACCCTTCCTGTGCCTCTGGTTGGGTTGTAGGAGGATGAAATTGGCAAGTATGCAGAAAGCAACACCCAGCCAGCCAGACGTGCAGCGGGGGCTCCCCCCGGGCCCCATCCTCAAGGCACTTCTCTCTCCCCCTTCTCCACGTCCCTTCCCTGCCACCACTGGACCTGAACCTCCCTGACGGGGCCTCACCCAGACACAGCCTATAAAAGGAAGGGTCTGGAGGAATACGTGGGCTCAGCAATCCTCCAGCAGGGCTGGGGTGTCCTCCCTGGTAACGCACAGTTAGCTCAGTCATAGCTCCCCATTTCCCTCCGTCTGGTGGGCCGCTTATGGAGGCGTCCTCCGGCTGTAATCAAGAATCAGGACAGCCCTGCTCTGTGGCCTCGGGCAAGTCCTCTGCCCACTCTGGAACTCTCCCCATAGAAGAATGGTTTGGCCCTCCTCCAGCTTCCTCCAACCTCTGCCGTCACCAGGTCCAGGCCGCCAGCTCCTCAGCGGGCCAAGCAGAGCAGCCCCCAGCCGGTGTCCCCTTCCCTGTGCCCCCACAATCCATTCTCCATGCAGCAGCCAGAAGGATCAGGGCACCTGGGGGGCTCAGTTGGTTCAGCGCCCAACTCTTGATTTCGGCTCAGGTCATGATCTCATGGTTTGTGAGAGCGAGCCCTGCATCAGGCTCTGTGCTGACAGCATGAAGCCTGCTTGGGATTCTCTCTCCGCCCCTCCCTGGCTCATGCGCACTCGCGTGCTCTCTCTCTCTCTCAAAAATAAATAAACATTAAAAAAAAAAAAAAAAACCCTAAATCAGGTCATGTTTTCTCCTCCGGGCACACTGCAACATCCAGACCCATCCCCTGGTGAGGAGGCCCCACCCTCTGACCTCACTCACCCTGTGTCCTCACCTCCGTGCTCCAGCCACTGGCCCCAGCCCCCTCCTTCTTCCACCGCCCCAGGCCCACTCCTCCTCATGAAGGCTGCACACCTACCACCCCTCTGTTTGGAACATTCTTCAGCTTGTTCACATGGCTGCCCCTTCCTGAGGTCTTGGCTCAGATGTCCCTCCTCAGGGAGGCCTCTCCGAGCCCCTGGTGATGCTGTCTGCCCACACCAGCCCGCACAACCTCTGTCCATCCACGAGCCCCTTTTATTTCCTAACTGTCTCATTGACAGGGTTATGGGTGTCACCTCAGCCTCCCTCGACGAGCAGGGTCAGTGCCTGACTCACCCACATCGTGGCCCCAGCACCAGGACGACGCCTGGAGCCCGACAGATGCTCAGGAAGTATTTATGAGATGAACATATGACCAGCCTAAGGCACCTGCAGCTTCCAGGCCTCACAGGGCAGTGGGCACCTGGCACCAAGAAGCAGGTCACAGTCCTCCACAAGAGGGTGTAGAGAGAAGCCGCTCCCACCCAATCCTCCTCTCACCTGGACAACCCTCCTCACCCCCCCCCCCACCCTCCCACATTCCACACAACGCTAGATGTTAAAGCCCAGCTCCTCCAGGAAGCCCCCCCTGACTACACACCCACCTCCGCCTCTCAACACCCAGAGCCCACTATGAGCATCACGAGACGGAACACTCCATTCCCCTCCACTGCATGCTGTTCCCGGCAGGGGCCATCCCGTGTCCTTCCTGGCTCCGTCAGCTGCCTGGCCCAAGGGAGGAGCTGCACACAGGATCACAGAACATGTCAGCTCTATTTTATTCCCCGCCCTGCCTGGCCCGCCGTTGATGGGGACAAGGGTGGCACTCAGCAACAAGAGGGCACAGATGACAGGAAGGGTGTTTACTTAGACATCATGGTGCATATTCCTGAGTGGGGGCACTCAGTGAGGTATTCATTTTCCTCTTGTTTATCCCTCGCTTCTCAATTTCCTACAATGAGCATGATTACTTTGGGAATTTTTTTTTTTAAGTATAGTTATTTGTAATAGTTTCAAAGTTGGACAAAGGTCACAGCTCCTCACCTAGGACGTCCCCTTTCCCCCCACCATGCTCCTCGGCTGTGTATTTGTCCCCCACCCCACCCCACTGCCCTCTGCCTATTACCATCTATGTTCCCGTGAAAATTACTCCACCTCGTACAGCCTGGTGGGATTTTTTGTGTCTCTGTGGTTTTTCTATCTTCGCTAATGTCAACAACCTCAAAAGAAGCAACACAGGGGGTTGTTGACCCCCGCTTTATTTTTTTAAGTCTATTTATTTTGAGAGAGAGAGAGAGAGAGAGAGAGAGAGAGAGAGAGCAGGGGAGGGACAAAGAGAGAGGGAGAGAGAGAATCCCAAGCAGGCTCCACACTGTCAGCACAGAGCCTGACACGGGCTTGAGCTCATGAACCGTTGAGATCGTGACCTGAGCTCAAATCAAAAGTCAGATGCTTAACTGACTGAGCCACCCAGGCGTCCCCACTTTACAGAAAAGGCAGCTAAGCAGGGCCACCAACAGGAATTTCCCGAGGCTCCACTGCTTAGTAGAGGCAGAGTCGCCTGGCTTCTGCTGCAAGGCCCAGCCCCTCAATTCACGTCTCCGAGGGCCGCCCAAACCTATCACTCCACAGCCTCCTTCCCTCAGCCTCCTCTTGAAAACTAGGAGAACAAAACATAAAATAAAGCCACCAGTGGTCCGGGATCACAGGAGACCTTTATCTGCTAAACTGTGTGCTTTTGAACTGCTTTTATTTTTTTCTAAACGGAAAACAAGATCTAAAAGTTAAAAGCAGAGAGTGGAGGAATGTTCAGCGGGTGGACTGCCCCCGTGGGGTGGGCCCTGAGTTCTGGGCTTCCGCCTGCAAACAGCAGGGAGCCTCTGAGGGCCCAAGTTCTGTAAGGGAGAGGTCACCTCTGTCACACCGGGAGACGGCACGCTGGGGTGGGCTTGGAGCCAGGAGTGGACAGCGTGGGCAGAGGGACTGGGCAGCCAGCTGAGAAGCTGTGACAAGTGGGGGCCAGCAAGGGCCACAGGTCCCACTGCAGATGGGGTGCCAGAGCTGGGAGAGGCCGCAGGTGGGGCGGGGGGGGGGGGCTGTGGGGAAGAAGCCCTGCCCTCTGTGAGGGGGAGAAGCTGTCGGTGCCTGACAGGTGGAAGGCAGAGGAGGGGCTCCTGCCTGCCCTGCAGCCAGCAAAGACCTTCGCACTTGTCACCACATGCTCCAGCATGGCCCCTGAGGCTTCTGAAATGTGGGACCCTCAGGAAGGAAAAGGGTCCTTTCCGGCACCCCTACTTGCCTGCCTCCAGGCCTGGGGAGCCCCCCCACTTCTGAAGCTCCCCATGGGGGTCAGCTCTGCCTGACAGAAAGCTCTGCCTCTGTGGGGGCTCAGACTGGGGAGGGGAGGAAAGGCTATAAGGAACATTCTGGGGGCCAGAATGGGGAAAATCTGAATATGGATAGTATGTTGAATAAAGAAGTTAATCATACTGTGGATACTGTGTTCCTAGGAGACCCAGGCAGAAGCGTCTAGAGGGGAAGCACCTTGATGTCTGTCACTCTTGGATGGTTGAGAGAGAGAGAGAGAGAGAACGAGAATGCACACGAGCAAATGTAGCAAATCAGCAATGTGCCAGCACAGGGTGTCATGGCAGGAAGGCAGTCCTGGGGCCCTCCTGTCCTCGAGGGGGTGGAAAGAGGGCTCCCTGGGGCAACGTCCTGTCCCCCTGTGTCACAGCACCTGAAGCCCTTCTGTATTTTCCCCAGGTCTGTGAGTCCCCTGGCCTCCGGGCCACCTCCAGTGAGGGAGTCTGTCCTCTGGCTCAGGTCCCAGCAGCCCAGACACAGGCCACACTTCCTGGGCAGACCCTGACCCCCTCAGGAGAGCCTGGCCCACCTCCCTTGCTCTGACCACTGCCACCAGGCTGCCTCCTAACCTCTAGAGGGCTTCTCTTCTCCCTCTTGCTGGCCCTGGGGCATGTGGCTTTCTGGTCCCAAGACAGGACGGACTCCCCCCTGGGAAAATCTCCCTGGAAGAGACCATCAGTCCCTGAAGTGCCGGACCAGCTTCTCAGCTTGTGAACGTCCTCAAGTTTGACCAAAATGCTCACAATGCCTCCACTCCCTCCCTCCCCACCGTGTGTATGAAACAAACCAGACGTGGGGCAGGGGCATACTCCCTGCCTCCCCTGGAGCTACCCGTGACTAGTCCTAGCTAATGGAACATAAGGGGCAGTGTCCCATGGCAAGTTCCAGAACCTTGCCTCTGAGCCCCCTTCCCCCCCTTTCTCCATCCCGCTGTCTGGAACACAGATGTGATGACTGATGTTTCTCAGCCATCTTGGAACCACGAGCATGTGAAGCCGCCGCCTCGGAATGGCTCCTTACTGAGGAGCAGATCTCCCGGAAAATAAGAAGGTATTATCTGGATGGGAGGGCCGCTGCCTGTTGGATTTTTCATGGGGAGCAAGAAGAGGGGAATGTAAAATGGCGGTGGAGGTCAAGGTCCCCCAAGGAATCCATGGAGTGGAACCACCACCCCAGGCGTGGGCCGCAAAGCTCTGGGTTTGGACAGGACTTAGAAATAAACTTCCATCTTGTGTAAACTACGGTTATTTGGCTTTTCCTATTACTCGCAGCCAAATCTAATCCTAACTAATGCACTCCATTATTTTTAGGTTTGACCCTCAATGACCACGTGCCACATGGCAATAAGACAGAACTTACTTCTTTCCCCTTTTGCAGGAGAACGTCAAGTTTCCCTGCTGGTAAGAGTCAGGCAGAGCGACGCCGGGAGCCTGTGAGCCCAACCCATGCTGGGGTATGGGGGTTCAAGGGATATAGAAGATACCAGCTCTGGCCACCGAGGCCCACGGGGCAGCTGAGGAGACAATTAGGGCACCGCTGATGGCTACACGGTGTGGTGCAGCAACCTTCCCCGAGTCAGCTGCAGAGATTTAGAAAGTTCTAAGCAACTAACTGTTTGTTCCACGCTCTACACAGACGCTTGGCCTCCACTGCTCCAAAAAGGCAGAGAGAGAATGCAAGTGTCTCCCATGTGGAGTCTCTCTGTGTCCCTCTCGGGGCCTTACTGAGGAGCAGATCTCCCGGAAAATAAGAAGGTATTATCTGGATGGGAGGGCCGCTGCCTGTTGGATTTTTCATGGGGAGCAAGAGAAGGGGAATGTAAAAATTCCCAGGGAAGGCCCAGTCAGCTCTGGGAGGGCAGTCATTCTGTTCCTGAGAGTCTGAAGCTCCGTCCACGTCCAGGTTCCATGCACCTGGGACTGATGCGGGGGAGGACCCTGCGGAGAACAGGGTTAAGAGTGCCCGGACATGCTCTCCTGCTCAGCTCCAAGAAGTTGGGCATCTGAGCATATCCGGGTCAGCAGAAACCTAGAGTTTCCTGAGACCCCACCCACACAGGGCCTTGCTGACGCTCTCCTCACTGCTTCCAGGGACTGGGCCCCAAAGGGCCAGTGGGAACTGAGGCTGGAACCCCACTTCTGACCTCCAGGAATGCCACAGGGGCCTGAAGCATCTCTTCAAGGAGCCGTGAAGATCCGGGACCCAGTTCTGGGGTCTGTCCCCATCCTTCTACCTCTGCAGCTTCCGGTCTACACTCCCTTGCTTGGCATTCAAGACCCCTCTTCCCACCCTCACCGCCCCTATTACCCTGCACATCCCCAGAGTTCCAGGCAACCCCCGGTCCCTGATGGCCTACGGTACAGAGCAGAAAAGGCATGGGTGGATGTCCCTCTCCAGCTTGGGCTTTCCGACAGGTCTCAAGTCCAGTACAACCCAGTACTGAACTCAAGTTCAGTTTTGGCAGCTGAACCCTTTGTATAAAACCGATCCTTTGTGAAAGTCCGACGTGCAATACAGCCCAGTGTGCAGTACAGCCAGGAGCTGAGCCCCTGGGCTGGCTGCCAGCTCAGGAAGAGAGATGGACACCCTCCCGCCTCCAGACCCCAGCACGGGGCCTCTCCTCGTCAGCGACCGCTCCAGAGCGGCTGACCGGAGACGCTCAAAGCCCTTTCCTGCTCGGACCTCCCAGGGCACATCCAGCCCTTCCCTGCCCCCTTACATCTGCCCTCCCTGGTCCCACAACCAGAGACATCACCCCCCCCACCCTCACCCCCTCACTCCCTCCGTCAACGTCCAGTGGAAATGCCCCCTCTTTCTCCAAGCCTGCCAGCGTGCAGCCTGCACCCCAGCAACCTTAGCCTCGAGCTCCCTGGCCTGGGCTTTGGTAAGGACACGCTTCACCTCCCCACTCTGGACCCGTGCTCCTCCAGGGCCGCCACAGGGCTAAACCCACAATGGTTGTGGGTCCCAAATATCATTCCCCTAAATAAATTCCACATTCACAGTCCCATTTCAGCTTCAGAATAATCCTACGAGAAAAGCAGAAACACAGGCAATTGTGCCATTTAGCAGATGGGAAAACTGAGGCTCAGAGAGTTTACTGCATGACATAAGAACAGAACCAGGCCTCTGGTTCCACAGCCCGGGCTCTTTCTCATGCACCACCCAGCCACCCTCTCCCATTTCTCCCGACGCGACCCTCGCTTTCCCACTAGATGAAGGAAACTTAAGCCACGGACCTGGTAGAAGGCAGAGAACATGCTGGGCCCAGAAAAGAGAACCGTTTCCAGGGCCACAGCCTGTCATACACCCCAGGCGGCCAGATGCCCTGGATGGGTAACAATGGAGCTAAAAATAGGGCAGGAGGCTGAGTGGCCAGCTGTAGGAAACATCTGCCTTTGCTGCAGAACAAACATGAAGGAAGTCGCCCTGCTGCAGGGGTCCCCGAGGGTGGGGCAGGGGAGGGCTGGGGGCGGGGGAGGGGAGGATAAAACTTTCAGGTCTGGACCCAGGGCAGGGGCTCCCACCAGCGCCTACCTGCCCTGGGCCTTGTCCCGCCCAACACACACACACACACACACACACACACACACACACACACACACACGATACACAGTTTAAATCCACCTTGTTCACGAACATGCATCTCAGAGTCAGATGTATCTTTGAGATCCCAGTCTGTTCCTCTCATTTTATAGAAGAGAAAACTGAGGTCCAGAGTAGACCTGACAACTGCCCACAGTCACAGGGACAGTCGACAGCAGGTCCGGGACCAGGCGTCTCCTTACGCCTCTCTTCTGCTCCTCCCTGCCCATCTGCTTCATGGAGCATGTCCACCCAGGGCCAGGAAAGACCCTGCCGAGGAAGAGCTCTCCGGCTCCCCAGAAGGGAACACGCCAAGCAGAGGAGACAGGTCAGCATGAAAGACGTCAGTTTAGACCCAAGGAGGAACCACGTAGCAATTCATGACTCCCCCCAAACACACCCAGCCTCCCCTTCGGCCTACGGCTCCCCAACTCCCACCCTTGTTCTCTAAACTCGAGCCAAAGTGAAATTCTTTCAATCCCTGGAGCAGACATCTCAACGGGCCTTTGCAAATAATTAGCAATAATGACAAAAATAAGAATAACGCAGAGGTGCCTCTTACAGCCCAGGGGGTTGGGGTGGGGTGTTCTAGAGTCTATGCAGGGCAGAAACTGTGGCCTTTGAAAATTCTTAAACTGACCCATCCAGGACAAGGCTGCCCCATCTCTCAATTGGTCCAACCCAGTCAGCTTTCCTCCAGTGACGGCACAGATGTCAGTTTCCTTGCTGAGCCGCAAATGAAGTTTGCCGGTCACACACCGGCCTCGCGTTCATGCACTCCACGTCTTCCTGCCCCACTTGCTCTCTCTGCCTCGCGGACTCCCATCCCTGAACCAGGAGGCCTCCTTCACCTTCCCCAGACCACATCCCAGCATGGATGTTGCCACCCTGAAGCCCCCCAGGCCAGGGCGGGGGCTGGCCTCTGATGGCATCTCAGGGCTTGGCACAACGTAGCCACTCGAATGAACAAAACTGGAGATTTTTCAGGAACAACAACAACCAACCAAAAGATCGGTTCTGTGGGTGTCCACGCTGTGCGCATAAATGAGACGGTACGGGTGGGTTTAGCCCAGGGCCCAGAACGCAACAGGCACTCTGTAAATGCAGCCACGTTTCGACTGCTGCAAGAAAGTGGGGGCTGGGAGGAGGTTCAGGAGGAAGGGCCATGAAGGCCAGGGGCTGTGGAGGCCCCTTCAGGCCAGGAAGCGGGGAGGACGACTCTGAGGGCCCCCTGTCTGAGAAACAGACCCCACCCTTGCAGGAGAATCGCCTGGCTGAGACCCCCAGGTCTCTCCCCTTGACTCACACTCCCCCCGCCTCCCAGAGGGACAAGAAAAGCGGGGTCCCTAAGAAGTCCTCTGGGCTCCTCACTCACTCCTGAGGACCAAACACACTAGCAGCTTGACCAGGATCCGAAATCACAAACGACGAAATTCTAACCCCAAATGGCTTAACATCTCCACCACCACCCCCCGGGGTGCGGCCTCAGGTCTGTTAGCGGGGAGAGGATGACGGCGGCAGCGGGCACGATGTCCCGGAGCCCCGGACGGGCCCAAGCACTGCGCTGAGGCCGTTCGCCTACCATCTGGCCCACAGCTCCGACGGCACGCCCTGCAGGACCGGGGGCCCTAACACCTTCCAGGAGTCCACAAGGTCAACGCTATTCTCAGGACAGCTCCGAGATATCACTGCTGTCTCACTGTAGTGATGGAGGCAAAGCCACGGCAGCAGGTAAAACTCAGCAAGGGGCAGCGCACTGGCCCTGAACTAGGCTGCCCGAGTCACTCACAGTGACAGAACATGCCAGTGTCACCTAAGGAGGTCCTGGATGAAGCAGAAGAGCTCATTTCACTGAAGTTCAGCCTTGCGTACGTGTCTTTTCGCTATTCTGTGCGATGACGGTGTGTACCTGGGCTGTGTGGGGGTACGACAGGTGTCTGGGGGGATGGCACTTGTGAGCCCACCAGAGCTGTCTGCCAAACTAGCCTCTTTGTGCACAGAAAACCAGCCGACAGACAGACAGACGCCAGAATTGGGTTATTCAGAATTGGGTATCTGGCGGACATTTTCTCAAAAATGAACCAGGCAAGCCTGTCCTTTCGAGGAAGGCAACCGATGGCATTTGTTGCCAATGATCAAGTTTGAGCTTAAAGGGAAACATCAGAGTCTTGGAAAACTTGCATCAGCCACCGTGAGTCTGACAGCCTCTCAAAACACAAAGAGTTTGCGACGATATGGGGGACGATGTTAACGTATGTAATTTCTGAAAATTGCCGAAACGTCTAAATTTGGAAGATGGGTATAACCCAGGGAACCAATATTTTCCCAATGACCCCTATGTGATGTTACAAAATCACACCTGTGTCAAAGATCCACTCAGAGGGGCGCCTGGGTGGCTCAGTCAGTCGAGTGTCCGACTTCGGCTCAGGTCATGATCTCACGATTCGTGAGTTCGAGCCCTGCGTGGGTCTCCGTGCTGACGGCTCAGAGCCTGGAGCCTGCTTCGGATTCTGTGTCTCCCCGTCCCTCTGTCCCTCTCCCGCTCATGCTCTGTCTCTCTCTATCAAAAATAAATAAACATTTAAAAAATTTAATAAAAAATAAAAAATGAAAAAGATCCACTCAGAGTGCAAGATAGTCCCATGGCTTTTAATGCAATGAAATACGAAAAATCCCTTAATATGTTTGCAGATCCTGCATTTCAACCGACCTGTAAGAAACTATCACATGCTGAATTGTTACATAGTGTCAAAAGAAAATACCCAGAGGCTAATAAAATGCTCCTTCCTTTTCCAACCACCTATCTGTGTGAAGCTGGATTTTCTTCACATACTTCAATCGAAGCAACGTATCACAACAGTTGAACGCAGGAGCAGGTATGAGAATCCAAGTGTCACCCAATCACATTAAAGTGATTTGCAGGAGCACCTGGTTGAGCTCGCAACTCTTGATCTCAGGGTCATGAGTTTGAGCCCCACGATGGGTCTACAGATTACTTATAAAAATCTTTTAAAAATGGTCAGCTTTTAACCAACACAGGAAAACCACAAAGCTGAAAGGCAAAAGGCAAACCGGGTAGATATTTTTGACATATTTCTATTATTTATCACATTCAATGTAGCTTTTTTCAAACAGGAAAACAAGTACATCTCGAGGGCATAACAGAAAAAAAAACCCAAAACCCAGAAAACCCCAACAACCCAACAGAAGAGAGATACAAAAATGGACGATAAATGTGAGGGAAAAAATGTTCAACCTAACTTGTAATTTGAACTCTGGAAACCATGAAATGCCACATATTGCCTATCATGGTATCACAGGCACAACATCAGGAAAACACCCAATGCCAGCATGGGGGCCTGGGGTCCGCTCTCTCCCAAGCACCTTGCAGGATGCAAACTAGCACTGCCCCCTAGTGGCCAATCTGGCAACAATTCTAAAACACCTTCAGAACATCCGGCAAATCTCCTATCAACTGATTCAAAGGAAATAATCAGAGATATGGCCACAGAACTGTCCGACATAGCTTTGCTTACATTAGTCAAAGACAAAACATCTTTCACATCAACAGTGGTCAAAGTCCAATGTATCGTGGACGTCATCATGCAGTCATTAAAATGGAAAGAGTGTCTGAGGAATGTCACTTAAAAGAATGCGGAGTGAAAAAAAGCCAACATAAACACATACTATATGATTCCGTTCCCCTAAAACTCAGACAAGATGTCTCATCTGCGGCAGGAAGGAGGGGATGGTGATGAGATGCAGGGGTCTGGGTGCTGGAAAAATTCTGTTCCTTGACCTGGGGGAGGCTCTCCTCATTTTGTAGAATCACCAAGCTGTGTACTTGGGATGTGTGTACTTTTCTGTGCATGTTCAACGATTCAACTCCAATTTAAACGTTTCAAATGCAAGAGTAACAGTTTACTCACTCACATAGGAAAGTATCTATTGTATATTTAGTTAGGGAAAAAAGATACAGTGTAAAGGGTACACACACATACACACACGAAAAACTTCTGCAAGGATAAATCTCCAAATATGAATGGTGAACCATAGTTATCACTGGACACTGGACTCATGGATGGGTCTCCTAATCTTCCTGCCTATGTTTATTTTCTCTGATTTTTCTAGAATGAACATATACTATTGATAGAAAAAAGAAGGGCCCCGGACCCCACAGAAAAAGGTCACAGGAGTGAGGGTTCTCCTGAGTTGCTACTGCTGGGAAGCTCAACACCTTCCCATGGAAATCATTTGGATGTCGGAGTCAGAAAGACCTGCGAGGACCCTAGCACTGTCCCCCACCAGAAGCCTGGGCCGCCTCCTGAGCCTGTTTCCCTGTGGCGGAGAAAGGGTTAAATGAGGTCATGGATGTCCTGGCCTGACCCAGTGAGTGCTCTGAGCTCATCTGACACACAGCCCCTCCCCCCAGGTTCCACAGAGGAAGAACTGGAGGCCCAGGAGCCTGAGGGACAGCCCTGGGGGATGCCCACAGAGCCCCCCCAAGGAAATGCCCCCCAGAGTACAGTGCAGGCTGGACATTGGACTTGACCTCAGGTAGCCTCCTTTGAAACCAACACCCATCACTCCCATGAAACCTCTACGCGGAAGGCTATGGCAGGAAAGGTGGACGGCTGATCCAGACAGGAAGTGACCTCGCCGGATGAATGACAGGCCAACATTCCATCGGGAGCCCCACCTGCTGGTGACCTTCGGGGTCATGGGAGCCAGGAGTGGGTGGGCACATGGAGGCCAAGGAGGAAACAGGATTTATGCAGAAGGCCAGGCACATGGCAGACCCCCAGGCAGGGAAGTGACTTCATTTCACCCTCTGTTGCCCTTGCTTCCGTCCCTGACATGGCAAGGAGTTAACCCTAAGAGGGCCGTTCCTCACTGGGCTCTAGCCAAGTCCACACAGGCCGGAATGAGAAAATCCTGGCTTTCTCCTCTCCCCCACTCCTTTTATCCCCAGTCCACAGATACGGAAACTGAGGCTCAGAGAGATTGACAACAGGACAGGGACTCTAGGACCTCTCCCACTACACTGAGCTGCACAGAGGAGGGAGATGTTAATTCAGGGTCAGGAACTCACGGGAGCCTTCCTGGAAGAGGAGACCACCGAGCTGGACCTTAAAGGATGAGCAACATTTGACAGACAAGAAAGGCATTCCGCACGGAGGAAAGAGCATGGAGGAAGAAATGTCTGGCACTGTGCAGTCTCCTAGAAGTATCAAGGTACTTGTGAGGCCAGAATACAGGATGGGGTGGGGTTGGGGTGAGCCTCAATTGACCCGGGGGCTGTGCCAGAGAGTCAGGATGTTGCTCTGTGGGGTGAGACGTGCTGCCCAGACCGGGGCAACAGTAGAGCTGCATGATGATGCCCTGCATCAACCTAAGAGGGCTGCCTGGAAGAGGCAACACACGGGGAGCCACCTCAGCAAGGGCTAGATATGACTCCGGGACCACTGGGGCCCAAAGCTCCGCAGGCCTCACCCCACCGCCCCACATCTCCAACTACACCGGGTTTCTCTGTACAGGAGAAGGGAAAGAAATTCGCAATACCAATGGTACCGTGTGCCTCGCTGTGTACGTGACACCAGATCATAGCACGGCAGGGCACAGAGGACACGGACCGTGTTTCGGCCTCAGCCCTGCCACCGCCAGCGGTGTGATCTCGACAGAAACGCTCAACCTCTCTGTGCTCCAACATCCGTCAGATGAAGACAAGACCCAGGCCTACTCTGAGGGCCGTGAGGATTAACAGAGAGAGTGCTCGTTGGTACACACCCGCCTGCACACACACAGCCAGCCAGTGCCCAACAAATACCCACCGCCGTGCTATCCCTCCAGACTCTCCCGCGGGCCACATATCACCGCCATTCCGCCCCACGGCCGGGCCAGTGGTCTGGCCTAGATCACACGGCAAAGGAACAGCGGAGCCAGGATTCAAACTCGGGCCCACCTGGCCCTAACGCCCAGGCTCATCCCAGCCCACCAGGCAAAACAAAACTTGAAACCCTAAGACCTGAAACCCGCCTGCTTGGCTCTCCAGGCCTCTGGGCGGCTCCTGGTCGGGGGAAGAACTCGGCCACTTTAAGCCTCTGGCGACCGAGGGCAGGGCAGGGAGAAAACACCAGGGCACAGCAGGGGAAGAAAAATATTTTTAAGTTTCTCCCTCTTCCTGTTTATCTATCCTCTGGATCCAGAAGCTCCTGGTGGCTGGCTGTTCGTACAGGGAAAGTCCTGCCAACAGCGACATCCTGCCGTCAGCCGCCCTGGACCCGGCGGCCCCTGCCAGCCTTGTGCCGGGGGGCACTGAGGACCACATCCCCGCAGACCCCTGCCTCGCCCAGGGTGGCTGCTTCACAGAGGCGCTTTTAACAGAAGCTGAGGCCCAGGCACGAGGACCCGGCCAGGGAGGAAGGGCCGCTGCCACTGCTTCCTGAGCACCAGCTGGCACCGATCAGCTCCACACTCAGCTGTGGAGAGGTGACAAGAAGCATTCAAGGAAATGACTCTGAGCCTGACCTGGGCACTGCCCTGGGGGCGGGAATGCGGAGCATGGGCTGTGCCGGCAGGCCAACCTGGCCTCCAATCCTGGCTGGCCTAAGACCTGCTGTGTGACCTTGGCCAACTTACTCAACTTCTCTGAGCCTAATCCCCTTATCTGTAAACCGAGGATAATACTGTGGTGGGGATTACATGAGATAACATGGGGGAAGGACCAGCCCCTAGTAAGTGTGAATAAATATTATTTTTTTTAATTTATTCATTTATCCTGAGAGACAGGGAGCAGGGAGGGACAGAGAGAGGGGGAGAGACAGAATCTCAAGCAGGCTCAACGCTGTTGGCACAGACCCCGATGTGGGGCTTGATCCCATGAACCGTGAGAGCATGACCTGAGCCGAAACCAAGAGTCGGACGCTCGATCAACAGAGCCACCCAGGTGCCCCGAATAAATATTAATTGTCCCCACTCCCACCATCAAGCTGACACCTTCCCTCAACCCTGAGGATCTAAGGTACCTTTAAAATAAGCTCAAAAGAACAATTATAGCCTCAAAAAAAAACAATGAAATTCTGACACGTGCTACAACATGGATGAACTTTGAAAATACTATGCTAAATGTTCCAATAAGCCAGAAAAAAGGGGCAAATACTGCATGAAGCAGAAGGATGGCTGCCAGGGGTCAGGGGAGGGGAGGTGGTGGGGAGTCAGTGTTTCACAGGCTCCAAGTCTGGTTTCAGAAAAGGAAACAGTTCTGGACACAGTGGAGGTGGCTGCACAACAGTGTGAACGTACGTAACACTACCGACCTGTACAATCGAAAATGGTTAAAAGTGGGGGCGCCTGGGAGGCTCAGGAGGCTGAGCGTCTGACTCTTGATTTCGGCTCAGGTCATGATCCCAGGGTCGTGGGATCAAGCCCTGCATCAGGCTCTCCACTGAGCATGAAGCCTGCTTGAAATTCTGTCTCCCTGCCTCTCTCCTGTGCACACTCTCTCTCAAAAAGAAAAAAAAAAAAAAAGGTTACAAGGGCACACTTTATGGTATATATATATATATTTTTTTTAATCTTAATTTTAAAAAGGGCTCGTTCAAAAAACTGCTTTTGTGGATGCCCGTGTTAATTGTCGAGCCTGCCCTTGAATAGTTCAGGGTCAAGAGGTGGGACGGGCACGGAAAGAGCTAAGGGCACCACCTCCCGGGGAACTCATGCCATCAGAGACCCAGGTGGTGGGTGCTGAGGAAAGAGGCACACGCATTCCTCCTGGGCCCGAGTCAGGGGTGCACCGATCAGCCCAAACCACTCCGCCAGG
Source organism: Neofelis nebulosa (assembly GCF_028018385.1). NCBI lineage: Eukaryota > Metazoa > Chordata > Mammalia > Carnivora > Felidae > Neofelis > Neofelis nebulosa. The sequence goes on along the minus strand of NC_080794.1, from coordinate 35,940,742 downwards.
CCCCTCCCAGTACGAGATGGGGTCTGCACGAGGCAGGAGCACGGTGAGTGTGAGATGCAGGGCCACACTCACACCTCGTGTGTGCATGTGTGCACATGCACTCACACGTGCACACACTCCCAAGCCAAAAATGTCAGAGTAGCCCAAACATGCCAATCCCAGCCTGTGCCCGGCCAGCTGGCCAGCCTCAGTCACCAGCATCCAATAAACAAGAATAGCTCCGCATCGGTCCCAGCACCCACCACCAAGGAAGGCAAACTGTGGCCCGCCCACCATCTCTAGGGCCAGGGATGGGGGGGTGGGGGGGGGAGGTGCATGAGCAAGAACTCTGTGGGCTTGCCCAGTGTAAGGAGACCTGGAAATACGACCCTCCAGAGGCCCACCCCCCACACGGGCGCCTGCCGGACAACCCTACCCACAGGGCTGGGTTGAGAAGCAGGTGCACCCTGGGGGCGGGAGGTGGGTAAGAACAGGGGTGAGAGGGCCTGGGTCACTGTGTCACCTTGGGCAAGTCCCTTCCCCCTTCCAGATCTTCTGTCTCCTTCGCTTCCTTCTTGGTAAAATGAGCCTTCTATCCCAGCACCCAGCAAGCACCCCTGGGAATACATACATCCTAGAGAAGTGTGTGTGTGTGTGTGTGTGTGTGTGTGTGTATGTCCACCAAGAGACAGGCTGGGGTGTTCAGCAGCCTTTTTCACAGTCACAAAAAGCCGGACACAAGCCTGAAGTCCATCTCTCAGGGAAAAATCGGCACGTGATGGTACGCCTATACGGGGGAATACTACACAGCAGTGAAAAGGGACAACCTGCCAAAGCCTGCAGCATCGCAGATGAAGCTCACAGAGTTCACGAGCCAGAAGAATCCAGATAACAACAGTTCATATTCGAAGGTTCCATTTACACAAAATGCAAGAGCAAGCAAGACTAACCCTCGGGAGGGCACTCCAAAGCACGGACGCTTGAGAGTGTGGGGACAGGCCGCTGACCAGGAAGAGGCCCCGGGGAACCTTACAGGGTGCTGAAAATGTTCCACATCTTGGTCTGGATAGGGGGTCACCCAGGTGATACACCGGTAACAATCCATCAAACTATGCTCTGACTTCCTGTCTGTAAATTAGATCTTGATTTACAGAATGAAATACAAACAGCTAATAACTCACACTCTGCCTTCCTCTGAAGACTGCAGCGAGGCTATACAGAGAGTCTGTGTGTGGAAAGGGTTGGGTGGTGGGGAAGAATGTGGCCTGGGAGGCAGAAGGGCCAGGGTTCAAATCCTGATGCTCCCTCTGATTGGGTACATTTTTTTTTTCCTTCTCTGATTTCTTTTCCTGTTGTTGGCCAGGCTTTTTTATTCCATAAGTATGTGTACTTGCTGTCCAAGACAGATGGATTTATAAAGAAAAAGTTTACGCCCTTCCAGACTCCTCTAAGCCCACCTCGTAAACTACAAAGTTTCTTCCCCGTTAAGTAGACAACACAAACGCCCCTCCAGTTCATACACAGAACCCCAACCCTGTCTGTCTAATGCTGGCACGCCATTTCATTGTAGCACCATTCCTTCAGCTAATAGCCACTAAGTATCCCCCGTGTCAACCAACCAGCACGGTCCTGCCCCTTCGTGGAACAGGCATCCATTCCAACAAGAGAGAGAAAAGAGAGGGAGACAGAGATGGAGGGAGACAACAAAGAAATACAATCACGACATACCGTGTACATTGTGATGTGGGACTGGGAAGCTCAGACAGGCAACGAGCGAGGTGGGGAAAAGATGTATTTTAGGTGCCATAGTCACAGAAGGTCTGTGCTGATACCTGAGGACGGGGAAGGTTGGGGCCACATGAGAAAGCATGCCAGGCAAAGGGAACAGCAGGGGCAAATGCCCCGAGGGAGGGAAGAACCCAGAACTGAAAGGAGACAATGTGGTCTCCAGCTCACTGGCCACAAAATCCCGGTGCACAGACTCACATCCTGATAGTTTGCGTCTTTAGAACAGGCTACCCAAATTCACACTGCTTACACAGAAATGTGCGTGTAAAAGCTGTAGTAGATTCTACTGTCTTCCAAAAGGTGGCAGCCTTTTGCCCAGCAACCAGCATTGCTTAAAAGGGCCAGTGTTGGGGCGCCTGGGTGGCTGGGTCGGTTAAGCGTCTGACTTCGGCTCAGGTCATGATCTCACGGTCCGTGAGTTCGAGCCCCGCGTCGGGCTCTGTGCTGACAGCTCAGAGCCTGGAGCCTGCTTCGGATTCTGTGTCTCCCTCTCTCTCTGCCCCTGCCCTGTTCATGCTCTGTCTCTCTCTGTCTCAAAAATAAATAAACATTAAAAAAAATTTTTAAGGGGCGCCTGGGTGGCGCAGTCGGTTAGGCGTCCGACTTCAGCCAGGTCATGATCTCGCGGTCCGTGAGTTCGAGCCCCGCGTCGGGCTCTGGGCTGATGGCTCAGAGCCTGGAGCCTGTTTCCAATTCTGTGTCTCCCTCTCTCTCTGCCCCTCCCCCGTTCATGCTCTGTCTCTCTGTGTCCCAAAAATAAAATAAAAAAAAAAAAATTTTTTTAAAAAGGGGGCCAGTGTCCCCACATCTTCACTGGTTTAAGAAGTTATCGATCTCTATGGGGCGCCTGGGTGGCGCAGTCGGTTAAGCGTCCGACTTCAGCCAGGTCGCGATCTCGCGGTCCGTGAGTTCGAGCCCCGCGTCGGGCTCTGGGCTGATGGCTCGGAGCCTGGAGCCTGTTTCCGATTCTGTGTCTCCCTCTCTCTCTGCCCCTCCCCCGTTCATGCTCTGTCTCTCTCTGTCCCAAAAATAAAAAAAATAAAAAAAATAAAAAGTTATCGATCTCTGTCCCTTCTGCCCATATGAAATGGCTCCGCCTCCTTGTCTGTACAGTGGGGTCAATGACAGTTCCTTCTTCTCAAGACACTGTGAGATTGAAATCAAAATAAAGTCATCTAATCTGCGAAGCTCAGCGCCTAGCGCTGAGTGAGCCTCCATAAATGGGGACTGATGTTGCCATCATTTCTGCACAAATGCCAGGAGATACACCTGTCAGTTCCATAATTACCATACTAACAAGATGAACTTCCTAAGAGCAGCTTTAAAGGCTCAAACCCACACGGTTTAGCATGGCTTTCCCTGGAAACAGGGATACAGGGAGAAGGAGGTAGAAACCATAGCTCAGCAAAAGAGCACTGAACTGGATGGGAGTCAAGAGACTAGGTTCAGGTCAACCTGAGACTCAGTTCCCCCATCTATAAAATGGGCTAATTCGTGCCCTCTTCAGGCAGACATCCTACAAATGTTTCTGGGGCACCTCCTAGGAGGGAGAATTTGTTCTAGGAGCTGACAATACAGAACAAAAATCCTGCCTTACACATGCTAGCTGGAGGCACAGAAACATGGTATATAAATTAGTAAAATATATAGTGTATGGAGAGGTGACAGTGATAAAAAAGAAAAGGGTTATGGGGGTGAGGCATGAAATTTTGGACGGGGTATCTAAGGGAGGCTTCGCATTTGAGTAAAGATCTGAAGGAAGTAGGATGGGAAGCTATGCGGCTCTCTGGAGGAAAAGCATCCCAGGTGGAGGTGACAGCCTGTGCAAAGGCCCTGAGGTGGGGGTGTTCCCAGTGGGTTGGAGGAGCCATGAGGCAGTTTGGGTGGTGTAGAGTGAGCGAGGGGGTGGGTATTAGATGGGGATGTCCTGGAGGCCACACTAAGGACACTGGCTCTCCCTGTGAGCAAATGGGGAGCCACCAGAGCCCCTGGGCAGAGAAATGCCTTGCTCTGACTTTCACATCCTAACAAGGTCACCCTGGCTGCTGCGTTAGAAGAATCTGTCAGGGAATGAGGGGGGAACAAAGGTGGAAGAAAACGGACCTGTGTGGAGTCTGCCAGGGCCCCTGGAGGCTCGGCCAGCGGCGTGGGGAAGGTGAGGGAAAAGGTTCACCCTGGATCCGCTGTGAGAGGGAGGCCGACAGGGCCTGCGGAGGCGTGGGAGAAACAGAGGAATGGATGACTCAGGTGTTTGGCCTAAAGAACGAGATGAGACAGACTGGGGGAGGCAAGCGTGCAGTGAGGACCCAGCAGACAAGAGAGCCACGGTCTCGTGCCCCCCGCAGCAGCCTCAGAAGAAAGCAGCAGGCCCTGGAGACCTGCCAAGAAAGACGAGCTGGTCCTGAGGCCCGTGGGGAAAGCGATACGAGAGGCAGAGAGGGAAAAAGTGGATCCAGAGGGGAAGTCAGCACGGCACGTCTCCAGGCTTCCCCTGCCCACAGAGCCTGGGCCACGGCCAAGGCCGGCTGCTCACAGGCCCACTTCACAGATGGGGAAACCGAGGGAACAGAGTTCTGCTGTGAATACCTGTCGATGAGAAGCCAGAAAGACACGGAATGAGCTAAGGTGGAGGGCAGGCGGCCAGCTGGCCCACTGGGTTCCTACCGCTCTCACCTACCACCCCAAACAGGGACCATGGAGCTGGGACCCGATGTCCCCACCACGCAGGAAGTCTGCAGGACCCCACGAGGCCACGCAGGACCGTGGGCTTTCCAGCGCTGACAACGTGACTCAATCCAGACTCCACGGATGTCTGCTCTGGGATCTGTGAGCTCGGTCTCTTTTTTTATTGGGATTTAATTCACACGCCATAAAAGTCACCCTTTTAAAGTACAAATTCGGTGGCATTTGGTACCTTCACAATGTTGTGCAACCATCACCACTATCTAATTGCCGACTATCAAACCCAAAAAGTTAAACATAGAATTAATTACCGTATGACCCAGAAATGCCATTCCTAGGAATATACCCAAGAGAACTAAAAACAGGCATCCGAACAAATACTTGTAGACCCATGTTCACAGCAGCAGCATTCACAGCAGGCGAAAGGTGGAAACACCCCAAATGTCCATGAACTGATACAAGGATTAAAACATGTGGAAATGTGGTATATCCATACAATGGTTTTATTATTCAGCAAAACGGGGCGCCTGGGTGGCTCGATCGGTGAAGCGTCCGACATCGGCTCAGGTCAGGATCTAGCAGTTTGTGAGTTTGAGCCCCGCATGGAGCTCTGTGCTGATGGCTCAGAGCCTGAAGCCTGCTTCCAATTCTGTGTCTCCCTCTCTGCCCCTCCCCAACTTGTGCACATGCTCACTGGCTCTGTCTCTCTCTCTCTCTCTCTCTCTCTCTCTCAAAAATAAACACAAAGAGGGGCGCCTGGGTGGCTCAGTCGGTTGAGCGTCCGACTTCGCTCAGGTCATGATCTCGCGGTCCGTGGGTTCGAGCCCCGCGTCGGGCCCTGTGCTGACGGCTCGGAGCCTGGAGTCTGTTTCCGATTCTGTGTCTCTCTCTCTCTGCCCCTCCCCTGTTCATGCTCTGTCCCTCTCTGTCTCAAAAATCAATAAACGTTAAAAAAAAAAAAATTAAAAAAAAAATAAACACAAAGAAAAAATGTTTGCAAGATGGTTAATTTTGTGTAATGTGAATTTCACCTCAATTTTTTTTTAAAAAAGTAATGAGAGCATGCCCTGGGTCATCTGAGCGACCTTGTAAGCAAGCACTGCCATGCCATTTGGGGCTGAAGTCTGCTGAAGTTTGTTTACAACCGAGTTCCTTTCCTGTGAAGGCCAAATGACATCATTGCACATGGTACAAACAAAGGTGATGGTTCAAACAGAGGAGGGGGTGGGGTGGAGAACTGAGCCACCCCATACATAGCCCATGGCAGCCTGGATGTGCCCAGAGGCCCAGCCTCTTAGGAGTCGGGACCATGTTCATGTTAACAGCATCTGTGTGAACTGAGCAAAACCCACCTGTTAGTGCCAAACACCTGATCCCCACAAGAAGTGGGTTTAAGAGCTACTATATGCAGATTCCAGGAACACCGCTATTCTACCCTTCCCTTCAAACAAGCTCCACAGATGCAGAGCTTCCATGCCCTCCCAAGACCAACAGATACAAAACGATACACTACTGAAACCGACATTTGGGGATTACTCACTGGCAGTCTGGGCTCTAATGTGAGTGATCGGAATTACGCAGCCAACCTCATTAATGCCACTTTGTACAGCAAGTTCAGGCGACAGAAGCAAGGGAAAACAGAAGAGTCCCGGCTTTCTACTGTCAACACCACACTGGCAACGCAGGTGCAGCTTACATCCTTCCAATAAATTAACACTGTTCCCTCGCAATGGGTTGGCTTTCTGGTTTTATTGGTGTTTCATGTTTGTTTCACGGTCATACAGAAACTAAGTAAGCCTGAGTCATTCCTATCTAGTTTTATATCTGGACACATTTTAGTTATGTTCTAATAAGAACATTTAAATCAACAAGTGAGGCTTTTCTTTTCCTTTAAAAGGGAGTCCACAAAAACACACACACTGTATGATTCCATATGAAATGTCCAGAGTAAGCAACTCTATAGACACAGAAAGTAGACTAGTGGGCTGGGGATAGGCAGTGACGACTAATAGGTACGGAGAATCTTTTTAGGGTTGGTGAAATGTTATAATTAGACGGTGGTGACAGAGGCAGGACTCTGTGAATACACTAAAAGCTACTGAATCATATGTTTTATTTATTTTTTAAACGTTTGTTTATTTTTGAGAGAGAGATTGTGCGCACCCATGTGGGGGAGGGGCAGAGAGAGAGGGAGACACAGAATCCGAAGCAGCCTCCAGGCTCTGAGCTGTCAGCACAGAGCCTGACGTGGGGCTCGAACCCATGAACCCTGAGATCATGACCTGAGCTGAAGTTGGACCCTCAAACAACTGAGCCACCCAGGCATGTTGGTTGCATCGTATGTTTTAAATTGGTGAAATTGTATGGCAACTGAATTATATCCCAAAAAGCTATTTTAGAAAGGGGGAAGGGTCCACATGTTACCCAGGTTTGAGCAGCATGAAGCTGAAGAAATCACAGGGGAAATCAGCAAACCCACCTGTTGTTAGTTTCAAGGCTCACTCCCCTCTCCCTCCCCCTAGACCATCCCCCAGGGCTCAGAGAAGGAGGCTGAGATGAAATCCTAAATCACAAGACAAGCCCATACCGGAACACAACTCAAGATTCCTATGTCACGGGACTCACTTCATACAACTGTACTGAGACACTATGCTGAATTATTAAACTAGGAAAAACTTGAAAACAACGAAAACAACCGATGTTTGTAAGTATGCACAGAGTGTGGCCCATTCATACGAGGATGGCAACGGTCAAGGAAAGAAGCAAGACAATACAGATGCAGAGCCTCCGTGACCCAATTGGCTGGGGTCAGGTAGAGCCAGGAGCATGCAAATCTGAGCACAGGAGGCCCCTCTTCCTCAGGAGGCCACAGACTCCCCACCTTCCACCCACCTTCCACCCCCACACCCAAGGCAGGGTTCCTGTTGCCTCAATAAGGTGCATCTTCACTGCGACAAGAAGGGAGGCCTCCAGGGTCCATCTTTGATCGCCCAACAAATCATTCTCTCCTCGGGCCTAATCCTTCCAGCGACGTGTCAGGAGACAGGAAGAGGAAGCCCCCGCGGCTGGGAGGCGGTGGTGACAGAAGCAGGAACGCACGTCCACCCAGATGCCCAGCTACCAACTCACCCACCCCCAGGACAGTCTGATCTCTTGTGTTCCAACGCCTCCCTCCTCCAGAAACCCGCTCTGAATGGACCACCTTCAGGAAGCCCTCACTCTGTCTTCCCAAAGCCCGGCTGAGCCCCAGCTCGGAGCCAGGGGCAGAGGGACACCAACTTGCATGGCCCAGGCTCCCGTCTCTGGGCCCTGGGCTCCCAGGGGGTGTGCAAGGAGCTCCCACGGCAGTGCTGGGACCCTCCCAAGACCAACAGCTGAGTGAAAAAGTAGGCCCCAGGGCCACAGCCTCAGGGCAAGTTACATCCCCAAATCAAAACTACACAAATTCACCCAGAGGCACAGAAGAAACACCCGGGATATTCAGCAAACCGCTGATGGCATTACCTCTTCCTGGTGAAGAGACGAGGTGGGGCACGGGGGCCTTCCGGGCGGTGAAGTGATGCCAGACGTGACCGAGGGGGTGGCCGTACGTCCCTGGCAGTTACCAACACTCATGCAGCTGTGCGTTTATAGAGTGCACGAATCTCATGTAACACATACCGCATCACACTCGTAAAACATCAGGTAGAGGTGGGAAAGGAGAGCAGCTGCTCAGTCGGTCCGCGTTTCCCTTTGTGGTGATGGGTACGTTCTGGAACTTGACAGAGGCAGTGGTTGAACAACATTGTGAATGTACGGGCCACTGAACTGGACACTTGAAAATGATTAATTTTGGGGCGCCTGGGGGGCTCAGTCGGTCGGGCGACCAACTTCGGCTCAGGTCATGATCTCGCGGTCCGTGAGTTCGAGCCCCGTGTCGGGCTCTGTGCTGACAGCTCGGAGCCTGGAGCCTGCTTCAGATTCTGTGTCTCCCTCTCTCTGACCCTCCCCCATTCATGCTCTGTCTCTCTCTGTCTCTAAAATGAATAAATGTTAAAAAAAAAAATTAAAAAAAAAAAAAAGAAAATGATTAATTCTAGGGGTGCCTGGGTGGCTTAGTCGGTTGAGTGTCCGACTTCGGCTCGGGTCATGATCTCACGGTCCGTGAGTTCGAGCCCCGCATCGGGCTCTGTGCTAACAGCTCAGAGCCTGGAGCCTGTTTCAGATTCTGTGTCTCCCTCTCTCTCTGACCTTCCCCCATTCATGCTCTGTCTCTCTCTGTCTCTAAAATGAATAAACATTAAAAAAAAAATTAAAAAAAAAAAGAAAATGATTAATTTTAGGGGTGCCTGGGTGGCTCAGTCGGTTGAGTGTCCGACTTCGGCTCGGGTCATGATCTCACGGTCCGTGAGTTCGAGCCCCGCGTCAGGCTCTGTGCTGACAGCTCGGAGCCTGGAGCCTGCTTCGGATTCTGTGCCTCCCTCTCTCTCTCTCTGCCCCTTCCCTGTGCTCGTTCGATCGCTCTCTATCTCTCAAAAATAAATAAACATTTAAAAATTAGGAAAAACATGGCTAATTTTATGTCTAGTGAATGTCACCTCAATTTTTAAAAAAACTTTTTTAAAGGGAGGGAGGGAAAAAATTACTACACCCATTTTGCAGATGAGAAACTGGGCTCAAACGCAGCGGTGAAATGCCAGTCTAGGGTTTATCCACCTATGCCTCAGGCCTGGTTCGGGGCCCAGTAGAGGAGAGATCTGCTCAGATCTGCTCACCTCCCTCAAGGGGCCTGATCTCCAGGGAGGGCCCTTCTCTCTGGGGCATCTGAAAACCAGAACTTCCCAACAGGCCCTGGAGTGAGCCAACAGAGCAGTACCTGGGAACTCCTGAGACCCCCAAAGTCTGTGAGCTGGGCTGCCAATGGGGCAGGGAGTGAGCACCCCCTGAGAAGATGATCATACTAAGGCTGAAAAGCTGCTGGGCCAGGATGTGGGTGCGAAGAGGTCCCATCAGTTCCAGGCTGGATGAGGTCATCCTGGCTAGGCCCTGGGGCTCTGATGGAGGGCTGCCCCAGAGAATTAAGAGGTCAGCACCAGCTTCAGGGACCCCAGGAGGAAGGAGTGTAACTCCAGGGTGGCAGTCAAAGAGGACATGTCCAACGGCCACCTGGGACCAGCAGAAGAGGGTTAACGTATTCATGGGGTCTACAGTTCCCGGAAAAGGAAAAGGAAAAGGAAAAGAAAAGAGGAGGGGAAACTCCCCTCTGAGCTTTCTAAACATCCAACAATCTTCAAAACATCCAAGCGTCCCTGTCTTACACTCTGGGGAAGTGCTGGACAGAAGCCACGCAGCCTGCAGGCAGGCAGGCCCTGGGGCTTGGCAGGCTACAGGGGCTGGCAAGGCCAAGGTCATCTGAGGGCACCCACCTCTCTCCTGCATGAGGCCAACACCATCCCTTGGCAGTGGGGCCGTTCCTCATGGGCGAGGGCGGGAGTCACCGCAATGGACCCACGGCCCTCCCAACACCACACCCTCCCTCCTGGAATTTCCAAAAGCCCTAGTTCCCTGGAAGTCCTTGGGGTCAGCATGAGACACCCAGTTCCCAGATGCTCCCTACTGCCTGCCTTGGGCATGTAGGTAGCCCCAGATGCCCTGTGTCTTTCTCATCAGAGAACCCCAGCCAAGAAGGGGCACCCCTCGGAGCTAACACCAGTTCACATGTCGGTTATAGGAAATATACAAAACACCTCCCAAGGTCCCAGAATTCCACTATTAGACAGACATTCGCTCCGCAGGAAAAGCTAAGGAGTCTTCAAAGGCTTTCAGTTCATTCCCAAGAAGGGAGACCTATTAACCTATGGGTATCTTAACTAAAAGCAAAAATAAGCATGTTCCTGAAGCAGGAGCCGTCTGGAGCCCCAGCTCAAAACCGAGCGCCCCCAGGGAGGGCTGGCAGGCAGGCATTTATAAGAGGCAGCAGGGTCTCTGGAGACTGAGGGGAGAGCAGACGTGATTCGTAAAAGGAAAGTGAGAGGCCTCCAGCTTGTGTCCTAACAGGGACAGGGCTGCCTCGGAGCCCAGAGTGGGAGGGACAGAAGGTCCCAGCATGCAAGGACTCTCTTGACGGGCCAGGATGAGAAGTGTGGGTCCCCTCCCCATGTGCACGGATCTGTCCACGTTCCTAAACACACCAAGCGGTCACACCTCTGCACGGGCTGCTCTTTCTGCTTGAAGCCTTCCCTCACCCTTGCAAACTCTTGGCCATCCTTCAAAGCCCACCTGAAGCACTGCCCCACCCCCTAGCAGGCCACTCCCTCCGGCTGCCTCCAGCTCCCACCACAGATGGCACAGACCTGGGAAGGTGCCAGTCGGGAATTATACAACGTATGAATGTGCCTCTCTCACCCAGAAGGGACAGGGTCTCACTCACCTTTGGTCCCCTGCACCTCGCACTGAACCCAGGGCCAGGAACCCCAATCTAGAGGCACCCTGTTGCCTTCCGACCATCAGGCACTGCACAAACACCCTGGCCTCACACATCTCTCCTTCTGCTGAGAAAGTAGGAATCAGGGTAATGACAGCGGCACCTGATGTTTACTGAGCACTTACTATGAGCCACAGGCCACCCCAAGGGCTCTCCATGAAAGATCTTCCTCTCATCTTTGCGACATCCCTATAAGGGAGTTCCTATCATTAACCTTGCCACACAAGGAATCAAGCACAGAGAAGGTAAGTGAGCTGCCCGGGGGCACACAGCTAGTGAGAACAGGACCCGAAATTCCAAACCGGTGTTCTCCATCACTACAGATCCACTGGCGGGCAGGAAGATGCTCCGGGAGCAGTTGCTAGGACAGGCTCTGGGTGGAAGAGGAACTCAGAGACTCTAATGGCCAGTGCTTCCCAGGCCTTCTCTTTCCCCGGGTCCCAGCCAAAGACCCAGGGACAGTAGCAGAACCTCTTCCCAGTCTGAGCCTGCTGCTCCCGGCCCCATCCGGGTGCCAAGCACCAGTTGTAAGAAACATCCAAGGCCCTACAGCTCGGCCCATACTGGGGAGGCACACGGCTGCCTGCTGGGAGGCAGAGCCGTGATTTGGGGCTATTCTTAGCAAACCACTGGCTCCCCTCCCAGAGGCCTGGCAGGCGGCAGACCCAAGCTTCCATACGCCCTGCCTGCTATTTCCTGACCCTGCATGTGAAGATCCCACAGGGCTAAGGAGTGGCTGGTGGGCAAGGGGTGAGGACAAAGCCCTCCAGCTTTCAGATGAGAGGTGTCTGCCTGCCCAGCCTTCCCAGGCACGTGGCCTGCTGAAGCAGCTCTATGGTGGGGGGGGCGGGGGGGGGGGGGTGGTCCTGGCCACAGGGGAAGGCTCGCGATCAAAGCTCCGCTGACAGGCACTCGCTCTGTGCCATACCCTGGGCTACACGCCTTCTACTGATTTTCTCCCATTTAACCTTTAAAACGCTCTCAAGGGCTAGGGGTTACTGGCCCCATTTTAAAGATGAGGAGTTTCATGCTAAAGGCAAGTTAATTCAGACATTAAGTAACTCGCGCAGGGTCATGCAGTAAGTTACGTGCCACTTAACGTAAGTTACGTGTCAAGCTACGTCTAGACTCTGAGCAGGCTCCCGATCTCCAGGTTGGGCAGGGCGGAAGCGACCACAGCCAGAGGTGGTGGGCCCCCCTCCCTGTCTGTCCAGGCCCAGGGTTTAGAGGAGGGGCAGTCCACACTGAGGGCAATGGTCTCACCAAGGACCCCATTGCGAGTCTACTCTTTCTCTCCCCTAAGAATGATCCTTCCCTGGCTGGCTCAGTCGGTAGTCTGAGACTTTTCTTTTAAGTTTATTTATGTGTTTTGAGAGAGAGGGAGCGCCCTAGCGGGAAAGGGGCAGAGAGAGAGAGAGAGGGAAAGAATTCTAAGCAGGTCTCATGTGAAATCATGACCTGAGCTGAAATCAAGAGCCAGACGCTTAGCCAAATAAGCCACCCAGGCACCACGAACCTGAGACTCTTGATCTCTGGGTCATGAGTTCGAACCCATGTTGGGTGTAGAGGTTACTAAAAAAAGAAAATAAATGAATTAAAAAAAAAAAAAAAAAAAAAAAAAAAGAATGGTCCCTTCCCTGCCAGAGACCCTCAGGCTTGGGCTCAGAAGGAGAGTCCCCAGTCAGGTTCCTCCTCTACCCAGGCCACACAGCCTCACTTGAGGAAACTTCTGGAAACCACAGGAAGATGAAACTCAAAGGTTCGAGGAGGCCCTGCTAGTGCTTACAGCACGTACCCAGCCCTGTAACTTAGGGAGAGGGGAGGTCAAAGGACTCTCGGAGTAAAACAGAGAAAACCAAGCTCTTTGGGGGCTCCAAACCCCAGTGGGGGTCTAGAGACAAAACCACACCACAGATCACCTGCACCCCCACCACCCCTGCACCCCGGAGTCACGGGGATAACCGAACAGTGCCCACCTCGACTGCATCTTGAGACCCACCTGGGTCCATGTCCTGGCCTTGCCATCAGGTGACTCAGCAGGTATATGTGTCCATATCCCCCGGGAGCCCACAGCCAGCTCCACGTCTGCCCAGGTACTTGAGTCACTTCCATGTGACTCCATGTCTCGTGTCCATGCATGTGAGCTCACATCCACGCCCGCCATCCATGTGCCTGCCCGTTATACATCTGCCTTTTGTATGGGGAGGTTCGAGCCCCCGTGAAGGTGTAATCCGCCCATACGGTCTCGGTGGCCCGTGTGTGGTCCACGTTCACGTGTCCACAATGCTGCCCCTGCACCCGTCTATACCCCTGGGTTGCTCGCCCACTTCCGTTGCCTTCCCGGGTCTTCACGCATGTCCTCATCCAGTTGCTCTCTGTCTCTGCCCACGCAGCTGTAAACCCAAGCACGCGCACATCTCTGCCCACGCCAGTATCCCCCACCTGTGCCCGGGTGACTCTGTGTGTGCCAACTGTTTGCAGGCGGGTGGGTGTATTCGCACAAGTGCTCACAATGCCAGCCACGGCTGTGGGGGGGAGCTCAGCAACGCCCTCTCCCAGAACGGTGCCCAAGGCCATGGGCACAAGCACAATGCCACCTCCACCAATTGTTCCAGAAAGCAGAAAGCTACCAGAGATGACGGGGGAGGGGGGCAGAGCCCCAGACACAGCAGAACCTCAGAGTGAGGTCAGGGCTGCCCCGGTACCACCCACATCAAGCCAGTCCTGCCCTACCCACCCACCTCCATCACCCCAACTTCAATACTTGATGGCCAGCAAGGGGACTCACAGGAAACTCGGGCTCAGGGCCTCTAGCCTTCCAACAACATCCCCAGCCCCCAGCAATAGAGGCTCTTCAGAAATAAAGTGAGGACTTCCCCCTGCTGGCCTCGGAACCTCCTACAAGGTTGGACCTAGACCTCAAACCTCACAAGCCCCAAAGAACCTGGGGGAGTCCCATGCTCAGCCTGACCCCAAAAACCAAATGGGTTTCTTCAGAAATCTACCAGCAGGGAAAGACCGTCCGAGAGTGGGGCTGGGGGCGCATACAAGCAAGAGAATCTCCTGAACCCCCCTCCCCCACCGCTGCTCCCTGTCCACAGAGGTGGTGAGAGGTCCTCACTATGAGCAGAGTAACAAGGAGGGATGGGTATAGTGCTGGAACATTTTAAACAGATTTGAACACATGCATATGACTGCATGAGAACTGGATTCCAGCTCCTCCCCCAATGATCGCGGCCTGTGTCACTCATTTAGCCATTAATCATGGGTAGCCTCTTGGCTTTCAACTATTATTATTAGTCCGGGACTGGTACTGAAAGCCTGTAACAGCAAACTTTTCTGGATGTTTGTCTTGTATTCCCCATACGGCTGAGCCACCTGAGGACAGCACCCTCCCATCCTCCCATCCTCCCCAGCAGAGCCCGGGGCGTGGCATTTAAGAGGTGCTCAGACACTGGGTCTAGCTGCTCTGCACCGAAGCCAAAGAGTTGGTCCCTAGACCTTTGGTTGCGAGAGGAAAGAATCCCAGAAGCTTCTTGAAGCCAGGAAGCTTGCTTCCGTCTCTGACTCCCCAAGAGATAAGAACACATTCCAGCCATCCTGGCTACTTTAGAGTCAGGTGCAGTAGGTCTCCCACACCCCACTTTGCTTTCCTACAAGTCACGGACTCTTCAGGAAAAATACCTGAAGATGAAAAGGGGATCTCCCGGGAGACCCAGGCCTAGAGAGGGAGAGGGCCAAAGGGGCTCAGAAGCAAAGCCCACTGTGACCTCTTAACTCTAACCAGTTCCATGGGCCCCAAGCCCCTTAAAGATGAGCCCAGGGACCCCATGAGTAGATCCATGAGGCGGCTTCCCTCCTCCCGACTGCACAGTGAGCCTGGCTCAGACGCCGCGTCCCAGGCCTAGCCCCAAAGAGTGGAGGCGCTGCCAGCCCACGTTTAGCCTGGTGCGAGGGAAACCGTGGGGGAGGAGATAGCCCAGCGCCCAGCAAACGACTCAGTAACCTCCCACTCTTTACTGAGGTCCCGCTTCTCTCCCAGGCATTAATTCCGTGCGGGTTTGGACGGGAGCCCAGAACCTCTCCCCTCCGGGGAGCCCAGGAGGCATGCGCCCCGGGGGATGGGGAGTGGGTGGTCTGAGCAGCCCCCGGGCCGGGGTTGCCCAGGGGACTCCAGATCTGCCCTCCCCTCGCCAGCCCCGGGTGCGGACGCGTCGGTACCTGCCAACACGCGGCTCCGGGGGGCATCCGCGCTCCTGCGGCTGGCGCGCTGCGCCCGGACTGCGGGCGCCGAGTCAGGCAGCGGCGGGGCGCGCCCGGCGCGGGCTCCGGCTCGCTCCTCCCAACTTCCCCAGCCCATCCGTGGGCAGAGGCGGCTCCGGAGGCGGGCAGGCCGGGCGCAAGAGGCGAGGCCAGGAGAACTGCAGCCCGCACTAGCCTGCGGTGGGAGATGCGCGCCCCGGAGCCAGCGCGCAGCTCGGTTCCCCGCGCGCCCTGCGCCCCCCACGCCGAGGGGCGGGCCCGGCCAGGCCGCCAATCAACGCGCCTGCCGCCCCCCCACCACCAGCCAGCCTGAGCCCCCGCCCCAGCCTCCGAGGAGGCGGGGGGCTCGGATTTAAAGACACACTCACCCAAGCCGCGTCCGGATTGGCATCCGCAGCTCCCGGGCGGAGAGGGAACGGCTGGCCCCACCTTCTCCGGCCCCGCTTCCTCCCTCTGCCCGCCCACCCTCTGCTAGGAGGAAAAGTTTGGGGCGGGGGAGAATGCCTGTGAAGCCAGTTCCTCTTCCCTTGTCATTAGTTCGGCTCCTTCTGGAAGATCCCCAAAGCCTCCATCCAGCCTCCCTGGCTGAAAGAAGCAAAAGCTTTCGGCGCCACACCCCATCCCAAACTCCAGCTCCCCGGGAGGTCTGCAGGCCGGGGTTTCCCTCGCCCCTCTCTGCTTTTTAAAGCCGGGCTGTGCCTCGGTGAGACCCAGATGAGTATCAGGGAGCCTGAATAAATGCCCCACAGTGCTGTGCAACCTGAGCTAGACGATTGACCTCTCTGGGCCTCAGCCCCCGCAGTGTCAACGGGCGTAAAGAGCAGACTGTCCTCTCAGTCGTGGGTTTTTTCCCAAGCCCTGGACGCCCCTCAGTTCCCAGAGGCTTAAAGGGAAGAGTGGGGCAGAAACTTTGGAAGGGGAGGGGTCCCTCTGCCCCTATTCCAGGACTGTCGGCAGTGACACGCACAAGCCCCGCCCCTTAGGTGCCCCCGCTCCCATCCCGATGCCCCAGCAGCCCACGTGGACCGGTGGCTCGCACGCCCCCGCTGGTCCCCACGTGCGTTCAGCCCACGTGGACCGGTGGCTCGCACGCCCCCGCTGGTCCCCACGTGCGTTCAGTCTCCCGCCGCTGCTTCCTCTCCGGGAGACTAGCTTTGTTGTGGTTAGTGAGTCACTTCCTCCCTCTCTCCGCACGGGAAATCCTTCTTCCTCACCTGTCACTACCTGCCTCGCCCCCCACTCAGGGCTGGAGCCGGAGTCGGTGGAGCCAGGTCTCCCCCGGAGGAAGGCAGCGCTGTCTTCACCCCTTTCCAAAATCAGGCCAGAGGGCGCTGGGCTGAACAGAGAGCACCCCAGTTCACCCTGGGAATAAATGAAGACGAAAGAAATGGTTGTCGTTTGTGGTTCTTTACCAGGTCTCCAGCACCTTTCAAATGCTTCATTCACCTGGATGATTTTTATGAGCTAAGTACTGTTATTACCCCTATTTTAGTGGATGAGGAAACTGAGGCCCAGGCCTGCCTTTTCCCCAACAGAGATGTGTGAGAAGGGCGGAGAAAGTCCAGGCGTGGCCAGAGATGCACATCTGACGGCCGTCACAGTCCAGCAAAGCTAGGCTCAAACCGGCTCACAGTCTACTGGCCGTGTGGTCTGGGACACATGACATAAACTCTCTGATCCCCAACTTCCTCATCCATAAGCTGGCCTGCTCTCCTTCAAGGAGGTGCTGAGAAGCCAGGGTGCTGGGGCGCCTAACTCACCCACCCCCTGCCAGATTCCCCACTGATGCCCCTGCTGCCATCCTGAGGATGCTGCCTTCCTGGATAACGCCCCCTTGAGGCCAGGACTAAGTAAGGGTCCAGCACTAGCATGAGCGCACACAGAAATATGCACACATACACACAGGCGCACAAATACACACACGTGCATACACACTGCTCTTCCTCCCTGGCTGTCCAACAGGTGCTGGGGGCTGTAGTGGTCTCGACTGAGCTCTTGGGAGACAAAATTCTGGCTCTGACCCGTCCTTTGGTCCCCAGCGCAATGCCGGACTCATTCATTTGTATTCACCATGCACACAGTAGGTGTTCTAGTGGAATCAAGCAGAAAAGCCCAGGGCAGAGGTGTCCCCAGGAGAGCCAGCAATCAAAGCCCTTCTAGCCGCAATAGACAGCCTTGAGCCTCAGCTGGTAGACCCCAGAAGTAAAGGGTCGGGGGGGCTCGAAGGTGTTTCAGGGACAGGCCACAGACTGTATCCAGACCACAGTGCCCAGACTCGCCAGCTCACTCCCAGCTCCTGGGGCTCTGCCAAGTCCCTGATGATCATAGGGCTGGCGGGGGGGCGGGGGGAAGGGGGGGACAACCACAAGAAAGCCTTCAGGACCAGATTTGCCCCATCCTAAGCCTGGGAGGGAGAGAGGGCTGAATACTGAGGGAGGAGGAAAGGACACAGAGCAGCCCTAGGTATGCCCAAGAGAAGGCGTTCTGTTCTCTCCCCAGCCCCAGGCAGAAGGGAAAAATCCCTTGTGCCAACTCTTTTGGCCCAAACTTCTCCAGAAGCTTCCTGAGAGGTCTGGAAGCTCAGAGCAAAAGCCCAAAAGTCCCAGAGAAAGGATCGATGGACCCAGAACAGGACGTCAGAAACTAGAGGGCTCTGGACCTATGCCCACTCTGCCGGCACCCCCACCAGCCCTGCCACCACCCCACGTCACACACACACACACACACACACATGCACCCAAGACATCACTTCATCGACTAAAGAATGGCAGGGCCCAGTAGGTGGCCCTGTACAAATGTATGCACTCGTGCGTGCATACGTACACGCTTGTGTTGCTCACGTGTGAGCTCACGTTTGCAGAGATGTGAAGAAGCGTTTGCACAAGTGTCCAACACAACTGAGCATGGGTCCACATGCCAATATGTGTAGCACACACACAAACCAACCTACCACAGCCCAAAGCTACAAAGAACAGCCAAGAACCCCACTACTCACACTTCCAGAACCGCCCGTGGCCTCCCCCTCTGCCCAAGCGAGCGAGGTGCCGCTGCTCTTGGAAGAGAACTCCCACGTTCAGTCCCTGCACAGAAACATAAGCTGTGGACGCCCCGGGTCCCCCATGGGAACACTCAGGCCAAGAGTTATTTCCTGACAGGCACAAATGACTCGCCGGAAGGTAGGGGAGCTGAGTTCAAACCAGCAGAGATGAGACTTGACGAAAGACAAGAAACAGACCCTCCTGCTCTCCTCTGCTCCTCACTCCCTGCCAAGCCCACTGCAGGCCACGGGACGCCAGGCCCGGGGAATAGACAGAGTCAGGGGCAGGGAGCCGACCTCGCCTTGCTCCCCGTGGCACTGTTATGGTCGTGATCTGGGATTCACACGGGCCCACCAGCATCGCTGGGCGTCTTGGAGCCTGCGGTCCTTCCCCCTGAGCCAGGCGGTCTCTGAGCCTCCAGCACCATGCATCTGCTGCTGAGACCCAGCACAGACCCCTTCCCGCTGCCTGGCTGCCTGGGGTCCTGCTGTGGCTGCCTGGCCTTCCAGGCCCACTGCCCCCTCTCCAGGACCCAGCACCCACCCCTCATCCGTTCAAGCCCCTTCTGAGCACGACCCAGGGCTTACGGACATGGGCTTGGGGCAGAGCACGCTTGCCCTGGGTCTAGCCTCAGCAGCTTTACCACCTAAAAGTTCCCACGTTTTGGGAGTCGCATTTTCCTCATTTGTAAAATGATAGGAGTGGTTGCTGCTTCCCAGGAACGTCTGGAGGATTGAAGGGGTGTCTGGCATTCAGCCAGAGCTCACTGATGTCAACTATTGCCATTGTTACCATTATTGTCACCTGTACTCGTGCTCTGACCCAGCCCTGAACCTGCCAGGGCAGAGGGCTTCTTCAAGACTGAGTTATGCCTCCTCCAGGCAGTGTTCCCTGCTGACAGGATCTCTGTCTGCTCAGGACTCTTTGCCCCTCACCTCTGTGCAGGACCCTGGACCTGAGCACCCCTACCTGGCACAAAATATATGTTCAATAGCTGGCGTCGTAGTTATCAGCAAGGTCATTCATTTAAAAAAATTTTTTTTTAATGTTTATTTATTTTTGAGACAGAGAGAGACAGAGCATGAACAGGGGAGGGGCAGAGAGAGAGGGAGACACAGAATCTGAAACAGACTCCAGGCTCTGAGCTGTCAGCACAGAGCCCGACGTGGGGCTCGAACTCACGGACCGCGAGATCATGACCTGAGCCGAAGTCGGACGCTTAACCGACCGAGCCACCCAGGCACCCCAACAAGGTCATTCATTTTATTGCTTGTACCCTCTTTTGGGTCTAGGTTCAACGATGACATCTCTCCTGACTGAAATTCATACACTGGGTTCTGACTTTTTTGACTGATACTCAAAGAAAGAAATATGTTTTGCGCTGGGACCACCAGCTCTACAGAGACTTGAAAATGTGTGTGTTTCACCAAAAACTGCATAGCCTCCTGTGTGTAGTGCATTCTGACACTTTCTCATGCATTCTGTCCTGTTTTTGTTCTTGCTGATTGCAGTACACAAAACTGATTTTCCCTGTGACCTACAGTTTGAAAATTCTGCCCCTGAGGGCAGGGGGACCTCCCCTCCCTCCCCCGGTGCCACTCAGTGCCTAACTGAAGACTGCCCAGGACATATGAGAGAAGGGTGGTTCTGTTTCCAGAACATTCCTCAAGGACGACAGAGAGAGTTCTCCATCAGAAGAAAAGAGAAAAGGGAGAAGAAATCCTGGCTCATTCATTCAACAAATATTCCATTCATTCAGTCAGTCAGTCAGTCAGTTAGTCAACAAACATTTACAGAGCCCCTTCTGGATGCCAAGCCCTGTTCTAGGCCACGAGCAGTGAATGAGACAGATGAGATCTTGCCTTCGGGGGGCTGACATTTTAGTAAGGTGGGGGTGAAGGGTGCAATAAACAAGCAAACAAAACCGGAAGCAAGATCATTTCAGAGGGATTCATGCTATGGAGAAAATAATACAAGAGAATGTTATCGAAGACTGTACGGGTAGGGCTACTTTAGAAATGATGGGGCCTCTGAAAGCCTCTAGTACCTTATCTGTAAAAGGGTGACGAGGACACTTACCTGAGCAGGTGGTTATTGGACGTAAGCAGGGTGAGGAAGTCAAAGTATACAGCACCACCTTGTCACAGAGTGGCCTTTCTCACCATCGTTGTGAGATGGAAAACTACGGCCTGATTTGAAGGCGGGCCGCGAGAAGTCCCCCAAAGCATCGCACTGGGGTTCAGAGGAGGTTGAGGGGTCAACGCCAGCTACGGCACAAGCCCAGGACTCAAGCGTGTATTGACTCGTCCCTCTGCACAGCCTGCCTGCCTTGTCCCTCTCCATTCTGCCCCCACCTCCCTACTCACCACAGCCCAGTTGGAGCTGTGCTTTCTCTAAAAGCTAGGGCACTGAAGAGTTAACTTCTTTCTAGGGGGTTGGCCCAGACCACATAGGGCCAGATACCCCATGCTCCCACGCCCAGCAGCCTTCACCACCCGACCCCGTGCTTCACAGGGCTCCCAGCTGATGAGACCACGCCAGCCCAAGAACATAGGGGCTGGATCCCAGCAAGACAGCGAGGGGCTGCAGATCTGAAACCCAGCCCCAGGCAGATGCTGAAGAGCCCAGATCTGTCCAACGGGGGCAGAGAAAGCTGGGTGGGGGGAGGTCCCTGTGCTCTGGTCCCTGCAGTGGTGTCAGGGTGATGGCGAGGACCCTGTCTCAAGGAGAGCTGTCCCCTGTCTCAGAGCTCAGGCATCCAAGCTCCATGTGACAATGTTCTCTAAGTACCTATGATATGCCTGACCCTGGGTTCAGGGCACAGAGATAAGCAAGATCCTACCCCACCCTAGGTGCTCAGAGACCGAGGGAGAGGCAGACAGGTACTTTGATCGTTTCAGAGTGAGGTGTTTCCTGCAACGGGGAGGTGGGACCAGGATGCTGGGGGAGCCGGGATGGGGGGACTCAGCTTGACCTCCCAGCTCAGCTCAGGATGAAAGCGGGGGCCCCGCAAGGGCCCTGCCAACTCTGGCAGCGTGAGGTGATTTGTCCTGGCCTCGGCATCAGACAAACCCAAATTTGAATTCAATTTCTGCCACTTGTTAGCTGTGCGACCTCAGGCAAGTCTCTGAGCACCTCTGAGCCTCTGTTTCTACATGTATAAAATAGGGACAGTCACATCTACCTTGACAAGGTTTTTAGAGCTCTCAAAACTTAGCTGTCTGAGAGGAAGCCCAATACATAACAGTCGTTGTGGCTACTGTTATCATCAGAAGTTTCCCTCTGAGACCTCGTCTGTCTGCCTTCACTTCCTCCCTCCTCTGCCTTCCCTAGTCGGCACCTGCATAGTGCCTCCCTAGAACACACAGAGAATTGCCTGCCCCCACTGCTATCAGAAAGGAGCTCCAAGTGGCCTTCTGCTGGGTCTCACTGAAGAATCCCAGGCCCTGCACACTGGGAATAATGAGGCAGGAGGTAGGGGGAGGCTGAGAGAGGGTCTGCCAAACCCTGCAGCAGGGAGATCATGCATTCCTGAATAAACAGGCTGTCACCCCTTCCCTCCCTCCCTCTCTCTCCTTTAAATAACCCAGATCTGTTGCCCAGTTGTCTCCAAGCAACACCACTCAGGCTCCCAAGGATGCCTCAGTCTGACAGAACCATTTATGAAGATGCTGCAGGGGAGGTGGGGGCAGGGCGGGGGTTGAGAGGTGGGGGCAGGGCGGGGGTTGAGAAGCCCGACACGGCATCTTCCCAAAACCTTCATGTGGCAAGCGCCTGGGCAGACCCCTCACCAGAGCAGTGGGCAGCACTTGCTTACCAGACATGTTCCAGGAGGGGCTGAAGCCCCCAGACTTACAGGGAAGGTCCTTGGGACACACAGGGACAGCTTGGGACACACAGGAGCCAGCCAAATAAATGCCTTGGAAAGATCACTAGCCGAGACTCAGCCTCCGGGGTTCCAGTCTCAGTGTCAACACTCACCAGCTGTGTCATCCCAGCCCCGTCACTCACCCTCTCCGAGCCCCAAAGAACCGTCGGGCTAGAAGACAGCTTCCGTGGCGGGGCAGGAGAGGGGCACTGTCACACTGTCGGACAATATGTACAAACTCTGCCACAGCAACTCCATTTCCGGGAAATTCACCCACATTTGTACACACGCGCCAACTGACAACTGTGCAAGGGTATTCACACTTGGCAGTGGTGAAAGATTGGGAACAACCAAAAAGCCTGTGGACAGAGAGAGGATCGGCTAGATAAACTACGGAGCATCCGGAAGCGGAAAATACCACGCAGCTGTTTTAAAACACAAGGCAGAGGTATGCAGGCCGATGGGAAAGGATCTCGAGAGCTGGGAGCCAAGTCCAGACGTGGACGTGGACACGGATGGTCAGGGCAGTGTTGTCTGTGACGGTGCAGGGCCCGTCTCGAGAGGAATGGATAAGCCACGGGGATTCCAACCACGGAATCCTGCACAACAATTCCACCCAACAATCCAGGTGGACACGCAGAAATGCGGAACGAGTGTGGAAAATGCAGTGTTCCGCGGTAAACTCATCAGCAGAGCTCAACGGGCCGCAAAATACCCTCGATGGAAAGTAACAACGCTTCTACACAGAAAAATACCGTAGCCTCTCTAAGCGAGGATATGTACATTACACGAAAACATTTATCAAACACTCTACCACGGGTGCCTATGAGGAAAAGAATGAGACAAAGGGAAAATAAAACAAAGAGAACCACACAAGAGAAAAGCTTTGCCTACGGCGATCATGATGAGGTGCTGAGGGTTCAGGAAAATTATTTACTCAACTCTGTGGCTGAGTTAAGGAGGAAGGAGGGGAGGCAAGAGGGAGGGAGCCAGGAGAAGAAACTGTAGGACAGAATGTCTAATATTCTAGCACTTAGGAGCTGCAAAAAGGGTATGAATGTGTGTGTGTGTGTGTGTGTGTGTGTGTGCTATCTATTTTAAAATAATTTTTTAAATGACCTCATAGATTTGTATACACATGCTCAGTCTCTGACAGGCTATGGTAGATTCCAGGGAGAGAGCTTAGCCCTCGCAGGGGAATTGGGGGCTCAGAATGGGAAGCCCACTCACCTTCCACTCATTAGCCTTTGGTACAGCGGATGTTTTCAGCCCATGCACCTATGACGTGTTCTTTTTTTTTTTTTTTTTAAATGTTTATTTATTTTTGAGAGAGAGAGAGAGAGAGAGAGACAGTGTGAGCCGGGGAGGGCAGAGAGACAGGGAGACACAGAATCTGAAGCAGGCTCCAGGCTCCGAGCGGTCAGCGCAGAGCCTGACGCGGGGTCCAAACCCACAAACCGTGAGATCGTGACCTGAGCTGAAGTCAGATGCTTCACCGACTGAGCCACCTAGGCGCCCCGTCTATGACATAGTCTAATAGTTAAATCATCTTTAATTTTTATTTTGAACATTTTCTATACGAACAAAGATGGAGACTAGTATACTCGATTTTATGTACCCATCATTCAGATAGACAACTATCAGGATTTTGCTTCCTCTACTGTTGGTCTCTTTTTTTCTTTGGGTGATCTTGTTGGCAGATCTTAAAGCAACCCCTCCATATCACACGGTTTCCTCCCTACCCGCGTCAGAACACAATGGATGTAATAAATGCGGTTTAAAGAAACAAAGGCTGAGAGGTGAAGCAGTGCACCCTGCCGGATGCGGAAGGACTCCCTGTATGAAATCCCCAACGGTAGTGGTCCCTGCCTCTGCTTGACTGCTCCCAGAGACCAGGAACTCACTACCTGCCCCAGTCTCCTTCTACGTCCATAATGGCCTAGAACTTGGCCTCTCAGAAGGGACAGATACCACCCCACTGTCCCCTTGCTGTCTTGGAGGCACCCGGCAGTGGGCATGGGCAGCTCAAAGCCACAGGGAAACAGGCCAGCTCCTTAGAGGCTGTTCCTCTCCAAAACAAACTCAGAAGCATAAAAGCACACCGTGTATATTCACAGAAACTGGAGGCCACTGCAGCTCAGCTGGCTTGGAAGGCCCGGACAGGCACCCCTCCACCATCACCACCACCGCCCCCCGGGGCCCAGGCCATGTGACACAGGCATTCACTGCCCTGGCAGTCAGGGGTAAATCTTGGGCCAGGACTGGACAGTTGTTCCCCAGCCTGCCTGTGTGCGTGTTGGAATTGCCAGCAAGAAAGATTCAACCTCAGACCCCTAGGCTCCCCTCCAGTCCTCCGAAGCCAGGATTTCCAGGGCTGGCAACTGGGAAAGCCCCCTGGCTGGTTTTAAGGCCGCAGTCGAGTCTGGTGTTTGGGAACCGCTGGGCCAATAAACTCCGAGGCGCTCTTCCAGCTCCAATAGTCCCTTCCAACTCTTAGCCGCCTGCCCTTGCACGAAGATTTTGGCCTTCCCCCACCCATTAGCACGGATGCAACATTCCCACCTGCGGCTGACAGGGCAGCAGGTGATGGCAACTCCCCTTACGAGTGTGCCGGCCGAGGCTCAGAGGAGCACATACGGCCCCCCAAATCCACGGTGCTTTCTGGAACTAGAGGCAGCAGATTCAGAGACGGCATCTTGCCCCCTCCTCCGCACGGTCTTCCCTCCCACCGGGAAGGATAGACACTAACCATTCACCCTGTGCCACTGTTCGTGTGCATTAACTTGCTTTGCCTCGGCAGCACGTATATTAACTCACTGAAAGCTTGCCTCCGTCCCAGGAGGCAGGAGTAGCCTCCTTTGGCAGATGAGGAAACTGAGGCTCGGGGAGGTGAACTAAGCTGGCCAGGGCACACTGCTGGGAAAGGGGCGGAGTGGGCTTCTCACCGGGCAGCCTGGCTTCAAAGCTCGCCTTTCCCCACCACAACACTTGGCGGCCCCCGCGACCCAGCAACCGAGTGAGACATCTGATGTCCCCCGTGGCCTGCTACCAGAAGAGAATGTGCCATTTTATACTGTGCGTCAGAAATGACCCACCGGAAAGCAGACAGCAAGGCCAGGTCAGCCATGCAAGAGCTCACCGGGGGGGAAAGCGTGGGAAAGACTGGGGCAGGAGTAAGAGGGAGCGTGTTCAGAGCGCAGGGCAGGCCTGCCATCTATGAAAGGAGGCGCAGGAAGGAGGGCGGGGAGGAAGAGCCCAAGACCCGGCACAGGCCCCAAGCGCGTCGTGCACCGTGCATCGCGGCCAGGCTGAGGGACGGCCGGAGCGAAGACTGCCCAGGAAAGCGGTCCTGCATCTGGCAAACGTGGCCCACGCTGGTGCCTCAGCTGGGCTCAGCCACCAGCCGGGAGCAGCCCAGGGAGATGGTGGCCTCCGTGTGAATGTGGCTGTGGATCCTGAAGGTGTGGCGGCCAGGGGCAGTCAGCTTACTGCGTCCTGCAGCGAGTTCTCTGGAAGGGAGCTCCGAGTGGCACACCTCAAGGCTGGCGCCCGTGGCCTGACCCAGCGGCCACGGCCTGCCTGTCCCCTCTACCCCTGGGCAGGGACCTCCCCGAGGGCAGGGACGCGAGCTCTGTTCATCTCTGCGTCCCAGCCCGAGGCATGGCGTAGACTAGGAGCTTCATAATCGGCGTATAAGCCTGCGATCAACAGAGCGGCGCTTCCACTGTGATCCTGGCAGAGGAAACAAGAAAGAAAATCAAGTCTGGATGTACTTACTATAGGCCAAGCTTGGAGCCAAGGTCTATAAAATGCCTTTGGGGTTACAAAGGGCTTTCTTGAATTTCTCATGTTGGTTGCGCTCAACCCACCTGAGGGGTAGGTGCCACTCCCACCTCCCGAAGCATAGAGGCTCAGGTGGTGATGACTCTCATCCGAGGTGGTGATGACTCTCATCCGAGGTGGCTCTCCTGACGCCAGACTCTGCCGTGCTCCCGGGCAGGGGCTCCTCCTGGGACAAAGACAGGGAAATCCACGCTTGAGACCTAAAGAAAGGAAGCTTCCTTAAAAACCTTGCCAGGTGCCCCTCACCCTGGCAAGCCCCTCTAACCAAGCAGAAAACCAAGGGGCGGGCTTGATGGGGGCCATGACCAGACAGGTTGGGTGTTCAGGCTCCTGACCAGGCTTGCGGAGACCCGAGCCCCTAACCTAGCTCCTGCCTCACCACGTCCACACTGGGCAAGTCCAGGGACCTCTCTGGCCTCATCTGTAAAGTGGAGTAAATAATTCTTGTCTTATACGTAAACACAAAGCCCTCTGCTCACACCGGGTCTGTGGTGGGTAGGTGGACAGACTGTGCATTTGGTGGCAGGGGACAAACTCCAGGTAACTCTGAACACTGTCAGAATGAGCCCCCTGGTTCCCCTTCCATGGAACATCAGGGCTGGAGGACCACTGGTGAGGATGTAACCAAACGCCTCACCTCACCTCGGAATGCTCCCCAGGACATCCGGGCCCTTCATTGGGTGCATTCTACACGCTCAGCACTGTGTTAGACTTCGTATCCACAACCCCGTTACTCAACTTTTGAAAAGGATATCCCATTACTATCCTTATTTTCGGAAGAAACAGAGGCACAGAGACACTGAAGAACTCACGCAATGGCCCCCAGCCCCCTCTGACTCCAGAGTTCTGTGCCCAGCCAGCAAACTGCTCCCTGGCTGCAATCCTCCCAGGGACTGGGGGCTTGCTCCCTAGGGAGCCTTCCCTGCAGAACTGTGACAGGTACAAGACGTCCTTCTTCTTTCTCCTAACGTGAAGCTGACACTCACTTCCCAGTCACTCCCCTCGGTCTTCACTGGTCCTGCTCCCCCCCACCTTGGGACCACCAGATTCACAAATGGGATCACATTTCATTAAGTACCTCTCTTTCTTTCAAATATTTGAGAAATACCCATCTCATGCCCCCCAGCCCCAGGTGTCTTCGGCTTAACACCCCTGGGGCTTTCAAAAGCCGGTGGGAACCTCCAGAACCAGGAGAGACCTTAAGTGTTATTGTACCTCCAGAGGACCCGGGAGGCTCCTTTCTAAGCGGGGGCAAAAAGAGAATGAAGCTGTTCTTTCTCTTGCCACTCAGCAGGCTTCCTACCCCCCAGGAAGCTGGTCTCCTGGCTCTGACTTCACACCTGGCTGACATTTGACATTTAGAGACCTGTAGACAAGTCTCCTTCTGGGCCCACCAGCCACCTCCTGGCCTGCGGGGGTGCACTGCTGACCTGCCATTGGCAGGAGACAATGCAACTGTTAAAATGTCCTCCGTTCTGTAGGGGCAGAGAGAGAGCAGCCAGGATGAGGCAGGAAGGAAATAAAGAGCCCAGCACAGGGGGTCAGGAAAGCCCCAGCAGGGTCTTGGAGGTGGGCATGTTGAGTGTCCCACTCGGGGGCCCGGGTTTCCCCACAAACCCCTCGTCCCATGCTGTCATTTCCTCTCGGCTTCCCCCAAGTTACTCGGGGACAACCACCCCCACCGCCCCTCTGAAAACCACTATCCCGAAAGCCTCTGCAAGTTAGTGTTTAATGGGTAGAGAATTCCACCTGAGGATAATGAGAAAGTTCTGGAGATGGATGGCAGTGACGGTTGTGCGATGCGAATAACCTTACTGCCTCTATACTGTATACTTAAAAGTGGTTAGTTAAAATGATCAATTTTACATTATGTATATTTTACCACAACTTAAAAGAAAGACAACCCAGGAGCCTGGGTGGCTCAGACGGCTAAGCGTCTGACTTCGGCTCAGGTCATGATCTCGCAGTTCGTGGGTTCGAGCCCCGCATCAGGCTCTCTGTACTGACAGCTCAGAGCCTGGAGCCTGGAGCCTGCTTCGGATTCTGTGTCTCCCTCTCTCTCTCTCTCTGCCCCTGCCCCACTCATGTTCTGTCTCTTTCTGTCTCTTTCTCTCTCTCAAAAAACAAAATAATAAAATAAAATAAATAAAAATAAAAAAAGACAACCCACAGAATGAAGAAAATAATCACAAATCACACACACCCCACTCCCACACACAAAAAGCCTCCCCAAGCTCTGAGCAGGAAGACCAGTGTGTGGGAGGCAAAGACCCTAAAATCCCAAAGCCCCTTCTCCCCTTCCTCCTCCCTGGTAGCAGTCCCGGAGCACGGGGCACCTGTCAGGCCAATGAAGGCTAGGAGACCCAGCCTCTACCAAGAAGGTCCTGGGAACAACTCAAATATCCATCAAGAGGAGAGTGGATAAACACATCGTGGTGTCATCTCGGAATGGAAAGCTCCCCAGCAACTAAAATGAATGAACTAGCCATACATGCAATACCCTGGATGAATCCCGGACGCCCCATGAGGGAGAGAAGCCAGGTAGAGGTGAGAACATAGCAGATTTCCTCCACTGAACTGAAGTCCTAGGACAGGCAAAACTAGCCTGTGATGGTCAAGGTCAGGGAGTAGTCACCTTTGGGTGAGGGGTGACACTGACCGGGAGGGGACCTGAGGGAGATTTCTGGGGGCACTGGGCATGTTCTATGTGTTGATCTAGGTCGCAGTTACAGGGACGTACACATCCGTGAAAACCCGTCAGCTTGGGACTGTAAGATCTGTTGTACTGTGTTCTTTTGTTCACCCCTTGAGTTCCAGCCTAACTTGTTTTAGTTCCTCAAACGGGCCAACGCAGGTCCCCCTCAGGGTCTTTGCACTTGCTGGTCCCTCTTTCTAGAATGCTCTTCCTCCAGAACTTCCTTCCTTCTGTTTAGGCCTTGGGTCAAACATGGCCTCCTTGAGGCCTCCACCTGGAGCCTCCACTCATTCCCTCCCTGCTGCCGTGCACCCTGGGATAGTCCCCAGCACGGCACCCATCACCATCGGATGCTTCCCTTTCTCGGTTTGCTTGTTTGTGTATGTTTCCCCCACCCTACTAGGATGTCGGCTCCCTGAGAGCAGAAACATGCCCATCTGGATTCATATCTTAACTCCACCCACAGCAATGGCTGGCAGACAGCAGTCGTCACTTAATAAGTATTTGTGGCACGAACAGGCCATCTCTGGAGCAGGTCAGATTACGTCCTGCAACTTTACTCTCTTCAAGGTGCTGAGAGGGAATTCATTTTTTGTTTTTTCAGTCATCCTACAAACCTGTAAGACAGGCCTCTATGTGCCAGGCACAACCTGAACTCTCGAGGGGCTCACCATGGAGCACAAGAGAAAGGAGGCCCGTGCCAGACATTTCTAATAGAGTGTGAGGGATGGGCAAAAGGGGCCCGCGCCCAGGGCCGGGGAAACACCCAGAGTGAGCGGCTGGCTCAGCCTCCCAGTTCCCCGGGCAGGGAAAAGTGATGGGCTCTGGGTGTGGCCATGGCTGCCCAAGCCAGCTGAATGAATGTCTGGGTGGCAGGAGGGCCTGTGCTCTGGCAAGAAGCCAGCCCCTTCTAAAAAGCCAGAGAGCTCAACCAAGGCCAGCCAGTGTGCCCCTGCAGGCCCACCACCCACTGCCATGGCAACTTGTCCTGTCAAGCCAGTGGCACTGAGAGCAGGGGGCACAGTGCCAGGAAGGTGACAGGGCATCTGCTGGGCTCCCCTGTCCTGGCAAGGGAGGCACCTTGGCCTGTCTGAACTGTGGCCGGAAGAGCTGAGTGCTGTTCCTGCATTTTTTCCTGTGTGTGTGTATGTGTGTGTGTGTGTGTGTGTGTGTGTGTGTGTGTGTGTGTGGGTAGGTGGGTGTGGGTGTATGCCGTGCCCAAGCGTCAGGCTCTGTGCTGACAGCTCGGAGCCTGGAGCCTGCTTCTGATTCTGTGTCTCCCTCTCTCTCTGCCCCTCCCCTGCTCATGCTCTGTCTCTCTCTGCCTCTCAAAAATAAATAAATGTAAAAAAAAAAATTTTTTTTAAATAATAATAATAAAAGCTGTCATTCACCGAGCATTGATTCCACGCCGGGAACCATTCTAAATACTTTCTACGCATTTCCTCATTCTGGTCTCACAATGACCCTCTGTGGCAAGTGCAAGTCTCACTTTTGCAGAAAAGGAGGCACAGATTGGTTAATGAGCTTGCCCCAAATCTCACAGCTAGTAAGCAACAGAGCCAGGATTAGAACCCAGGCAATTGGGCTCCAATGCCTTAACGATAACCATCGGGAGGAGAGCCTCTCCACAGGACCGAGTCACCTCCTTTTCCCACTTGTCATTGGTTTACCGAGCTCTGCATGGTCACCAAGGCAAAAAAAATGGGTTAGATCTGGTCTCTGGCTTAAGCTGCCACCAGCCCCCTGCAGGAGATGTGGGTAAAAATAACCACGATGCAGAGCCACAAGTGTCCAAGAAGGACAGAGGGCAGACTGGCTCCCACACCTGCCTTTTACATCTCCCCCTGGGGGGGCCCTGGGCCCCGAGGGAACATCCTGGAATGCGAGGGCTGATGATGTTCTGTCCTGGGAGGCCACCTGCTGGACAGACGGCGGAGGTACAGCCTCAGCAGCCAGCCTCTCCTCCCCTCCCTCACAAGGGGTGTTTCTTGGGTGCCCACTGTGAACTCAACATCGTGCTAAGTGCACAGATGCAGAACAACACAGACAGTAAATCCACCAGGCCTGGTGGACTTACAGTCTGGGGGAGGAGGCAGACATAAACCAATAGCCCTCCGAGTCAAGATGTAGCCTCAGCGGCTCTGAAGGAAAAATACAGGGGGATCTGAGGGAGTGTCGGGGGGAGTCATCTTTGGACAGGGTGGTGGGGAGAGGCCTCTCTATGGAGGTCATTTCTTTAAGTTTATTTATTTTGAGAGAGAGAGAGAGAGCGCATGCGCCGGGGAGGGGCAGAGAGAAAGAGAGAGAGAGGATCCCAAGCAGGCTCTGCACTGACAGCAGAGTCCTACTGACGCGGGGCTCGAACTCACGAACCGTGAGATCGTGACCTAGAACCAATTTGGCTACACCGTGCCCCACGGCCCAGGCTTGGCAGGTTCCGCGGTGGGTGGGGGTGATGGGGGGGAGGCACTCTTGGGGGTGAGGGAGTGACCGGGAGGCAGGGATTGTGGGGAGGCAGCACCCATCAACGAGTTGGCTGTGAGGAGAAGAAGCATCTGGAAGGGGGTGGAGGCAGCTGTGAAGATGGGGTGTCAGGGCGCTGATGGGATGAGGGGCCAATGTTGGCAGGGCTGCGGGACCCAGCGGCTTTCCAGAACCTCTTTCTTCTGCTCCACCCCGTTTCACCCTGGTTTCCGCAGCCACCCCTGTCATGCCCGCCCCTCCCTCTGATGAGGAAAACACGAGGGCTCTGCCCAAGCTGGCTCCTTCCACAGCGGGCAAAGGGGGCGGGGGAGAGGGGGAGGCAGTGGCAGGATGTTTGGAGTCACGGGAAGCCCAGAATCATGGCGAGGTCATGTAAGCCCCTTGACCGGGTCTGGGTGCCCTTCCCTCCTTGTCAGGCTCCCCATCTCCATTAGTCCCTGACCCCCACGCACCCTGGGCAGCGTGACGGTGGCCAGCGGACCGAGGAGGTACCCAAGAGAGATCATTTGTTGCAGGGGCCTGAGCCTCATACTGTTGGGGGAGGGAGGCTTTAAGAGAAAGAATACAAAAGTACAAATACAAAAGAGGGTAGGGGGAGCCTCAGAAGGGTCTGAAACTTACACTTCACTGGCCTCAGGGTAACTCCATAACCTCAAGCAAGGGGCCTGACCTCTCAGGGCCCATCCTGTAGAGCTGTGAGCACCAGCGGAGACAACCCCGCGTTGTCGCTGGGTCAGCCTCCGGTGCGCTGGGGCACGGTGCGGCACCTGCTATTGTCGCCTGGGCTCCCCTGTGGCTGGAGGGCAGTGGGGAGGGCCCCTGCTCTCCCTGAGCCCAGGGGTGGCAGCAGCTTCTGGGGTAGGAAGCACTGAAGAGGACAAAAGGGGGGTGGGGGGGGTGTGACCCACCCTGACTGTCCTGCCCCCACTCCAGAGCCAGCCTGGCACCAAGTGGGGGCTCTGCACATGGCCCTGACTAGGACTTCATCCTGCCGGTTCCGTTTCACAGAACAGGTACATGCCACGCCTCCAGGCCAGCAGCAGGAGAATTAGGCTACTGGACAGAGGCCCAGGGTGGGGATGGGGCGGTGGGAGGGGCACACATCCAGCTGCCCCCACAGCCCTGACCCCCCTGCTGCCCAAGCGGGGGCTCACCTCGGATTGCCCCCGTTTGGTGGGGCTCCCGGGACCCGCAGGGCCGGGGAGATGCCCCAGGGGGGCACCGAGTTCTGGGCGGAACCCACAGGGCAGCCACGGCTGCCAGCGGGCTCAGGTTGGGACTTGGGGAGGGAGCGTTCCCCGCCAGAACGGCCCCGGGGGGACACTCACCGCTGCCTCTGGCCTCCTGTCCCCTGGCACGCTGCAGCAGCTGGGCCTGCTGGCAGAGTCACTGGGGTGGTCCTTGGCATGCTCCCCACCTCCGCGGCCCCGGGAGCGGATCCCGCAGGGCGCCTGCGCTCATCACTTCCTGGCCTTCGCCGTGACGTCTGGGCGTGTCAGCTGTACCCACACAGTGCCAGACGTGCGAGGCCGACCTCCCCCTCACACCCCTTTAAGACCCTCTCCACAAACACAGAAGTGAACCAGAGGCAGGCACTCAGGCTAACGGGCACAGGTTTGACTCCTCCAAAGCGGGGGCTCCTTTCCTTTGCCTGGGCCACCTCCCTATGACAACAACCAACCAACCTTCGTGTGGAAAGCAAGCTCTCTGACAAGGAAAGTGCCCTTTGTGGCCTCATTTATTAGCACCCGTTGTACACAGGGCACTGGGCGCAGGGTCAAAGGAGACTTCTGTCCCCTGGCAGCTCATAGCCTAAGAGGAGGTGCGTAACAGGGGGCATGGTGTAAGGGCCCTGGAACCAGGCCAAATGCAGAAACAGGCTCCATGAGGCCATGTGCCCTGGCCAAGGCCACATGTTGGTCTGGGTTGAGCTGAGAGATCTTAGGTGTCCCAACTCCCTTCCCCTCCCCGCAAACTACCACAAGTGTAATTGGTACTAATTTAAACCAAAACCTTCTCCCCGTGCAGGCCCCCTGAGGGTCGTGAGTTTCTTGGAGGGATGCCGCCCAGGGCAGGGCCCTGTAGGTCTCTATTACCAGTCCCTTCAGTCCTGCTAGGGCAGCTCAGCACCTGAGGCAGGTACAGGCAGAAACAGGGTCCTGGGATCTTAAATCTTCCCAGAAGGGAAAGAACATGGTTCTGAGGGTGCAGTCCACAGGGAGGACGGACAAGGGGAGCCAAGGGATGGGGTGGGGATGTGAGGGGTCTTATAGATTTATAACATCTCAAATCATGGGGACGATTACCCAGTCCCTGTCCCCCAAAGATGCGAATGTGGTAAGTGGGCAGCCAGGCACAGTGCCACCTCCTGTGTCTGTCGCCCTCGCACCGGAGTGAAGGAAAGACCGGAAGAGCACCCTGGGGTCTTAGCGCTTTGTCCTCTTCCAAATGATAGGATAGAGCATGAGGGTTAGCATCAAAACGGACCTGGGCTCCAATACCAGCTCAGCTGCTTAGTACCGACTTGAACTCGGGCAAGTGTTTAAGCCATCCAAGCCTCAGTTTTTCCATCAGTAAAATGGGAATAATTACACTTACAGAATATAATGTGAGGCATGTGTCCAAAACACTCAGCACTATGCCTGGCACAAAATTGGTAAACAATTGCTTTCCAGCATGTTTTTCCATCTATGGAATGGACACACATTTGGTATAGCCCCCACCTCACCCCTAATTCCCAGGTGTCTAGAGTGTTAGTAGCCACAGAATGAAAGATGCTGAGAGTGGGTGGTGGGTGAGAATGTTTTCGAGTTCCTTCCATTGAATTATCTGCTCCGTGAAGACTCTTCCTGCCCCATTGGGTCTCTGGTTAATCATATTAGCTCTCCTGGGCTCTCCTGGGAAAGCCAGGTATGTGCATCTCCCCTCAACTTGCCTTTGAAGTCTGGGGCCCTTTGATGTGAGTGGGGGAGGCACCAGCCTGGGATTTGGCCAGCCTTGTGGTCAGCAGCTAACGGGGCACAGGGCTTGGTGGAGTTTGGAAATACAAGTCCCCCCACCCTGCCTGAGTTACCCCAAGCGCAGGCTTTGACGTCAGACTTCCCGGGACTGGGATCCCAGCACTGCTTTTAACGACAATGCACCCAGCCCCTCTGAGCCTCAGACCCCTCAATTGTAGAGAAAGCCGACAACAGCGCCACGCTTGTGGGTTTGTGGAAAGACAAGAGAGAGAAAGAAAAAAAAAAAAGACAATGAAATAAATGGTGCTGTTTTCCGTCTCACTTATTAAGACTCGCCAAGTGAATCTATAGAGCTGGCGGACTTTGATGTTCCAAAAGTCTTAGTGCCCTTTGAAGCTTTAGCGGAAGTATAGTCTGTTACATACACTTCTATTCCAGAACCATAAATGCTACAACTTTACAAAGAACATTGCAGCTTAATTTTCTTTTACGTGTAGTTAGTCTTACGGATTTTGAATAATAATGTTCATATTTCGAAGGTTTCTTATGTTTGCATCCATCGTCACAACCGTATTTTCCTTTTTTTTAAATACTTTCTGAAGTAATCCCTACACCCCGACGTGGAGCTCGAACTTACAACCCGGAGCTCGAGAGTCACATGCTCTGCTGACTGAACCAGCCAGCTGCTCCCGTTGTTACAACTGTAGTAAGGTATGATTGATACACAACAGCTGCGAATATTTGAAGTGTGCATTTCGGTAAGCTTTGACATACTACACAATCATCCCTATAATCAAGACACTGAATGTATTTATCACGCCCACACGTTCCCTTGTGCCCCTTTGTAATTTCTCCGTCTCTCCTCTCCTCCTAGACAACCCCTGAGCCACATTCTGCACCGCTTCTCTGCAGTCACTAGTTTGCATTTCCTAAAATGGGACAGAAATGGGGCGCCTGGGTGGCTCAGTCCGTTAAGCGGCCGACTTCGGCTCGCGTCATGATCTCGCGGTGCGTGAGTTTGAGCCCCACGTCAGGCTCTGTGCTGACAGCTCAGAGCCTGGAGCCTGTTTCGGATTCTGTGTCTCCCTCTCTCTGACCCTCCCCCGTTCATGCTCTGTCTCTCTCTGTCTCAAAAATAAATAAACGTTAAAAAAATGTTTTTTTAATGGGACAGAATTGGAATCAAACAGTATACACTATCTTTTGTCTGGCTTCTTTAAGTCAGCATCATTATTTTGAGAGCCATCCTCATTGCCTGTTTCAAGTTAATTGTCAAGTAGCATTCCGATGTACAGATATGCTACTATCTGTTTATCCAGTCACCCACCGATGGACATTTGGGTTGTTTTCAATTTCAAGTAATGAAATTTTCATGTTGTGTTTTTTGGGAGATAGCAAATGTTGACTGAAACGACAAAATTAAATTTAAAATGCCTTATTAAAAATCCACGAAACCAAATAAGTACAAGAGGAATTTAAATAATTACACTTATCAAAGGATGGTTTTTGTAAGTTTCTATCATTTATACTTTTGACGTGGTTAACATTTCAAAGAGCACTAAAAGTGCACCCTGACTCTTGGGGGTCCCTTTATCTTTACTAAGCGCTCCAGGGGATTACTGCGATCAGTTTAGGGAGACCCCAAGTCGTAGTGCACATAGATCTCTCAGCATAGCCCATGCCTGGCACCCGGGGGGCACTCCCTAAGCACTCCTTATTCCCACAGTATGTGCTCCCTTGAGTGCTTGCCCTTAGTTCTGATTCTTTTCCTTGCCCTACACACACACACACACACACACACACACACACACACACACTCACTCGCACAGGCTCTCCAGCCCCAGACTAGGTTGTGTCATCCAACTCCAGCCCAATTTCAGCACCAGTGAGTCTCAGTGGGAGGACATAGGGAGGTGGGAGGCAGGAGGCAGGGGTGGCTGGCTGGGCTGTGGGAATCTCTGAGAAGCTTCCCCGTGGGAGGAGAGGGATCCTCCTGGTGGTCTCTTTGTTTGTTTCCCAGGGCGGGCTGAGCCTTCACCTCCTGACCCTGTGGGAAGCACAAGTTGAGTCTGGGCTCTACCCAGGAGGGGTTGGGAAGGAGAGCCGGGGCTGGAGGGAGCATGAGACCCCGAGTCAGACAGGCCTGGCCCCTACCAGCTGTACTACGTCAGGCTGGTCCCCCTCTATGAGGGTGATGCCAGCCTTGCTCAGATCACGCAGCTCGTGAAAGGATCCGGAGCCAGAATGGAAGTGAGAGGGTGGCATACAGGACTCCCTAACGTGAATCGTGGCCCTAAGGAGCCAGGAGCACTAAGGAGGCATTCTGTTGCTGATGTAAAACATCAGCATGCTAAGAGAGGGATACTGAGCATTTATTGAACATCTACTAAGATCCCCCACCACCACCACATGCTGAGGACAGTGAGATGGACGAACTTGGAACCAGAGGAAGCTGGTGACCTGTGGGGCTTACCTGTGGCCACCGGATCAAGCAGCGTCTCCCCATCCTTGCTATCTTACCTCTATGCCCCCCAGTCCAGGGACCGGCTTCAACGTATTCACTCAATAAATATGTACTGAGCACTTCCATGTGTAAGAACTGTGCCAAGCCCGGGGGGTTCAGTGGTGAACTGAACAGACAGTGGATCTGGCTTAACGCCCAGAGCGGGAGGGAACAGACAAAAATGAACAGCACCGAACAAATCGATTTCTGAGCACGGAAGAAAGGAACATGGTGATATGACAGAGTGCAGGAGGTCAGCTGAGATGGGGTAAGCAGGGAGAGGCCTCTCTGTGCAAGGGGGCTAGGAAATGACTGTGTTGGGTGTGGTCGTGTCCAGTGTCACTTCCAGGATCAGAATAACTTAGGGTCCAGCATAGCTTTACCACTTGCTAGGCGTTCGGTCCTGAGCAAGCTCCATGCCAGTTTCTTCACCTGTGAAATGGGAGTAAATATCCAGTCTGTTTCACAGGGATAGGAAGGGTAAATTACATAACGCAAGCACATTATGGTAAGCACTTACTAAATAATAGATTATTTCTAGCTTATCCAGCCTGGGCCGGGTACCCACAGTCTGTGGCTTAGTCCCTGTGGAGAAAACTCTCGAGTCCGTGTCTCCTAACTGATTCCAGAGTGTCTTTTTCTCATCCAACCTACAGCAGGGGTCTCAAACTCATATGTCCTGGGGGCCGGGCAGATGGGTGTAGTACGTTAAGGAGAGCTGGGGACTGTGGCGTGTAGAGAACAGACCCTGCCTAAAGAAAGCAGCTACTATTCAGCTTTAGGGAACACTTGCCACGTTGAAATGAGGGTCAAGACCTTTCCAGTTCTCAAATGATGAAATAAAACTATTTTATTCAGGGGCATCTGGCTGGCTTGGTCGGTAGAGCATGGGACTCTTGATCTCAGGGGTGTGAGTTTGAGCCCCACGTTGGGTGTACAGATTACTTTAAAAAGAGGCAAAACTATTTTATTCAAAATCGAAAGCATTTTTTTGTGTTGGCGATTTAAATAAAAACGTTGCAAAACATTGTTGGGAGTAGACAAAAGAGTGCTATAAGCCAAGGCTGGCCACAGGCATGGTTTGTAACGTCCACTTAGCGCCAAACCCTTTGCTAAGGAGGAAGAATGCAAAGTGAGCCAGGCAGCAGGCTCCCTGGTGGAAAACTCCTAAGGGTTCGAGGACCTCAACCTTCAACAGAGAATGGCTCGGATCAGAGCCTGCAGGGGGCGAGAGACCACGTAAGAAGGCCCTTGTGGAAGAGGAAACCGTTAAGCTGGACACTGGGATAAACAGGAGTGTCTTGTGTGAATGAAGAAGGGGCAAAATTACTCTGGACTGAGGAAGAATGGCTTTGTACTTTGGGGGAAGGGTCGGTATTTCCATGGGGCTGGAGTGCATTTGGGGAACAAGGGCATTGTGGGGGCGGGGAGGGCGGGGTCTCTATCTCCAGATCACAGACAGCCACAGTGGAAGCCAAGAGCCTGTGTTTAGAGCCACCATTTCCACTATTGGATTCATTCATCTATGCCGCAAATCACAGCAAGCAAAGTTCAGCCATGAACCAGCGGCTAGTGCCTCAGGAGAAGTGAGTCAGGAGCCATCCCTGCTTCTTGGGAATTCACAGTCCAGTGGCAGCCACTGAAGAGAATTTGGGCAACCGATCTATCAGTGTCATACTTAGAAGTGTCCTCTGCTCAACTGCTGGGGAGTTGGTGAGAGGTCTACAGAGGAAGGGACTTTCGAAAAAAAATTTTTTTAATTGTTTACTATTTATTTTGGAGAAAGAGACAAAGCGTGAGAGACAAAGAGAGAGAGGAAACAGAATCCGAAGCAGGCTCCAGGCTCTGAGCTGTCAGCACAGAGCCTGACGCGGGGCTTGAACCCAAGAACTGTGAGATCATGACCTAAGCCAAGGTCAGATGCTTAACCGACTGAGCCACCCAGACACCCCGAGGAAGGGAGTTTTAAGAGGTGTGTGGTAATTAAGCAGTTCACCAGGGGGATACGATGGAAACACGCATGCAGAAAAAGGGGCACGTGAAATGCAGAGGTGTGCTGGGAAAGTAAGATAGCCAATGTCACACTGGCACATAGAAAATGCTCATTAAGGGGCGCCTGGGTGGCTCAGTCCGTTAAGCATCCGACTTCGGCTCAGGTCATGATCTCGCGGTCCGTGAGTTCGAGCCCCGCGTCGGGCTCTGTGCTGACAGCTCAGAGCCTGGAGCCTGTTTCAGATTCTGTGTCTCCCTCTCTCTGACCCTCCCCCATTCATGCTCTGTCTCTCTCTGTCTCAAATAAACATTAAAAAAAAAATGCTCATTAAATATGTGCAGCACTGAAATGCCTTCTTGCCTAGCCCCCCGAGAAAATCTAGCTTTTGCAGTTAACCTGCTGTAGACTCACTGGAAGAAAAGCAGGTTTGTTCAACGAATGAATCCACAAACTGCCAGATGCGACTCTGCCTCCTGGCAGCCTGACCTCACGGCCCCAGCACTTAACCATGCCACATATGTTACTCATGTAGAGGAAGGGTGTGGAACAGCCTGATGGAAAGCATTCAAGAACCGCGAGGGACTTTGCTCTCCCTCCTCCAGGCAGCTGGAACGACCCTAAGAGGTTATCTCCCAGGTCAGGTAATCCGTCGGCCAGTCCGTCTGGGGCAGGGGAAGCAAGAAGGTGTCATTCCCCGCCTGGGAAGAGGGCAGTTCTGGTCCTTCCTGCAGGAAACAGATCCTGGACGGACAAATACCCTTTAAAAATGAGAAGGAGGACCGTTAGCCTTTGTCCCGAAGAGGTGACAGTTTCGGTTTCTTCTGGGGTGCCAGAGCTGCAGAAAGATCCGTGACGGATGGGCTTTGACAGAGTGGCTCTTGCTGGTCAGAGAGCTATTCCAGGCCCCTACGTGGCTCTGGGCCAATAC
This sequence comes from Neofelis nebulosa, assembly GCF_028018385.1. Classification (NCBI taxonomy): domain Eukaryota; kingdom Metazoa; phylum Chordata; class Mammalia; order Carnivora; family Felidae; genus Neofelis; species Neofelis nebulosa. The sequence continues at coordinate 35,901,252 of NC_080794.1, read as the reverse complement.
ACATCAGGAAGGAGCTCTGTCTGCCGCTCCTGGACCCTGGGAAAGGTAAGACTGAGAATTTTTTAAGTCCTAGTACAAGGCACACGTTCACCCTCTCATCTATGGGGAAGCAGTAAAGCTCAAAGCACCGGTTTAGGTGATAAGCAGAGACCTGCCCTTCACGTACTGGCTGTTCCCACCTGTAAATTTGTGGCCTTGAGCCAATTACCATGTTTCTTCTGAGCCTCTGTTTTCTCATCTCTGAAGTAGGGGTGATGATAAAATCAGCTCAGTGATTAGCAGAGTGCCAACTGCTTTAAGCACTCAATAAATGTTAGCTGTTGCCGTCATCATTCACTTTAGCTAAAAGGTTTATCGAGGACCTCCCATGTGTCACGTAGTGCAAGGGACACAGGATGAATAAAGCGTTCTCCTTAATTTCAAGGAGCTCCTGGTCCACTATGAGAAGTAGATGTATCTTCTTTGTTGTTCCTTTCCCAACCTTGGTGGGTAAAGACTGCTGAATGTCCCTGTTGAAACAGGGACCACCTGGATTCTGGGTCACGTGGGGACTGGGGAGCTCTGGATTTGGGGGAGGCGGATTCCTGTACCTCTGTCTAGCTATAGGCACTCCCCTGTGTTGCCATTCTTGGTTCCCATGTCCTTGTCAGGGGTTTCCCTTGCACTAACCACAATCTGTCATTGTTTTTTTATCTGTATATTCACAACCCGCAGGAGGGTTGCCTTCTGCCTCTGGGGTAGGGTCTGACGCGAGGGCTAGGACCAACAATCCAGAACCGGCAAGCTCCCACGCTGGGAAATTTGAATGCCAGCCATGGAGCATAATAATATCCACACACATAAGGATTTACAAATACACCGGGGTTTGGAGTCCGCAAGGCACTTTCACAATGGTTTCATTTAATCCATATGGAAGGAGGATCTCCAGTAATGTTTTATAGATGAGGAACCTGAACCCCGGGAGCGGGGGTCCAAACCGTGACAAGAATTCCAGGCCACCCAGGTTCTCAAGGTTGTCTGGTAAGGATCATGGGGTGCTTGTTAAATACGTAGATGGCCAAGCCCTCTCCCCAAATTCTAATTCTAGAGGTCAGGAGTCAATAGTTTAACAAACACCCCCGGGTGACACTTGTCTTGGGGGCAAGTCCGGACACAGTGCCATTCCCTGATTTACTCATTTAGCGAAGATTTTTGGGATCCCAACTGTAATGTGTACAATGGTGAAAACACAACACACAAGGCGGTCCTTAGCTTTACGGAAACTAAAAGTTGCTGGTCCCATGGTTTGCGGCTCCCCCTCGCTGTCCCCGCCCCTCCCCCACTCTCTTCCCGGTGACAGTGAGGTTCCTTCCTGCTGGGTGGACCAGCTCCACCCCAGCTACCTGCCCCCCCCTTCCGCCCCCCAAGTTTGGAGCTCCCAGCTGAACCTGCTGGGCCTCCTCCCACTGTCTGTACCTGCTCCGGGCCGAGCCTGTGGTTCTTTGGAGCTGGAGCGTCCTGTGAAAGGCCTGGACGTGGGCCCAGCACAGAGCATTTCAGTAAATGTCGCCCAGGCTAAGAAAGGACGTGGGGAGGAGGAGCCCTCCTGTGCTGAGGGAAACAGCTGGGGCCTGACAAGGGGCAGGGATTTATATTTCTTTACAGGTAGTTCCAGCTCTGATGCGACGGCACCCGGAAGGGAGGCCGCATGAGGATCACTCCCAAGCAGCTGAGGAAAGCAGGGCCCAGAGAAAGGGAAATGAGAGGCCCTGAGCTGAAACCCAGGTCCCCCGGGGGGCAACTGCCAGGCCACACAGGGACTGCAGGCCCTGGACAACACAGGACACACCTTTCTCCTGAAATCACTGGGATGACGCCCACCACACGTGCTCCACTCTCAGGGGCCGGGATCACCCTGTTAGCTATGCCCCGGGCTCCGGCTTCTGCTGAAACACTTCCCCTTTCTGATGGAGAAGTCTGTCCTTCATCCTGGTCACTTGTGCCCTTTGCCTTCTAGGGAACACTTCCATCCCTGTCTGAGGCAGGTCCCCAGGGGCCTTCCTCTGGAGCTCACCTTCTTGGTTCCAGCAACTCCCAGTACCGTCACCCCTGGTTTCCCAGAGCCATCCAGACAGGCCCTGCCAGTTAAGGCCAGGAGTGCTCCAGGAGGCCATCTGGGTGAGGGCCCGGAAGGCTGGCACCTGGCCAGGCTGGGGGCGGGGGGGGGGGGGGAAGCATCGCAGGTCAGCCTGGGGCCTCACCTGGCCTGAGAGCCTCCAGGATGCACTGTCATTCCCTACCTGCTGCTGTTGAGCCAGACATCCATTTGGAGCTTGGAGAAACAGGAAAGGGCAGGGATCCGAGGTTAAGGCAGAGCAAGGAAGCCACAATTGTGACCTGCCAGTTTGAGGGTGAGGAGTTTACCAGGGCCTCAGAAACATGGCCTGGAGTATCTAAAGTAGTAGAGTGCCAGGGTCCTCAAACGCGGCAAACTAGAGGGTCGCGGGACCTAAGGGCTCCTCTAGCTCAGCGGGTCTCCTCCCTCCCAGGCTCAGGTCTGGCCCTCCCGCAGCAGGTGGTCCCTCTGGGGGCCACCCCCCTGGATGGGGTGGGGGGGGGGGGAGGTACAGGATCCCAAGGCTTCCCCCAGGGAAGGAGGGAGAGGGCGGGGCGGCAGCGAAGGCCCAGGATAAAAGGGGGCGGAGGCGCCGTCCGGGCCCAGCCAGCCCACCATGCAAGCCCCCCGTCTGCCCTGGTTCTTCCTGCACGCCTGGTGGGCCCTGCTCCAGGCGGGCGCCGCGACCGTGACCCCGTCGCCCCTCCGTACGCGGGGGCAGCCCTCGTCGCCGTCCCCTCTAGCGTACATGCTGAGCCTCTACCGTGACCCGCTGCCCCGGGCGGACATCATCCGCAGCCTGCAGGCGCAAGGTAGGCTGCGCAGCCCCGCCGAGCCCCGGGGGCGCCTTGGGACTCCGGAAGGGCGCTGGGAAATGCTGCGGGAGGGTGGCTCCGGGCTGGCGACCCCGCCGCTGAGGGCGCTCTGCGCTGGGAGGGAGGAGCATAGGGGGTCCAGGTCTGGGGTGGCACCGGCGTCGGCACTGGCTCGGCGCGCAGGGTCGGCGGGTGGAGGGGATTCTGGCATCGGGAAGGGCCCCGGGGCGGAGACCCCTGCGTTCTGGGCCTTGGTTTAGGGTGGGAAGAGCGCAGCGCTGGAGGGTGGGAGCCCGATTGCGCCAGTCGACGATGCGGTCTTGTTCAACTACGTAACCTCCGGGCGCCTCGGTTTGCGCTTCCGTGAAATGGGGACAGCAGTCCCTCCCTTATAAAAGTGTGGCGAGCGCCAGGTGACAAAGCACATAAAACGCTTAGCACAAAACCAGGCGTGGTAATAAAGTGGTCGTTATTATTGCTACATACGTTCTGTCGAATTTCTTTTCGCGCGTCAGGGTGAATGGATGCCGGAGGCTGACAGCGAACTTCGAAACCCAGCACCGAGCGCGTAACAAACATCCGGGATTATAGTTCAGAGATACGGCACTAGAGGCGGAGTGCCCCGAAGTCGGGAACTGAGGCAGGCTTGGGGACTCGAGTCCAGGCTGGGAAGGTGCCAGTGTCCCGAGTAGTACCGGGGTCGGGGCCTAGATTTGGTTTGGGGAAACGCTCAGCGACCGTGGTGACGCGGGTGTTTCACCCTCGGAGTCGGGGCAGGGCGTTCTGGGCATCGGGCGCGACGGACAGGTGGGTGCTGAGTGGAGGGACCCTTTCCGCGGGGGTCCCCTTGCCCCATGCAATCCACATCCTGACTCCTGGGGTCGGGGGCAGACCCCTGCCGCCCTGCGCCGGCCTGTGCCTCCCTCTGCCGGCTGGGGCCAGACGGCCCTCCCCCACGCTGGGGCGCAATCCACATCCGATCATCTGACCTAATTGGCCACCCGCCAGCCCTTTGGTCGGGTGCGGGGGTGGGGGCTCTTAGCTCCCTGGCCTGCCACGTCTGGGGTCAGACAGCCGATGACCCCTCTTGAAGGGTCATCTGGGGATCAGCCAGATTTAGGGACACCCGAGGGGCTAACCCGAGGGGCTTGAAAATTACTGGAGGGCTCTGCTCAGTCCCTCTACCGGAAAGCTGGTGTGGGGAGGAGGCTGGGCAAAGGAGCAGAGAGTGCCCTTCTTCAGTTCACTCTCTCCTTCTGGAGAGTTCCGGAAGGTTCGTGGTGGTTTGAGAGTCTGGGAGACTGGAAAACTGGGTTCAGTTCCCTCAAACCCTGCTTCCCAATTCCTGGTGTATCCCTTGCAGAACCAGTTTCCCCTTTTGTAAAACCGGGGGCTGGCTTTCCTTCTGCCTCATTTGTGTGTGAATGCGGCAAAATATACATGACAAAACCTACCATTTTACTGTTTTTAAAATGTACAGTGACTTTAAGCACGTTCGCAGTGTTGTGAACTGGTTTCAGTTTTTGAAAGCAGCCAGAGGAGCCTGCCTGGAGGGACATGGGTGGAGAAGGGATGGTCTAACCGCTCCTTTCCCTCTTGGGTTTATCTGTCATGCCGCACCTGTAAAGCGGGAAACGGGGTGTTGGAGTCTAACCAGATTGCGTTTGCATCTTCGTATGTGGCTGTGGACCTTCAGTTTTCTCTCATCTGCGAAACCGTGATAATGGTGGGGAGGATTCAAAGAGACAATGCTTGGCCGGGGAAGCAATGAGTGGCAATTAACTGCTAGTTTGTAATAATGTAGAGTGGACACTTAGCGTCATACCCACACCCTCCTTTCCTACGGAGCCCGGAATCCTAACTCGGCCTCAGCATCCTGTTTGAGGGTGAGGGAACCCCCAGGGCATGGGCCCAACCACTTTCTTCTTTAGAATTGGACGCGGGTCAAGAATATCCCTGGGGCCTGTGTGGCCGATTCTGTTGAGTTGCGTGGATAGGTTTCAGGGTGTCCACGAACCCTTTCCTGATACCTGATACCAACAAGTCACATTTGCTGTAGAAGTGGGAGATGCTTTCTTTCCTGGGGAGAGCATTCTTGGCTTGTAGCAAGCATCGGTGACCCCCAAAAGATTAGGCACCCCTATCCTAACAAGAACCGGAGACCGATCTAAGAGAACCTATCAGCACTGTGTCCCAAGGACCCCTTGGCTGGGGGTGGGGTCATGGAGTCAGAGACTCCGCCCCACTGGGAAGGAGCGCTCCACACACATTGTCCATCCTGGTAATGGCTGACTTTGCTCTTCTGTCCGGGTCTTTCACTACCTATCTGGACACCTTCGTTTCTAACCTTGGACGTCCGCAATAATAAGGAAGTGGTTGATGACAGCTGACACCTATTGCACGTTGGTTGTGCTGGGCCAAACACTTTCTGCACATTATCTCAGTGAATCCTAACACTTCTGTGAGGTGATACTGTCACTGGCTCCCTTTTGCAAAGCAGGAAACTGAGGCCCAGAGAAGGAAACTAGCCTGCCCAGTGTTAAACAGCAAGTGGCAGGATTTGAACCATCACAGGAGGCACGAGAGCCCCTGCTCTTGATCACTGAGCTGGAATGTCTTCCTCTAAAAGGCCGTTTGTGGATACTTGAGATGAAAAGTCTTTAACTCCTGGTGCAGGTGGCCAGGAGTTGTTACACGTCCCACGGAATCCCCAGGTGGCTAGGGGGTGCTGCAGTGGGCAATGGGTAATGCAGGCCTCCTCCCCACACCTCCAGGGAGAGTTGCTAGCCAGGGGCGGGTTATTGCCCCCTACAGGTGCTAATGAGGAGGGAAGTGGAAATTAAGTGAAGAGCCTCTGGGGATGGGCTCGGAGAAGCTGCCAGGAGGCTGAAGCTGGAAACTGCTTCCTTATAATAATGCAGGCTGGATTTCTCAGGGAAATTCACTTACATCATGTCACCAAAGATGCTCTAGAAGGCAATAAAAAAAGGAAACTGTCGTGCGGTCTGCCCAGAGTGGACCCAAATCGGAGATCGTCACTACCCTTGAGATCTGTTCGCAACAGGGTTAGTGTTTTTATTCTAAGGAATGAATAATCCCTGGCTTTTATTTAGCAACAGACGGTCAACCCTCTTTATTTCCATGAAAGCTTGTGATGAGGCCGCGATGGGCAGGGCATGACCATTCCCATTGCAAAGGAGAGGAAACTGGGCTCAAACAAGTTCAAGGTCACTTTTAGCATGCGCACATACATGCTATTCCCAGATATTGGGCCAAATTAGTCCGGGACTAAGATGAATGGAACACGCTTCCCCATTCTGTTTCATCCATTTTGGGTTTTGTCATCTTGGGGAGGGGGCTGGGACCAGGCTGGGGGCTGTGTGTGTGCAGGCTGTGTCTGCCCCAGGTGTGTGAATGACCTGACAGGGGCGGTGATGAGCACCTTGCAGGTAGATGGGAAAGCCCACTGGTTGGAAAACTGCCAGGTCAGTGCAAAGTCATGCTTAGAATGCCTACAGAACCCTATGTGTGAGGCTGTCAAAAACCCCGGAAGTTTCTGCCTCCATCTTTAGGAATAGGTGGAGGAGAAGTTGGCCGGCCTTGGGCTTCTGTTGCCTGGGCCTCCCAAGAAGGATCGGGGCCTTTCCACGTGCCCGTGAATCAGGCCACCGTTTCCAATGAGAAAACGGAGTCTGGGGAGCTCAGGGTCACAGGGTGAGGGGAAGCCCAGGGTTTAGGTCAGAAAGCTCAGGGTTTGGCCAAAGAGCAGGGAGAACGCATCCAGCGTCTACCAGCTGTTCTCTGGCTGTGGGGTGTCTTAGCGGGAACAGCAGAACCGGGATTTGGAGTGTGGGCTTTGCGGTTGGGCAAATCTGGGTCAATTCTTGGCCCCGCCACCTCGTGCAGGTAATTTAACCTCTCTGAGCCTCGATTTGAATTGGACTAAAATGGACTCCACATTCCCAACTCGTAGGGTTGGGGTGAGGATTGAGAGGGTCCCTGTCAGGTGAAGGCTGCAACATGAGCTCTGGGGAGCATACAGGGGGCCCCCACTCACCCTGCTTCCTTCCTGGTTTCTCCCCACCCAGATGTGCACGCCGATGGGCAGAACTGGACCTTTGCTTTTGACTTCTCCTTCCTGAGCCAAGCGGAGGATCTGGTGTGGGCCGAGCTCCGGCTGCAGCTGGCCGGCCCTGTGGACCTTCCCCCTGGCGTGCTGCCCTCCATTGAGATTTTGCACCAGCTAAAGCCGGATGCGGAGCAGGACCCAGCCGACTGCCGGGAGCGTCTTCGGATGGACTCGTTCACTGTTCCTCTGTCCCAGATGACCTTTTCCTCAGGCAGCATGGTCCTGGAGGTGACCAGGCCTCTCTCCAAGTGGCTGAAGCACCCTGGGGAGCTGGCGGAGCAGGCGTCCAGTTTGGCCAGAGAGTGTCCGCAGCGGCCTCCCGTGCCGCCGGTCGCCAGTGCGCTCCTCGTGCTCTACTCCAACCTCTCCCCGGAGCAGAGGCGGCTGGGTGGCTCCACCTTGCTGTGGGAGGCGGAGAGCTCCTGGCGGGCCCGAGAGGGACAGCTCTCCCAGGAGAGGGGCCGGAGGCACCGCCGGCACCACTTGCCGGACAGAAGCCAGCTGTGTCGGAAGGTCAAGTTCCAGGTGGACTTCAACCTCATCGGATGGGGCTCCTGGATCATCTACCCCAAGCAGTACAACGCCTACCGTTGTGAGGGCGAGTGTCCTAACCCTGTGGGGGAGGAGTTCCATCCCACCAACCACGCATACATCCAGGTGCGGAGCCCTGCCAAGGGAGGGGAGGCAGCGGGCTCTGTGGGAGAAGTGGCCATACTGCCGGATCGGGGGACAGGACTCGAGCTCTGCTATCCCATTGCTGTCCATTCATTAACTTATCCAAGCACCAACAGTGTGCCAGCTGCTGTGCTGGGATATAGGGATGGCCTGTGGCACCAGCCTCAGAGGGGCCTACGAGGAGTCATGCCCCACCGGGTAACCTCGAACACCTCCCTCCCTTAGGACTTCTTCCTTGTCTTTTCATAAAATTAGGGGTGGCGGGGTATAGACTAGAAGGTCTCAGCTTCCCTTCGGCCCTGATTTCTAGGAAAGGGACTTCAGAATCTGGATTTTGGGAATAAACCTGGATTTGATTCCCACAGATTAGCTGTGTGATATTGACCAAATTGCTTGGTCTCTTTGAGCCTCAGTTTTACCACCTGTGAAATGGGGACGGCAATGCCGTGTTTCACAGGAATGTCATAGGGTTCAAGGAGACGATACTTATACCCATGTACATCTGTGGGCAGATAACCAGCATGTGTGATGTTGTATTATCATTACTAGAAGTCTGTGATTCGCTGATGAAACGGGGGCCACATTTATGGGGCCATGGTTGGCATAAAACTGTTTCCACCACTGTACTTTTGCTGCCTGAAAGAGGAGGGTTTTTTTGCAGTAGAGAAGGCCCGAGCTACCCCCAGGTGCCACACTCATCAGCCTAAGGTCTAGAAGGTGGTGGAGGAAAGCAAAGGGAGAATGAGAGGCAGAAAACAGAGAAGTGGGCCTAACATCGTGACCCTAATATTTGGATTCAGAGCCTCTGGGGAGTATGTGAGCTGAGCTCATGCAAGGGAAGCACCGGTGGGGCCAGAGCTCTGTGGGACCTTCCCTGGGCGGAGGCCTGAGCCTCTCCTGGGACTTCTCGCCACTAACCTACCTGCTGCATGATTAAGGGGGCCTGCAGAGACCCAGATAGTCCCAACTGGCAACTCGCGGGTAACACTCGGATCTGAAAAGACTTCGCTGGACCACAGGGACAGGGCCCAGTTCCAGAGTGCCAAGGGATTGTTACCTTTTCTCCTATTGACTCCATTCGCCCTTCTCTGGGCAACAAAACAAATCCCACAAGAATTTCCACATGACTCGCTTTTGCTTCATGTTTCTAGAACTAAGCCAGGAGTTTCTTGGAATTGGTATGCACGCTAGGCTAGAACAATAGAAGGACATGTAAGTTTGCTGCTGCTTTACCCAGAGACGGCTTTTAGGATCTTCTGTTTAGCTCCTTTTTTTTTTTTTTTTTAAACAGCCTGTAAAGTTAGACTTTGCATGTCAGACTTTATGATGTGTTAGCAGGCTGATTCCTTTATGAAAACCATTTTCTTCTGTTTTTGTACCCAGAAACTGACTTTAACTTATTTCCGCCCGCCAGAGCCTGCTGAAACGATACCAGCCCCACCGAGTCCCTTCTACGTGCTGTGCCCCAGTGAAGACCAAGCCATTGAGCATGCTGTACGTGGACAATGGCAGGGTCCTTCTAGACCATCACAAAGACATGATTGTGGAAGAATGTGGGTGCCTCTGAGGAGATCCTGGTGGGAGCTGGATTTGCCTGTACCCTGGGAAGGTTCTAGAAGGTTCGGGAAGGTCCTAGAAGACACGATAGCCGTCTAACCCAATGAGGAGAGTGGGGGGAAGTTTGCTCTGCCTGCCAGATGTGAGGAGGAAGGCGCCCACTCTGTAAAGGAAGGTTCCTGCCGTCAGGAGAGAGGGCAAGCCTGTGGAAGCAGCCTTGTTGGGTTTTCTCTTTACTGAAGAGACAGTGGTGAATAAAAGCACTAGCGAAAGGGTTCTTTGACTTTTTAACCTGTGAACCCCCAGAAATTATATGCAAACGTTGGGGCATACGTGCATTCATTTTTGAGGTGGGACAGATTATCTGTAACTTTGATGTATTCTCAAAAGTGGTCTTTGACCACCCCTGCCAAGATTGAGTTCACTGTGTTAAATTAAAAACAGTTGGCTCAAGGGGCGCCTGGGTGGCTCAAGTTGGTTTGGCTAAGCGCCCTACTCTTGATCTCAGCTCAGGTCTTAAATCTCAGGGTTGTGAGTTCAAGCCCGGCTTTGGGCTCCACGCCTACTTCAAAAATAAAAAAATAAATTAATTAAAAGACAATAATAAAGAGTTGGCGCTTATTGCCTCCGGCTGGTTGAGGGGAGCCCCCGCATCTTTCAGGCTGGCCAGTGGCAATCTGTCGGCCTTGTCCAGAGGCTCCCTGGAGTGGGTCTCTGCTAATGAGTTGCACAAACAATAAAGCCATTGTGAAATCCTCCTAGGCCAGCTGGTGCCTTTGAAGGGAGAGGCAGGAACTCTGAACCGGCCACACTGGACTATAGTGGCGGAGCCCTCAGTCATCCCCGTCAGCCTGCTCGGGCAGACACAATCGGAGTCTATTAAAGTTGGTGACAATTCACTTTGGTCTCTCATTGTGTGCTGTTAATGAGGCCCTGGAGCTTCCCATCCGGCAGGGGTGAAGTAGCCGAAGACTCGGGTGAACCTGGCTTATGGTCACACAGCTCAGCCACTGAGAAGCCGTGTGACCTCAGGCGAGTAATTCCTTGCCCAACCTCTTCCTGTGAAATCAAAGCGGATGGATCCTAATGCACTCCTGTAAAACGTCTGTTAGTGGGTACAGAAGCGCCACAGACCTGAGGTCCTGGACTGTCCTCTGGGCCTCATCCCCATCCCCCTCTACAACGTGTGAGGACTGCTCTACCCCCTTTACCCAACCTTTATCAGCCCAGGGTTCTAAGTCTGGCTTAATTTCAGGCTCCGCCTAGCAGCACAACAGAAAGAACCCAAGCTTTCTCATAGGAAGCTCTCCCACAAAAACAACAGAGCGTGTCTTTGCCTCTTGGATAAAAAGACCCCAAAGGCAGCGATTCTGTTTTTCTTTTAGTTGACTCATTAAGCATTGCCAAAACGGACTATTTTTGTTTGCTTGGCAGGGATGGGGGCGGGGGGCGTTTTACTGGGGATGGGAGTTTACAGTAGTTCTGCTGCTCTTTCCCAAGAAGCCCGTCCCCATGCTCCAGAATGATCCCCACCGCGTGGGAATCCCTCCTGACTTAAGACGTGACTCAGCCACAGCCTTGGAGTCAAGGTAGTAATCCTGGCCTAAGCATCGGCTGGCTAAGCTGAAGCCAGGCCTGGGCTTGAGAAACCTCGAAGCCCTGTTTCAGCAACAAAGCTGATTGAGCTGTGCATTCCTTGGAGTGGAAATAGACCAGCCCTCACCACAATTCCGAGTCACAGTAGGATTCCGCATTGGATTCTACTCGGAAAGCATTAGAGGTGGGGAGGCCTCGCGAGGCCAGCTTTCATCCCACTGCTTTCCTAAGCGAGAGACCGCGGCGGCCTAGAGGCCTGACCACAGCTAGGAGTGGCTGCGTCAAGAACTCAGCTCTGGTCTCCGGAGCCGCCCCAGGGACACTGTCCTGAATCACAAGGTTTTTGCTCCCCTACCTTTAGGTCAAGGCCTGGACTTTGGAACCAAATGTTTGGACCCAATTTCGCTACCAGACTGAAGTTCTTGGGAGGGAAAATCCCATCCTAAGGCTTTAGAGCATCTTCCTCACTAGATAGGTCCCCAACATTTCTTCTACGGCTAGGGCCCGGAGAGCAAAAGTTCAAGCTATTTGTGGCCACAGCTTGTGGGAGTGTTTAGTTAGCAGCTTTACGGACTCCGAACAAACCTCACGGACAAGGCGCGTAGATGGAGGCAGAGGAGTGGATTACGTTTTGCTGACCCCTGCTGGGAGCTCAGCACTGGGCCTGTCCGCAGTAGGTCACCCTGCTGCCTGGCCAGAGGCACTTGGAGTCAAGCCTAGAAACACTGCTTCATGCTCTGGGCCCTGCAGTAAGGCTTTGAGCCAGAGGAAATACCGTCTCTAAGAACGGAGCCCTAACCTGGGGGCCAGGAAGGGGCTTTACAGAACAGGGATTTGAACTTGCTCTCCAGCCAAAGGCCTACCGTACTTGGAGTAGTGCTAAGCCGGTAGCTGAGTGGGGAAAATGGGATGCCTGGCTCTCCTTGGCTGGGGAAGCGGGTGGACCCGGTGGCACGTGGGAGTGGAGAAAAGGAAGGACAACGAAAAGGGAGAGCAGCAGAAGCATGGGCTACACAGGATGTGGGAAGCGGTTGTGACTCCAGCAGCACCATTAGGGGTTTGCCTCCTTCTTCTCCAGTCTCCCATTCCTAACAAGTGCTCCTGGGGGCACAGGCAGCCCTCTTCAGAAAGAGGAAAAGCCCTTGTTTGGGCTTCTGCGAGGCTGGTTCCTGGACAGGGCCTTCCCTGGCGTGTCCACCTCCACAAGCACCTGTTCACCACCAAGCTGCTGAAGAAAGGGACACGTCACCTCGCTGTATATACAAGGCCAGATAGACAAAGAAAGTGCTCCACGAATGCTGAGAACGGACACGTGAAGTGACTGACCGTCTGGGTCCACAACCTCACCAGTCAAGGCCCTCCAAATGGGAGGTCACCTGAAATTTTACAAACTCAAATAAAACGCAAGGCGATACTCAAGATCTTTATTGATTTAACTGTAACAGCAACCATTGGTGAGAATTTAATTTTTTCCCTAATTTCCAAACACCTGCTGGTTTAGGACAGTTACCAAAAACAAAACAAAACAAAACAAAACAAAAAAAAACAACAAAAAACTGACCACGGATTCACACAGGGCTGCCTCCAGACTGCATGGTGCCCTCTGCTATCCATCCACAGCCGTGAAATGGATGGGAGGAGTGGAGGGACAATCACATCAAAGGAGACGAAGGGAAGACCGAGGAAAGTACTGGCACTCTCCACTTTTCCACTCAGAGCCCATGGAAATGGGCCACTGGTGGCACTAAGACGGGAAAGGGCATTTGTTTTATATATAAAATCTCTTAAAGATGCTTAAAATGGACACTTGGATACTGAGTGTCCTCTGGGCTCTCCAAGACACGTCCTTTGAGGTCTGTCCCCTGGGCACCCAGGCGGGAAGAGGTGGGCTCCGTCTCCAGGGGAAGGAAAGGCACTGGCTCACAGTACTCAGGGACTCGTACACAGCCACCAGGGGCAGGATGGCTAACAGGTACAATTCATCCTTACCTCGAGTGATCCTTCCCCACCCTCCTGGTTTCAAGTAAAAGTTACCCTCGGCTCGGGTTTGGGTTTTTCTCTTTTGCTTTTAAAGATTTAGATGGAGAGGAGGGGTGGGGTACCCTGGGTGCAAGAATGGGTATCCTGTGCTAGATTCACGGAATTGTCTCGGGAGTGTCCAGGAATTTGGGGTTTAAGCACCGGCAAGAGCTCCCTTTGGAAATTTCAGCGCGGCCACATGATTATCAAGCATTGCAGCAACTGTCAGCTTCCCGCTCTTAGAAAGGTAGCAGAGTTAAGAACTCAAAGCCCCCAGGAACTGTGTTTCATCTCGGCAATGCTTCGCCCTGGCCCTCCATTCAGTATGATGGTATGCCAGAGCTGCGGGCAGAGGGTAAGCAAAGAGAAACCAAAGACCATCTGAACAGGGACTTGAGACTTCCTAAATCTACCTTTGCCAAAAGGTATGAACTTCCAGGACCGGCCCAGAGACAGAAATTTAAATTCCAGAGGACGGGCAAGGTGACGTGAATGACTGTTTGAAAAAATACCTTTGTATCCATTTCCCTCCAAATTTCTCTGAGCTAGCCTCAAGGAAACTTCAGAGCTCAACCGGAAAATCCTTACTAGAACAGGAAACGCCCTTGGGGTATAAGCATTCAAAAGAATTCTGACCCAATTGCCTCAAGATCTGATTTTGTCCTTTATTAAAAGCCCAGAGCTAAAGGAACGGGGATGGGTGTGTGTGTGTGTGTGTGTGTGTGTGTGTGTGTGTGTGTGTGGTAACCACACCCCCTTCAAAGTCTAGACAGCAACTGCCCTTCCAAAGAAACAATGCTTTTTTAAAATGAGTATTACCCTGTCCCAGATGTCATGGGTGGGTAGGTGATTGGGTTTTCGCAGATTAGTCAACAGCTGTTGTGCCCGTAGTCCAGAAACCTGCCTAGAGGGGAAAGTTCTGACCCAGACGGAGACGCAGTGGACCTCCTCTCTCCAAGAGAATGCAAAGGGCCAAGGGTCCTGGCTTCAAGCAGCCGAGACGCCTGACACCCCATCAAATATCCAAGAAGGGGAGAATGGGTAGAGAGTCTGGTTCTGGGACATGACTGCCAACATGATGAGCCCCTCATACTAGCTGGCTTGACCCAACGGAGGCACTCAGCGTGTGCCGGCCGAACGATGGGACTCTGGGGGTGAATCCCACACATGCAGCAGGCTGTGGGCTAATAGGAACGTCTGACCTGAGGTCGGAGCGTCCCAAAGAGCTGGTAACCCGAACAACAAAGAATAAAAGACCATCTATTCTGAATCCACCTCAAAATCAGAAGGAAAAACACAACTCATCTGAAAGTGCTGTGAAGAGGAGTTCCTTACTTGGGGAGGAAGTACCCTTTTTCTGACAGCCGCCTCGGCAGCAGTGCCTCTGGTTCAAGTTCACGCTAAAACCAAGCAGGGCTAAAGAAAACGCCGGGGAAGAGGCGGGGCCTAAAGCCGGACAGGAACGTGCATCTCGAAGAGGTCTGAAATCTCTACAGCGTGGCTGGACGCGGGTGCCAGAAACACAGCAGACATTCACTAAGAATGTGTTCAACTGACTAGCCTCGTCTAAGCTTCTCTCACAGGTGAAGACAGGGTCAGTTCTCTTTAAGAACACATTCCCCTCAGGAAGCCCAGGACGAGGTGGGCGCACATGTCAGAGAAAACCGGATTTGAGAGGAGCAATCAAGCACCGCCAGACATCTCTAATTCCCAGATGTTCCGACTTCACTGGAGAAGTGGCTTCTTGGGTGAGAGAGCCAACCCCAACCTGTTCCAGCTGGTACGGCTGCAAAGACCGGGTGCCAGGCACAGACTCTCACAGGGACCTGGCTTCCAGATGCTATCATCTATTTCACCCTGAATCTGAACCGTTAAGCTTTTTACCCAGCCCGGTAACCCAACATCTGACTCCCATTTCCTCCTCTTGCTTACCAACCCTGACTCCAATGAAGTCAGCTTTAGGGGCTCCGCTAGGAGGATCCAATTCCCTTTGGCAGTTCCTGGCTACGGGAGATACCAGGAAGTGGTATGGAGTCTCAGAGTCACCGAGCCTGGGACTCGTCATGATGCATTGTCACGCTGCTGGTCATTAGGCAAATGTATGGCTCTTTATTCTCCCGGGAGATGTCATTTCTTGTCACTCTTAAAGCCAGCAGATGGCTTTGGGGAAAGAGAGAGTGTCCACCTTCTAGCCAGGAGACATAGTAGCAGCATCGCTCTTGGTGTGTTACCTAGTTTAACCAACACCCCCCGTCGGACTGATTTTATCCTCTGTCGGGGGTAAGGTGGTTTTAAGGTACATCCTCAAATTCTTCGCTACTGCCCCATTCCTAGGTGGGGTGTAATTCCCGGCCCCTTGAATGCAGGCTGGACTTCGGAGCCTGCTTCGAAGGAACAGAATCAGGAAGAGGTGCTGGTGTGTGCTTTCAGAGACGTCACGAAAGGCACTGCAGACTCCCTCCCTGGGAGACTCACCCTCTCCCTGGGACGCCCTGATCAGGGGAAGCCAGCCCCTGTGGTGCGAGGACACGCACGCTGCCCTACTGAGACACCCCTGTGGAGGGAACCCAGGCTTCCTACCAACAGCCACAAAGACAGCGGAGCAGTGGCCTCTCCGGCCCCAGATGACTGCAGACCCTACCAACATCTTGCCTGCAACTTCCTGAGACCCTGTGCCGGAACCGTCCCGCTCAGCCGCTTCCCAAGTCCTAACTCCAGAAGCTGACAGGTAATGTTTGCTCTCTTAAGACTCACAGTTTGGGAATAATCTGTTATACGGCAACAGAGAATGAAGACAGGTGGAAGGACAAACACGAAGGCCGCTGCTCTACAATGTGCTCTTGAGAATGTGAGCGAGTGGGGATCTCGGCAAACCGTACCAGAAGGAAGCCAGACCAAGACAATGGGCGTCTCCTGCTGGAATCTGGAGGAACAAGGTCATTTCTCATTAAGATGGACTGTCCCCAAAGCACAGAAACACGGTTTCCTCATAAGGGCAACAAATGATCACCAAGATTTTAAGAACCATCTCATTCAAATGGTACCCTCAGGGGACTCCCTCCCCGAGGGACAGATTATTCATTCTTCTGGATCTGGCTTGCCCTGAAAATCATTCTATGAGGCACGGCACAAAGGCGCCATCTGTTACAAGTTACTCTGTTGCCTAGTGAAATTATCTTTAAAATGCAGACTCACGGAGGTTAAGGTATCTCTCCTAGTAGTGGCCTCCAGGAGAGAATTGCACCAAGCAGTAAGGAACTCCTTGCAGAGAGGGACTAAAGGACTGGGCCGCTGCTCTATTATACAGCTGCTAGAAAAATGGCCTTCGATTAGGGAGCTATGCGCAGAGATTCCCCAGAATGGCCAAAAAGGGGAAAATGGCACCTTGATATTACCCAAGCTGGCATGTTTTCAAGGGACTCCCCGCTGCTTAGCAAGGAGGCCAGGTTTTTATGTGCAGCAATAAAGATCAAGAAGGGGGCGCTCTTCTGCTCATGGTCCAACCAGCCTAGCGGGAGCTGGAGCCAGGTTCCACGGATGCCAAAGTCAGCTATGAAGAATGAGAAGCCTCATTCCCAAGGAATCATGCTCCTAGGGGACAAAGGGGTCCTGAGCAAACTTCCCATGCAAACTGCAGTGCAACTGAAGTTTTTCCAAGAGTAGGTAAAGTGAAATTTGGAGTTTAATTAAAATCAGAACAGGGATACATTAAACAAACAAACAAACAAACAAAAAATACTTTTCTGATCATCAATTTTTGAGACTGAGAAGCATCCCCCCCAATTTTGGAGATCCAGCTTATTCCTGAGAGACATCAACCATCGCAAAAGGTTCACTCTTTGAACTATTCACATTTTGTAGTAAAAAACCAGAACAAAGTTCCTCAGACATCCTTCCTCTCTTCTGTCTAAAATGTGTTTGTTAACAGGGTCTTTTCATAGTTCGAAAGGAAAACAAACAGCTTTCTTTCATAGGCAATTGGCCTGTTATTCTCACTCTGGGATGTGATCTCTTCAGAGGGCTCAGGATACCACACGTAACCAGAAGTTCCCAGGACACCAGTGGCTACTTTCCTGGTGGTTCTTTGAGGGGACGGAGGCATTAGTCTTTCTACGAGGGGGTCACTCTCCCGGGATCACCATGCCAGTCAATAGTGAGGAGAGCGGGACAGGGAGGACCGGGAATGAAAAAGCAAAGAGTGAGGGAAAAGAATGAGGCTTTCATTAACAACCCACGGCAAGGAGAATGGTCCAGTTTTACAAACCACCCACTACAAACTGCAAACATGCACACCCAAAACTAGAGGGAGAAGCAAAGAGCTCGTCAGGAACTGGGGTAGACAGAGGAGGGTGACACGGAACAGCAGACTCGCCTGTGGACATCTCTCACCTTCCTAACACTGGAAGATGTGTAATTAAAAAGTTGCTGTTCAAAACTGTATTGAAAACATATCTAAAAATAGGTCTGTAGTCATCTTAAAAATAAAAGACCCCTCCTCAGATAAGAGGAGTGAGATCTTATCAGATACCAACACTTGAGGTATCTTTGATGTATATCTGAAAAATGGCCTGGCAGAGAACAAGGTGGGAGGGAGGGCAGGAAGCGGGGAAAGAGAGGGACGGTTCCGAGTACGATGGGGAAGGCAAGAGAACCGGGGAGGGGGTGGGGGTGGGGACACACTTTTAAGCCCATGCTCATCTATCCCAGCAGCCTAAGCAGGTCCACAGAGAAAAACAGTTTCGTTCTTTTCTAAGAGCATTCTGAAAGTCACCTTTTAAACTCAAAACATAAGAAACTGCAATCAGAGACAGCAAACATCACAACGCTCAGTGGACTGAAAAGCAAGGACAACTGAGACCAAGCACCCCCGGGGTTCTCCACGCTCCCAAGGTCATTCTTCGGTGTCACCCAGTGGAACACCATGACCAGGCCTTCCCCAGAGCGCCTGTGTCACTTGGACAGGCCTGTTCCAGGAGCAACAGAACCACTCGGGCGGCTCAGAGACAAGAGGACCGTGGGCAAGGGGAATGCCAGCAGGGAGGCAGGACAGGAGGAGAGCCCCGCTGCTCACCGAGGACGCCCTTCTCAGGTAGAGCTCAAACCTTTCTGCACCAATGTGCTAAGCGAAGGCCTGGGAAGCTGAACTCGACTCTCAAAGACACAAGACACTCCTGCCAGAGGAAGGTGGGGAAGCGGGCCTCCAAACGGCACCACACAGGGATGCTACCAGAACGCACAGGCTGTGCTCTGCCCCTAAGGACGAACACCTCAAGGTAAAAGGGAGAGCGCGCCCTTCTCGTTTATCATTTCCCTCTGGTGGCTGTGAAGACCAAAAACCCAGATTGTTGCAGCTCTGAACCACAGATGGGAGACACGGAGGGCAGATAGAGGGTTAGAACATGCATAATGCTGAGCCCAGCAAACTATCACTTCCCCAGTCTTCCCAGGCAGGCAATTGTTGGTAGGCTGATACTTGATTTGGGATTAAAAGAAGAAAGAGGGGGCTGGGGGAGGGAGGAGAGGTTTTCTCAACAGTAAAATGACCACGGAAGCCAGAGTTGAACTGCTTTCCTCTGTGGGCTGCTTAGGTCTAGGGAAATATGCCAAGGACCTTGGAGCAAACTTGACTACCTGGGAAGGGGGATGGGAAACGGAGAGGAAATAGTCAGATGAAGCTCATCTTTGCATCATTTGGCACCCAGAGGAAGGAAGAGGGGGACGCGGGGGCTGTGACGCTTGCCGACACTGCCCCTCCTGTCTGCTGGTTGTTGGTCCTCTGGGCCCCATCCGGTGACACAGCCTCGGTGCTGCCGCTTTTCTTCCGATCCTGCAGGGCACTCAGATGTCCATCTCAAACTGAGCGTCATCCCCTAGTTAGAATCAAGACAAAGTTTAGCACAAAAAGGAAAAGCCAGGCAGCTCTGTCTTTTCTCTGCACGTGGGTCAAAAAATAATCCAAACGCTCCCATTCTCTGCTGCCTTAAAACAATTATTTGTTTGCTTTGGCTGGGCATTTTAATCTGGGAGGGGGAAAAGTGGCAGTCGGGGCCCCTGGGTAGCGGTTAAGCATCCGACTCCTGGTTTCCCCTTAGGTCATGATCTCACGGTTCGTGGGATCGAGCCCTGAGTCAGGCTGATCGCTGACAGCATGGAGCCCGCTTGGATTCTCTCTCTCCCTCTTTCTCTGCCCCTCCACCACGCGCCTGCTCTCTTTCGTGGTCTCTCTCAAAATACTTAAAACTGAAAAAACAACAAAAAAAGACTGGCAGTCGAACCACCCACAAGGAGGAGCATCTGGGGAAAAAAAATGCAAGTGAAAATCTGCCTCCGTCTGCAGGTGGCAGTCCTAGAAAATGGGGGAAACAAACCATATTGTTTCCCCTGGCACCACAAAAAGGACATTCTTCTTGTAAGCAACGGGTCTATTTCTGGGAGGCAATAGAAAAGGAACCTATTCGATTCTGTTTTCTGTGTGTTACTCCCAGTCCAATACAGCCCAGGCTAGGAAGTACTTGAGACCTGGTTTCATGACTCATCTTAAGGATTTACTATTCTCTGGTTTTGGATTTCCCGCCACCCTTGGGTTAGATTTGCTTATGATTTAGAACACAGGATTTCCAGAACATTTCAATGAGCCTTGCTGATGGGAGCGGAGAACCTGAGAGACACATGAATGAATGTCAATTGTAACTGAGGCCTCGACAACTGTTCAACCCACAGCCGAATGACATTTGAGTTCCCAAGCATACCCTCTTGGTCCCCCAAAACCAGCACTCTCTTACCAACTGCCTGCTTCCTGTCATGATTGTTCAAGTTGTTCAAATTGTTTACTTCTACTTTGGAGTCTTCGATTAAGGTGCCAGGGCTGGTGACCCCTGGGATATTGGGCAGATGGCAGGGCGGGGTCTGAGCCATGGGAGAATTGCGACGATCCAACAGAAACTTTCGATCATAAATGATTCGCGTTCCTGGAAAACAAGGTTGAAGAGTCTGAAACGAATTAAGGGGTTCTCAACAGATAATATTCCCCAGGAATTTATTTTAAATTCCATCCAAACCTAGGCCTTGAGGGTTCACAGTTCAAGCAAACAGGCTAAGTTCTCCCCTCCCTGCCTGGGTCCAGGCTCCTTTGCCACTCATCTTTTAAGGCTCAGCCCCAACATCGCTATCTTTACAAAAAAAAAAAAACCTTGAAAAAAAACATTCTGCCCCCAACCTTACTCAATACATATCACCTATCATAAATGTCCAGTTTATCGATTTGCCTCTGTAAAGACTGGGACTTCCTTATGCCAGGGCTAGGTCTTATTTCTATCTGACCTAGGTCCTGCCACGAAGAGGTTTTTTTTAGCTTACTTTTATTTATTTTGAGAAAGATACAGAGAGACAGCTGGGGAGGGGCAGAGCGAGAAGGAGACAGAATCCCAAGCAGGCTCCCTGCTGTCAGCGCAGAGCCCGACGCAGGGCTCGAACACACGAACTGTGAGATCGTGACCTGAGCCGAAATCAAGAGTCAGACACTTAACCAACTGAGCCACACAGGCGCCCCCTAGAAAGTTTCAAATGAAGTAATAAATAAGTATGTGAAAAAAAAAAATCACCAACAGATAGATAGCTGCCTGTAAGTTAAAGGCTTTCTAAAGGCACTGAGGCCAACATTCTTCCCAGACTGAGCTATGGTAGAAGCTAGAAGGGGCAGCCCGTCTCTACTTTACAAAACAATCTGCATACCAAGTGCCACCAGAGTGTTTCACAACAGTTCCGAGGAGTGCATTTGACCTGACGAACAGTTAAGAAAACCTGCTGCTGCTGTTTCTTCTGTCATGGTCTTCCCAAGGTACTAATGGCCAGAAATAAGATCTAAAGCTAAGCAACAGGAGCACCTGGGTGGCTCAGCTGGTTGAGCGTCCGACTTCAGTTCAGGTCATGATCTTACGGTTCGTGAGTCGGAGCCCCACGTCAGGCTCTGTGCTGACAGCTCAGAGCCTGGAGCCTGCTGCCGATTCTATGTCTCCCTCTCTCTGCCCCTTCCCCACTGGTGGCCTCTCTCACTCTCTCTCTCAAAAACAAATAAACATTAAGAAATAATAATAAAATAAAATAAAATAAAAGTAAACAACAACTTAGAGGAGCCTGATGTTGGCTTAAGGTAGTGGATGCCTGGGGCTCTGCTGCTGACTCTGAGTACAGCTGGCTCAGTGATAAAGAACTTGGCCACCATTTAGCGATGTCTGCTGAAGGCGGGAGGGGAGAAGGGGGGGATGGCAGCCACGTGCACCCGCCACCCCTGCCTACGGAACAAAGGGAAGTGAAGGCATCTTGCTCACACCAGGCTTAAATCCAGAGAAGAAAACGGTTCGGGCATCTGCATTAAAAGCAATATTATATGAAAATGAGATTGTGTACCAAGTCATCCATTTAAAGAGGTAGAATGTAAACACTACCTGCTGCTCAATGCTTTTAAATTCTCAAGTGAAAATACTCCCGTCATAATAATGAGAGTCTGATTCAGGCAGATTTCCTCAAACAACACGTGACAGCTACGTCCCAGGAAACAGAAGAACAAATAAAACAGCTAACACATCTACCTGAAATGTGAGGAAGCAGGTAGGAAAAAGCAAGGCATTTATTGCAAGAGGAACGGAAACTCTGGACAGTGTTTCCAAAGAAGGAAGGAGACGAACATTTAATCTAAAGAAATGATACCAACATTACACTAAAGGGCTGGAAAAGGAATTGCAAACTCAGTGGTTTTCCTGGGATTCAAATCTGTGGTAGTGCCACGACAACACTTTCATGCAAATGCCAGGAAGTCATTTCTTTTCAACTGGATGGAAAATAAGAATCACACTAAATGGCTTCGAGGTGAGAAAGTGGCCAGGAGAGACTCTACCTGCAATTTGCCCCCCTATCCTTCCTTTTACAACCAGAATCAAGTGCTAATAAACATATTCTCCTCTCCATAATACTACAACACCTGTCACAGGAAAGAATGACTAGGTGTCTCAGGATGGAAATGTTCTCTGATGGGCACCCATCAGCACATGTAGGCATCTTAAAACAAAACCTTTAAGGCTTTCAAACCAACTCCAAAGGGTATCAATTTTGTTTTTACTACCTAGTTCCGTTAAAACTACACTGCACAAATAATCATATCTACAGCTTATAAGAGGCGAAAATAAAGTATCTAGCTCCCAGCCTCTACCTGATAAAGTACTCAGAAAAATGCCGTGCCGTATTTGGAACCTATTAGGACAGTCTTTTTTGCAAGTAACTGCATCGGAATCTTCTGGCAAGCTTGTTAAAAAAGATTCTATCTGAATCGGAATTCTTAGGGATTAGAATCTGGAAATCTGTATTTTTAAAAATTTTTTAAATGTTTATTTATTTTTGAGAGAGAGACAGCGTGAGCGGGAGAGGGGCAGAGAGAGAAGGAGACCCAGAATTCCAAGCAGGCTCCTGGCTCTGAGCTGTCAGCACAGAGTCTGATGCCGGGCTCAAACTCACAAATTGCCGGATCATGACCAGAGCCAAAGTCGGACGCTTAACCGACTGAGCCACCCAGGTGTCCCTGGAAATCTGTATTTTTAAGTTCCCCAGGCCATTCTTCTGTTCACTAAAGTGAAGAACATGGCTTCAGGGGCACCTGGCTGGCTCAGTCAGTGGAGGATGAAACTCTTGGTCTTGGGGTTGTGAGTTCAAGCCCTATATTAGGTGTAGAGATTACTTTAAAATAAAATCCTAGGGACACCTGGGTGGCTCAGTCGGTTAGCATCTGACTTCAGTTCAGGTCAAGATCTCACAGTTTGTGGGTTCGAGCCCCCACGTTGGGCTCTGTGCTGCCAGCTCAGAGCCTGGAGCCTGCTTTGGATTCCATGTCTCCCTCTCTCTCTGCTCTGCCCTCACTGGTGCTCTCACTCTCTCTCAAAAATAAAAATAAATAAATAATCCTTAAAAAAAAAAAAAAAACCCATCTTCAAACTTCTACCAAGAGCCTAGTAACAGTGATCCGAGAATAGATGAAATACTAAAGAAGTACGAGGAATTAGGAGGAGAATGATGAAAGGGCCTATCGAGGTCACCCCGACAGGTGAAGCCGAGACCCAGAGAGTGACTTAATGGAGTTCACAGCAAACCAGAGGCAAAATTGGAACTGAGCCCATGGTCTCCAGACTCCCAGGGCAGCCCTCTTGCCGCTTGGCCCCAGTCTCTGGGCCGCCCAAAGTGGGGGCCACAACGTCCGAAGCGAAAGCAGTGGGAAGGTAACTGCCGCTTCCCTATAGACAACAGGGCGACAGTAGATGGTGCAAGTTTACACAGCAGACCCCACCCCGCCTGCCCTAAGCATGGCTTTTCCAGAGGGAAGAGTGGGATGCCGGGGGGGGGGGGGGGGGGGGGGTTACTGCCCCCTCAGGAGTGTGACAGAGATGGGCAGAGGTGGCTTCTGGGTTTTCTTTTTGGTCTTCTAGTTTGCCAAGGCCTGAGTACTTACGTTATTTGATAAATTAGTTAATCCGGTTTTGTGTGCATAACAGAAATAAACAGTTTTGAAGGTCCCATAGTCTAAGAAGTCTATTTCAGAATAGTAAACAGGGACTTGCAGACTACTGTAATAAAGGAGGTGCTGGAGAGGATAACCTCTGAAGGACGGCAAGGCACAACCCAGGTCAACAGCTCTAATTACCCTAAGTGCTTTTTGTGTTTTGTTTTTTTGTTTTTAGTTTACTCACTTATCTTTGACAGCGAGCGAGCAGTGGAGAGGCAGAGACAGAGGGAAAGAGAGAATCCCAAGCAGGCTCCACACTGTCCGTGCAGAGCCTGACTCGGGGGCTCAAACTTACAAACCATGAGATCATGACCTGAGCCAAAAATCAAGACTCAAGAGGCTTAACTGACCAGGCCACCCAGGCGCCCCTGGTTCTTTCATTTTTTTTTTTTTTTAATTTTTTTTTTTTCACGTTTATTTATTTTTGGGACAGAGAGAGACAGAGCATGAACGGGGGAGGGGCAGAGAGAGAGGGAGAGACAGAATCGGAAACAGGCTCCAGGCTCTGAGCCATCAGCCCAGAGCCCGACGCGGGGCTCGAACTCACGGATCGCGAGATCGTGACCTGAGCTGAAGTCGGACGCTCAACCGACTGAGCCACCTAGGCGCCCCGGTTCTTTCATTTTTAAGGCTCCACAAGATCAGCAAAGGCTGCAAACTTCAAAAAGGAAGTCTCCGAGTCCTAGAGGGGGCTAGAATCAACCTCCTATTTTTACTCACAGGATGACTGAGACACAAAGGCCCGCAGCCCAAGTGCGGCAGGACTCCCACCACAAACCCAAACCCAGCAGAGCAGCTTTGCATACGCCTCGCTCCAACCTTGGAAGAATACCCGGAAAAGTTGGAAATCCCTGGTTCCTGGTTTAACGAAGACACATGTCTTACGTCCCATCTCAAATATAAATTCAGGACAAGGACAGCAAAAATTTACCTTCAACCCTCTTTGCTTTGAAAAAAATAAGAACTATAGTAACACCTTAAAAAGGCATCTGGAAATGATGAGGAGTCATTCTGGATGGCAGAACACTTGGCTCAACTTTCAACAAGTGAATAATGTGAATTATTTTAGATGGCAATTTTCTGTGTACAGATTTAAAACTTTTTACCACCTTAAACAGAAATCAATCCAAGCCTTTCTTGGTGAAGTGGGGTCGCGGGCGTGAAGATCACTTCATAAACTGAGCTGTGGCCCACGAAGTCTCTGGGCTCATGCGCCTTATCTGCCTTCCACTGCACAGCCACACCAGCGCCCCTTCCCTCATCTGTAGTCCCTCCCTCACTGTTAGGCCTCTGAACTGCCTTTTTCCCTCCAAATCTCAGTCAGCTCAGGCTGCACAACAAAATACCACAGACTGGGCGGCTTAAACAGAGTCATTTTCGCACTTCTTGAGAAGTCCAAGATCAACATGCCAGCCAAGGTCTGTTTCTGCTGAGAGCTCTCCCCTGGGTGTGTGGACAACCACATTTTCATTGTGCCCTCAGATGGGGCAGGGTGGGGGAGCAAGCTCCCTGGGGCCTCTTCTTACATGGGCACTGATCCCATCACGAGGGCCTCGCGACCTTATCTAAACCTAATTACTTCCCTTGGCCCCATCTGCAAATATCATCACCTGGAGGTTAGGACGTCAACATATGAACTTGGAAAAGGGGGCACGCCCTCTATACCCATCCTAACTCGATGCTTCTAACCTTGTAGGGCCTTTGAAATCAGCGATATGCTTACTAGAAGGCTATGTAAAATAAAAGCAAACAGGCTGAGGGGGGCCCGATGGCTTTCCAATGAAAGGGACGGAGCTTTAGTGGATGGACTTTACACATTTGCCGTGTCACCTCCACTTTTGTTCATAGCTAGGTTTCCAAAGAGTGAGGTTTCACTGTGAGATGTTCTTCGACTAACAGTCAACTTGCAAGTTGGAACAAGATTATTCTTATTTCTGTAGTACGCCAAGCTTGGAAACTCTGGGGAGGAGATGGTAAAAAAAAAAAAAGCACAGGATAAAAGCAAGCTTTATATTTCTAAATTATATACTGGCAATAACCCATGCTTTAAAGAACTGTAATTGGACCAACGAGGAAATAAGTAGTAGAGATTCTAAGATAAACTTTGAAGAACTTCTAAGACCTTGCAGAGATGAGAAAATACATTTTTTTGCAGCTTTACTGAGCTATAATTCACATACAATGCATTTCAGGTATATAAGTTTTTAGTGTATTCACAGAATTGTGCAACCATCACAATTTTAGAAGACTGCAATCATCCCAGCAAGATAACCCGTAGACACATGTAGTAATCCTTCCCCATTGTCCTCTGACCTCTACAGCCCTAGGCAACCGCTGTTTTCTGTCTCTCCAGATTTGCCCATTCCGGACTTTTCGTATAAATGGAATTAGACAGTGTGTGATCTTCTGTGACTGCTTCTTTTAGTTGCGTATGTTTTCAAGGTCCGTCCTTGTTTAGCATTTATCAACACTTCACTTCTTTCTATTGCCGAACAATACTCCTTTACATGTATATATCACATTTTGTCCAGGAATCAGTTGCTGGGCAACTGGGTTGCTTCGACTTTGAATAATGCTGCCATAAGCATACACTTACATGTCTTCGTGTGGACGTGTTTTAATTTGTCTCGGGTATATACCTAAGAGTAGAATTGCTGGATCATGTGGTTAACTGTTTAATCTTTTAGGAACCATCAGACTGTTCCAAAGTGGCTCTACCATTTTTACATTCCCACCAGCAGTGAGCGAGGGTTCCAATGTGTACACACTGCAGGCAACGCTTGCTATCTTTTTTATTATAGCTATCTTTTGGGTATGAAGTGGTATCTCATTGTGGTTTTTTTTTAAGTTTTTATTTAAATTCCAATTAAGATGCAGTGTAAAATTAGCTTCAGGCGTACAATGCAGTGAGCCAATACTTCCATACATCATCCTGTGCTCATCCCAAGTGTCCTCGATCTCCATCACCTATTTCACCCATCCCCCCACCAACCTTCTCTGCGGCAGCCATCAGTTCTCCATAGTTAAGAGTCTGTTTCTTGATTTGCCTCCCCACCCCGGCCCCATCCCCGCCTTTGCTCATTTGTTTTCTTTCTTAAATTTCACTGTGGTTTGATTTTATTTACATTTCCCTGATGGATAATGGTGTTGAGCACCTTTTCATATGCCTCTGGGCCATTCTGATGTACAATGTCTACTCAGATCCTCTGCCCATTTTTTAGTGGGTTGTCTGTTTACTATTAAGAGTTTTTTATATCCATGAATACAAGTCCCATATTGATCTATGATTTGCAAATATTTTCTCCTATTCCGTGCATTGCCTTTTCACTTCCTTGATATTCTTTGAAGCACAAAAGTTTTTAACTTTGATGCAAGTCTGATTTATACCCTTTTCTTCTGTTGTGTTTTTGGTGCCACACCGAAGAAACTATATGCTAATCAAGGTCATGATGATTTGTGCCTATGTTTTTTTCTAAACGTTTTATAGTTTTAGCTCTTAATACATTTAGGTCTTTCAGCTGTGGGATCAAGTTTTTGTGTGTGGCTATCCAGTTGTACCCAGTAACATTTGTTGAAAAGACGATTTTTCCCCCGTTTAATTGTTTTGGCATCCTTGTCAAAGACCAACTGGTCATTAATTGTGACAGTTCATTTCTGGACTCCCAATTCTATTCCACTGATCTATGTTTATCCCTATGGCAGTGTCACACTGTCTTGATCTGTAGTAATTTCAAAATGTGAGTCTTCCAACTTTTTCTTTTTTTGAAATTGGGCTATTTTAGGTCTCTTAAATATTAACTTTTGGGTCAGCTTGTCAACTTATGCGAAGAAGCCAGCTGGGATTGTGATGGGATTGTGCTGAACGTGTAAATCAATTTGGGAAGCACAGTCATCTTAACAATGTTGTCTTCTGATCCATGAAGGTAAAACGGCCTTCCATCTATTTAGGGCTTCTTTAATTTCTTTCAAGAATGTTTTGTAGTTTCCACAGTGTCAGTGTTGTGGTCTTTTCATTAAATTAAAATCCTATACATTTTATTTTTATGTTGTTAGAAACGGAATGGTTTTCATTTTTGTATTGTCCATCAAAAGGGTACGGAAATACACTGGTTTCTGTATACCAATCTTATACCCTGTAACCTTGTTAAACTCGATGAGTTCTAAGTGGATCTAGTTGTTTAGTGGATTCCTAAAATGCATTTGATTTTGAATGCAAACAAAGCGAATTAATTCAGAAGAGACGACACCCTGAAGAACAGGAGTCTTAAGTGATGCCATTAATATTCTCAAATATGGCCAGGGAAAATAGAAGTACAGAAGCATAGCATTTTAAGTGCTTGAATTTTAGATCGCTGCTAGTTTAATTGTAGCAGATATAGAGCAAAAATGAGGAATCAGGCTGTCAGTGGGTAGCTAAGGATCTATGGTGTGATTTAAAAGCACCTGATCATTCAAAAAACCAAAACTATTCAAAGAAAAACATTAAGACTCAATTATGAATAAAATGGCAAGGAAAAAAAACCCCTTTGTTTCCTTTCTCACATATTGTGTTTACCAAGAGATTGTATTTTTTCCAAGAAACAAACTAAAAAACCTAAAATATTCAAGGTCTCTCATATGTGTCCCATGCAGAGGCATACAGTTTTCTGAAGCAAGAAATTCCTGGTAATTCACATTTCACCCAAACTACCTGCCACATTTATGTCAGGCCAATTTAATGTCAACCACTCGGGCCACAAGTGACTAGAAATGAGTTAATCCTGAATTCCTGAAGAAGGAAAACGAAAGACCACACAAGAAATTCAGACCTTGAATATAACATTTTTTTAATGTTTATTTTTAAAAGAGAGAAAGACAGGGAGCACGAGCAAGGAGGAGCAGAGAGAGAATTCCAAGCAGGCTCCACACTGTAACACAGAGCCTGATGCAGGGCTCAAACTCATAACTGCAAGATCACGACCCGAGCCAAAATCCAGTTAGATGCCTAACCGATGGAGCCACCCAGATGCCCCTTGAATATACCGTTTTAAAACGGGGCATGGGGGCGCCTGGGTGGCGCAGTCGGTTAAGCGTCCGACTTCAGCCAGGTCACGATCTCGCGGTCCGTGAGTTCGAGCCCCGCGTCAGGCTCTGGGCTGATGGCTCGGAGCCTGGAGCCTGTTTCCGATTCTGTGTCTCCCTCTCTCTCTGCCCCTCCCCCGTTCATGCTCTGTCTCTCTCTGTCCCAAAAATAAATTAAAAAAAAAAAAAAAAAAACGTTGGAGAAAAAAAAAAAAAAAATTAAAAAAAAAATAAAACGGGGCATGATTCTGATCAACTGATGGGAGTGTTAAAAAAAAAAAAAAAAGTATCTATTTCACCTTGACCATGGACGTTTTTCCTTCTGGTGAGTTTTCTCCGTTTCCTTTTCTATGAAAATAATCACACCCCTCGGTTTTATATGGAAAACTTAAGAACCAAAATATCATATATGGTATACACAGCTTTTAATGATTATAATCAAACTATAATAAAAGCGAAGCAAAATAAACACAGGAGAGTATATAAATATTACAGGCCCTGATATTGCAAAAATTATGGAAAAGTTGACCTATCAGGGGAAGGAGAGGCAGGACGGATGGCATAATTTCATATAGTGGAGAGCTAAATTGACAGATCGAGACACGGAGGTTTGGACTCCATTGTTTTGCACTTTAAATAAAGGCAGCTACCAGAGGAACCAGAACCAATAATACAATTTACAAAAGTTGGTAGATGGAGAGGAGGGGAAATGAGAGGTAGAAAGTAATGAAAATGTTCGTCTTTCGTAACAGGGAGTCAGAGGTATTATCGAAGGTTAACCAAGAAACTGGCACACATATGTATGGCAACAGTGATAACCAACAGAAGCACTATACACAGAAACCGCTGAAAGTAGTTGTCTACTGGCATTTTACTTTGGATTTTAGGTGCTTCTGTTTTAATTTTTATTTTTCTGTTTTATTTTTTAACTATGCATATAATACTTCTTTCTTCATGTTTGTACTTCAGAACAAACAGGAACTTCTCGATCTAGGTTAACATTAGATATTTATAAATTTTCTTCATCCCTTGATGACCAGTTACTAGGATAAATCTGATACCTTACCCATTACTTTCTAGATGCTGACGTTACTAGGAAAACATGAGAGTAAAACGGCAGAGTTCCTTTGGCGGAGAACAGAAAGGTGGGGGGGGGGGGGGGGCACTTCTACCCTTTGATCTAAAAACTAGTGATTTTCAAGGGGCAAGAAACAAGAAAGCCAAAGAAAGAGACCCAAAATTACACTTGCCAAGATGGTTAGGTACATAAACAAGGTCATTCAAGCCTAAGGGTCTCTTTCAAGAACGAGTAACTTAGTTTAAGTAATTAATCCAGGCATTATGCTATAAACATCCAAGAAATTGTATTAACTTCAAATTAAACCACCTAGAGAAGGCCCATTGTAATGCGGTTAACTGACAGAGTAGTAGTCACTGTACTTTCACAGAGTCCCCATCATAAAATTCTGTTCAACTAAGGCTGCTTGCTGTATTAGAATTAAGCATCCACTCATGCAAAATGACAACTCAGAACAAGAAACATCAAGTAACTTGCCCAAATCGCATAGCTTGAATAAGCTGGTGACAAAATCTTCCAAAGGCTGAGATGGACCTACACCTCCATACAACAGTGTCTCAAGGAGGAAGGGACAAGGACTCAAACAGGGTGTCCCTCGGGGGATTTTTTTCTACATCCAAGAGAAAATCTTTCTCAGCAAACCCTTAGCAGATTTGCCCCTACATCTCATTTGGCCAGAACTGGGTCAGATGCATACCAGACGAGACACTGGGGGAAGCCATGACTGGTAGCCATGGTGCATGTCCTGGGGCTTGGCACACTGCCACTCTATAAAAAAAAATGTCTGTTTAAACCTCTGTTCTTCAGGGAGGTTCTGGATGAAAAGACAGACTCCTAAAACGCTCTATGCCAGATAACCCGGAGGAAACTAAAAGCTGCTCAAGCCAGCATCCTCCAGGTATGCTGATGATGGTCAAACCACATTCAGTGTGTGCAAACAAGTCCCTAAAGGGATAATAAAATCAAGAGAGGGACAATTTTTTACATCAACAGAAGGCACAACTGGAGCCTCAGGATCTTGTAACTTAGTATGACCAAAGTATTATGGCTAATGGGACACATCGAAGATGTGTGAAAAGCCAATCCTACTATCCTTTAACTCCAAGTCTCAATAAGTG
This sequence comes from Neofelis nebulosa, assembly GCF_028018385.1. NCBI lineage: Eukaryota > Metazoa > Chordata > Mammalia > Carnivora > Felidae > Neofelis > Neofelis nebulosa. The sequence continues at coordinate 35,870,563 of NC_080794.1, read as the reverse complement.
GGAGCAAAGATTTTCAAGATATTGTCAAAGGATGGCTCCCGGCCCAATCACTTAGGACATGGTCATCACAGAACACACGCCCAAGGCTGAAAGTTGATAATGACTATGCTCCTATCCTGAAGGCCTCGTGTTAGAAGAGGCCTTAGAGATCATCTGGCAAAAGCCTATCATTTTCGACATGAAGCAACTAATATCCAGAGAAGTTAAAAGTATTTGTGAAAGGACACACAGTGACACAGGGCTCAGGAGACCAACACAAATAAGCTAGCGTGCTAAGCAACTCTGGTGTTCTTGAGTCTCAGCTGCAACATGAGTTGGAAAGATGATCTTTTTAGCTAGTTAACAGGTCCAAAACGGTATACGAACCACAAGCTAATCTTAAATAAGTGCCAAATGATTTTAAGTTTGTCTAGCCTTGACCATCAGAAAATCCGGGTCAAAATAAAGTACATCAAATATGCAAAAATCCTCAATCACATATTAGCACAACAAATTTAGCTACATACAGAAAGGGCTATATACCATGACCAAGTGGGATTTATCCCAGGAATACGAGGCTGGTTTAACATCCAAAAATTGACATAATACATCATGTCAACAGAATAAAAAACAAAATCACACAATCAACTCAAAAGGTGAAAAAAAATATGCATTTGACAAAATTCAACCCCCTTTCATGACAGGAATAGTCAACAGACTAGGCATAAAAGGGAACTTCCTCAATCTGATGAAGGGTATCTACGAAACTCCCCAGCTAACCTCTTATCTAATGGTGAAAGACTAGATGTTTTCTCTCTAACACTGAGAACAAGTCAAGGGTGTCCGCACTATCTTGCCACTTCTGTTCAACATTGTACTGAAAGTTCTAGCCAGAGCAATTAGGCAAGAAAAAAATAAAAGGCATCCAGATAGACAAGGAATCAGTATTTACAGATGACATGAGCTTGTCTATAGAGAATCCCATGTAATCTACAAGAACTGAATTGTATTTTCCAGTCAATCTGTCCTTGCTCGCTAAGGTTTTTACTTTCTTAAAGTACTCGATGAAATGAAGAGCTTCTGTTTGTCGGGGCATTCATCCTAAAGATACGAAAGATTATTTACTTAGATGTAAACACTCAGATATCTGAGCTTTTGGCTTCAAGCTACAGCCTGAGAACAGGTGAAGGGGCCCTTCAAATACTAGTCACCCTTGGGATGGACAGCTGTCGGGTGTTAAAACTCAGGTTCTAAGGGACCTTCACAAAACAAAGTTCCATGATGAACAAATCTGAAAATGGAAGTCTAGGCCTTACCTATTCAGTAAGCTGAATGGCCGCAATTCTCAACTGCCTTTTATTATAAATTACCGAAGTAGCGAAAATCTTTTAAACGTTAGTGTTTTCATCCAAATACTTGGAAGCCAAGAAAAACGTCTGCCACTCACCAACAAACTATTCTCCTGCTCAGGCTGTCTTCCTCTCCAACCAGATGGGCTAGCCTACTGCACGTTAACTGTACCACGTCTGACCCGCAAATCTACACACACACACAGACACGTGATCAAGCCGACGCTGTGGCCAAACCATGCAAGACCCTCTTATAAAATTGTCTTTAGGACTCCAGTCCTACAAGTCTTTTGTAGTAACCCCGCTAGTGCCGGTTTACAGATTCGTCACTTGGCCCTCTTCCTACTGCCCACAACAGGCCTCAGCGGAACTGAAGGAGCTGTGCACAGCGCCTTCGTGCATGCTACCCTATTAACTTGTTAAGAGCTGTGCTCCCTGGTCAGACTGCTTCTGGCTTAGGACAGACATTGCTATAGGCCTTCAGGATGCAGACTGCTGCCTCCCCCACAGGCTCAGAATTCAGTCCTGCGGGAGCCGAAATGCACAACGTAAAAACTGAAGTACATCTTCCTTAGTATATGGTTTGGCAGCTGATGAATACGAGACTATAGCTGAATCGCCCACAGAATGACAAATATGTTAATAATTAGCATTATTCTGAGATGAGTAAATGCCATCTTCCTCAAACACAAGGCAGAGAGACTGAACGCCTTTCATTATGTTTTTCATGTACTTCTCACGTGTAAGAATGAAGTTCTTTGGTTAATAATGAAGCTAGAGAGCCAAGTAAGTACAGTTGTTGGTTTAGAAGTTTTTGGCCTAGAATAAACCCAAGCCAAGGTCACAGACAGTCAGATACTGGCCTTCCTTCCCCAAATCTACACACAACTCCATTCGTCTCCCAAGAAACAAACCAGATGAAAACTTAGGACTCCCACCCAATACTCTTATTTTATTATAGCTCACTCCAAGTGGATTATTTTCCCTTCTTCCTACCTTCTCCTGTATTTCCAGACCTTCCAATGGCCTTCAGGTAATTCTGCCTCAATGAACCAATCACAGCAACTCTCCAGCTGGCAGAGAGGAAGCCCAGCAGCTCGAACAAGATTTTAGACCATCAGTTAGTTCCCCTCTGGTGCTCTTGTTATGGCAACAGCACTTTTCCACAGCTGATGAGGATGTTATGCAGGAAAAGAAAGGCAGAAAGAAAGGCTAAAAAGAGTTCTCTATGTTTCTGCTCATTTCCCAGAGCACAACACTCCCAGAGGGAGAAATTTCAGAACTTACGAAAGCATTAGCTCCCTTCCAGCTAACCAAAGTGTTATAAAAGTGAAGACAACTACGGTAACTTTCCCTTCCATTGGGGCTAGATGTAGTGTCTCAAAGGAAGAACCAAATATCATTCTCACTCCTCCACAGGCAGATAAAACAAAATAAAATCCAAGGGCATTTTTTTTTTGGCCTTGAACTTACTTAAAAATTGTCCTCCTTAACAATGAGAAAAGGATGGGGCGCCTGGGTGGCGCAGTCGGTTAAGCGTCCGACTTCAGCCAGGTCACGATCTCACGGTCCGTGAGTTCGAGCCCCGCGTCAGGCTCTGGGCTGATGGCTCGGAGCCTGGAGCCTGTTTCCAATTCTGTGTCTCCCTCTCTCTCTGCCCCTGCCCTGTTCATGCTCTGTCTCTCTCTGTCCCAAAAATAAATAAAAAACGTTGAAAAAAAAAATTAAAAAAAAAAAAAAACAATGAGAAAAGGTACTCTTCCAGCAATTTGAGAAACCCAAAGGTCACAGAGCAAGTTGTGTTTCCACCCACCTCTCATTTCCCAAACCACAGGAAGGCAATTGTGAGAAACCTTTTCAAGGATAAGCTGTATCCTCTGATTCCCAATGAATAAAGGACTCTCAAAGAAGGAGAAATTGTAAGTTCACCGTGTTGTGAATGTCCCTGCCCAGTCTGATCTTTGAGGGCATTCAGCACATCAACTGTTATCCTGGAATGCTCCAACATGTGTATGACACTCCAGAAGGTCTCCAGAAGTTTGAGACAGGACATGCTAATCCCCTTCCTTCCCACTAAATAGAGATCGCCAATACAAACCTACTATCATTTTTCTCAATGTTTTCACATGTTAGCACTTGATTCTATACATCTTTTGTTCTAGAACGAAAAATCTTATCACTCCCCAACCCCCTTCAAGATTTTATGATCATTCAGAGCAAGGACTGCATTTCCTACTTTTGTCTGTGGTCCTCTTTTGTGCAAAGCACTGCACTAAGCCCACAAAACTCATTTAAGATACCTAACCACATTAATTCAGGTGCCTGGAAGAGACCAAATAACCAACTATCTTACCCTGGTTCAATTACATGGTGGGAGAGAGAGGAATGTAACAAGAGAGATGAACAAACCTTCAGAGGATGGGAAAATTTCCAAAGGGGGGAAATTTAATTAGTAAGTACTGTACATCTAAACAGCACTGAGTTAATAGGTGATTAAATCCAATCCCAACAGTGCTATATCCTATAAACACATTATGTAAGTCTTTGTGTTAAAAATGCAAAGAAGGGGCGCCTGGATGGCTGAGTCAGTTAAGTGTCCGACTCTTGATTTCGTCTCAGGTCATGATCTCACGGCATCAGATTGAGCCCCCGAGTCAGGCTCCTCGCTGGGCAAGAAGCCTGCTTACGATTCTCTCTCTCTCCCTCTGCCCCTATAGACGCGTTCTCTTCAAAAAACAAACAAACATCCAAAGATTACAACCTGCTCTACCAACGAATACAAGTTCAATATGATAAATAAGCCAAGATGACAAGTATTTAAATGAGACAAAAAAAAAAACTGTGGGTATCGAAACTATCTGGAGACAGGCTAAGCAATATTCGAGAAAACAGTAGTGGCTGTGTAAGTTGGGAGGAAGGGTAAATGAATCAGTATTTCTGGCGGACTCTTTCCAAGCATTTTAGGAACTAATCCAGACTATGGGACAGGCTTCTATCTTTAAAGCAATTCTTAAGGACTATGCCCTTATTTTTAAAAACATGGTAGCTTGGTTGGTTGAAATACGCCCAAAAGGCGCCCCCTCTGTAAGTCTTCCTTCAGGGGAAAAATGATTAATATATAGCTAAAAGTTTAGTTCCTCTCCCACATAACTAATAGCTGAGTGCAGTTGTTACCATGACATATGTTCTCAACTGCTGAAGGCACAGGCATTTACTGACAAATAGCACAAAGAATTCTGCAAGAAGCCATATATCTCTATCACCTTGGAAAACAATACCCATTTCTTAAAAGCTGTCAGTTCAAGTTCAGGACAACTCTATCTGGAGCAGAAACTGGTCTGCAAAAATCTTTCAGGATCAAAAAAGCAAGACCTCAGCACGCCCAGGGGCTGGCCTTGAACACATCGGGTCAGGAGAGAGGGTTCTCCAGTGAGGCAAGTGGCCTCGCCAAGTCAGCTGACTGGCCTGCAAAGTTAAGACTTTACTCCACACATATTGAGGAACTCCTCCTGTTTGGGTCATTTTAAAGTCTTCCATGCCCCCCTCTCCCCCCACAGTGGCCTGGATGGATTCCTCAGTAGAGCGCTCTTCCTAGATTTTTATCCCTTGTTGTTGGCAAGAAGGTCTTCCTACTCTATGGGCCTTGCTATTGTGCAACCAATCCAAGGATCGCCCAGGCCTAACTGCACCGGGTTGGTTGTAGTACAGCTGGTGAGCCGGCCCACGGGAACGAAGCTAGCAATCTCCTAGGGCAGGGGCTGCAGCAAAGTTCAACCCTCTCGAGAGGTCACGCCATCACCAAAAGAAGGCAAAGTTCCGAAGTTAAACTGAAGCGCCATTCCCTTCAATAAGGTCCCACGAGATCGCTCTCTAGTCTCCTCCTCCCTCTGGAGAACAGCCCAGTCAGGGTACAGACAACCTTTGAGCTCCCTTTTCCCGTGACCAATTCAACATGCTTCACCTCTACCCCAGTGTTCTTCCTTGTAAACAGTTCCTGGCCATACTTCGAAAAGCAATGCTCAGGAAACTCTACCTGCACTGCCCTTGCCCAGGGTCAAGCAATCCCATCGATCCGAATGCCCTTCCTGACAATGCCCTCTTCGTCTACCCCCAAAAGCGTCACCGCCAAAACCCTACCGTTAGGGCTGCCAGTGCTCCACTACCCCCTTGGCTATTACTTGAGTTATTCTTTAGCATTCTCTCATTCTCCCCCCCTAGCCTGGGGACTCCCCTCCCACCCCCCTCCGTGGGGCCTCGTCCAGCAAGTAAACAATGCTGTCAAAGCAGGATAACGCTGGGCGAGGCGTCCAAACACTGCATTCCAGCCTCCTCCCGCTGTTCTAAAAGCAGCAAAACAAGTCATCTCAGGGTCCCAGGAGCGAATTACTCTGCCCAACTTCCTTTCTAAAAAAGCCCGGGAGAGAGCTCCAAAACCAAGCCCTGGTGTGCACAAATGCACAATATGCAAGAAGCAGAGGCAATGCAGGGTGAGAGCAAGGCCAACTATACACGAGTTTGCCCAGGAGGAGGCAGAGAGGGGGGAGAAAACTGGGTCGAGCGCGTAAAGCTGCCACGAAGCGGGAACAAGGGCTTTTTTCACCGCCCCCCCCCCGCCCCCAGCGACGGGAGAGCCACGTTCTCAGAGTCGGCGGCGCTGAATCGAGTTGCAGCCAAGAGATAATGCGAAGTTAAGGTTCCCGAAAGCAGTCTCCCGGGGGCTTCCGCGGAGCTGGGGCGGGGGGAGGGGGGGTTGGGGGACTCCGGTAGAGCTGCGGTGGCCGAGGTGGCCCAGCGTGGACACGCCCTGAGTTAAAGGCCCGCGGCGGGAGAGCGGCGGAAGAAACCGGCTGCAGGCTCGGGGCCGCGGCTGGGCGGCCGGCGCTCACCTCCCGGCGTGGTGGAGAAGAGCGTCCCCCCGGGCGTGGTGCAATAGTCATGAGGTAGCTGCGCGGCGTCGCTGATGGGCACGGTGCGGGTGGGGATGGCGCGGCTCTGGCTGGGCTGGTGGCCGCTGCCGGAGGACGAGGACATGGCTCTGGGCGCGGGCTCTCAGGCTTTGTCCGGCGGGCGGGCAGGCAGGCGGCTGCGGCGGCGGCGGCGGCTGGGGGCCGGGGCTGCTCGGGCTGCTCCGGCGAGCGGAAGGGCGGGCGGGGCTGGGCGCGCTCCGCTAGCTCCTCGCTCGCTTCCTCTCGCTCCCTCGTCCCGCTCCGCTCCCGCCGCCGCCCTCTCAGCCGCCGCCGCCGCCGCCGCCCGATCCTCCGGCCTCCGCCAGCAGCCTCAGCAGCAGCAGCAGCGGCAGCAGCGGCGACGACGACGACCGGAAGCGGGCGAAGGCGGGAGCCAGAGGGAGTTCGGGGAAGCGGATCGGCGGAGGTGACGTCGCGGGGGGCGGGGCGAGGCGGCGAGGGGCGGGGCGAGGGCGAGGAGGGACCGAAGACAGGCGAGCCGGACGCAAGTGGGTGGGAGTCTGCGCGAAGTGTTTGGCAGCAGCTCGAAGGTCGGCCCGGAAAACTTAGGTGTTGTTTGTTGTTGTTGTTGTTTTGTTTTGTTTTGTTTTGTTTCAAATTGCCAGTCAACACTACTTTACTTGAGCCAACTTCTGTTTTCTAGCCACGTAAACAAAAGTGTAAGTTTACTTTTAATTGCTTCATATTAAATATAGGCTATGCCCGCACTATGTATTAGGAAAAAATCAGAGCTGAAAGGTTAAGTACTGTCTCCCAGTTTCCCAATTTCCCTTTCCCGGGTAAACCATTGGTACCAGCTGTGTACTTGTGAATCCTTCCAGAGACAGTCCTTACACACACACATAATGCAACATATAAACATTAACAAAAGAAAAATTAATAATTCTCCGTGTCACAAGGATTATTATTATGTTAGAGAGAAAGGAATCGAAGCACAGAGAAGGGTTGAGAACACGAGGTACCTGAAAAATCTAGATTTGGGATGCCATTCTTTCCTCTAGGGGTTCTCAAACTTTTCAGTCTCAAAGTTTACATTCCTAAGAATTATTGAGGATCCTGAAGAGCTTTTGTGTGTGTGGATTATATCTGTTTATAATTGCTATATTAGAAACTAAAACTGAGAATTTTTAAATGTTCATTAGTTTATAAAATAATGTCATTACATGTTAACATGACATGTTTATTTAAAAAATTCTATTTTCCGAAACAAAAAGACATCACTGAGAAGCGTGGCATTGTTTTACTTTTTGGCAAACATTTTAATGTGTGTTCCATAGAAGTCAGCTGGAGCCTCACATCTGTTTCTGTACTCAAACTGTTGTGATGTATTATTTTGATTCAAGTCTGTGAAGGAAACCCAGACTCCTACAAGTATGTACTTAAAAAGAGGAAACTTCACAGAACCTTGGAAGGGGTCTCAGGGACCCCCGAAATTCCAGACCACTCTTTGAGGACTGTTGCTCTGGGCAGCATTGTCTCTACCCGCAACATATCCAAGATGGAATTGAAAAGAGAATCATGACTACCACCAAATATCTACCATCATTCCCATTTTGCCAATAAGGAAATTGAAGCTACAAGATATTAAGTGTTTAGCCAGAGGAAAACAGCTACCACCTCACTACTGAGAGAGCCAAACGGTTGCTTAGTAAAGATGGAAACAAACAAACTTACATAGTGGAGCAAATACTGTGATTGGTGGTCAGGTTGGGCCAGAGCATGACATGGAACCAATTTTGTGGTGAGTGTCCAAGAATTCAGGAAGAAGAACCTTTGACGGTCCCCAGGGTTGGAGGGGACTGAGCTCAACCTTGGAAGTTCTATGGCTTTGCCTATGTCAAGAAAGGAGGCACTTTCCAGGGGAAAGAAAAGGTGGGATACTCGTTTACATCTGTATAAAACAAAGTGTGTGATTACAGCATGCATCCCAACTTGATCTCACTTTTGATGATAGATATTGGGATGTTCTGAGATGAACAGGGAGATCTTTCTGGCCAAAGGTTGGGTTGGAATATGGAATGAAATGAAGTAAATAAGGTTGACACCAGGGTTCAATTTTGAAATTGCAGAGACAGGGAAGTATCATCTGTTTTTTAATTCATCTTGACAGGCAGCCTGGAGTGCAGGAAGGAGCTCTTCCATTAACAACTGTGTGACCCCAGTCAAGGTACTCACACTCTCTGGGCCTCATTCATATTAACACCTTTACCTCACTGAGTAGTCCTGTGAGCGAAGCATATAAGGTGTTTAACAAATAATTGTCTCCTAGGAAGGTCGTTTTGAAATTAATGGAGGTTTATTATTTTCCTCTTGGGAGCTCCCGTGTCTTCGTTCCCCACATGGAAGGTATCATAGCCACCTGTCCTGATTTCAAAAACCCCACAAAACTGCTTTCGTGGGGCTTTTGAAATGAAACGTGTGTGTGTGTGCACGTGGTTGTGTGTGCGCATGAATGGCTAGATATTATCACCTCTAGAATACCCTAAAAAAAACACACACACACAAACCCTCAACTAACTTTTTCACACCCTTTCGAAAAACTTGCTCTTTTTTGTGTGTAACAGCTTTATTGAGATATAATAGTTTACCATAAAATTCAGCCCTTTAAAGCTGATTCAGTGGTTTTTAGTATAGTCACAAAATCATTCACCTATCATCACCACTGTCTAACGTCGGAACATTTTTTCACCCCAAAAAGATATCCAGGATGCATTAGCGGTGGCTCATATTTACCTCCAACCTCCTCAGCCCTAGGCAATCACTACGGTATCACTACTAGGTTTCCCTATTGGGACATTTCATATAAATGAAATCAGAGATCATGTAGCCTTTTGCAACTGGTTTCTTCCATTTAGCGTGTTTGAAAAAAAATTTGTTGTCAATGTTTATTTGTTTTTGACAGAGAGAGAAAGAGAAGGAGCATGAGCGGGGGAGGGGCAGAGAGCGAGGGAGACACGGAATCCGAAGCAGGCTCCAGGCTCGGAGCCCTCAGCACAGAGCCCGACGTGGGGCTTGAACTCACAGACCGCGAGATGGTGACCTGAGCCGAAGTCGGACGCTCAACCGACTGAGCCACCCAGGTGCCCCTTTAGCATGTTTTTAAAGTTCAACTTTGGGTAGCATATATCAGTACTTTGTTCCTTCTTTTTTTTTAGACTCTTTTTTTTTAAATGTTTATTTATTTTTGAGAGAGTGGCAAGAAGGGGAGAGGCAGAGAGAGGGGAACAGAGGATTTAAAGTGGGCTCTGCACTAACAGCAATGAGCCTGATGCGGGGATTGAACTCATGAACCCTGAGATCATGACCTGAGCCGAAGCTGGATGCTCAACCGACTGAGCCTTCCAGGTGCCCCAGTACTTTGTTCTTTTTAATGACTGATACTGTTCCGTTGCATGGATGTACCTACCACATTTTGTTTATCCATTCATGAGTTGATGGAAATTTAGTTTGTTTCGATTTGGGGGCTGTTAGGATCACACTGCTATGAACATTTGTGTGCAAGTTTCGTGTGAGTATATGTTTTCAATTCTCTTGGGTGTACACCCAGGAATGGAATTGTAGGCTCATATTGTAACTCTAGACGTAACCATCTGGGGAACTGCCAGGCTGTTTTCCAGAGTGGCTGTACCATTTCACATTCCCACCAACGATGTATAAAGGTTCCAATTTCTCCACATCTTTGCCAATACTTGTTATTATCTGTCTTCTTGATTATAGCCATCCCAGTGGGTGTGAAGAGGTATCTTATTATGGTTTTGATTTGCATTTCCCTGGTGACTAATGACGTTGAGCATCTTTTCATGTTCCTATTGATGCTCCAAAGTATATCTTCTTTGGGGAAATATCTCTTCGTATAATTTGGCCATTTTAAAATTGGGTCGTCTTTTTATTGAATTTTACATGTTCTTTATAAACATTCCCAAAACTGCAACCTTATCAGACAGATGATTTGCAAATAATTTCTCTCATTCTGTGGGTTCTTTTCACTTTTTTTGATGGTTTCCTTAGAAACATAAAAGTTGTTAATTTCAGTAAAGTCCTATTTATTGATTTTTTCCCCCTTTAGTTGCTTGTGCATTTGGTTTCCTAAGAAACCATTGCTTAATCCAAGACCACAAAAATTCATGCTTGTATTTCTTTCTAAGAGTTTTATACTTTTAGCTCTTACTTCTGGGTCTTTGCTCCATTATAAGTTAATTTTTATATATGGAGTGAGGTAGGGGTTCGACTGGCACCGTTTGTTGAAAAGGTTATTCTTTCCCTGTTGAATTGTCTTGACAAAAACCTGCTTCTTAAACTAGCATTCTGTGGGGAAACGTACTTCCGAATGAGGAACTCGAGGAAGTGGGACCATTGTAGGTTGGCAGAGTACTTTTAGAATCAACAGAGCAATGACTGTCACCACAACTCACGTCCAGTGTCTCACTCTTTCAAGTAATTTATGTATACCACTGCTTCGTGTATTCCTGACAACAACCCTATACAGTAGCCTCCATTATTATATCCGTTTTACAGATGGGGAACTGAGGCTCAAAGAAGTGGAATAACTTGCTGTATTAGTTATATATTGCTGCGTCACAAATTACTCCAAAACTTGTGCTTAAAATTATGCATATTTATTTTTTTAATGTTTATTTTTGAGAGAGAGAGAGAGAGAGAGACCGAGCAGGGGAGGGGCAGAGAGAGAGGGAGATGCACAATCCGAAGCAGGCTCCAGGCTCCCAGCTGTCAGCATAGAGTCCGACACGGGGCTCGAACCCACGAACTGCGAGATCATGACCTGAGCCAACGTTGGACGCTCAACTGACTAAGCCACCCAGGCACCCCAACAATGCATATTTATTATCTGTCAGTCTTTGAGGGTCAGGAACGTGAAAGCCACTCTCTCATGAGGTTGCAAATGAGGATGCTTGCCAGGTCTGTAAGTATCTGAAGGCTTGACCGGGGTCAGAGGATTTACTTCCAAGCTCATTCACATGGCTAGAGGCAAGAGGCCTCAGTTCCTCACCATGTGGACCTCTCCAGTGTTGCTTGTGTGTCCTCATGACATAGCAGTTGGCTTCTCCCTGAGTGACTGAACTGAGAGGGAATAGGGAATGAGTTACAGTGAATCTCATGACCTGACCTTGGAAATCACGTATCATACCTTTACGTCTGCCACATTCTGTTCATTAGAATCAAGTCACTCAGTAAGGCCAGCATTCTCTGGGGAGGGAATTAGGCTCTACCTTTTGAAGGGTGACATATCCAAGGATTTGTAGACATATTTTAAAACCGTGACACTTGCCCAAGCTCACAAAGATTATAAGTGCTTTAACAAGAGAAACCCACTGTGCAAGCACTGCTAAATCCCTGCTTGCACCACACTTGTTCATGTCCCCTTGGCCAAAGCAAGTCACGTGCCCAAGCCCACAAGCAATGGGGAAGAGGACAAGAGCCTCTCAACTAGGAGTTAGAGTTCACTGGGGGCCAGCAATATAATAGTCTAGATAATGCACTGTCTTTTATCTCCCTGAAATATTGGAGTCTTCTGGAATTGTCTTTTCCAACTTGCATTGTCTCTATTTCCTTGGGTTTACTTTCTCTGCCTGTTTTTAAGCCCCCCTTTTTCAGGTTAGAAACATTCCTCACATGCCTGATGATCTTTGGCTCTCCATTCATGAGGGACTAAAATACTTAAGGAAGCTCTGGGGTGGAGAGTGGAGCTTGTCTCAGAAGGAGATTCTCTGTATGGTAATCAGACCCAGACCTGCTGTCTCATAGGATGGGGGGGGGGGGGGTGGATCCCCAAACGTCAGTATCTATAGATGTTTTCTCTTCTGCTGGTCAGTGTTCCCCAAAAAAGCAGCCTCCATATTCCTGCCAGGGGAATGGAAGTCCGGGCCTGGGTTCTGAAAACCAAGCTGGGGCCAGGCAGGGAGTAGGGACTCTCTCAATTCAGAATGCAGACTTTCACTTGCTTTCAGTACAGCGCCTTCCCCAGGCCACAAGGCCACGCCTGGAGTACGTCTCTGAAGACCCAGGTGTCCCCCAGACCTCCTGTATCTATTGTTCAACCTCTCTCAGAGGTAAACCTCCCATCATCTGTGGGTGTCACGGAGGGAAAGGTGCTTGGCTGGGCAGGATAGTGAAAGAGATTTGGGGGTCCCAGCTGTTCCTTTTAAAGACTTTAAGCCAGTCCTTCTCTCTCCAACACCACCTTGCTCTCCAACTTCCAGAATGTTGTAACTATCATGGGTCCTCTGCCGTATCCTTTCCTGACTTCTTACTCCTTATGGATTTATGCTTTAAAAAAAAAATTCCTCTGCTCTCATTTAAGGGGGGAATCTAATGGGAAAACATGTAAATAGCTAAACACATATGTTTACATGGTTTCATTTAAAGAACACAACATGTTTTTATCTTTTTAAATGTTCATTTGTGAGAGAGAGAGCAAGCAGGGGAGGGGCTGAGAGAGAGAGCGAGAGAGAGAGCAAGGGGGTGGGGGGGGGTAGCCGAGGATAACATATGTTTTTAAACAGCCTATCAGTTAAGAGTCAGTTGTAATAACAAAAGAAGTTTATTCAGAATAGTAAGTGCTTAAAACAAACTTCATGCACTAGAAGAATGGTTTCCAGGCTAGGCCTCCAGGGATGACCCTCAGAACCCTGCAGAACTGACCCTCCAGGAGAGCTGCTACCCGGACCAGAGTCAGGAAACTGGGGAGTAAGCAGCTGCTGTCCCAGCTGCCAGCCCCACCTTAGCCACGATGAGGGATCCGAGAGCTGCCATCAGACCGTTGGCCTCAAAGCCACACAGAGCTCACTAGATCCATCCAGAAAATGGATGCCTGGAGCAACAAAGCTGCTCCCCCCTCTACTTAACTCCGTTCTGAATTCAAGTCTTGTGTGAAGGCGTCTGACTGGTGGAACCCCAACCCCTGACACGCATCTGGGGGGGCTTGCCATCTTTTAGCTTTCCAGCCCCTGCAGTGCAAGAAGGCACAGCGGAAAGAAGTTAGAACAGGTGTTGAGTGTACCAATCTACCTATCCACCACAAAGGGTAAGAAAATGTGGATATCTGTTTTGTAACTGGACACTAGAATTCATTCCCTTGTTCTTCTCACCTTACCTAGCTTCCTTCCTCCTAGCCTTGATTTAAGGATTAAACTCCAGGGGCGCCTGGGTGGCCCAGTCAGCTAAACAGTAGACTCTTGATTTCAGCTCAGGTCATGATTTGATGGTTCGTGGGATCAGGCTCCGCTTTGGACTCTGCTTTGATAGCACAGAGCCTGCTTGGGATTCTCTCTCTCCCTGTCTCTGCCCTTCCCTCACTCGTGTACATGCTTGCACACACACACTCTCTCTCTCAAAATAAATAAACTTAAAAAAGGGGGGGGGGATTAAACTCCAGAAGCGTCCCCTCTTGCCTTTGGTCGGGGGTTAGCAAACTTGGAGAGTAAATACTTTAGGATTTGCAGGCTAGATGGGCTCTGTCACAAGTATTTGACTTTATTGCTATGGTGAGAGGGAAGCCCTAGAAAACATGTGCACAAATGAGTGTAGATCCAGTAAGACTTTCTTCACAGAAGCAGGCAGCCAGCCGGATTTGGCCTGCGGGCCATAGTTTGCAGACCCCCGTGTTTGCTGTTACTGTCTGTTGACTCAACAAATCCTTACTGAGCATCTACTATGTGTCAGGTGCTTTCTGGAGGAGGGGATATAGCAGTAAACAAGGCAGAGACGCCCCATGTCCCATAGAGTGAACATCCTACCTGGAGTGATGGTCTCCTCCCCAACCCCTTCCCTGCCTAACACATACTCTTATTTAACACTCCATTTAAATGTTTTTTTTTTTTCACTGTTTATTTGTTTTTGACGGGAGGGCAGGGAGGGGCAGAGAGAGAGGGAGGCACAGAATCCAAAGCAGGCTCCAGGCTCTGAGCTGTCAGCACAGAGCCCAACACAGGGCTCAAACTCACGAACCCTGAGATCAAGACCTGAGCCGAAGTCGGATGCTCAACTGCCCGAGCCCCTTTAATACTCCATTTAGGCTGACCTTCCTGGACTTTCCTCTCCCCAGCCAGGGTTGGCACCCTGCCTCTGAGCTCTGGCAGGTCCCTGTGCACACTGAGGTCACTTGTACCGACCTTGTGCAGGAGCATTGTCTGCTTCTGTATCTGGTCCCCTGCAGAACTGCTAACTCTACAAGGATGAGAACGTCCTTGCCTCAAATCCCACGGGGCCTGGCTCAGAAGCAGCCTGTGGTCCGTATGTGCTGAACTGACTTGAAAAACCTTTTGTGGAAGCTGAGAGATAAAACAACAGACATAGTTGTGGGCACATTGGTCTGGCGTGGCCCTATTCAGATGAGAACTTTTGTTTCTCAGCTGAGCGATGGTGTAATTGACATGCTCCCTTCTCAAGTATGCTTGCTTATGAGTTTGGTCAAATGTTTCCATTCTTGTGAACACCACCACAATCAAATGTAGAATATTTCTTCATACCCAGAAGTACCCCTGAACCTTTTTGCAATCAACCATGCCCCTGTCAAAGCCCAAACCCCAGGCAATCACTGATCTGCTTCCTATGGCCGCTGATTAACTGTGTTCTAAAACTTTATATACGTGGAATCATACCGTATGTATTATTTAATGTCTCGCTTCTTCATGCATCACAGTGTTTTGCTTGTATGAGTAGTCCGTTCCTTTTTATGGCAGAGTAATAGTCCACTTATGGACATACCACAGTCTGTTTGTCATATGAGAATTTAAAGGTATCTCTGCCTCTTCCCCCAGAGCCTACCATGGGGGACTAGGAGAGTCTCATGTGGCCTCAAATGTACTAGTTGGGTATTATCTCTGAATGAGGTTATCTAGATAGTTGGGATTGGAAAGTTGCAGTGCAATTGTAGCCCCCCCCCCCCCCCCCGCCCCGGCCAGACACAGGACCCCTAGGTCCATACCTGAGTTACTGCCATTGAGCATGCAAATTATTGATGAAACATGCAAAATATACCACATTTCGGCAGCTCTTTCTTGGAATGTTTAACATTTGATAATATAATTGAAGTTGCCAAAAAAAAAAAAAAAATGGAAATGGCCTGGGTGTCTCTGACCCAGGGATACCCTCCCTGTAGTCTATTATTGTGGTTAGCCACCGTGGCTTTCCAAAACTCATTCCTTCTCCCTACATTTATCTGGTGCCTCTGTTCCCTCTAGTTCTGTCTTTCCCAAGGGTGGAGGGAGGCTGGCCCCACCTCCTGTAATGAGGCCATCCACACAAGATCTGTATCACCATAAGGATAATCACCCCTTATCTTTGGATAACACTTTTCCGCTTTACAAAGCACTTCTGGGCCATTATTTCACTTAAGCTGAGCCACAGCCCTGCGATGGAGGCAAGCTGCTTATTATTCTCACCTACGTTTTACAGATAAAGAAACTGAGGCTCAAAGAGGTTATGACTTCTCTGAGAGGCCAGGGAGCTGGGACTAGCGTTCCCGCTTCTGGCTGGCCATCATGTGCATTTTCTCCTGCCCCTGTGGCTTCCTGCATTGTAAAGAGGGCAAGATGTCCCTTGGGTTCCCATTCTTTATCGTCACATTTCTGAATTCACTGGGCAATGAACAGCATCCATTTCCCGAGCTCCTGCAACATAAGAGACAGAATGTGTTCAGAAGGTGATAACGATCATAGATAATTTTGTAGGCATGCAGGCTGAGTCAGGTGCTGTACTAGGCCTTCTAGGGATCTTATCTCTGTATTCCCAACTGCCATACAAGGCAGATATTATTATGCATGTTTTCCAGATGAGGGAGCAGCCTTAGAGAAGCTAACTTGCCCAAGGTCACCTGCTATATTTCTAGAAATTCTCTAGCCCCTTGCCGCGGTTGGGAATAATCTACTGTGCCTAGGCTTTGACATGCCTTGATTCAAATGCTGGCTTCCCCCCCTGCTTCTTATATGATCATGAACTTTGAAGCTATTCTTTCATCTGAAAGATGGGAGGACGAACCCCTCATTCACGGAGTGCCAAGGGCCAGTCTCCCGTTAGAGGCTCTCAGGTCACTGTATGCCTCGCCTGTACATGACCTGTCCAGGTGTAGTTGTGTGATCAATTACTATGTGCCCCTCCGCTAGACTGTAAGATCCATGAAAGCAGTCTATCATGGTCTCGGCTTCTCCCCACAGACTAGCATGGTGCCTGGCACATGAGTGTGCTCAGTAACCGTCTGGTGAATAAATAAAAATTTATCGGGAGGAGTCAGGATGAGTGCAGTGAGAGACGGGGACTCTGCGGTGGTTAAACTCGGGGGAAAGCGGATAATGGCATCCTAAAAACTCACTTTTGTCATGACTTATCTGGACAACGGAAGCTAACATTGTATGTCGGGGCATCCTTGGTGGGAATAATGTGTCCGTACAGCAGTCACACTGAGCCACCCCCAGGGCTTGGCATGAGTGTGTTTCTCTTGGAAGTTTCAGACTCCTTCCTTCTTTCAGAAGAACATTTTGTATTTTGATCACCAGGCAACTCTCTTAACAATGTCCTCCCTTTGAGTTTCTGCTTTGAGGATGGAAAACACAGGGGGAGAAAAGAGGGACAGGTCAAGTGAAGGGAGCTTCAGTTTGGCAGTTCGGGAAGGCCCACGCAATGCCAAATAGCCTGCTCCCATAATAGATAAATGGGCGAGTATGTGGCGCGAGGTGCTGGATGTGTCCCCTCTGCCCCCAATCCATATGTGGAAGTTCTAACCTCAGGCACATGTTGTATTTGGAGATGGGGTGACTATACTTGGAGATGAGACCTAGAAGGAGGTAACCAAGGTTAAAAGAGGTCATAAGGGTAAGGCTTTGATCCATAGGGCTGGTGCCTTTATAAGAGGAGGAAGAGATACCAGAACTTTCTCTCTGCTATGTGAAGATAGAGTGAGAAGGTGTCCCATCTACTGTCAGGAAGAGAGACCTCACCAGAAACCAAATCAACTGGCACCTTCCTCTTGAACTTCCCAGCTTCCAGGACTATAAAACAACAGATTTCTGTTGTTTCAGCCCGCCAATCTATGATATTTTTGTTATGGAAAGCTGAGAAGATTAAGACATGGAGTTATCCAGAAGGCTCTATTCTATGTTGTATAAATAAGGTTGAGGAGCCTCAGAATTTAGTCTTGTGTTCTCCTGTATCTTCGACGGGATTTTTCTTGTCTCCTCTGGTTTTT
This sequence comes from Neofelis nebulosa, assembly GCF_028018385.1. NCBI lineage: Eukaryota > Metazoa > Chordata > Mammalia > Carnivora > Felidae > Neofelis > Neofelis nebulosa. The sequence continues at coordinate 35,853,068 of NC_080794.1, read as the reverse complement.
CTGGCATCGAAGTTTAAACATGCCCAAGTCTCTACAGCTTTAAACACCCCTCTCTGGGGCCCAAGGCCCTTCCTCGCTACGGCCTTGTTTTCCTCCCTACCTACCAGCCAAGCTTCTGGATTGTCTACACTTGCTGGCTTATCATGCTGTCATTTCCGTTTATTCACTCTTCAGTCGCCTCAGTGAGGCCTCCACCCTGCAGTAGCTCAGAAGCTGCTTTGATGTCCCATCCAGCAGACACGTTTTGGTCCCCGTCTGACTGTTCTCTTTTTCTCCGCCCTTTCTCCTCCTTTGAGTTTCTGGACACTGGTCCCTTCTGCTTCCTTCTGTCCCTTCCTGGAGTCTCCTTTGCGGTCTTTATCTGCCATCTGTTACTCTTCTGCCCTCATGGAAATGTTGATGTTCTCCAGGTTTTGTCCTTGGTCCCCTTCCCTTCTCACCCCACACCTCTGTCCATTAAGCTCCCCCAACTCCTTTATGCTCCGAGCATCCACCGCGGGCTGCCAAACCTATGGCTTCAGTCCAGATTCCTCACTGAACTCCCGGCCCAGATATCTAACTGCTGCCTCGGTGTCCCTCAGGCACCTCTATCTGTACATCTTGTAAGTCGAGCCTGCCGTCTGCCCCCTCCTCCCTCTCCACATCCTCCCCGCTCCTGCCTGCCCTTTCCCGGAACATGAGACCATCATCTTCTGCTCACTCCGGCCAGAGACTAAAGGTCAGACTCCAATTCCTCTTTTCCTCACTCAGCTCTAGTCAGTCCCATGACCTACCTTTTCTGCCTCCTGAATGTTCAGGTTCATCCACGCATTTCTATCTCCTCTGCCTCTTAATCCAATATGGAGAGCCTGAAAGACTCTGACATGCCTGTTGCCTCCGTATGGCATTATTTTAACAGCCAAAGGGAAAGGTGCAATAGAGGTACCGAGGAAGAGGTCTTTACTCCTTCTAAAGCTGCAGGAGAGAAGTGGATTGTAGGGTTTAGTGGATTTTTAATGAACTCTGCGTCATTGGAGGCACTCAGGGCAAGGATACTGTAGTGTGGTCTACTGCTTTGCGTGTGACATGGGGCTGGACCAGAGGTGGCACTCTGGTGACCACGTCTAGCTCACAGATGCATTCCGTTTGGCTCATATACGGTTCAAAGTTGTTAATGAGTTTCCAATATTAAAAAGCTGGAGAGTTCAACATAAGAAAATGGATGTCTAGCTTTTCTGGAAAAATCAGGTTTAGCAATTCTGGGCCCAGAGCGCAGGATCCAGACGGGTTGCTGACTGAGAGCTGCTGCATCCAGTGGCCTGTTCTCCACGGTCTTCACCTGCGACTTTGCCTACTCATGCTACTGCCTGGACTCTAGAAGCATCCGAGTTTATTAAACCTGAGCTAGGTGTTCTCCAGTGTCCATCCAGCCTCTGCTTTTACACTATCATATGTCAGCAACGGAGGAAGTTCCCTTGGGATTTTCTCTAGGCTCCGCTATGTCACTAATCCCGGATAAGCCCCTTCCCTACTCACCGCAGTAAGAAGCGTTGCTGGACCTGTCTGCTTTTTCCTCTGCCTCCACTTCCCTTTCCTGTCCACCCCGCTGGTCTTACTGCTTCGGATACGCTTGTGGTTCAGCTCTTCGGTTCTCTGCGGCCCATTCGGTTCCAATATTGCATCTCTTCAAAGCCCAGCCTCTTCAGGCATTTCGGTAGAGGATGTGTGCCCGTGTCCCGCCATTGCTCTGGAAGTTACATGACTTGTGGAATAAGACATGGGAAGATAGGTGAATGGGAAGTTCTCATATAAAGGTTCTGAATGTCCCCTAACAGATGTAGAGGAACTAACAGCTGTCCAGGGAGATGCTGGGCTGGTTAGAAATGCTTTCAGCTGCAGATAAGAGGAAAATGTCCTCAAAATCCTGAATAAAAGACATGTAAGCAGGTGTCCAGAGCCTTGTGGTTGCTGGAGTTGGTTCAGGGCCCCTGTCACAGTCAGAGAACTATCGTAGTCACATTCAAGGCAGGAAGAAAGTTGTCTAATCAGGAAAGTAAATACTTTCCCGAATACCCCCAGTTGATTTCTGTTTTTATTCCACTGCTGTCACGGGTGTCCTTCCAAAAAGGATACGTTGGTGTTCTAAGCATCAGTACTTCCGAAAGTGACCTTATTTGGGGATTGCATCTTTAAAGAATCAGCCAAGGTAAAAAGACGTTGTTAGAGTTGGTTCTAATCCAGTAAGACCGGTGTCTGTGTAAACACCAGGGAAATTTGGACAGAGACAGGCACGCACAGAAGGCAGGCCACGTAAAGAAACAATGGAAGAAGGTGGCCATCTACAGGCCGAGGAGAGAGGCCTGGAGCAGAGCCTCCCCTCAACCCTCGAAAGGAACCCGTCCTACCAACACTCTGCAGGTCTGTGAGACAAGAAATGTCCACTGGTTAAGCTACCCAGTCTGTGGTACCATGTTATGGCGGCTCTAAGACAGTAGGGTCAGGCAGACCATGACACATGGCTTCCTCTGGTTTCAAGAGAGACAGAGAAAGCAAGTATTTCATTGACATAGTGCTGCCCCAGACAAAATGGGATTCAATTGACTGAGAAGAAAGAAGGCAGCAGAATTTGGAATGGCCACCAATTGCATCAGCCAATATCCCGGGGAGTCAGAGACAAGAAAAGCTGATCCATAAGAAAGAGTGCAGAGAAAGGATGCATTTCCTGGTCTGTTGAGAAACAAACAGTTGGTTAATAAACACTCCCTAAGCACGTAGGGTCTCCAGCCCTGTGCCATTTAGAGGCTACTTCCACAATCAGTCTCTGCCCTTCCCTCAAGTAGCTTGCAAGTAGACTATAAGTAGCTTGTAAGATAGACACAAAATCTGTATCTATGGATCATATTTTCTTGGGCCCCAGTAGTCTGAGCATGAGAAACAAGGCTTATTCCTTTTTTAAAGTTGATTTATTTATTTTGAGAGAGAGTGGGAGAGTGAGCACGAGCAGGGGGGTGCAGAGAGGGAGGGAGAAAAAGAATCCCAAGCAGGCTCCGCACTATCAGCATGGAGCCTGACATGGGCTTGAACCCAGGAACCGTGAGATCATGACCTGAGCTGAAATCAAGGGCCAGACACCCAACCAACTGAGCCCAGCACCCCAGCATTTATTTCTTTGGCTTAGTCCCCACCTACTGAATTGTAGGAACCCCTACCTCAAACCTCCCTCTGGGAGAGACACTGGTTGTTCCCCAGTATCCCTTTTCAGCTTCTTCTTTTTCATAATAAGATTCACAAGTTTTAGTTCAGCATACGACCCCTCAGCCATGGACTGTCTTTACCCCAGCCTCCCATGCAGTGAGGTGTGGTCACATGACCAAGCCAGGGCCATGGGATGCGAACAAAAGCGATGCATGAAACATTTGGGTCATCTCCTTAAAGGCAAAGTGGCTTGCTCCGGACATTTTCTTTTCTCATTCCTGCCAGCTCAGAAGTGTTCTAACTCCAGGAGCAGCCTGGGACCCAGAGGTGGAAGAAGCGTATTGAGGATGACACAGGAACCGGCCATCTGGTTTTTAGATGACCTTTGGAGCAGGCCTGTCAACCTTCCGTAGATCACCGGTTTCAGGAGAGAGAGAAACAAGTATTTTATTTCAGTGGAAGTATTTTTGGGTCTTTCTTAACAGCAGCCTAGCTGTACCCTACTTGATGTACCCCCTGAGAATAAAGTGGGGGCATCCCATGTGTACTTGCAGACATAGTACCTTTAATGCAGTGTGTGTGTATGTGTTGGGGGGGGGGTGTTGCTCTCACTGTGACATGTCTTACATGTGCTTTGTTCCCAAGTTACATTGCAGGCCTGTCTCTGGCTTTCGGTTTCTCACTAGGACCCAGGAGTTAGGGGCGGGGCTAGGGCAAGGCCGCACCTAAAGAGGCACTTTGAGGCTGTGCAAGTGTGGGATTGGCAGTGGAGAGTGAGTGGCTCCTTAAATTCTGTACCCTGGGGGCCTCTGGCACCACTCCCCAGTCTAGGACTGCCAGAAGCTATAGCTTCATTGGGGCCATCCTCTTTGTCTCTGAGGGTTCTTCTCTTGTCACATGCTTTCAACCAGGGCCTTGGACGGGTGAGACTGCCTCCTGAGCTCCAGCCCTGGCCTGTCTCTGAACCTCCTGACTCTATCTCCAAGACCTTGTTGGACAGCTCCCAATGGATGTCCTTCTCAATGTCCCCTGAATCTCCCTCATCTTTATTTACCCCTAGACCGCATGTCCTTTGTTCTGTACAGGGCATAGCCTGGTCCCCCACACCTCAGCCCTCGCCCACACATTTTTCTCCTTCATCTCCACATCCTTACCAAGTGTTGCCCAGTCTCTCTTGAAAGCATCTCCTGAATCTGTCCTTTTTCTGTTCTCTCGACAGCTACCTTACGTCAGGTCCTTGTCTTCCTCACGTGGACCACCATCTCACATGGGCCCTTCCAGAGTTTGGTCACTATACAAGCAGACTGTGGAGTTGGGCTACCAGAGGTTGAATTTGAATTCTACCACCCTGTGACCTCGGACAAGCTCTTTAACCGCTCTGTGCCTTAGTTTCCTCCTCTTTACTTATTTATTTCTTTTTGGTTTTGCTCAAGATGACTTAAAAATTTTTTTTTAAATTTTTATTATGATTATTTTTAAAAATTGAAGTCCAAGTTAGTTAACCTATAGTGTAATAATGATTTCAGGAAGAGAATTTAATGATTCATCACTTACATATACCCCCACCCAACAACCCGCCAGCAACCCTCAGTTTGTTCTCTGTATTGAGTCTCTTATGGTTTGTCTCCCTCTCTGTTTTTATCTTATCTTTGCTTCCTTTCCCCTTGTTCATCAGTTTTGTTTCTTACATTCCACATGTGAGTGAAATCATAGGATATTTGTCTTTCTCTGACTTATTTTGCTTAGCATAATACACTTTAGGTCCATCCATGTTGTTGCAAATGGTAAGATTTCATTATTTTTGATCGCTGAGTAATATTAAATTATATATATGTATATTTTATATATATATGGGTGTATATATATGTGTGTGTGTATATATATATATAACATTTAGATGTTATGTATCTATATATCTCTATCTATCTCTCTCTCTATATATATACCCAGCACATTTTCTTTATCCGTTCATCAGCCTGTGGACATTTGGGCTCTTTGCATAATTTGGCTATTGTTGATAGTGCTGCTGTAAACATTGGGATGCATATGCCCCTTCAAATCAGCATTTTTGTGTCCTTTGGATAAATACCTAGTAGTGCAATTGCTGGGTCATAGGGTAGTTCTATTTGTAACCTTTTGAGGAACCTCCATACTGTTTTCCAGAGTGGCTACACCAGTTTGCATTCCCACCAGCAGTGCAAAAGGGTTCCTCTTTCTCTGCATCCTTGCAAACATCTGTTGTGTCCTGAGTTGTGAATGTTAGCCATTCTGATTGGTATGAGGTGGTTATCTCATTGTGGTTTTGATTTATATTTCCATGATGATGAGTGATGTTGAGCATTTTTTCATGTGTCCGTTGGCCATCTGGATGTCTTGTTTGGAAAAGTGTCTATTCATGTCTTCTCATTTCTTCACTGGATTATTTGTTTTTTGGGTGTTGAGTTTGATAAGTTCTTTATAGATTTTGGATACTAACCCCTGATATGTCGTTTGCAAATATCTTCTCTCATTCCGTTGGTTGCCTTTTAGTTTTGTTGATTGTTTCCTTCGCTGTGCAGAAGGTTCTTATCTTGATGAGGTCCCAATAATTCATTTTTGCTTTTGTTAGTTACCCTTGGCTCTAGAGACACATCATGTAAGAAGGTGCTGCAGCCGAGGTCACAGAGGTTGTTGCCTGTTTTCTCCTCTAGGATTTTGATGGCTTCTGTCTTACATTTAGGTCTTTCATTCATTTTGAGTTTATTTTTTTGTATGGTGTAAGAAAGTGGTCCAGTGTCATTTTTCTGCATGTTACTGTCCAGTTTTCCCAACACCATTTGTGGAAGAAACTGTCTTTATTCCATTGGATATGCTTTCCTGCTTTGCGGAAGGTTAGTTGGCCATACATTTGTGGGTCCATTTCTGGGTCCTCTGATCTGTTCCGTTGATCTGAGTGTCTGTTCTTGTGCCAGTACCATACTGTCTTGATGATTACTGCTTTGTAATACAGCTTGAAGTCCAGGACTGTGATGCCTCCTGCTTTGGTTTTCTTTTTCAAGATTTCTTTGGCTGTTTGGGGTCTTTTCTGGTTCCGTACAAATTTTAGAATTATTTTTTCTAGCTCTGTGAAGAATGCTGGGGTTATTTTGATAGGGATTACAGTTTCCTCATCTTTAAAATGGGGCTGCTAACAGGTGTGTGTGTGTGTGTGTGTGTGTGTGTGTGTGTGTGTTTAAGACGGAATAGATAACACAAAGTCCCTGGTGGAAAAAGTGACATTTTAGGTATAAACTGTTTAGGTCTAAACTATATCCCATTTAGGTATAAGCTGTTGTTGTTGTTGTTGTTATTTCACATCATCCCACGCTCTGTTCCTTCCTCCCAGAGTGCCTCTCTAATCAGGTCACTACCTTGCTTGTAGGTTTTCAAAGCTTTCCGTTATGTGCTGTGGGGGGATGGTTGCAGTTACCGTTGCAATGTGTTTACTCCTCTCTGTATCTACTCCCTTAGTGGCCCTTCCATATTGTCTCTGTGCTTGGCCATGTTTTGGCTAATGAGGAAATGGAAAGTTTGTGCCACTAGGCAGAGGCTTGAAAGGTGCTTTCACCATAGGCTTGTCTTTTAGACTGAGCTGGTCCCCTGGGTCCTAAGAGACCACGTAGAGCAAAGGTCCCAGTCTGTCCTCACTGAGGGCCCTCCACCAACAGCCTACTGACTGCATGGATAACAGGAGTGAGGCTGTTCTAGACCATTGGCCCCAGCCAGGTGCCAGCTGACTGCAGAGATCAGCCCAGCCAGTTCAGACCAGAACTGTCCAGCTGACCTACAGAACTGTAAGGAATAATACATGTCTGTTGTTGTAAGCTGCTAAATTTCAGGGTGGTTTATTGCAAAGCAAAAGCTAACTGAAACACCCAGGAAATCAAGTATCACCTTGTCATCCCAAGAGCAAAGGTTCTCGTGATGACTCAACATACATTTGCATGCCATTCCCACGACCCCTTATCCTTGAGGCCTCAGTTGGAGGTGAGCACTTGGGTGTTCCCAGAATACTTTCTGCCTCCTGGCTTCTAAACCTGTGCTCAAGCTGAACCCCACTCCAGGAATGGTCTTCCCTTCCCTATTCCTTTCTCTCTCACATGCCCTTCTTGGCCTTCTGTGCCTACTGGAATTCAGCTCATCCTTTAAGACTTCTTCAAGGGGAATATTTTCCTGTGGTTGGTGGGCAAATTGGGAGCAGCCTTCCCCGGAAACACTTTACTTGATATCGCTGAACCCCCAGTTCTCCATTGTAATAGGACAGTCTTTCCCAAGGTGGGAGCTGTATTCTTGGAGGTCCAGGAGCACTGCTTTGAGAGAGGGATTGGATTCCCTTTTTAAATTTCGTCCAATCATTGTGAATTAACCAAGGCACTGCCGTGTCTTTACTCTCTCCCTAGCACTTGCTGGCCTCCTTTTATAACAAAGAGAACAGCCTCTGGAGCAGGCCGTCAGCAGGCAACAATAATGCTGTGTCATTTCATTCATTTCATTATATGTAACATGTTTTTCCAGTTTTATTGGGATATAACTGACTTAACCATATTTATTTTTCTGGTTACTTTCTATCTATGACAAATGATACTACTTTCCACGTGTAGTAAGGATACAAAGTTTTCTTTTAAAATAAACATTAAAACATGAGTCAATTTAAAAGGGAAAAAAGTAAATAGTAGTATCGTGTGCTGGTAAACCACCTCTCCAAGAAAAAAAGGCCCAATTTAGAGCGTGTGCTGATTCCCATGGTATAAACCCTCCCATCATACAATTTCCAATAACCAAGGTGGCACCACTGAGTGCAGAGCTGGAAAGGAATGTGCAGAATGAACTCTCTGAGTCTGTACAGCTGGCTCAAGTTCACTACCAGGTGGGTGGGTTCAGGTATAGCAAATATCAGCCACGGCTGAAGCTTGAGAAACACTTTATTAAAGTCACTTGTGGGGGGCACCTGAGTGGCTCAGTCAGTTAAGCATCTGACTTTGGCTCAGAGCATGATCTCACTGCTTGTGAATTCGTGCCCCCGTGTCAGGCTCTGTGCTCAGAGCCTGGAGCCTGCTTCGGATTCTGCATCTCCCTCTCTCTCTGCCCCTCCCCCCTCACACTCTGTCTCTCTCTCTCCTTCAAAAACAAAAAAATAAAAAATAAATAAACATCAAAAAAAAAATAAAGTCACATTTTGTACAAATCGTACTTGTCATGGCAGAGTGCTTGTGTCCTGAGGGAAGTGACTGCTTCCTGCTCCTCTTTGCAAACCTTGCAGTCCTGGAGGGGTCCCCACGGTGGGTACCTCTGACCAGGCTGAAACTTCTGGAAGAGGGTCGGGGTGAACTGCTCTTCCGCTTAGGATGATAGTGATGTGTTGGGACCTCGAGTTCCTGCCTGTTGCTAACTTAGCTCCAGGCAGGGGCGTGGCCCACCGTGGAGGACTCAGGAAGGCACAGGATGATACGCAGGCTCTGGCTCACACAGGTTAATGGGACTTCAGGTTTTGTTTCTACCTAAATGTACTTTTCCCTCAATAAGGACAAAGATGGGGAGAACCGGCTGGAGAAGGAGACATTAAAGGTCTTGTATTGGTTTTCTAGGGCTGCTGTAACAAAGTACCACAGTTGTCTCACAGCTCTGGAGGCCGGGAAGTGTGAAATCAACATGTTGGCGGGGCTGGTTCCTGCTGAGGGCTGAGAGGAGATCTGTTCCAGGCCTCAATCCTTGGCCTGTAGATGTCCCTCTTCTCCCTGTGTCTCTTCACATTGTCTTCCCTTTATGCATATTTGTTTGTGTCCAAATTTCCCCTTTTTATAAGGCCATTAGTCGTATTGGATTAGGATTCATCCTACTTGACATTGATTGTAGCAATTTCTTGATGGGAAGTGGTCCCCCATTAGGGCTCTTAGTCATTGGAGTTGAGCTGCTGGCTTTGGCCACAGGATAGTGTCCACAGGTACGCTGAGAATTTATCCTGCTGAGCAAGGGGCACACCCTCAGGAAATAGCCAGATAACGATTTGCCATTGCACAAGAGGTTTCCTATCTGGCAGGCAGCTGGGAGGCTTTCAGGAAAGCCACTGGGCCATTTTTGAGCTCTGGCAAATACCCAAGCCTCTCTCTGTTTACAGGTGAAGGTGTATGGCTTCCATCTGGGTGACCACACTTGGACCAGGTCTCTATGGGGCCCAGACCTCCAAAGATGCTCTGTTTGGGAGCAGGAGCCTGTTTGGGGCCAGCTGAACTTCTTAACTGAGAAGCTTCAGTGGGGCTTTCCCTTGCCCAGCCCTGACCCTCTCATTTGTTATGCTGAAACTGAAGGTGGCAATGGATATCTTGTGAGTGAGAGATAGCATTTTACCAATTCACTGTGTTGAATGAGATCAGTAAACATCACGATTGAAAATCTTAGCACTGCCGATCGATATTGACCGAGCACCCACTGTGTGCTGGGTATCATGGGAATATTTATTGAGCACTGCAGTAGAATGCAAAACTAGCCTTGATTCTCTACCTCCCCCTGTAACCATGTTCCTTACAATGTGACATTGCTGCTCCGGCCATCAGAAGATGGAGTCTATTTCCCTGCCCTTGAACCTGGGTTGGACTTGTGACTTGGTTTAGTCAATACGACTATGGAAGTGTTGTTTATGCCAGTTTTGAGCCTAGACCTCCAGAGACCTTCCTTGCATGATTCCACTCTTGCTCTGGGAACCACGTGGCTGTGTGTTAACCAGCCTGGGCTAGCCTGCTGGTGGATGAGAGACCTGTGGCCCAGTTACCTCAGTTGAGAGTGAACCATCTCCCCAGAAGCAGAGGCCTCTGGCTGCCTAGCTACTCTCCCCAGATGCATCAGGGAATCCAGCTGAGCCCAACCTAAAATGCTGACCCGTAAAATCACGAACTAAATAAATATTTATTGCTTTAAGACACTCCTGCCTTTTGCGGTGTTTTATTAGACAGGAAAACAAAGTGCTGACTGATATAAGCACTTACCGTGTGCCAAGCTCTGGTTGATTTGAAATCAGGCAGAGTCTTGGGAGAAAAGACTGGTGCAGAGATGGCAGAATAATGGGCATGGTGCCGTAAGTGCAGAAGATGTGGTGTCTGAGCTGGGCAGGAGTCTTGCCCATGTAGAGTTGGAGGGTCCAGGATGAAACTCCTGGGAAATAGGACTGAATATGATAAGGCACGAATATGGGATGCCTTAGGCTGGGACCATCAGTCAATGGCATTTACTGAGACCTTACTATGTGCACAGAAGCCCTGCACTGGCAATCTCAGATCTGTGTATGGCCTGGCAGGGAAGAGTAGACATCCACGTGTGGAAACTGGCCAGAGATGTAAGGCTGGTGGCTTTTTTTTTTTAAAGTAAGCTTTATGATGATACCCAACATAGGACTAGAATTCCTGACCCCAAGATTGAGAGATGCATAGTCTACCGACTGAGCCAGCCAGGTGCCCTGTAAGGGTGGTTTTAAGTGAAACAAGTGACAGGGTCTGCTTTGTCCAGAGTAGTAAGGATCTTGGCTTGAGCAGAACAGGACTTGATCCAATTATTATTTGTATCTTGTACCTGGTATGTATATGGCAGGGATAGAGTGATGACGAGTTTGGGGAAAGACTTCCATAGACAGTCTTCCTGAGAAGGAGTCAGAAAACATGGCCACTCAGGCATCCACCTGAGTGGTAACCCCTTGAAGGCGGGTCTGTGTCTGTTTGCTCTTGACATACCCTGAGACACAGGATCCTGCATACACAAGGCATTCAGGTTGAAAGACTTTCTTTGGAGGCATTTCTCCTCCCCTTCCCTTTATTCCTACTCATCCACTGTATTAGTTTCCAAATTGCCACAAACTGTGTGACTTAAAAGAAATATGTTTTCTCATAGTTCTGGAGGCTTGAAGTCCAAAATCAAGATGTCTGCAGAGTTACTTCCTTTCTTGCTTCTTCCTACCTTCGGGTCCTTGCCCACACAGTCCTTGGAGTTCCTTGGCTTGTAGGCACATCACTCCCATCTCTGCCTCTGCATTCACATGCCCTTCCCCCTGTGTGTGTCTGTCTTTTCTGATCAGAACACCACTCACACCCTACTCCAGTATGATTTTATCTTACCTAGTATCTGCAATGATCCAAATAAGGTCACTTTTTGAGGTACTGGGGGTTAAGACTTCAAGATACCTCTTTTTGGGAAGACAATTCAACCTGTAACATCCATCAAGACCCAGGGGAATGTGTGTTCCTTATCTGACTGCCCCAGTCCCCAGAGGCCGAGTTAAATGTTCTTTCTTCAGAACTCCTACATATTTAATACACGCTTTTAGAGCATTTGACATGTTGATCATTGCCATGTGTTGAGTCAGGAGCCTCGCTTCTTTGGTCGTCTCCATAGTGCCTTGTAAAGGGTATATGGTGAGTCCTCCATAAATAAAGACCTGTGAAGCAGCCACCTTTCCCTGAGCTGTCATGCTCAGCGCTGCCCGGAACATTTCATGTCTTAATCCTCACAGTGACCCCTGTAAAGTATTTATGTATTTTAATTCCTACTGTATAGAGGAGAATGCTGGAATTTAGAAAGGTGAGCTAACTTAGTGCAGCCACAATTGTCTGTAACAACCCGAATGGGCAGCTGAAGTCATCACATGAAAAGTTTTCTATCCCCCCATTTTCACGTTTCTCAAAGTGCCCCTGATCTGGCTAATTCAACTCTATTCTGTCGAGAAGAATCTGGAGTCCTATTTATTGATTTCGGGGTCTGTGCGACGCGTTCGAACCGTCTACACCCACGTTCGTTGTTTTCCCTCCAGAAGCCGCACACAAAGCGGATCCACCCTGCGGACGAGAGCGCGCGGGCCGCTTTTCCGCGCGCGCCGCTCCTGGGCGCAGCGTGAGGACCGGCTCACTGATTGGCTGCGCGCGGCCCGGGCCCGCGGCCTGCTCCCGCCCCGGCATCTATGCCCGCGCGGCGATTGGCCGAGCGGTCGTGCGCGCAGAGCCCGCGGTCCCGCGCTCCGCGCCCCGCCTGCTCCAGCGCGCCGCTGTTGCATGGGGCGCCGCCGGCGGCCGAGGGAGCGTGACTGCGCTGCGCAGGGCGCTAGGAGGCATTGTCGCTGTAAGTGGAGCAGAGAGCGGCCCAGAACGGGTCCCCACGCTTGGTGCCCCACAAAGTAAATGTAGTCTGAGGCTGAGCGCTGGAGGGCTGGGGGCGAGAGGGAGAGAAGTGCCCCCGTTTCTGCAGCGTCCTCACCCCTCCCCCAGGTCACCGGGTGGAAAGAGCAGCGGTGCATCAGCTGCGGCTTCTGCAGTGCCAAGGGGCCCGGCGACGTGCCGGCTCCTGTTTGCAAACTGCTGCTGGACCCCGGTTGGCTCGCGGGAGTGGGCGCAGCGGTGGCAGGGAATAGGGAGACCGGGGAAGCGGTGCCGGGCCTTGGTCCCCGCGGGAGGCGCCCTTGCCGGTAGAAGCTGTTGTGTATTTCGTTCCTGAAGCAGCGTTTTCTGGGCTTGCTTCCGTTCTGAGGGCCTGCAGACGCCTGCCTCGGAGCATGCCTCCTGGCCTCCGGGCAGCGCGGGAGTCCTCGGCCCTCGGCTAGCATCAGCGTTCCCCCACTGCCTGCTTTATTCTCCCAGTCCCCGCCTGCCGCGCGAGCCGGGGGCCGGCGACGAGGAGCCATTGGCTGCGGGCGCCGGGGGGTGGGGTAGACGAGTGAGGCGGGCCCCTTGTGCCAGGCGCGGGGACCCTGGCCTGGCCCCGGCGCACACTCCTTAGAGACGCCGTCCCAGGATGCCTAGGTGCCCGGAGCAGGGCGCGCACGGCGCTTCGAACCCCAAGGCTCAAAACCAGGCGCCGGCCCGTCCCGCTCATGCCCCAGCGGACTGCTTTCCCTTGGGTGGAAAAGTGGGTCAACCCTGTCCAGGTCTCGAGGGCTTTTGGGGCTATTTGGATACCATCCAGCCCTCAGCCTCTCACCTTCCCACCTGCTCCCCCGCTTGGCGTGGCCGGAAGGACCCGCAGGAGCCAGCGGTGGGGAAGCTTGCACACATGGCTCAAGAGGCTCGAGTTGCCCTTTGGAGCGGCTGCCAGGCTCTAAAGTTCCCAAGTGACCACACCAGTAACTAAATATAGGAGCAGCTGGTGCGGAAGGGGTGTCACAGCAGCTCCTTTGCAGGGATCTCGGGGCTCCAGATAAGGTAGTATTCTCACTGGTGATGACAGGAGCCCCAGCAGCGGGCTGCAGTCAGGGTTTAAGCAAAAATCCTCCCTCCTCCAGCCTTGTCTCCCGGTGAAGCTAGGTTATAGATCCAGGAGGGACTGTTGCCAGCTCCCACAAAGGAAGACAACTTTTCTGGCATTCAGTTTATTATATCCTAACTTACCGTCTGTACTTGTTCAATCACCGACTCGTCATGCATCAGTGTGAGAAGTGCTTAAGGTTTGCAAAGACCTTTCTAGAAAGTTATATCTCATTTACTTTTCAAAACCCAGCAAGGGAGGTGGAATTTCCGTTTTACAAATGCGGCTGCTCACAAACACTGATAACTTTCCAAACTCTGGTCTTAGGCTGTCCTCAAAAAACTTTCTCTAGCTCACTGCAGAAAAACAGAGGACAGAGTTCTAGGAGGTCCTACAGCTCCCTCCCCCAGCAGTCTGGGGACAGACAAATTGGCTACCTGTCTCCCTCTTTCTCTGATCTCTTTGGGTCCCTTTGCTCAGACCATGTCTCTCTCTCCTTCATGCAGAGGGCACACATGTTCCTTGGGCCTGGCATCATGGCCCTGCCGGCATCTGGCTCATTCTTCCTTTTGTCACTAAGTTTCTCCTAGTCAGGGGAGGCTCATTCTGGCCCATGCCCTGTGTCTGTAACTTGACTCCCCCTGTGTGGGCCTTTTAGGAGGTGCCCAGAAGATATTTGCTGGATTTAGACATTTCCTGAGACTATGATGCGCACTCTGAGGAAAGGGGAGCTGGGGGTGTATGGAGAGGAATGTGTTGCTGGGGTAGCAGCAGCGAGTATGGCTTTGGACCCTGTGCTCCAGGGTCTCCACGATTTGGAGCACTTGCCTTGAAATTAGCTAAGGCTTCCCTGCAGTCCCTTGGGGACACTCTGACTTCCTTCTACCATCACCTCTGCCTTTGGGGTTGGCCAGATGCCTCAAGGAGCCCAGACTGGACCCTGTGGGGTTATCCTGGGATCCTGTGGGTGGGTTCTGGTTCCAGGAGGGCTCCCTTGCATGCTGATTGCTTCCACTGGCCAGCATAACATTTCTTTTGTAGGATTGCAAGAGATTTGGTGGCCAGAATGGGGCTGACATGCAGATTTTGGCTGACTCATGTTGTTTATGTAGACAGGGGCCCTGATACCCTGGGGGCAGCCATGCCTAGGGGCCTTTGCATTCAGTTAGAAGTAGGTCCTTAGCTCTCTGTGCCACTTATGTGACCCAGAAAGTTTCCTATTTTTCTCGAAAACAGAAAACAGGAGCAACTTTATTTTTATCTCTACCTCCTTTTGGGGGTTGTTATATGCTAAATATATCTTCCTTTTTTTTTTTTTTTTTTTTTTCAAAGAGGACTAGTATTGGGTTGGATCTAAAGGGAGCAGTCAGTGAAGTTGGACAACCTTGCAGTGCCCTTTTAGGGACCCAGTACAGGCTCCCATCATCCCATCTGGTCTTCCCTCAGTCTGGGCCCGTTGCTCCCATCTTGGGCCTCATGCCATACCTGGCCCTGCCAGGCTCCTATTTCACAGTCCTTTCTGTGCCAGAGGGACAAGCCTTTGTCGTCTGACGTGGGAGAGGGACAATCAGCTGGACTTTATGAAGGAATTCTCCCTTGAGAGGGGAGGGGAGGGGAGGGGAAGGGGGTTTCCTGGCCAGTTAGTGAGGGTGGCGATTTTAGGCAGCAGGAACTTCTTGGAGGTCTAGGGTACATCTATGCTACCCAGAGCATCCTCTGGATTGTACGGGGCCCTTCCTCCTAGTTACCTGCTCTGCCTCCCAGACTTTGCAGGTCACTCCTGTTCCTGCTTTGATGCCCATTCTCCGACCCACACCATAGA
Organism: Neofelis nebulosa; assembly: GCF_028018385.1. Lineage (NCBI taxonomy): Eukaryota > Metazoa > Chordata > Mammalia > Carnivora > Felidae > Neofelis > Neofelis nebulosa. The sequence goes on along the minus strand of NC_080794.1, from coordinate 35,837,839 downwards.
GTGTCTTAGCTTGCCACCAGGGGTGAGGTTTTTAATTTGACTGGTTTTCATCAGTGGGCTCAATGGCCTATGGCACCCCCGCCCTGTCCCCACCTTACCTGGTGACAGCTAGTAGAATTGTAAGTATAGGGCCTGGTTGAAAGTAAATCAGCCTAGGGAATCCCACTCAGGGCTAGCACAGACCCTGGGCGGCTTAGAGATCTACCTTCTCTTGCCCTTGTGCTGTGTGGCCAGGATTGCCTCGGTATGTTTCCTAGAAAGCTCTCCATGAAAATCACAAGTCAGAGCTCTATCCTGTATTTCTGTCCTCTTCATTCTTATGCCCTATACCTTAGTGGATGTTCAATACATGTTTGTGATTATTGATGACAAATACTGGAGATAGGGCAAGGAAGGAACATGGGACAGTAGGAAGACTCCTAGGCTGGGATTAGGAGGCCTAGGTTTCTGTTTGCATTTAGCTCATTTACCTCCCTTCTGGGACCCTCAGTTTTCCCATTCATAGGGGTTAGAGTAAGTTGCCAAGACCCCGACGACATTGCTATGACTCAGGCTTAAGGGATGGTCCTAAGGGCAGCATGGTTGAGGTGTTGGGTTTAGTTTGCCATAGTCACCACTATTCCCCACTGTCCCACCCTGGCCCACCTTATGCAAGTTGCCTGCCTAGCACTTGTAGGCATTTGACTATAGGACCCTTCTCATTTAGACAGTGCCTTAGATTTATTATAAGAATCCACTGGCTTGTATATAGATCTGAAACCCAAATGGTGGCTGTTGATCATCATCATCACCGCCAAAGGATACTAACTAGGCATCTGTATTCAGCATGTGGTATAAAATGCAGGGGGAGAGCACAGTGTAGATCTGCTCCCTGCACACACACAGGCTGACTGGGGAGACAAATATGTATACTGTAAAATGCTCATAAACAACCCAAGTGGCTTGTGCTAAGACCTTAAGTGCTGCTGAAACTCAGAGGGAGGAGAAAGCACTGAGGGCCAAGGCAATCAGGGAGGACTTCCTGGAGGTGGAGAGGGAGATTCTAGTCATTCCTCAAAGATGAGTTCCACTGAGCTGTTTGTTCAAAGTCACATGGGTATGAGACTGGGATTAGAGGCCAGTGTCATGTCTGCATGTGTACTGTTTTATTCTCTTTATAAGTTGTTCAGACCTACATGTCCTGGGCCCTGGGCCCAGGAAAGATGTGTGTATTTCTGTTCAGTCCTCATATGAATCCAGTGAGGTGGGTGTTACTAAGATCTCCTTCTCAGATGAAGAAACTACAGCTGAGAGTAGTTAGGAATCTTTCCCAGGGCTTCTGAACTAATAAATGGCAGAGTTGGGCACTAGACCTGTCTTCAAAAAGCAGTCTTTTCCCACTGCACTGTGTGTCTCAAACCTTCATTGTCAGCCTCCTTGGTGAGATGCACCCGTACACGGAATTCACCCCTGTCACTCAGTGGAAGGGGGGCTTGGCCAGCCCCAGCTCAGTCTTGCCTGCCCCTCCTGTGTAACTGAGCACATAGGGCCTTTTTCGTGGTGTCTGTTAGCAACTCTGAGCACTACCCTCACCCCCTTCTCTCTGTCCTCACATGCTTCTGCCTCTGACCCTCAGGGCGAGTTCATTGAGCAACCTAGCTGTCTTTGAAGCTGGGAATGGGCACTGACCTTGGCCCCAAGTTCATTCTGTCCCTGGGGTGCTGCTGCCGGTGTTGGGGGCAACTTTTGTAAAGAGGTGAACACTGGATGTGGAGCTGGGCTGGCCAGATTGTTGCCATTTACTCTCTTTGACCTTGGCCAGGTCATCTGGTCCCTCTCTATGCCTCAGTTTCCTTCTCTGTAATAAACAGGGAGTTGGAGACCTGTCTAGTTTGCTCTTTCATGTCTTTGCCACCTAAGAATTTTGATTGTGTTCCACAAGCTTCTTTAAGCCTTTTCTCCCCCAGTGATCCAATTTCCCTTCTCTTGTTTCCTCACCCCACCCCCTCTTTTTCCTTTTGGCTCTGGCGGATAAACTCTGCACCAGGCTGATCATCAGGTCTGCTGGCTAAAGCCGTATAAAACTGTAGCCTTCCCTCCATGTTGACAGGTGGGAAGGGAATTCTTAGAGGCCACAGACCAACCAGACTGAGCTCTGACTGGTCAGACCGGCTGCATTTGCCTCTGTGTCCCCACTCCCCAGCAAGCAAGAGGGACCCCGCAGAGGTACCGGGTGAGGTGAACTGGGAGCTAGGGGACCTGTCCTGGTGGTTGTGGACTGGGCACCAGCCCAGAGCTGTGCTCCGCCTCCTCCCCTCTGCTCCGCCTGTTAAGTGAGTCACAGGCAGCACATACCTGCGCCCTCACACCTGTCTGGCCACTGTTTCAGGCGCTTGCCCTGTGTCCGGTGAGGTCACACGTGTGGATCCACCCTCTGATGGGCACATCGGCTGCTCCGAAGGCCGAGCTGCATGTGGCCTGGTCTCTGGGCCCCTCGGGAGGAAGTGAGTGGCCTGGGCCCTTTCCTGCAGGCTTCCTGCAGCCTGGGTCCCACAGGAGGGTGGATTCAGGGATGGGTCCCTGGAGGGGGGGGGGGCGGGCGCTTCATGGCCCTGTGTCTTCCCTAGGCACAGGCCCCCTTGTGAGCAGCAGACCGGCCTGGTGGCTGGCAGCAGGACCCCCTCGCCTGCATGCTGAAGAAGATGGGTGAGGCCGTGGCCAGAGTTGCAAGGAAGGTCAACGAGACCGTGGAGAGCGGCTCTGATACCCTGGGTGAGTGAGGGCACCCTGTAGGCGGTGTGCGAAATCAATTTAGATGTGAAATCGAAAGAGAAGAGCAAAGAGACCGTGTCCATGTGCGCCCTCGTCACGAGGAGAAGCGTGCCGGGGAATTTCATTGCGGTCATTGTTCAGTTTGTGTATACCAGGCCGCAGTGCGAGACTTATGGCCGCGGACAAAGAGGTTCGAAAAATACTACGTGAGGGCTCCCGCTTGCTGGGAGCCGATCTGCCTGCCCTTGCACTGCTGCTGACTCTGAGCGTGTTATGTGCCCTTGACCCAGGTGACCATAGCTGGCACTGCCGAGTAGCCCCGTGTACCAGGCCCTGTGCAGGTGCCTCATGAGTGGTGCCGTATTGACTCTGCACAGTGGCCTTGTGATAGAGCGGGCACTCGTCAAGCATGACCAGCCTTGGTCTTCAGATGAGGACGTGAGGGTCGAAGGCAAAGTGGGCTTTTCCCAGGTCCCTCAGCCTGCAGGCCCCTTTTCACGCCACCGTTTTACCTCAGTTGTGTCTTATGTATTTTTTGCTTTGACTTGGTCATGGCATTTTAGGCCAGACAGTTATGCCAAGACTTCAAGCATCTAAGCACACCATCCTATGTGATTGAATTCAGATATTTATTGCCTGTTCGCGTGTACAAGGATTGTGTGCATGTGCATGTGTGTGTATGTGTGTGTGTCTCCTGCTGGCATGTGTGTGCCCCCTTAGAGCCACTGACATGTTGTGAGAACCCAGAGGAGGGGAGCACACTCCTGCCTTGGGGATGACTGCATACACAGAGTGGGATTTGAGTTGGGTCTTTGGCACCCAGAGACGAATTCACAGGTAGGTCGGGATATCTGTGCCCATGCGTGTCTGTGTCTCTCCAAGGAGCATTTCCATGGAGGTTATTGGCCGACCAACAGCCCAGGGACTGGGAAGATAGAGTATTTCTGTGCGCAGCCTTTGGTCCGGCGTGTCTAAGGCTCCCGGACAGGGCGTGGTAGCCCGGAAAGTGGAGGGTCACTCGGCCTTCAAGGTGAGCTAGGTCACTGCCTCTTTCAGGAAGCCCTCAGCCCTATACCATCCACCCCTGGCTCCCTTCCTCCTCTGTAGCAGTCATGCAGTGTCCCTAGAGGGCAGGGACTTTTGCCCCTGTGCCCCAAGAGCCAGAGCCGTGCCAGACGCCTTGTGCGCACATAGCGTTTGCTAAACTGAGCTGAAGGGGGAGAGGCATCATCTGTGACAGACGGTCTTGTGAGTTGTCGGTTTTGGAGGCAAGGTTCTGGGGGAGGCTTCAGCTGGTGAGCTGACGGCCATAGGCCCTCAGGAATAGCAGTCTGGATTGCTGTGCTGGCCTCTAAGGCGGTTGTACTTAGCCTGGTGTTCAAGACTTGCCACCTGTCATATGGCGTGGATTGGAATCCCCACTCTGCCACCAAATAGCCCGATACCCCGGCAGGCTGCTTAACCTCTGATTTAAGCTGGTTTTCTTCATGGATGTAACGGGGGTGTTAACTGTGCCCACCTTGTCAAGGGAGTTCAGGGGAATGGGGGGTCTGTAAGGTGTTGCCTTCGGGTAGTTCAGCGAGTCTCTGAGGACTAGGGGCGGGGCCTAAGTCCCTCTCGGCCACAAACACACCTCCTGCAGCCGTCAGCCGGCCACCAAGCTGGGTATCTTCACGCTGTCTTCAGATGGGGAGTTCGGTGCAAATCAGCAAGTCTCTGCAGTGAATAACCTACCCCTGCCTTAAAATGCTGCCGGGGAGAGGGACACGCGTGCAGCTCAGCCTCTTCCAGATGCGTCATGGGAGCAAGGATGGAGGGGCGGCAGAGGCGGGAGGACAAAATTCTGACTTCCTGGAGTCGGTGTTGTTAGCGAAAGGACTTTGGGAGGCTGATGTCCCAGGCAGCGCTGGGATCTCATGCATGGCAGCACCACAGAGTTGCTCCCGTGGCATGGAGGAGCCGGGGGGACGGTGCCCTGCAGCTGGGGAGCCTGGAAGGCCACATGGAGTCTCTACTTAAATGTCTGTGGACCAGAGACTGCAAATGCAGTTCTCTGTGCAGGCCAGGTGCGGATTTCTGTGAAGAGTGGCCGCCCTGCAGGGGTGCGGTGCACAGGGCGTCTAGAGTGGGGTGTGCTGTGACCAGCCCCTTTGCACTGCCCGGCGCCGTGTCCGTTGAAAACCCCGAGGCAGGCGTCTGCTGCCCTGCCTGGCTGCTATGGTACTGGGATTGAAACCCTGAGTGTCCAGCCCCAGAGGCTGGGAACTTTCCCTGCCATGCTGTGTTGGGGTGGGGACCTGGGCAGTTGCTGGTCCCCGGCGCTGTGCACGCTGCAAAGCTTTAGTCATCTTGGGAGGGGAATCGAACCTTTCAGCCTTGGCTGTCTTGACTGGAGCTCCAGACTTTCACGGGGAGATGACTGTGTCTTTAAAGTTAGGGCAGACTGAGGGAGGCTGGTTTATTACCTTTTTGGTGCCCAGTGAAGAAGCAAAATGTCAGACCAGGCCACTGTGGGCACCTGCAACCCGGGCCCTTCGGCAAGTGGAGCTCATTGGGCTCCTGCGGTCTGAGGGGTCTGGGGTCTAAGCTGTCCGTATGTACTGATCATCCGCTGTGTGCAGGGGGGCTCCCTAGGGTTCTGTGCAGTAGAGTCGCGGAGTCCCAGCCCACCACTGTGGGACAGAGAGCAGCGAGTGACACAAGGGCTCCGTGCTGGCCCTGGTCAGACGCACACCGCAGGTGGTTGGAGTTCACAGGTGGGAGATGTTGCCAGGTGTTGAAGGCATGCAGGAAGGCTTTCTGGAAGAGGTGGGAATGGAAGTGGGTCTTGAAAGATGCGTGAAGGAACCCAGTGTCGTTCTCATGTAAAACAGCAAACAACCTGAAACAGCCTAAAAAAGCAGCAGTGGGTAATCACTTTAATAAATTTTGTTACAGCTGTACAATGCAATTTATGTAGCTGTTAAAAGTGGTACATGAAATTTCATTACATGCTTGAATGAAGACTGGCAAATTTTTCCATATAAGATGACTTGGAAAAAAGCAAGGATCCCATGGGGCGCCTGGGTGGCGCAGTCGGTTAGGCGTCCGACTTCAGCCAGGTCATGATCTCATGGTCCGTGAGTTCGAGCCCCGCGTCAGGCTCTGGGCTGATGGCTCAGAGCCTGGAGCCTGTTTCCGATTCTGTGTCTCCCTCTCTCTCTGTCCCTCCCCCGTTCATGCTCTGTCTCTCTCTGTCCCAAAAATAAATAAACGTTGAAAAAAAAAAAAATTAAAAAAAAAAAAAGCAAGGATCCCAGACGGTACAGACAGATACCAGTTATGTTAAATGTGTGTATACTGGAAAAAATTGAAAGGAAATAAAACGAGACACAAAATGGACGTTAGAAAATACTATTGTGCATTTTCAGAACATTCTGTGATACACATATTACTCTTTTAAGTAGCGAAGATAGATTTTAGGGAGAGGACGACCCCCTTCCCAAAAACAGATGAGAGTTATGGAGGTAGCTCCTTGTGTAAGCCCTTGGGTGTGGAATGGGCTTCTCTGGCTTCTTCCTTCTGCTGGGTTCTGCTCCCTACCTCCCCATGCGCAGGTCCGGGATGCAGCCCTAGGATGGCTGCTCAGAAGCCGCAGGTGTCTCTCTGAAGAGTGGAAGGTCCCAGTAGAGACCCGGCTGGGAGAGCTCAGTTACAGGTTCTCACCTTACTCGGGTAGGTCACCCTGGAAAGCTCCACACACGCTCGGCCAGGCGCCTGTGGCTGCCCTCCGGAGCCAGGCTCGCTCCTCCTGCAACCTGAGCTGGGGTTCCCAGCCCTTGTCTCCCCACTGCAGGCCTCTTCATCCTCCGAGAAGTGGGTTCCTTTCCCTCTGGCCCCTGGTCTGCCCCTCAGCTAGAGTTGAAGCCACTTTTCTCCAGCCCCTCACCTCTCCTCAGCATTTTCGATTGAGCTTGTGCAGAGTCAGGAACTCAGGCTTTCCTCTCCATCCACTCCTTGTGTCCTCAGGTTAGTTCTTTCTCTTGGTAAAGGCCTCATGCACATCTGGGCTTCCTGGGTCCTTGAACCCCTGGGGGCCTCTGTCTGACCTCACTGTTCCCTCTGGCCAGTAGACTGGCGGGCCTCGATGCCCTGCACCCCACTTCTCTCCAGGGGAGAGAACCCCAGGCCTTTGGGGATGACTTTTAAAAACTGATCCTCATTGCCAAGGAACGGGGCTTGGAAAGGCCCGGCAGAGTGTGGGAAGGGAGGGCATGGCCGGCTGGGACAGAGGCCTGACAGAGCTGGCGGGAAGGAGTGCCCAGCACGAGCTGCAGAGGAAGGAGCCAGCGTTGCCCGGGGCCCGCTGTGTGCCGGGCACAGGTGTCTGAGACCACCTTTCTGTGGTCTTTGGTACTTTCTGCCTGCGGATTCCCATCTGTGTTCATTTCACAAAAGTTCCAAGTCATTAGCTCGGGGTGTGTGTCTGCCCCCTATCCCTCGGGGTCTCTTCGCCTGCACTTCCTTTTGGGGCTTCCATTCTGTGCGTCCCACCGTTGCACTAGTATATTTCCTGTCTCTTCCTCTCTGCTACATTTTGAGATCTGTCTGCTGGTTCACTATTTGCTTGTCCATCTGTGTTTAGTCTGCTCTCGAACCCCTCACTGAGTTTTAATTTTTAAGGCTACCTACTTTATTTTCAAAAGTTCTGTGTGGTTCTTTAAAAAACCTGATTTCATATACTCTGGTTTCTCTTCAGATCTGATAAATCTTTTACCTTTTCTTTTAAAAACACCTGACATAAGGGAATAATATCTTATTTCTGTTTTATGTGTTTAATCTCTTTTTTTATTTCTTTAATCATTTGACTATACTTGTCTTGACCTTTATCACAGGGAGTTCTCAGCGGCCCACATCTCCTGTTCCTGTTGACTCTAGCTCACAGTGGGTTGTTCTGGGTGGATCTGATATAATTTGGGACCCTATACTCCTGGCTGATGGAGCCTGGCCTGCATGACCCTGGACTGAGGGCGTGTGCTCCAGAAGGGTTGTGTTTGCTTGCAGCAGATGCCTGCCTGCCGCTGGGTTAGAAACACATCTTTCTCAGCCCAAGGGGTGTCGGGGCCTCTAGGGAATTGAATATTCAAACCCTACACCCACCTGTGGTTTCCAAATCTCAGGGGGGTGATTTGTTTGTTGTTGTTTTTGGTTTTTTTAAAGTAGGCTCCGCGCCCAGCTCAGAGCCCAACGTGGGGCCTGAACTCACTACCCTGAGATCAAGACCTGAGGCGAGACCACGAGTTGGTGCTTAACCGACTGAGCCACCCAGGTGCCCCTGTTTTCTTTTTTAATTCAGTGCCCAGGCAAAGACAAAGCAGCGTTCTAATTATGAAAAAGTGGGTCTTATCCCTGGTCCAGTCTTTCTCTGAAGGTAGTCCTTCAAAACCTCCGCTTTCCGCGGGGCTCTCGGCTTCAGCTTCCCTCAGGCAGGCCAAGCGCTGCATTCCTGACCTCTTCTAGGCCTTTCAGCCTCTTTCTAGGCATTCCCTTGGGAATGCCAGCCCCAGCCAGCAGAGCATCGGTAGCCTCCTGCCCCTGTATCTTTGACATTCCTCTCTGACTCATACAGCTTGCTCTTGTCACACACCAGGCCGGGTTGCCGGCCCGTCGTTGCAGGCGTTGCGCCATTTAATCCTCACGCTGACTTTGTGAGAGGGGTGATGTTAATATCCCCACGTTACAGATGCAGAAACCAAGCCACAGACCTTTCTAAGTCCAGGGTTTCTAAGTGTTTAGTAGCACGGAGGCATTCAGCTTGCCCCTCCGCCGTGCTGCTTTTGAATTAGGAGTTCCCTTGTTTTCGAGAAGCTGGAGCTAAGGCTGAGGGCGTGACACAGGTGTTGGGAGGTGGGGCCGGTTTCATCACAGCTCTAGGTGACCCTTCCCACTGAGGACTTGGGGAAGGAGATGGGGAGAACGTGGAGCCCCTGCTCCCCCTCATGCTGGCCTCTGGCTCACACCAGTTGGAACCACAGTGGGGCCTGCCCTGTTCCTTGAAAAGGAGGAAAATTATCAGAGGCTAATATCTGCCTGGTCATTTAAGGTGTCTCCGGTGGTGATGGGGACAGCCGCCATGGGCTGCTTCTGTTTACATACAGATTCATGGAGCCCACTCTAGAGCTTTAAAGGTGACATCCCAGGGTGGGCTTGGTGACCTGCATTTTAACACGAATCCTGTATGATTCTCCCCTGCCTTGAATTTTGAGAACCAGTGGTTTATGAATTATATTCTAGAACTTCCTTCTCCTGGTAGGTTCTGGGTGGCTGGGCAGGGAAGGGCATTGTCTGGACTGGCCTGGGTGTGTGTGTGTGTGTGTGTGTGTGTGTGTGTGTGTGTGTGAGGGGGAGAGAGAGAGAGAGAGAGAGAGAAAGGGAGAGAGAGAAAGAATGAATATGAGTGTGGTGTGACCCATCCTCAGGGAACTGAGCAGCTGGGCCACGAGCTGTGAGATGGTCAGGTGGGCAGACCAAAGCTAGTGACAGAAGGGACACATCCCCCCTCTCCTACTTCCCCTGTCTCCTAGGCTCACCCCTACTTTGCTGGGGTGAGTGCTTGTCTCCTCCTGCTCCCACCAGCAGGTGGCGCCCTGTCACCAGCCGACCGTTGAGCGTCAACTGAGACCCAGGCTTGACCAGAGTGTTGGCTGGGCATGAGTGCCTATGTCCTGGCGTCCTGACGGGGCTTCCACTCAGCCCAGCTCACGTCCTGTATTTACATTCCTAGCTGACTCCCACAGGATCTGAGTTTGCAGCTCCTTTCTTGAGCAGGGGTATTTAGGAAGCACTTAAATATACTCACTAAATCTGAAGAACGCCTTCTCTCAGGTCAGATACTGCCCCTTTTTAAGAAACACCACATTGAGCACCTACTGTGTGTACCTCACTTGGAGGAACCAAGTGGCCCAGGAGTGGCCAGTGCGGAGGGGGAGGAAGATAGACACACGTATTCTCCCAGGCACACTGTCAGGGAGGGGAGTTCACGGCCCCGAGCCCAGGAGGCCGATGCTGGTGGGGATGACGGATGTGTGTGTTGCTCACCCGTCTCCTGGCCTGAGGGTCAGCCAGGCACAGGTCAGATGTGTGGAAGAGGGAGTGGGCCCTCACAGGGGAGCCCTCAGCCTGGCTGGGGCCACCTGTCCGTTCGCTACGAGGGCTGGAAGCCCCTGATCTGCTGTCCTCAGCTTCCTGCCTGTCAGTTGGGAAGGCAGGGTGCTGTAGCTATATACATTTGATTAAAACACACAAACAAGAAACGACAGGTATTACATGTGCCCAGTGTGTAACACATGAGACCCAACAGGTAAACAGTGGGAAGCCAGGCTTCCTCCGGCCCTGTCCTCTGTACCCTGACCCCTTCCTCCCTGGCATAGTGTCTTGTGGGAGCAGAGGGGGAGTTGTAAGGCCCTGCTGGGGTTACGTTGGCAAGTTCTGGAATTGCTAGGGGTGAGGATGGTTAGCTGGTATCCCGAGGCTTTTTCAGGACTGTTTCTAGCCCTGGTGGGAGAGGACCCCAAAGCCCAAACAGATGTGGCCCAGGTCTCTCTATTGGGGTTCCCCAAATCCCCTTCTAGAACTTTGGGAGCTCCAATGACCAGAAGTCCCACCTGCCCCCACTCTAGCCCCACGGGGGACGGATGCCAAGAGTGGGGTTCACTGGTGGGCAACCTCCAGCACAGCCAACCCGTGTCTTGGGTCCCCAGTCACTGTGGTGCTGACACCGCGGCATCCAGAATGCATCTGAGGGGTGGATGGGCAGATGCCCTCAGCCTCTCAGGTGTGGGTGCAGAACACTCAGTGCTCCCCACTTAGTCCTCCCCCCTCATTCTTCTGTCTGCAGAAAGGAGATTGCCCAGCTGTGAGAGCTGGTCCAGCCCTGAGCGGCCTCCAGGGAGCCCCTATGGGAGGTGGAGTGCCCTGTACAGGAAGGAGGCCATGAACATATGAAATACTTGCAGAACGAAAAATGAATCAAGCGAGGAGGACTTCTGCCTCTCCTGTCTTCGGGTGTTTATGCCCTGGGCGTTGCTTAGCGCCCGTGCTAAGGGGATTGCACGGAAGATGTGGCATTGTGGCTGAACCGTAAAGGATGGAGCAGGTTTAGGGGAGTGGGTGTGGGTCACGCATCAGGGGAAGGCCATCCTAGGTGAGGTGTCTGTGTGAGCAAAGACATAGCAGCATGCAAGCGGGCACTTGTGACGGGGACAGCCAGGCTGTGACACGGGAGGGTAAAGGGAGCCGAGGGTGGCTTCAGATCTGAGGGCCTCGAGTGTCACCTAAAGTAGTTTCTACAGTGGAGTCCTGTTGAGGCAAAATGAACAAACCTTTAGAAACTCTAAAAGTAAGAGAGAGGGGGCACCTGGGTGGCTCAGTCGGTTGAGCGTCCGACTTCGGCTCAGGTCATGATCTCGTGGCTCGTGGGTTTGAGCCCCACGTCGGGCTCTGTGCTGACAGCTCAGAGCCTGGAGCCTGCTTCGGATTCTGTCTCCCTCTCTCTCTGCCCCTCCCCTGCTCGTGCTCTGTCTCTGTCTCTCTCTCTCTCTCTCAAAAATAAGTAAACATTCAAAAAAAATTGATGCGGGGCTCGAACTTACAAACCATGAGATCATGACTTGAGCCAAAGTCGGATGCTTAACACCCAGGCACTCCATTAGGAATGTCACTCTTGATCTCGGGCTTATGAGTTCAAGCTCCATATTGGGCATAGCGATTACTTAAAAATAAAATCTGAAAAGAAAACTGTCTTAAGCCTAGTTGTCCGTAAGTTTGGGCACTGAGACAGTAGTTGAACGTTTATATAAGTTACAGGAATCTTTGGCAATTTTCTACAGATTGGGAGAGCTGTACATTCTGGGTTTCTGCAGTTAGTAAAGAAGACCATTGATTCATAGTTACCTCAGAATCTTCTGGATCATATGGCAAAGTTAGATTTGGGAGGTGGCTAAATCCACCAAGTCACTCCTAAATTAGAGTCACTGGTCGATAACCCTTTTTTGTTTTATTTTGTCTTGAGCCATTCCATCCACTAAAATACGGTTTGTGAGCACGTTGGATGTTTTGGCATGTTGGACAAGCTACCACTAAGTTCCTCCTGTTGTATGTAGCCGGGAGCTTTCATTGGCAATTGATAAATTGCCACCTAAGTTTATAGAAATGCAAGGGTCTATCCATTGAGTGTTATATATAATGCAGGTTACATTTGAGTCAGATGGTACTTCTGGAGAGGTTTTTCCTAATGGAGGTCCCTCATAATGTATAAACACCAGAAAGAAAAAGAATGTTAGAACCTGTCCAAGAGGTCATGAACATTCTAGCCAAGTTCCCGTCGGAATGAGGTACCAGGGACGTATTTGACATTATGTTAGTTACATTAGCGAGTAACCAGGATGTAATAAAGGCAGAAATGAAAGCAAACAAGTGGGTTGACTGTCTTCTAATACTACAGTTTAAAAGGAAAGAAGCATAGAAACACAGGCCTGGTCCTGAATCTTGGGAGAGCAGTCTGCCCTGATGCCATCTACTTCTGATCCCGGCTTGTGGTTCGGACGGCTCTGATGATCTTTGCGTGGCCCACTGGGCAAGGGGCACAATGATTGCCTACGCGTGAGCTACTGTAGCGATCTTTACATCCGGTTCGGTTTGCAGGGCTTCAGGAAAAGAGGGCAGTTTTAGTTCTCAAATGATTCCGGGTCAGAAAGGTGGGAGAAAAATCAAAATGTTAGCTCGGAGAGGAGGACGTTAGCCAGGCATTGGAGGGCACTAGAAGAAATCAGGACCTAGTCTCGTTTATAACGAGTAGTATTGAAATCTAATATCTAACACAAAGGTGTGTTACTGAAACGTCTTTTTTCTACAGTCACCCTGATTTTTACCAAAAATAGCCTTAAGACGAATTTGTTTGTAAAGCAAGTCTAGTTTTAACACATTTGGCCTCATTATGTTCATAAGCACTATTGATTAGTCATATAAGTTTTTTTAAAGTTTGTTTAGCGAGAGAGAGTGTGTGCACGAGGGAGGGGCAGAGAGAGAGGAAGAGTAAAAGAATCCCAAGCGCTGATAGCGCCCGATCCGTGAACCGTAAGGTCATGACCTGGGCCGAAATCAAGAGTCAGACACTTAACCTACTGAGCCACCCACGCGCCTCGGTCATATAAGTTCACTGTAATCTGCTTTGTGCAACTTTTTCTAAGGAATTTTAGATTGAACTTTTAATGGCATCTCAAGGCCAGAAGCCAAATCAAATACTTGCTGTCAGATTTTCCTGCAATACCTATAGATTTGAGTATATTCCTCTTCTCAAGGTCCCCCAAATCTTCTGAGGTTCCTGCACCTGCCAGGAAGTGACATTCTTTACTTACCTGATAAGGCTGCTGGGAACACTGTAAGCAAGTATCAGGCCAACATTTCCAAGGGGCTCCATTGGCTTCATAAAGTCCACCTTAGTTCCTTCAAGCTGTCCTTTTTATTCATATTTTGTTCTAAGCCTTCTCTGTAAATAACCAGTCTCATTTTAGGACAGATTTTTTTTTTTCCTTCATGAAAATGTATTCCCATTCCTCACACCTTTCGTATCAACAACACATCTTACATTCCTTGCATTCCGAGTTGCTTTCCTTATCATTTCCCAGCAGTCCTAATTGCATTTATCAGAACTTTCACCTTTAGAAACCTCAGACTCCAGTGAAAGCTAAGTGGTGACTGATGCGAACTATCTGTTCCACCAGAAGTCTTCAGATTGGAAATCTGTGGACACATTTCATAATTTCTAGAAATGTGTATTGTTTTTCTCAGAGGACAACTTTCAGTAAAGCACAGAGCACATTTACCAACAGATCCAAGTATCTTGAGTTTTTCTGCAGTCAGAAGCCCAAAGCAGGCAAACCTACATTCAGGAATCAGTGCTTTAGTGTTCTCTCTTATTTGGAAAAGACTTAGATATCCAGTGAATTCAACCCAGCTTATCACTTAACTTAGCAACACTTCGAAGTTTCAGGTTACCAAAAATTTTGAAAGCTATAAACCTTTTTATTTATGCAACTTATTTTTAAAATTAATTAATTTATTTGTAAGTGCTCTCTATACCCAACGCGTGGCTCAAACTCATGACCCCGAGCTCAAGAGCTCAAGAGTCATGCGCTCTTCCAACTGAGCCAGCCAGGCACCCCTCAGCCTATTTGTTTTTAACAGTTACCCATGAAAACTTCATGAGACAGACGAAATTAACCATCATTTTAAGTCATTTTCTGCTGACCAATTGCAACAGATAAAACGTGAAGGTAACCAGTAAACTCAGCTGGAATAGGAGTTGATTATCTGTATTGTATTCGATGTTGGTGACTCCAAAAGACATATGTTGAACCTAACTCAAAAGACATTTTAGTTGAACCTACAAACTGAAGCTAGTTTTAATACTGAATCTTTTCCCGGATCCGATGAATTTGAAAAACATTTGCATCAGCCTCCATCTTTCTGAGTTTTAGAATGCCCGGTTCTTATAAGCGCTTGCCCTTTAACCAATTAGATAGAGCCCTTTTACCAATTAATTTTAGCAATGCCGTCTGAAGGTAGAAAAAAATCTCTCACATTTATAACACACACGCACAAACAAGATGCGAACAAAATGTAGCCTTTGTTTCATTAATATTTGTGGAGAGGACATCAAAGGCCCGATTTCCAGATACCTCCCTTTTATGAAAACAAATCTCATTGCAAGATAGCATTATCATTTATAGATCCGTTCGTTAGTTATTTCTCTTTTTTCAGTGAGAACACGACCAGTTCTGTCCAAAGATGCCAAGAGCTGCACCAACAAACAGCCAGATGAAGCCCAGAGGGCCTCAATGGGCATTGGTCCCCCCCCAAAAGCCAGGAGCTTCACCGAGTGACCTGAACGCCTTTCGTTTTTGGTTGCTTAGTCTTAACAGCCGGCTCTCTCTAATTGTGCTTGCTAGAAAACTAGTTTAGACATGTCAGAAGAAGCTTGTTTGGACCATCTGAACCTCAGGTTATCCAAAGTTACATTTTCCCATTTAAGTAAGCACTTGCATGTGGAGGCTCCGTAAGTGTTGTACCTACAGCCTGCTGGGGTTCCTGTGAGTGGTGCTTGGTTTTCCGGGAGCTGTTCCGCTTTTGAAGCGTGACTCCCCCATTCACTTTAGTTTCAGTTTGGGAATAAGGCTTGAGAAGAATCTAAGGATATTAATTAAGTGTGGTGGATCGAGAGGGTGGTGCTTGTGAATGTCACTTTCAAAGGGGCATGATACTCTCTATTATGTGTCTCAGTCTCTCCCAGCAAGGTCTAAGACCACCGAGGGGGCTCAAAGCGTTGGATGATCAATCCTTATGTGTGTGTCCCCGGACAAGCCAATTGTTAATTACTTTATGCGATGGGGAATTCCTAGAGAACTGTTACACATCTCAAAGAATATCCTCAGACACTTTCCCCTAGGCTTTCAGTATCTGGAAAGCAGCATTTGGCCAGAAGGAGCAAGGGTCCCGTCTCTTCAGGGCTGAGTGGTTCAGTCTCTCTTATTTCTAGCCAGAAAATTGACTCAAGCCTTACATTAATAACATCAATTAGAACAATGGCAATTTAAAACAACCACCCCATCCACTCCAGCCACTCTAGGTTATTCCCACCTAAAGAACATTACCAGTAACCCTCAACAGCTCAAATGAAAGTCAGGACCATTAACTTGAGGAGGTCTGGATACCAGGAGAACTCACAGATACTCCTGTGAGGTGCCCTGAAGTCAGAGGGGTGCAAGGGGCCCTTGCTGGCGCTGAGCGCACGATTCCACGGCACCCCCAGGTGACCTTGGGCACCTTGCTCTGCTATCCCACCGTCTACGCCAGGAAATGTGGACACAAAATGAACAAGCCTTTAGAATCTCTAAAAGTAAGAGAGAGGGTTTTATTCCAGCCAAGTTAGGACAGCTGCCCGGGAAACATGCTCTTTACAGGGAAGAAAGTGCTCTGGAGAATGAACAGTTTCTACAGGGTCATGTAGTTTTTACATCTTGGAAAAACTCCAAAGATTACAGATTAGCATATAGGCAGGGATTATGAGTTTTAAAGGAATGCAGGGAGTAGAGGCACTGATCACTATCTCAAGGTCAGGGTGGTTTTTCTTTTTAGGCTACTCATTTACAAAGCAGATGTACAGTGCACACGTGGTGGGCAATGAATCAAGCTTTTCAACAAAGTTTATATACAGTCGTGTTGACTGAGAAAGAAAGCTAAAGTGGCTTCCCTTGTACATCAGACCTTTAGACAGTTTTTCCCTCATCACTAGCTATGCAGGGGTTAGGTTCTCAAGACAGCCTAAGAATGAAAATCACCTAGAGTCAAAATGATCCACGAATAACAATGAGCCCACACTTACTTAATGCCCACGGTGTGCTAGACTGTCTCTGATAATATGTCTTGTCCAGTCCTCCCTGTGAGCCTGTGATCTGTTCACCACTCAGCCTTGTGAGGTGGCTGCTGTTATCCCTGATATTCAGAGAGAGAAACTGGCACAGAAGGGCTAAGCAGCACTCCACGGGAGGGGATTTGAACCCAAGCTCTCCAACTGCCGAGTTCACGTTCTTACCCCTGTGTTAACCAATAGCATGGGATATACTGTTTTGACGGCTGGGAATCCGGGGAAGTCACCGGCTGTGGACAGCAGACCCATGTTGTACGGAGACACGTGCCTTCAGATGCGAGAGTCACACTCGGCATCTGCGGTCAGTACGTTAAATGGGACCTGAGTGCCTCTGCTGTACTTGATCTGGTAGTTTCTGAGCAGGGAGTCACACGGTCCAGGTAAGGTTCGGGAGGGTCACCACTGGGTCCAAGACAGATGTGTGAGCAGCAGGAGGGAAACCAGGGAACGGCACCTTCCATGTGCCGGGCCTGTGCTGGTGTGGCTTTGTCCTGAGTGGGACCGGGGGGCAGGAGACCTGCACGGAAGGCTGTGGAAGGGGGTGCACAGCTGATTGGTTGTGGGAGCGTGCAGTTTGAAGCCTGGTCATGCCTTAACAGAAATAGGGAGGTCTAGGCTGTTTGGAGGTGGATAAAGGGTTTCTGATGAGTTTGGGGGTCCCCCACCCCTGAAGAGGTGCACAGCAAGGGGACTGGAAATATTAGCACGGCCATCTAGAAATGGAGATTTCTGTGGAGCCTGGGAGCAACCCTGTCTGTCTCAGCCCCCACTGTAATTCTGGGGTCCCTCGCGGCCCTCAGAGCATCCTTCACCTCTCCCTCCAGTGTAGAGCCACCGACACCTGACTGCCCTAGTGTCACTGGCGCTTGAAGTAGGCTTTTTTTTGAAGGCGAAGAGAAATATCAAAATCACTTGGATAATGTGCGACTTCAAAAAATACCTGTTGGCAGAAGACTTAAAAAGTTCTGCCTCGGGGCGCCTGGGTGGCTCAGTCGGTTGAGCATCCCGACTTCGGCTCAGGTCACGATCTCGCGGTCCGTGAGTTCGAGCCCCGCGTTGGGCTCTGGGCTGATGGCTCGGAGCCTGGAGCCTGCTTCCGATTCTGTGTCTCCCTGTCTCTCTGCCCCTCCCCCGTTCATGCTCTGTCTCTCTCTGTCTCAAAAATAAATAAACGTTAAAAAAAAAAAAGTTCTGCCTCAGAGAGATAACCAAATAGAACCTTCTGTGGCACCTTGGTAGTTCAGCGAGACTGAGGAGTTTATGGAAATCAAATGTTTCCAGAAACACGGCCGTGGCTCTGGCTGATGAGGCAGCCAGGGACACAGCATACCCTGGAGGGGCCTGGCCCTGGAGCTCCGACAAACCCCGGGCTGCAAATGTGGTGACTGGCTGAAACAAGCAATCTCTGCCTTCATTAACAGGTTAGGAAATTGTGGTTTATTCCGAGAGACCACTGTGGCTGAAGGTCATTATCTTTGGAGGTGAGGTTGAATTCAGTAGCCTTTTCACCGGCATCCGCCTCATTCTGGTTGAATGTGTTTTGCTAAGACACACGTTTTTGTCGTGCGCCAATTTATCCCCAGGATTCCTTATTCTGTCAGGTCGGTTTCGGCACACCTTTACTCGCTGTGTGCTGTGCCTGTCTATGTAACGCGCTGCAGAGGAGGGAAGGTGAGGGAGGAGGGAGCTAACGACTGAGCTCTGGCAGGTGTCCCATCAGACCGTGCCCTTGCCTGTGTTTCTGCCAGGCTGTCCTTTGCCCAGATCTTTGCATCATGCCCTGCTCCTTCTTATTCTCGTCTCCGCTG
This sequence comes from Neofelis nebulosa, assembly GCF_028018385.1. NCBI lineage: Eukaryota > Metazoa > Chordata > Mammalia > Carnivora > Felidae > Neofelis > Neofelis nebulosa. The sequence goes on along the minus strand of NC_080794.1, from coordinate 35,819,815 downwards.
AGCGTCGCCTCCTCTGAGAAGCCCTCCCTGACCACCCTAGGAAGTGGTCTTTGTCTCCATTACCTGGTCTGCCATTACACCATTTTCTTTTCCTGAGAGCAGTATTCCTGCTTGACATGGTCGCAGGTATCTGTCTGTATTTACTGCTCCTCTCCCCACACGAGAGTATAAGCTCGGGGCAGTCAGGGACTCCATCTTGCTCACCACCATATCCTCAGACAGTGTGAGCGTGTACCAGATACTGAGGAGGTATTTGTCAAATGAATGACTGCATCTGATATCCTCAATGGCTCTGGCCAGGCGGTGTTTTCACGTCACTCATAGAAGGGGAAAGTGAGGCTCTGTGAGCAGCACTGGTTTGCCTGGAGTTTCACAGCCAGCAAGTCTTGTCCTGGAGTGTGCACTTGAGTCTGTTGGCCTCCAGGTCCCTCTGTAATATGCCACCCCGCTGTGGGACTCGATCTCTGCCCTCAGGGAGCTCTCCGCCTCGCAGAAAGGGTGAGACAAACGCGTTACTAACTCTCACATAAGACACACGGACATGCAGGGCAGGCATCTGGACAGAGGGGCAGACACGTGACGGACAGGGGCTGGGGTGGGCTCGAGGCCAGAAGCTGAAGCTCACTTGAAGACATGAGCAAAGGTTTCGTGGAAAGGCAGCCTGCAAACAAAGCCTTGTAATAGGGTATTAGTGAGAGAGGTTTTTGAGGCTAAGAGAATAGGGCCAGGAAAAACACAGAGGTGGGAAAGTAAAGAGAGTTTGTAGGGAACAGTGAGCAGTCTGGCTTGGCTAGAGGGTGGGAACTTCGAGGAGTTGTATGAGGAGCTTCTGGAAAGGGAGGTCGGACCCAGATCCTTCGGTGGGAACGCCAGCTGGCAGAGGGCGGGTTCCACTTGTGGGGCATGGGGGTCCTGAAGGTTCTTGACTGGGAAGAGGTATTTGGGTGATGGGGATGGAAGCCTGGGGCAGGGCGCAGAGCCAGGGAAAGGGGCTCCTTAGCAAAGGAACAGCCGTGGTCATCGTCAAGGTGGATTCCAGGGTTCAAGGCTGATTTCAGGTAACAGTAAGACCTTATTAGTTGGACTCATTACATATTGGCCGCAGAGGGCATGGTTCTTGCTGTGAACTCAAATATTAGGACAGATACTAGCTCACCGTTTACTGCATTCCCCAAAAGGGCCTCGGACCCCCATTTTGCAAAGGGAGAATCCCAAGGCAAAGCTTTCTCGGTGGTGAAGGTATAGTTAAGTTCAGAAGTGTTTGCCCAGCTCAGTGCCAGGCCCGAGGGGTTGTCAACATACCTCTCCTGTCAAGTTCACTTCACATGGGTCCCAGATGCAAGTCTGCAGATGTTTACCAGTTGGGAGAGGATGATCCAGGACAAGCACTAAGGCAGGTGTCCTGAAGTTAGAGGTGAGGCATCCTTCCTGGGGGAGGTAGGGCTGGCCAACCCAAGGATTTGTGGGGGCAGAGGAGAGAGGGAAGGGTGTTCCGGACTGTGGGAATGGCACGAATGAAGCCCAGGTAGTGAGCGAGCTCCACGACTGGCAGGTGGGTGAGGCAGGGTGTGCAGGCTGGAGGACAGGCAATGGTGTTTGACGGAGTCAGATGCTGAGCACAGATGCTGTTTCGAGGTGTTTGCTGCCCTTCCCTGAGTCCATTCATCCAGCCTGTGACTTCCAGAAGCCCAGTTACCGCTCAGAGAACTCATTCCTTACAGGGTGGATTCCTCATCGTCTCAAACCCTGAGTGATTGTTTGGGGAGGAAAGGTGAAAACTCAAGTTAGTCAGTAACCATGCAGCTCTATTGTCGTGCAGTCCTGTTGTGCCCTGGGCCCTGCCTTTGTGGGTAAGCGCAGTCTCCCCACTGTCCACCGCAGCCCCCTCACCATCTGCCCTGCTCAGAAGTGGGCTCCGGGCGAGCCGAGTTGTCTGGAGTCTCCCCACCCCCAGAGATGTCCACCTGTACGTGTGTGCTCCTGCCCCGTGGCCAGCGCCTCAGCCGTGGCAGGGGTACCACTATGTCGGATCCAAGGCTTCTGTGCCCGGCAAGTCAGACCAGGGAAATGTCTTCTGGGACGTGCACTGGCCCCTACTGTGGATGAGGCAATGGGCTGGGCGCTGCGGGTGTTGGGGATGATGGGAGGGCGCTAAGGACACTATTTTTGCCAGCAAGAAATAAGCGCGCACCTCCCTTCGACCATGTTGCAGGTGACCTTCACAGTTCTTGCCATGTCGGAGGGCCAGCTGTCCTCTTCCGTAGGTGGAATAACGTGGTCGACTCTGAAGTCGGGCTGCCCTGATTGGAAACCTCGCTGTGCTACTTGTTAGTTGTGTGACCTTGGGCAAGTTACTTGATCTCTGTGATCAAGTTAAGTCTGATCTCAGTTAAGTTTCAGTGTTCTCGTCTCTAAAAGGTCCTCACTTTGTAGAGTTGTAAGGATGAAAATGATGTTATCCCGGTACACGTTGGAATGGAGGCCAGCATATACTCAGTGCTATAAAAGTATTAGTCGTGATTATGTTACTTAACGTTTTTCTTGAAAGGAAATTAGCTCAATACAATTTAAAAAGGCCTTTATATCATTACTACAAATGGAAAATCAATATAATTTTTCATAAATAGTTGATAACCATAAAAATAAATATGAAAACAAAACGCCATTACGAAATCTTAGGTATATGTGTTGGCTCAAATCTGCTCCTTCGTTGAAAAGGGGGTAAAGCAGGGGTGCCTGGGTGGCTCAGTCGGTTGGATCCGCGTCTGACTCGATTTCGGCTCAGGTCGTGATCTCACAGTTCATGAGATCAAGCCCCACTTCGGGGTCTACGCTGACACTGCGGAGCCTGCTTGGGATTCTCTCCCTCTCTCTCTGCCCCTCCCCCCCCCATAAAATTTTAAATAAGTTTCAAATAAAGTTAAAAAATAAATAAATAAAAACAAATAAAATGAAAAAGGGGGAAAGCAAAGATGAAAGGGGTGATGACCAGCTCTGGACTGAGAGTTTGAAATAGGAATTTTCACCACCTGGCTCATTGTCATTTGTATTGTGATTACCATCCAAATACTGGTTCTCAAAGAAACAATATCAGCATCGCCAAGAAGTTCATTAGAAATGCAGATTCCTAAAAAAAAAAAAAAGGGGCGCCTGGGTGGCTCAGTCGGTTAAGCATCCGACTTCGGCTCAGGTCATGATCTCATGGTCCGTGAGTTCGAGCCCCGCGTCGGGCTCTGTGCTGACAGCTCGGAGCCTGGAGCCTGTTTCAGATTCTGTGTCTCCCTCTTTCTCTGACCCTCCCCTGTTCATGCTCTCTCTCTGTCTCAAAAATAAATGTTAAAAAAAAAAAAAGAAAGAAAGAAATGCAGATTCCTAGGGCCCACCCCAGACCCGCAGATTCAGGACAAGACCTCCAGGCGATTCATGGGTACACTGTTTTCAGAAGTCTGGTCGGTAGTCACCAATTTTGTGTGTTCCACACATGGAGAGAAATGAGCCAAGTTCATTCTTTGTATTTTACACATGAGGAGCTTAAGGTTCGAGTGACCTGCCCGAGGTGACTTGATAAGTTAAGGGCAGCGGCATATCAGAATCCAGGTCTCCAGACTCACTCTGCAGGGCAACATCCTCAGAAGAAGTCAAGCTCCACCCCATCTTTACTTACTGTGTGACCTTGAACAAATTCTTAACCTCTCTGAGCCTTAGTTTCCTTATCTGCAAAAGGAAACTGATAACAGCGCCCTCCCTCAGAGGTGGTTCTCGGGATTGTCCAGAGAGGGTGCTCAGTCGGTGTTGGCCGCTGCTATCTTTGCAGAAGACTTCAGGGCCTGTCCAGCCTTCTCCAGGGCCTGGCTCAGCGTGTGGCCTCTGCTTGGGCCAGGTATGGTTGCTTCAGAGGTGTTGGTGACCACACCGTAGGCATCATTGTGACTGCTGTTTCTATTCCCTTTTGTCTCAACATGTTGGCAGTGAGTTATCTATTAAATTAAAATAATTTAATATCTCAGACGGTTACTGTGTGTCATTTGGTTGTATTCTGCGTGGGATTTATTTGCTTCTGATTTTAATTAAATATAGGTCTTTGTTGATTGGCTCGCTTGCCAGGAAGACGAGGGGTTGTTTTGGCAAGTCCCAGGCTCTGCAGCACCATGCACGGTTGTCTCCTTGTTGTGAGGCTGTTCCAGCAGGGGACGGCCAGGCCTCCCTCCTGCGGCCAGGCACGGGGCTGAAGCCCATGCCTGTAACGGATTCCCACATAGAAGCGGTGTCTACATGCCCGCGGCAGCACCTCCTGTCCCTTGAGCGAGGCCACCTGCCGCCCTCCACGCTAAGCCCCTCGAGGACATTTTATTTCCTGCTCAGAACAACCCTATTAGTTAGTTGGGTTGTTTTGTTCTCATTTTTTCTTAACTGAGGAATAATTCGTATTTGTCAAACCCTCCATTTTAAAGTGCAACATTCTGTGGTTTTGATCAGATTCACCATCACCACCGTCAATTTCAGAACGTTGTCATCACTCCCGAAAGAAACCCTGTACTCGTTAAGCGGTCATTCCCTGTTTTTCCCCTCTCCCCGCCAGCCCCTGACGGTCTACTTCCTGTCTCGATGGATTCACATATTCTCGACATTTTACAGCAATGGAATGATACAGTACGTGGCCTTTTGTGACTGGTTTCTTTTACGCAGCCTGCTGTTTTCAAGGTTCATATGTGTCCTATCAGTACTTTGTGCCTTTTTAGGGCCAAGTGATGTTGTGTTATATGGAGATAGCACACCTTGTCCATCCTTTGCTCCATTGATAGACGTTTGAGCTATTTCTGCTTTCTGGCTACTGCGAATAATGCTGCTGTGAATGTGCACATACAGGTTTTTGCATGAATTCTTGTTCTCATTTTATTGAAGGGGAAACTGAGGCAGGGGTTAAGTAACTTGCCTGAGATCTCATGGCAGAAAAGACCCAGTAGAGGAAAGCCTCGTTTCGGATCCTGAGGAAGAGTGAGCTCTCAGGCCTCCCCTGTGGCCACCTCTTCCTTTTTAGGTCTCTGGCTCTCGTGGGGCTAGAGCGTGTTCTGATGGTAGGTGTGATGGCTTCCAGCGGGGCGGGGGGGGAGGGGGCGGGACCAGAGGTTCAGCCTAGTTCTCCGAGGCGGACACCCTGCGTTCGTGTTATTTCCCACTTGGGAAAGGCTGGAGCTTCTGCAGTCATCGGTGAGGAAGTACCTCTGAGATACGGGTTCCCGTGTGTGCAGCGTCTTGCAGCCCCCGTCCCCTGGTCCCCCTCAGGACCATCTCCACTGACCCAGCGTTCTTAGTACTTGAGGGAAGACGTTCCCATGGGTAGCTGGATGCTAAGGATGTCACTGTCTTTAAATTGAGGATATTAGTAAGAAGTAATGAGTGCTTGTTATAAAAATATCACACAACGCAGAGATCTATAAAGTAGGAAATAAAAGAAACAACTCTCCCAAACCCATAGCCACGTTCAAATTAAATGGTTTGCCCACGTCCCAGAAGATGCCATGCCCGCTTCCCCCTTATCCTGAAGTGCCTTTCTGCTCTTCTCTGGCTACCGGCCAGGGCCCAGCATAAATGCTGTTGTGCTGGAACTTTCTGGACTTCTGCGGTCCTCTGTGATCTCCTCCTCCTGTGACCTTTTCTCTCCAGGGGGCATGACACAGGGAAAGACTAGAGATCAGGAGTTGAACAGCAGCAGAATCCCTGCACCTGAGAGTAGTCTGTGGAGAAGGGGGTTTGTGAAGAGAGAGTAGTGCCAGGCCTCCTTTCTCAAACCTTCCAGAGCTCGTTAGCTCGGTAAACACCGTGCACAGGTAACTGTTAAAATCCCAGCAGATTGTGTGCAGTGGGGCGCCGGTGCCTGTCCTTGATGACTGGTGTGTTTTGCTGGCCCTTGTTGTCCCGCATCCCCCAGCTCTGGAGACCAAGTGGCATTTCAGGGACCGGCAGCCGAGTCACAGAGGCCTGGCCGTCTGTGGTTTTGCTTCTTGTTCCAGTATGCCGGCCCCCACCCCTGGCTCCTGAGCATACCTGGAGGTGCTGAGAGTTTGGTCTTCTGGAAGGGGTGCAGGCACCGGTCTACTTTTTCATTTTCGTGTTCCAGAAAAATCTTTTTTTCTCCATCAGCCTCTTGGACGAGAGCCCCATGCCACACCGGGCCTCTGTTCTGATGCCCTCACACGATCCCACGTCTTGTGCTGTTAAACTGAACTCTCTCAGGGCAGGGGAGCTGGACAGCCTGGCTTTGAGCTGTGGTTCTTCTCTTTATGCATTGTGCGTCAGTTTCCATGATGATAAAATGGGGATGAGCATAAGAATACCTATCTCGCGGGTTTTTAAATTAGAGTATGTCAGGTGCTTAGAAAAGTCTCAGGCTTAGGTGCACGGGTACATATGGTACATGGGAAGTACCATATAAGACAAGCTGTGATTAATAGGGCTTTTTGTTTCCAGGACTGTCTTCTGACCATGGTAGGGAGAGTAAGCATAGTATCGTAGTATCGTGTATAGTAATGTGTCGTGGAAAGACCATGAGCTTTGGGGTTGGGTTACTCTGGATTCTAATTCCGGCTCTGTAGTCGTGGGCATGGGTAACCAACTTCAGCAAGCCTTAGTTCTCCCCATTGCAGTGCACATTCTAGCATGTTCTAAGGCAGACAGTTCAGAAACATTTGATTGCAGCTTGCAGCCTGTCCTTTTTGATAGGAGCATTGGCCCAAGAGCCACTGTTTAGTAAAATCTTGGAGCGACAGAATGTCCAGCCCGGCTGAAATGCCCCAAATCTCATAGTTCCAACTCTCCTTTTACAGAGAGGAGACAGGGCCCTTGGAGAAGCTGTTTCTCTCAGACTCCGTGGCTGAAAGCAGAGGGGCTGGGGCAAGAACGGGGGCCTCCTGAGTCTAGCCCGTGGCTTCTTCCTCACCAAGGGTTGCCTGTGCCTCTTTCAGAGCTGGAAATATGAACAAGGCCAGAGAGAAGAATGAAGACAGTGGCTGTGTTTTGAAATAGCCTGGTCTAGGGGAAGCAGGAGGCACACAGGGCAAACCTCAGCTCCCTACACAAGCCCTGGACCGGCCAGTTCTCACTAACCGTGAGTCACTGTCACTATTGCTACCACATTGTCCTTAGTCAGGGCCAGTAACCGCTGCTGGTGGGAGGCCTAGGCCCTCTGTGCCAGCAATTCTCGGACAGGAGCGGGCATCGGAGTTGGAGGGCTTGTTCAACCACAGGTGGCTGGGACCTGCTCCTGGAGCTTCTGATTCTATAGGTCTGGGCTGGGATCTGAGAATGTGCCTTTCTAACAAGTTCTGGGGTGATGCTGTTTCCATAGGTCCAGGGATCCCACTCTGAGAACCACTGTGTTGACCTGGCCCTTGCTACTGAGAGTGGTCCTTGGACATGCCTGGTAGAAATGCAGAATCCCAGGCCCCATCCCAGACCTGCAGCAACAGCAGCCTTGCCTTAGCAGGTGCCCAGTAGTCTGTGTGCACATCGTGGTTTGAGACGCAGTGGTATAGTGTGGAGTTCCCTACTGTGGCTGCAGAGTGGAATCACCAGGAGAGCTTTGGAACCCGCGGATTCCCAAGTCCCAGCTCATACGAATTAGGTCAGAGTCTCTGGGAGTGAGACTCACACATCAAGAGTCTATAAAGCTCCCCAGGTGACTCCTGTATCGCCACGTCTGAAAACCACCAGCTAGAATCCACAGTGGCAGCCACGAGGGGTCTCAGGGATGATGGGTTCCAAAGGTGGCATTGGATGCAAACCAAAGGCATGAGAGCGAGCCAAAGCAGCCTGCCTGCGGTCCCACGGCCGATAGTGACACATCCAGGCTCTGGATGTCAGATAATTCTTCTACTAGCTCTTTCAATTCTAAGTCCCCTTAGCACAGTTCGTGTAGCTGCAGTGTACCAGTGTCCACAGGAATCCACCAGACCTTGGAAGATCGGTCTGCTCATTGGAAATACAGCCTCCGGTTGTATTTCAGAGCAGCCTTCTGTACTGAGAGTTCTCTGTTCTAGGCAGGCAGTGTGCGAGGTGGTCAGGGTCACGCACTGAAAGCTGGCCCTGCCACTTACTAGCCAAGACCTGTGGCTCTGCGCCCCAGGCTCTTACCCTAAAAACAGGGATGGTAATGATAGTGGCCACCGTGGAGCTGATTTGGAGATGAAGGGTTAATGTGACAATGCTGAGGTCAATGATTTGCACACAGGAAGCGCTTTATAAATGTTAATTATTATCTCAGTAGCTGGGTGACCTTGGGTAAATCACATGACCTTGACCAATCCAGGCTTTTAACTTCTCTGTGACTCGGTTTCCTCCTCTGTTAAATAGAGGTAAGCAGAGAACCGACCTTACAGGGTGATTATGAGGAGTAGATGAAGTTGCGAATCTAAAGCCATAAGCACAGTTTCCTGCACACGGTTGGCATCAATGAATAGTGGTTCCGGTCGTGTGTTACAGACTAAAACGCTGCGCAGGAGTAAGTAAGTTCTGGTTGGGGCAGGCTCTGAGTTGGGCCAGTCCTGACTCTCTAGAGGGAGCATCTAAGGCCATAGGGATTGAAGGCTTCTGGGATATTTTTGCCTGGAGAAAAGCTTATAATGCCCTTTATCCTCCTTGACGTAAAGGATTGTCATGCCAAGGCAGATCGACTATGTGCGATCCAAGAGGACAGAGTAGCAGTTATCATGTAGTTCATGAGAGAACTTTCTGATAGTTAAAACTATTCTGTAGAAGTGAGAGTGAGCTCTCCATCACCAGAGGTATTCAAGGAGAACTTTAAGTCCTCTGGTGGAAACATTAAGAGAATTTCAAGTCTGAGATTAGAAGCTACATTACTGTTTCCCAGGTTTGCTTATTGGTAAGAATCATCTGGGAGCATTTATTAAAAACGCAGATTCCCTGGGGCACCTGGGTGGTTCAGTCGGTTGAGTGTCCAACTTTGGCTCAGGTCATGAACTTGCAGTTCGTGAGTTTAAGCCCCACATCAGGCTCTGTGCTGATAGCTCAGAGCCTGGAGCCTGGTTCAGATTCTGTGTCTCCCTCTGTTCCTCCCCGGCTTGCACTCTGTCTCTCTATCTCTCAAAAATAAATAAAGATTTAAAAATACACACACACACACACACACACACACACACACACACACACACACACAGATTCCCTGCTGGTCATCCCAGACGAATTAAGCAGGCTAGTCCAGGACTAGCCCCTCCACATGATTCCTACTGGGAAGTTTGGAAAACATGGGCTAAATGACCTCCAGTCTCCTTCCAACTCTGAGATTCTTTGCAAAAGATTATGGGGAAACACATTCTGGGCGGGAATAGGTCACACTGACCCCAGGTCTCCTCCTGTAGCTTTGGGAGTCCTGCTTCTTGGCCAGGCCACGGAGCCCATGGGCACACCAGCTTGAGTCCCTGACACTTGTTCCTTTGGGCCTGTACCTGGGTTGGCAGGGAGCGCCACCACCCTCTCCCCCCCGCCCCCCAGGGACCTGTCACCAGGCCCTGCTCTCAGCCCAGACTGAGCAGGGGTCAGAATCCTGTGTTTCTGAGAAACAACACGAATTTGTCCCAGCCCTCCTGGCTTCCTGCAGTAGGTTTTGTTTACTTGGATTTTGCTTCTTTTGCCCTGCTTCTGCCTACAGTTACTTTTCCTCGGCATTCATTAGAATTAACAAGATAACCATTAAAGGTTAAACCACAGAAAGACCTGTGCCTTGTGACTAAAAGTTGCTTTATTAATACAAAGCACTGTCCTAATTAGAAGTTTAGGGAGATGCAGTTTGGCCTCCTTGCAATAATAATTATAATTATGAAGATAATTTTGTCCTGTGTTTATTACAGTGCCTTTCTGCAAACTTCCCTAGTCTCTGCTGCAGCTCAGGTGTCAGCACTGGGGGAGGGCACCGGGGAAAGGCATGCTTGAACCCGGCTGCTGTCCAGATGCTGGTGTTGTCTCCTGTTGTTAGTCCCCCTGAGCTCCCGGTTGAGGTCTGTGGGCATACACTCACCGCCAAGTAGCATGAAGTGCTCCTATGCCAGAGCCTTCCCCTCTGAGGACTCGCTGAGCAAGAGTGAGGCTCCAGGAAGGTATAGAACAAGGCAGGGCTCAAAGATGGAGTTCCAGAGAATAAAAGGCCTCTGGGCCTTTGCTCATGCCTTGGCCCACACCTGGGTTGCCTTCCCTCTTTCCTCTCTGGCTCTCATAATCTCTCATCCATTAGCATCCAGCCTGAATCAAGGGTGACCAACTCTCCTGAATGGCCCGGACTGCAGAACCATCCCCCAGGATGCAGGGCTTTCAGTGCCAACATTGGGAATGTTCTGGGCAAACCAGGACAAGTTGGTCACCCTGCTGGAATCTTTGCATTCACATTCTTTGTCCTTCAGTACCTTGCCAAAATGACCTTGGGCAATTTACTGTCAACACGGGCCTCACTTTCCATCTGTGAGGATAGCTCATGGTTGTTATGAGAATTTAATGAGTTCATATATGAAAAGTGCCTATTACGTTTCTGGCACATACTAAACACTCAGTGATGTTAGCTATGTTTGTTCGGTTGAGTTGAGTGAAAATGAGATCTTTGAGATCCCCTGGCCTCCATGTGGTTCACGAATCCTCTGTGCGGTGAGTGCTTGATCATACCCCAGCATGTGGCACTCACCTCCTCACGTGGGAGCCTTTTCTTTACCACTGGGGCACTATTCCTGTACTGTCAGCTCTGAGGATTCATAGAGAATGGGACCACCTTCTTGAAGACATCCCATGGCTTCCTGAGGATTACTCACCTGTCTCCAGTCTGGGTCTTCTCTTTCCTGGGTGGGGTACCCCCTCCCTTAGGTGAGACCTGACTCCTAGCCATATGCTTGCTGTGTCCTCTGGGCCAGCTAAGGACGCTTTTCTCTACTGCAGACATGTGTAGCGGGGATAGATGGTGCCCATCCTCTGAATTAGACCTGAGATGAATTTCCTGAGAACAAAAGATGACTGGCCTCTGTCCCCAGAATCACAGGCTCTGAACTACAAAGATCTGTAGGATTTCTTTTAGGGAAGGCCCCGGTTTCCCTTTGAGATGCTCTGCATAGACTCCCCTTTCTTTGGCTCAGCCTACAGGCAGGTACCTAGGTACTTCTTAACTCAAGGGGGTAGGATAGTAGATTGGTTAGGACCCAGGGCTTCTGGAGCAGCCTAACCATCCAAATCTTACTCCCCTGGGGTACCTGGGTGGCTCAGTAGGTTGAACATCCAAGTCTTGATTTAGGCTCAGGTCATGATCTCACGGTTCATGAGATCGAGCCCCGTATCGGGCCCTGCACTGACAGCATGGAGTCTGCTTGGGATTCTCTCTCTCCTCTCCCTCTGCCCCTCCCCACTCGCTCTCTCTGTCTCTCTCAAAATAAATAAATAAACTTAAATCTTACTTCCCTTTTAGCTGTATGACCTTGGCCAAGTCACTTAATTGCAGTTTCCTCATGTGTATAGAGAGGAGATAGTTCTTAGAGCCTAGCATGTGTGAAATAGTAAGCGGTACTATCTATGGTTATTGTTAGCCCCACCCCCAAGGAACGAACATGAAGTATATCGCTCCTTGTGCACAGATAGGAAGATGACTGGGCAAGGCTGAGATCTGCTTCAGCACGTCTGGGACCTGGATCTCCGTGTGTTTGTCCCAGGGACCGCAGAGAACTGTTCCCAAGATTGTGGGCCTGTCCTCTCAGCAGGGATTAGAGTCCCCATGCAGTGTTAGTGGCTGGTGATGTGGCCTGGATGGGGCGGGCATGTTTGCACCAGCCACTGGTGGGCAGTTCTGCGGTCAGAGGATGGATGGAACATCCCTGAGAACGAAAAAGATCCTAGGGAAGTCACTAGGTACAGCGCAGAACACTACCTGGCACACAGTAGGGCTATTTGGGAGAGTAAATGAAAGCAGCAGGTGTGGATATATTCCAGGCCCTTGGCACCCTTCAGATGTGGTGGCCATATGCTTCTGTGACTTTGGCTGGTTGTCCAGAGGAGGCTGCACAGGCCCATGTTACTTGAATTGGAGACTGGAAAGGGGGCGTGAGGTTGGAATGGTGTGTGGGTAGCCCAGATGGGAGGAAGGAGGTTGTGGGACTGGATATTTCTGGGCTGATGTACTTGGGGAAGACAGCTGCCATGAGGACCCTTGGAAGTAACTTGAATGACCTTGTGGCTTTATGTTTCTTCCGCATGCATCGTGAACACTCTCACCACTTTGGGGAGCGGGGGTGCATTGCACAATTGATTCTCGGTGCCTGAGCCCCGAAAGTTCCATCTCATATCGAGTACAGTTCCATCTCCAATCCAGTAAAATCCAGTACAGAATTTCTTTCTTTTATGGAGCTTTCTTGTTTCTCTTACTGATGAGGAGCTGGCTGCCCTCAGTTTATACTTGAATTTGCCAAGTTTTTTTTTTCTAATAAAAGGTATTTTTATAATAAATATTCTGTTTTAAAAGTAAATTATCACTATATATACTTGAAAAATATTTTTATTTAAATATATAGTGGTACTTTGCTTATTTTAGGTAAAATAAGCAGCAGGACTATAAGTAGTAATAAATTGCTCAAATCCTTTGTCATTGCTGTTGAACATTCTGGTTATTTTCCTTTTGATCTTATTTCCCAGGCATACGTACCTTTTTTTTTTTTTTTTTTACCTACTTTTACACATATTACAGTGCACATATAATTTTTTTTATTCTGCTTTTTAAAATGGTATAACTTGAGGGGCACCTAGGTGGCTCAGTTGGTTAAGTGTCTGACTTCGGCTCAGGTCATGATCTCATGATTTGTGAGATCAAGCCCACATCTGGCTCTGTGCTGACAGTGCAGAGCCTTTTTGGGATTCTCTCTCTCTCTCCACCCCTCCCCCACTCATGCTCTAAATAAATAAATAAATAAATAAATAGCTGTTTTTTTATATGACATAACTTGAACCATTAAACAAGAAAAACCATGAATGAACATAGGTTGATAATACTATTTAAGAAGCTTGGGCGCCTGGGTGGCTCAGTCGGTTAGGCGTCTGACTTCGGCTCAGCTTATGATCTCGCGGTGTGTGAGTTTGAGCCCTGCGTCAGGCTCTGTGCTGACAGCTCAGAGCCTGGAATCTGCTTCCGATTCTGTGCCTCCTTCTCTCTGCCCCTCCCCCACTTGTGCTCTGTCTCTATCAAAAATAAATAAATGTAAAAAAAAAAAATTTCTTTTTAAAAAAAGAAGCTCTAGCAACATTTGGGAGGTAGGGGTTGGAATGCAAGAACTCCAAATAGAAAAATAGCAAGAGACGTGAGCAAGCCTTGCCACAAGGGAAATAGAAATGGTTAATTAACCATGAATGATAATCAGTCTCATTATTGAAAGAGTTGATTAAAGCAAGGGATGTCATGTCCCCTGTTCATATTAGCAAAGATTTTTTTTTTTAATGATCCATTTACTTATTGGGCAGAATGTGTATTAATTGGCATAAATACTCTGGAAAGCAGTTTGGCAATACATTTCAAAAGCCATAGGTTTATCTGTTTACTAATTATATTCCCCTCGCCCCCCTCACCCCTTGTTAACATCTTATATTCTTTTCTCAGCTCTCTCTCTGGTGGTCTTAATTTTTTAAATTGAATTACATTGAGAATTTTACATAATATAACTTTTTTTTAAAAGATAAATAATTTATAGATAGATCATTATCTTTTTAATAAAGACAAATTTATTTAAATAAAGATAAATTTTTTTGAGAGAGAGAAAGAGCGTGAGCGGGGAAGGACAGAGACAGAGAGAGACACACAGAATCCAAAGCAGGCTCCAGGCTCTGAGCTGTCAGCACAAAGCCCGATGAGGGGCTCGAACCCAGGAACCGTGAGATTATGCATGGTTGAAGTCAGATGCTTAACCACTCAACCGGCTGAGCCGGCTGAGCCACCCAGGCGCCTCTAAAGTTTTTTTTATTTATTTACATAATCTCTACACCCAGCGTGGTGGGGCTTGAACTCATGACCTTAAGATCAAGAGTCATGTTCTCTTTCGACTGAGCCACCCAGGCGCCCCTAAAGATAAATCTTTATTCTACTTATAGATCCTTTTCACAGTCTGTCTTATTTTTTTAAGTATCCGGGTGTTCTGTATGTTTTATACAGTTAGATTTGTTGATCTTTGTGACTCTTTTATGGCTCCTAGGTTTAGAAAATCATCTCCACTTCAGAGGTTGTATAAATATTAAGTTCTGTTTACTTCTGATTTTTTTGTTGTTTGATTTCAAAAAATATTTCAAGTGTAATTCTCTGTAGAGTTTACTTTGATTCTTAGGTTAATCGAGAGTCTCTATTTTGTTTTCCCAGAACTATTTTTTTTGTAAGTTTTTTTTTTTTTTTACTTTTTAAATTTTTAAATAAATTATTTTTGAGAGAGAGACAGAGTCTGAGTGGGGGAGGAGGCAGAGCGAGAGAGGGAGACACAGAATCCGAAGCAGGCTCCAAGCTCTGAGCTGTCAGCACAGAGCTGGACGCAGGGCTCGAACTCATGAACCGTGAGATCATGACCTGAACTGAAGCCGGACGCTTAACCGACTGAGCCACCCAGGTGCCCCTTCCCAGAACTATTAATTGGTTATTCTGATATGTTATTAATCCTCCCATTCCCCAATTTATTTGTGAGGCCTTCTTTAGCACTTATTAAATCATGACATATTATTTATGGACTACATTTTCTGGACTATTTTCTTTCTATAATCTATTTTTCTTTGTGCTTTATAATTTTATCTAAATTCAAGTTAGTTAACATATAGTGTAATAGTGGTTTCAGGGGTAGAATTTAGTGATTCATCACTTACATAGAACACCCAGTGCTCATCCCAACAAGTGTCCTCATCAGTGCCCATCACCCTAAATTTAGCCCATGCCCCCGGCTACCTCCCCTCCAGCAACCCTCAGTTTGTCCTCTGTATTTAAGAGTCTCTTATGGTTTGCCTCCCTCTCTGTTTTTATCTTATTTTTCCTTCCTTTCCCCTCTGTTCATCTATTGTGTTTCTTAAATTCCACATATGAGTGAAATCATATGGTATTTTGTCTTTCTCTGACTAACTTATTTCACTTAGAATAATACATTCTAGTTCCATCCACATTGTTGCAAATGGCAAGATTTCATTTAAAAAAATTTTTTTAATGTTTATTTATTTTTGAGAGAAAGAGAGCACAATCTGGGGAGGGACAGAGAGAGAGGGAGACACAGAATCCGAAACAGGCTTCAGGCTCTGAGCTGTCAACACAGAGCCTGATGTAGGGTCCAAACCCACGAACCACAAGGTCATGACCTGAGCTGAAGTTGAATGCTTAACTGACTGAGCCACCCAGGCACCCCTCATTCTTTTTCTTTTTTAATGTTTATTTTTTGAGAGAGAGAGAGAGAGAGAGAGAGAGAGAAAAGCAGAGGGAGAGGGGGACAGAGGATCCAAAACCGGCTCTGTGCTGACAGCACTGGGCCCGTTGTGGGACTCAAACTCATGAACTGTGAGATCATGACCTGAGCCGAAGTTGGACTCTCAACAAACTGAGCCACCCAGATACCCCAAGATTTCATTCTTTTTCATCAAATATTCCATTGTGTGTGTGTGTGTATACACACAAATATATATGTATACACATGTATATATGTATATGTATATGTGTATATACACACACACATACATACATACATACCACCTTTATTCATCATTCGATGGATATTTGGGCTCTTTTCATATTTGGCTATTGTCGATAGCACTCCTATAAACATCGGGGTATATGCGTCTCTTCGAATCAGCATTTTTGTATCCTTTGGTTAAATACCTAGCAGTGCGATTGCTGGGTCATAGGGTAGTCTACTTTTAACCTTTTGAGGAACCTCCATACGGTTTCCCAGAGTGGCTGCACCAGTTTGCATTCCCACCAGCAGTGCAAAAGAGATCCTCTTTCTCCGCATCCTCGCCAACATCTGTTGTCGCCTGAGTTGTTCATGTTAGCCATTCTGACAGGTGTGAGGTGGTATCTCATTGTGGTTTTGGTTTGTGTTTCCCTGATGAGGAGTGATGTTGAGCATCTTTTCATGCGTCTGCTAGCCATCTGGATATCTTCTTTGGAAAAGTGTCTATTCGTGTCTTCTGCCCATTTCTTCACTGAGTTGTTTGTTTTTTGGGTATTGAGTTTGAGAAGTTCTTTATAGATTTTGGATATTAACCCTTTATCTGATATGTTATTTGCAAGTATCATCTCCCATTTTGGTTGCCTTTTAGTTTTGTTGATTGTTTCCTTTGCTTTTTATCTTGATGAGGTCCCAATCGTTAATTTTTGCTTTTGTTTCCCTTGCCTCTGGAGACAAGCGTGAGAAGTTTCTGCAGTCGAGGTCACAGAAGTTGTTGCCTGTTTTCTCCTCTAGGATTTTGATGGCTTCCTGTCTTATGTTTAGGTCTTTTGTCCATTTTGAGTTTATTTTTGTGTATGGTGTAGGGAGGTTGTTGTCCCCTGTTTAATTCTTGTAGCCTTATAATACTGGTTACGCTCTATCTTCTTCTTTTTTAGGGAGAACTTGCTTGCTTATTCCCCTAGATGAAATTTAAACCATTTCAAAAAATGGTTTTGGATTAAAAAAAATTTTTTTTGATGTTTATTTATTCTTGAGAGAGAGAGAGAAAGAACATGAGTGAGGGAGGGGCAGAGAGAGAGGGAGACACAGAATCCGAAGCAGGCTCTAGGCTCCGAGCTGTCAACACAGAGCCCAATGCGGGTCTCGAACTCACAAGCCATGAGATCATGACCTGAGCTGATGTCAGATGCTTAACCAACTGAGCCACCCAGGCACCCCAAAAAGTGGTTTTGGATTTTAAAGTTAAAAAAACTTTATGACTTTTGAGCAGGAATTACATGAAACAATCTATAACCTGATTTCTGGAGAAAAAAAAATCTCATTTCAGTTGTTGGTCGTTAACGAGCATGTTCTGTATCTTCACATACAAATCTATTTTTAAAGATACCTTTGTGAACTTTTCTACTTTTATTAATATTGGTCAGATACATTTTCCATTCTGATTATCTCTATATATTCTATATTATTATTGCTATTTGAAATAGGATCCTTAAAAATTATATTTTATTGCTGGCATATGGGAATATTACTGAATCTTGTGCTTTTATTTTGATGAGCCATTTCGCTGAGACTTTTTTTCATTTGCATAGTTTGTCAGATGCCTACTTTGGTTTTTGGAGGTTATGCGGCCATTTCATGTGCACAGGATAATCGTTCTGTTTCCCGTGTTTATGTTTTCTGTTTCTTTGGCCAGAACTTCCAAGACCATATTCAGGGATACTGGTGTGGGAAGGCGTCCTTACTTTGCTTTTCGTTTTAAAGGGAAAGCCTCTGACGTTTTCCTTGATGTTGCCTCTAGCTTGAATGAGATCTGTCGCTTTTACCCAAAGGGGCTGTTGGATTTACAGGCACAACAAAGACTCCTTTCTAGCCCTTTGCGCATCTGGCACGAAGCACTAGGGTACTCATTGTTTGGAGGTGTTTGCCCTTTCTGGAATCCCCAGCTTGCCCTAAACTTTGAGCCTACAGAGCCAGTCCATTTCCAGACCTTGGTCTCCCTGGACGGAAAGCCTGACTTGTGGGGATTCATTCCTCCCTGCCAGGACCTCTCACTCTCTTCTGCCAGCCCTACCAGCTGACGTAAGGGCCAGCACCTGACACTGGATGGCGGCAGGGCTACAGGCACCTGGCACAGCCCTGGACCAGGGGAAGCAGTAAAGGCACTTCTTACCAGGATGCCCTGCAGAGGACTCCTGCAGATCCTCAGCCATCTGGACTTCTGCCCTTACCCCACCTGTCCCCTTTCTTTTCTCAGACCAGCTCAGTGAGGTCACCAGTACCCCTGCCTTGCCCTCCGAGCCTGCTGGGCACTGCTGGCCCTGTGCTCTGGAGGCCTTCCTGGTCCAGTGGGAAAGCAGACACAAAGAGAGGTTAACACAGTCAGGATGAAGAGGTCCCATTCGTGCTCTGTGAGACTCAGAGGCTGGAGCAACTAACTGCTTAGAGCAGTCAGAGAAGGCTTCTTAGAGGAGGTGACATTTGAGCTGCTCTTAGAGCGAGAGTAGAGAGACTGTGAGGCAGATGAGGGAGAAGGGCTTCAATTATGATTATTTTGGTAGACTTTGCATTATTGTTGCTGTTCAGAATGGGCTCTTTAAAAACTATATTTTATTGCCGGCATGTAAGAATATTAATTGAATTTTGCATATTTATTTTGGAGCAATCTTTAGAGCCTCAGGGCCCTGGGGGTGTCTGGCCTCTTTGGGGACAAGACAAGAGTTTGCAGAGACATGGGACAGTGCTGTCTGAGTTGGGTGGTGCTCCTGGGGTTCAGAGGTGGGAGGGTGATCCCCAGTCACGGGGGTGATCCGGGCAGATTTCCAAAGAGGTGGGATGGGGGCTGGCCTTGAAGCCTAGAGAGGATTTGGCTAGAGGAAGGGGAGGGTAGACTGGAGGAGGTGCAGAGAAGCAGCATCCTCACTGTGCACCTGCCTGCTACTATGTCACCACACTTAGTACTTTTTATACTTAATTTTCCTGACAGCTCTGCCAGGTAGATGACAAGACCCCTGTTCCACAGATGAGGAAACGGGGGCTCAGGGAATTTAAGTGACTTAGGTGAGCTGGAGAGCCTAATTTCTGAGCTTCCATGCTTTCAGTGCGTCCCTTTTTAAAATGTAGGTACCTAAAAAATTGCTTTATTGGGAAAGAACTCACACACCATACAATTCACCCATTTAAAGGGTACAATTCAGCGGCTTTTGTATATCCACAGAGTTGTGCAGCTGTCATTACAGTCCAGTTTTAGAACCCCCAGCCCTAGGTTGCCCCCCCCGCCAGGACCCCCAGCCCTGGGCAACCACTGCCCTCCTTTCCGTGTCTATACACTAGCCTGTTCCAGATCGTTCATGTAAATGGCCTCATCAAGTGTGTGATCGTTTGTGACTGCTTCTTTCACTTAGAGTAACGTTTTCAAGGTTTACCCACGCCGTAGCATATATTGGTACTTCGCGACTTTTTATTGTGAAACAATATTCTTGTTTCTGGATAATGCCACATTTTGCTTATCCATTCATCTGTTGATGGACATTTGGGTTGTGTGCACTCTGGGTGCACTTTGTGAATAATGCTGCCGCGAGTGTTCCCGTGCGACGTGTTTTGTGTGGACATATGTTTTCATTTCTCTCCGGTGTAGACCTAGGAGCGGAATGGCTGGCTGGGCCGTGTGGTGACTACAGGTTTTACCATTTGGGAAACTGCCAGACTGTTCTCCACAGCGACTTCCCGGCTGCCTCTTGTGCATGCTTGCCTTCAGAGTGACAGGGCTGGGGAGAAGGTCAGACCACAAAGTCTGTGTGAGTCGCCTGTTTTCAAAGAAGATTGTCGGAAAGTAGTGTGAAGACGGCAGCTTCACTGTGGAGTCTTTGGTGATTCCAGAAGGAGGATTCTGCAGGAGCTCAAGGACGCTGCCACAAGTGCTGGTCGTGAGCTGCTCCTTCTGCTCATAGGCCATGCCACTAGACAAGGTGTTGAATAGACCCAAAGGTTCGGGGTGCCGGAGAGGGACAAGTGCGACCCGTGGTGATGAAGGCTCTCGGAAGAGGGAGGGCAAGGTTTCGAGGCTGGCACAGGGGAGACGAGTGAGAGGAAAGGAGTTGGGGAGGAGAGGCAGGGTTGGGGCCTTGTGGTTCAGGGCAAGTCCCTGAGCAGCTGTGGCCAACTGTCCTCTGTCTTTGTTCTTTGGCTGCAGATCTGGCCGAGTGCAAGCTGGTTGCTTTCCCCATTGGCATCTACAAGGTCCTGCGGAATGTCACCGACCAGATCCAGCTCATCACGCTGGCCAACAACGAGCTCAAGTCCCTCACCAGCAAGTTTATGACCACGTTCTGTCAGCTCCGAGGTAGGCCCCGGTCCGCCAGACAGGAAATCATTCCCCAGGGGAGGCTTCGAGGATGGACCTGTGTCCTGCCTGCAGCCTGGAAGTCTCTAAGTGTCACTCCTCCCTCTCGCTGGCTGTGAATCAGACTGACCGATGGTCAAGGGTGTGGGCCCAGCGGGGTGTTTGGGGTCCTGAGACCCACAAGTAGTTATTTCTTAGTAGACCTGAACGAGCCCCCATCCTCCTCCCCAGCCTAGCACTGCTTTCCCGGTTCAGGAGTGACAGATGCCGGGGATGTTGGTGTTTCCTCTGCTGGGCCCACACAGGGCCGTGGACAAGGGTGCCTGGCAGGATGACGGGCCGGGGGCCAGCAGGTGGGCATAGTAGAGTCTCTTGAAACGGCTCCTCCGGGTGGGCCCGCAGGATGCAGTGGCCACTGCAGTGCCGCACCCCCCCTCCCCCATCCTTCTGTGAGAGTCCGCTGCTGCTCGGTGAGCCGTGGGGTGGGAGAACCCGGGAGGGCACAGGAGGCATAGGAGAGGTGATTCCCACCTTCTGGAATTCTATCTGACAGGGGCATGAAAAAGGTCCAAGGGCCCGGTTAGAGAAATCCATATGTCAGATGCTGGTGGAGCGGGAGAGACATGAGCAAAAGCGTACCTCCCACGGCTGATTTCAGGCCTCCTGGAAGAGGTGGGGGCATCGGGCAGAGGCAAGAGGGAGGCGTGAACTGGCAAACAGGTCCCAGGGACAGAAGGCAGCTTGTAGAATGCTCAGCAGCCAGCTATAGGCAGGACATGGATAGGCCACCGGCTGGGTGGGAGGGGGGCGTCCTGGGGCAGGACTCGCTTCCCCGGAGGCACTGTGGGTGCTTTTCACCAGGCTGTCCCGTCCTTCATTTTCTGGGGGCCACTTCTCTGCGCAGGCCCCATCGGCCGCAGTGGTCAGCCCTGGCAGAAATTAGACTCATCTGAGGAACTTTTCTACAAACACAGTTGCCTTGGCTCTACCCCCAGCCCAGTTGAATCAGAATGTCTGAGTATGGGCCTGGGCCTTGTATGCATCTTTTAAAACCTACAGCAGTCATTCTGAAGTGGCAGCAGCCAAGGTTGAGGCCATGGGTCAGGGGTTATACATGCCAATGCCTGAGAGACTAGCGTGCGAGTACTAAATGTCGCGGTTTGAGAGTGGTGGGGACCGTGGGAGACGTACCCCTCTCCGCTCTGCCAGGTATGCCATGAGGCTGTTGGGGTTTTGTCAGTAGAAGCTAGAAATACGGGTTTTGTGTGAATTTTTACCAGGTGTTCTATAACACGGAAGCCAATAAAACACCCTTGCACAGTAGATTTAGCCCATGGGCCATCAGTTGGAAGAATCTCCCATAATATATGAGATCTGTCTCTGCCATCTCATGTCATGGATGGAAAAGGAAGGCCAGGGAGACTGAGGCTTATCGGGGATCTCGGAGCAGCACCCCCACGTCGTCCACCTTGCAGGCCAGGGCTGCCTCTCCAGGCCTCCCGCATTAGCCCAAGGGTCCCCTGGAGATGTTTGCTTTGCGGAGGAGGGTGGAAAGATCGAAAATGGGTGGTGGGGGTTGGCTGGGACCTCCAGGAAGGGCAATCAGGAAGGGTGCTTCCTTTGGGTAAGAGGAGAGTTCGTTTGTGCTTTCCTTCCTTGAACCTTCCCCGGAGCACCTGCCATATTCCAGACCTGTGTCTGGAGGCTGGGAGACAAAGACTGGCAGACCAGCTCCCTCCCGGAAGGAGCCCAGGGTCACAGAACAGACTTGTCAACCACACCAAGTCCTATGATGCCAGCGTGGACAACATGCTGGGAACAATGGGAAGAAAACTTAATTCTTCCAGAGAGTGGTATGGGCAGTGGGTGGGCCGGGAAGCAAGGGCTTTCAAAGGACTTGACACTGGGCATTGCCTTGTGAGATGAATAAATAAGCCCTGTCCAGGGGGCACAGTGACACATGCCAGAGAAATGCGCTAGAACCCATTGTGTTTGTGGCTTAGTTGCGGAAATATATTTATCATAAAATACCCTTCTGGTCAGAAGTCTATGGAAGGATGCAGTTTGAACCCCCTCTGTGCGGCTGGCAGCTGCTGACTCCCCCACACCACCCTGGATTACAAAGGAAAAGCTGCGATGTGCCCAGTAATTGGGTTTCACAAAGGCGGCGGCGCTGGTGACCAGGGGCAGGGAGGGGCTGGAGCCGAGAGTGGCACCTGGCTGCTGGCTCCTGGCTCCTGAAGAGATGCTCCCAGCCCCAGCCTCTATTATAGTTTCTCTTTTAAATAGAAAAGCCCCCTCCTTTTATGTGTGAAGAGGAAACTTGAATAGGCTCTGCTGAACTTCTCCCAGGCCTGCCGGCTTCCCCTTCCCTGTTTGTGGCTCTTGACAGAAAAGGCGGGCTGCCTTGGTGCCAGGGAGAAAGGCATCCGCTTCCTCCCTCCCTGCCACACTGTCTCCTGTGGGAGCCCCGGCGAGTGTCTTCTGCTGGGCTCGTGGCCTCCTCGGGTTTGCGTCCCCTTGACACCCTTCACCCATTTTATAGAAGGAAAAAGCCAGTGGCACAGATGGAATCTATGCAAAGGGCAGGTGCGCCCTGTGGAGTGGCGGGTTTCATTGTTGGACTCTGGCTCTTCTGTCCCCTCTTCTCCTGCGTGCCTGTCTCCCCACTTCCTCCTCTCATTCAAGTCATTCTGCTCCCGGACTGTGCCCGGGGTCTTCCAGGCCCCGGGTGTGCGAGAGACACCTGTGGAAATCCACAAAGAGCCCCCGGATGAGAAGCACAGGCTGTTTACTCCAAGCTGGCTCCCGCAGGGGAGTGAGCAGCTGGCGGGCGGCATCGAGGAGAGACTCAAAGGCAGCGGAGGGGCAGGAAAGCTTTGTAGAGGATAAAAGGCGAAGCTGGAGGCAGGCCAGCTTGCAGGGGGCATCCTACGTGACTGGTTAGGGTGCATTTTGGCTTTCCGGAGTTAGCCCTAAGTTGGAAATTGGAATAAAAATCAGAGACATTGTCAGTAGTCAAGTCCCGGCTGTTTGGGGCCAGTTGTTACGGGAGTGTTACAGGGCTTCCTGGACCGTCAGAAGAGATGGCAGTCTGACTCCCTGCAAGTCGGACCTGGAGCAGACTGGCCGCCTCGGCTGGTTACCGTGGCTAGTGGGTTGGCTCTCTGGGCAGGGTGCTGCAGGCTGTGGGCCACAGTTCTGTTTTTATGTTCGGTTTGGCCGTTGTCTGCATGTATATTCAGTTGCTCACAGCCCGTCTTTCAACTCAGCTCAGCAGTTCCTCAAGAGCACCTGTCGTGGCCCAGCTGGGGGCATGAGCAGGTGAGCGGTGGCCCGGGGGTCCAGACGCACTGGGCGCTGAGCCCTCGCGGCTCCACGCGGAGGGCTTTACACGTGTCATCTCAGTTACCCCCTCCTGACACCCGCCATTTAGGATGGGGTGAGACAACAGAGACCTAGACGTGGTTCTTGGGGAGCTCCCAGGCTCTCGGGGCAGGTGGGCGTGTGAGTGGACAGCCACCTCAACGTGTGGGGGGTGACACAGCAGACATTTCCTTGAAGCCTGGCGTGCCAGGGGGCACAAGTCTATTCTGCTTTGGGGGGGTGGGTGGGTGGGTGTGTCGGTCTGCTAGGGTCGCCACAACAGAGCACTGTGGCATGGGTTGGCGGGGGGGCTTACATTTACTTCTCACAGTTCTGGGAGCTGCATGTCAGACACCAAGGTGTTGGAAGATTTGGCTTCTTCTGAGGCCTGTCTCCTCAGCTTGCCAGTGGCTGATTTCTCACTGTGTCCCCACGTGGCCTGCCTGTGGACACGTATTCCTGGGGTCTCTCTGTGTATCCTGACTTCCTCTTGTAAGGACACCAAGCAGATTGGATTAGGGGCACCCTAACGGCCTCATTTGAACTTGGGCACCTCTTAAAAGTCCTCACCTGCAAACACAGCCACACTGGGAGGTACCGGGAACTGGGACTTCCGCATAGGAATTTGGGAGGCAGGGGGAGACATCACTCAGCCCAAAATACTGGGGAGTCGGAAGCCTCCAGAGGAAACGGCTTGGAGGGGCCATTGGACAGAAGGAAAAGGGGGAGTTCCCAAGGCCTCCTTTAGGAAGATGGGAGGTATGTTTGGGAAATGGACTAAAATAAAAACAGTACCACATGGGACATTACAGAGCAGAGGATATGGCATGTCATCGGCAACTGGTCTGAGCAAGTGAGTGGTCCTCAGAGAGTCCGTCAAGGAGGAGCCGGGGCAAGTGACCCCAAAGCAGGGGGAGATGGGGGTTGGGGGGGGTGTCTCCCTCTGTTTCCCGCTTTGCCTTGGCCCACTGGCTTACTTTTCTTTTTGCTAATGGCACTGAGTGGATGAAGGACGAGAGAAGAAGGCATCCAGAACTATTTGGGGAGAGCAGGGCAGACACTGAAGCCTTGCAGTGGTCAGTTAGGCGCTTTGGTTTTAGTCTGGGATCAGGCAGATCTCCTCTGTTGGGCACACATCTGGTTCCCCCTGCATAGCCCACCACTGGGATAGCGGGGCCTGGGAGGGTCCTTCTCACCTGAGTCATTCACAGGGGGCAGCTCCCTGTTGCTGACGATCAAGAGTTCCTACGTGATACCAAGGCGGTGATCAGTTTGTGGCCTTTTACATCAGTTTTCGCCATCAGTCTTCAAGGATGTCTGTCCCCTGGGGTTTCCTGGCCGAGCTCCGTGGGGCCAAGGCCAAGACTGTGTGCACGCTGTGGGCAGTGGGTCAGCCCTCCCTAGCAGAGAATTAAAAGAATCCCAAGTATTATGGGCTTTAGCATTCCTTAGGCTAGAATCCCAGAGATAGGATTACCAAGGCCAGTGTTTCCAGGCTGTTGGTCTATACTATGAGGTCATCAAGCCCTGATGTCACCCTGAGCCTGGGGCCCACCAGGTGAGGAGCCTTGTGGTCAGGCTGAACCAGGACCCACAAGATGAGAGGCTGGGCTGTTGGATGTTCAAAGCCTAGACGCCCAGTTCTGGGGCGTGATGTTTTCTGTTTCCCTCTGGGTCCACTCTCCATGCTGATCCTACCCTCTCTCACCCTCTGGCTGTGGTCAGGTGGGGCCAGTGGGGAGCCCCCCAGGAGGTCAGGGGAAGAGAGAGAAGAAGCTCAGTGAATTTATTCCCCTGGCACCGTGAGGTCCATCTCGGGCTGGCTGTGCCCCTCGTCCCAAGGTCACTTCTCTTGAGCCAGTGTTTACGTGACTGTCCTCCCAGGTTTCCTCTGGCTGGTGACAGCTCCCTGCTTCTAACCCGGGGTTCCTGCACAACCCCTCGAGGTTTCCCTACCGCTTCCTATACCTTTGTAAACAGTTCATTGCAAATAAAGCCTCCTTGATTATCCTGAGTTGAGTGTTTCATCTGTTTCTGGTTGGGGCCCTGATGGATGCTCTTTGCCACTTATTAGCTCTGTCACCACAGGCAGGTTGTCTAACTATTCTTTGCCTCAGTTTCCCCCGTGGTATTGTAGACTCATACTGGTAAAGCCTTCACCTCGTAGGGATCCCGTGAAGATTGAATGAGTTAGTGCATGCACAGCCCTGGGAGCCGCTGCATCCCCAGCATTATCCAACACAGTCTTTGTACACGGCCGTAGGTGTTCAAAACTACACACGGAATGGGTGAACGAATGACTTCTCACCGCACGGTCGGTCGGCAGAAGAGTGACCCCCCCACAGATGTCCACGTCCTAGTTCTTGCCACCTGTGATTATATTACCTCACACGGACGGCAAAAGAGGCTTTGCAGATGTGAATAAGTTGAGATCCTTGACATGGATTAAGTGGGAGGTGGGTGGATGTCCTCATAGGGTCTTCATGAGAAGGCAGGAGGGCTAGAGAAGATGTGATGGTAGACACGGCCACTGGAGTGATGTGGCCACAAGCTTCTAGAAGCCGTTTCCGGCTTCGGTCAAGGCACGGACTCTCCCCCTAGAGCCTGCAGACGGTACATACCTCCCCGGCTTGGTTTTAGTCCTCTGAGACCATCTTGGCCTTCTGACCTCCAGCGCCGTAAGATGATACACTCGTGTTGTTTAAAGCCACCAAGTTGGGGGCAATTTGTTACAGCAGCAGTAGGAAACTGATACACAGCCGGAAGAGTTGGGAGGGGGGCTTCTGCCTCAGTGTCCCCACTTTGCTTGCTTACTCTGCCCTCCCACTTGACCTCACTGTGGAGCCAGGGCTGGTGCCCCAAAGGGGAAACCTTCTCCAAAGAGCCACCATGCCCGCCTTCCTCGGCTGCCCTGTTTCCCTCGGCGCCTCCAGCTTTTGGTCCCTCCTGTGGCACGCAGGCTAAAGGCGGGCGGGGCTCAAAACGACGCTCTGTGGGTCTTGTTCAGACCCCGAGCGGGAGCCACTACCCCCACCGCTGTGAAAGAGGAGGCTGAACGGTCCCGGTGGGGTGGAACCTGAGGCCTGCTTCCCTGTCCAGCACAGCCCGGGCCTGGGACACTGGTGAGACGTGGCTGGCTCTCCTTGGAACATCCAGGCAAGCGTGTGCTGCTCCAAGGGTATTGCTGGTGGCAGAAGAGCTGTTTCTTGGCTCTATTAACTGCACGTCAAACCACCCTACCATCTATTGGTTTAAAACAACAGTGTGCTATTTCCTCCAGCTCTGTGGGTCGGCTGGTCTCTGCTGGCGGTTCTGCTGGGGTCCCTCATCCTCCAGGGCCTCGCTCCCCGGGGCCTCTAACCTGCTTGGACTTCTTCACAGTGGCTGGGCTCCCAAGAGGAAGTGGCTGGTGCCGAGCTTGATGCCTGAACTGGGACGTCTCCTGAACGTCATTTCTGCTGTATTCTATTCATCAGAGCGCTCGCAGGGCCAGCCCAGAATCCAGAGGTGGGAACGAGTCTCTGCCTTGTGACGGGAGTTGCCCCAAAGTCTCAGCCCAAAAGGCCTACGGCCCTCTGTGGATGGCTTTTGTGGTTTGTTAGCCAGACCTCTGATGGATGGCACTTCTGTCATTCTTTATGCGCTCAGCTATTTGTGGCCGCTCTTTGGCAGCCACTTTGCTAAGAGCTGTGAGGAACTACCAGACCCTGGCATTTCCAAGCTGTGTGACCTTAGGCAAATTATCGAACCACTTTGAGCTTTCATTTTCTCATCCTAAAAGGGACATAATAGTAATACATCGTGGAAAGTGTGTAAATCTCATAGGCTGTTAATTTGTTCACTTCATTTATAAATCCTTATAAACCAAACTGTGTCCTTTTTCCTGGAAGGTGACAATAAATAAATAAATAAAATAAGTTCCCTTTGGAGGGGTCTTAGAGGCACCCTGGAGAGCTATTCCTGCCACACAAGCAGGAGAACGTCTCTATCCTGCACCTCGCCAACCCCCGGAAGCCAGCAGACCCAGGACTCGTGTACGTACCTGGGGCCCTGGGACATCTGCAGCTCAGCATAGGCTCTGATGCCTCAGTCCCGCAGGGCCCCAGCAAACATGTCCCGCTCCCCGTGTGACAGGGGGCTTTGTCATTCCCCTTCATTTCCCTGTTCCGAGCCCTCCTTCGCTCCTGGCTCTGAGATTTAAGAGTTTCCATCCCTCCTCTGCCCTTCTTACCCACTTCTCGTACGTTTCTCTAGTTGGTATAAAACTCCAAAACTCCAAGAAGCAGGAACTCCTTCATTTGAGGTTCCTGCTATTTGTTTTGAACGGGCAACGGATGCACACAGTATGGTATTCCAAGGCTCAGAGAGGGAAATAGCGAAACAGAAGTCTGCCTGTTCCTCCCATCCCCAGATATCCATTTCCTGTACCCAGAGGCACCTGCTCTTACCAGTTCTAGAGAGGCTCCGTGCCAGTGTGAACACACATGTATTTAATGTCGGTAGCACTTACAGGATGAGGTCAGTAGTGTTATCAGCTCTTTGTTTCAGATGAGGAACCCTGAGGCAAGAAAGGGTTTAATTAAATAACTTGCCCGAGGCCATGCCACGAGGACAAAGGGTCAGATCTGCAGGTCCACATCCAGAGCTCCTCTGTGAAGCTCCTTTGTAGGGTGTGTGAACTGTTTTGCGATTTGTGTTTATCTCCTAGCAACGTATGTTCGAAAGTGGTCCATGTCAGTACAATGAGAGTCCCCTTATTCTTTGCACGAGGCAAATGGTTAGCACTTCGTTTTAGTTATTTCCAGACCTGGTTAGATGAGTTTTCTCATCCCTTCCTTCCTTCCATCCACGTAGATGTGGCTTTTGGAAACTTGACTCTTGTCTCTTCGCCCCTCTGCCCACTGTGGACAGCAGCTGTCTGTGCTGAGCATGGACCAATTGAAGGTCACCTACTGCCTCACTCCAGGAGCTGACTGCCCTACAGGGGGGCCCTCATAGGCAGCAAGCTACATGATTGCTCACTGACGCAGGGTCACAGCCACGGTGCTGGCTGATCCTCAGTGGGCAGGTATTTTTGGAGCTGGCACCTTCCCTCCCTGCCCGGCTGCGTAATTACTACAGGCCAGCCTCATCTGTCCTTTAACGGAACCAGCAGGCTTCCTCTGTCTGCTGGGGTCAGTCCTAGGCCTCTGAGTCACACTTGGCAACTGTCCAAGATACGGATGATACGGAAGTAATAAGAAAAACTTGGGGAAGGAGAGGTCCATTAAACAGACACCGGAAACCACAATTTACTAAGGATAACAAATAAGGGAATGTCACGATGGGCTGTTCTCAGGCTGTGGACAGTCTTGGGAGCCGGATGGAATAAGGTCTTCTCCCAGGGCCCCTGTCCATTCTGGGAGCCCAGGTTGTTTGGCTCTGAACCCTGATGTAAGAGAGCAGAAAGAAGCATGTGGAGTCCCATTAACGCAGCCCCCTGGGACCAGAGGACCTCCGCCCTCTCTGTCCAAGAGAGAGGCTGGCGGGGCCTGGGCATTGTTGTGACACCGCCACGAAAAAGAGTATATCGTGGCCCCAGGGCTGAGAAGCAAAGCCAGCTTGGCTGCAGGTACGATTTCTTTTTGAAGCTTAGCCTACCAGCCAATCAGGTGGCTGGGGCTCTCATCCACACTTCTGTTCTCCCTTTGAAGTGGAGATGGCAGAGAAAACCTCAAGTGCCAAGGGTAGGGTGACATAAAGTCCCGGGAGTTCAACAGGGCTAGGACTTTAGGTGTGGTGGATTCGATCCCAAGAAACCTGTCTTCTTAGTCCTCCCATGGTGACGGGGGCCTGGAAGCTGTTCCACGGTTTGGTCTCCACTCAAAAGCTACCGAGTCTATTATGAACAGCATTGCACTCATAAATTTGACATAAATTCTCTAGGCCCAGGTGATTGCACTGGAGAATTCTAACAAACTTTTAAACAAGAATTAACATCAGTTTTACATAGTCTCTGCCAGAAAATAGAAGAGAGGGGCATGCTCTCCAACCCATGCTATGAAGCCAGCAGTGCCTTGATGCCAAATTTAGATAAAGACGGTACGAAAAGAAAACTATAGGCCAACGTCTCTCATGAGCTAAGACACAAAAATTTTTAGCAAACAATTAGTGATCAAATACAGCAGCATACAAAAGAATTGTATGCCGTGACCAAGTGGGGTTTACTCATTTTTCCAGAGGTACAAGTTTGGCTCAACATTTGAAAACCCAGTCAGTGTTCCCCATCCTATCAAAAGCTAACAAAGAAGAATCCTGTGATTCTCTCTGTTGACAAAAAGGAAGCACTTGACCAACTAGGCAAACGAGAAGTATCTCAAGGTGGTAAAGAACATCTGTAAACATCCTATAGCTGACATCAGACTTACCAATGAAGCATTTGTTTTCCCTGTAAATTTGAGAACAAGGCAAGGATGTCTGCCCTCATCCTGAAAGTTTCAACTACTGCAGCAAGACGGGAAAAAGAAATAAAAGTATAGATTGGAAGTGAAGAAATAAAACCGCCCCTGTTTGCAGACGGCATGATTGCCGCATAGAAAACTCCGAGAAATCTACAAAAACGAAACCCTCCTAGGACTCGTAAACGCGTTCGGCAAGTTCCCAGGGATACAAAGTCCACACAAAACGCGCACACGTTTTCCCAAAATGCTTTCCGTGGCTTCCTGTCTCACGAAGAGTCAACCCACTATCTTCCCGGGGTCTCAGACCCTGCCTAACCTGGTTCCAGCCTCATGTCTACCACTTTTCTCCTTGCAGTCCGCACTCTGGGCACACTGACCCCTTTTCTGTTCCTCAGATGTGTCAAGTTCTTTCCTACCTCGGGGCCTTTGTACTTGTTATTCCTGATAGCTTTCCCCTGGACTCTTCACACACTAGTTCCTTCTCATTCTTCATTCTGGTCACAAATGCCTTCCTAGCAATCTGAAATAATCTTCTTTCCTTATTTGTCTTTGTTCCTTACCCACCGCACCCCCCCCCCCCCCCGGCCCCACCGTTGGTGTGTAAATCGTTAAGGGAAGGAACTGGTGTTCGCCATGACTTCCCCCACAATCACGCAGGAGCTGCCATATGGGAGGTGCTGAGTGAGAGAGTGAAGGCTGTTTTGGTATCACTGTGTCTCAGTGACTTTCCCGTAAGTCATGTGTCCCAGCTGCATCCACCTTCTTCGTGATTTTCCCTTTCTGTTTCTGCTTTACAGTTCGCTTTCAATTTTGGTTCCCATAAAGGCTCCAGAATCCAAGAACTAAGCCCCATGGGTATTGTACCTCCCTCACAGAAATTCCATTTATTGCATGCTTTTGCTTGCCAAAGATTATCCTTTTTTCATGTTCAAGTGCTGGGCTGAGCGCCTAGGGGGTGCTTAATGACTCACACATCACACAGCACCTCTGCCATTCACAGCCCCCTCAGGGCATCCTCTCAGCCCTGCTGTAAATGGGCAGGGAAGACCTCCTCATAGGGCTGTCCGGGGAGAGGGAGGGCCCACGGACACAGGAGGAGGTAGACTAGAACCAGCCCCTCCGGCTTCTGCGCCCTTCCCTCATTCAGCACGACATAAACAGGTTTGCTGAGTACCCTGAGAACAGATGTCGCAGAGATTCAGGATGCCACTGTGGAAAAAGCTGGGTACGCGAATGGCCCACTTCCTTTGGGGGGTGTGGCTGGGGTTCAAACCCTGGTATTGGGAGTTGGGAGAGGAAAGTCAAATATCTGGGGGGAGAGGTTGGGGTTCGACCTTGGACAAGTCATTTCCTCTCTCTGTAAACTGGGGGTAATAGGTTATGATAAAATGAAAATGCTGCTTGGCTGTAAACCCTTAGAACAAGTACCCGGAACATACTAGCGTCCATAGGCATTAACTACCATTATTCATTTTTGTTAGAAGCCCCATACCCAGGGAGCTACACTTCTGGCGTCCAGCAGAAGAGCTCTTCCCTAGAATCCCTCCCCCACGAGCCGAGCGCTTTAGCACGTGCCGAATGCAGCAGGTTCCCGGGAGTGGGCCGACACTGCCACACCAGAGCACCTCTGGGTCCCCTTTGAAGCTCCGTAATGGAGAGTCTCCCCTTCCCTGCCAAGGTTCAGTCCAGCCTCGTTGATGACCTTGCTGCAGTTAAGGACCTGAACGCCAAGGGCATGAGCCCTGCCCACCCAGCTGCTACTCCCTCTACAACTTTTGCTCTTCAGAAAAGTTTCTGAACTGTGAGAGAGGCCGCCTTTCAGACAGATCCAGCCCCTCCTCCTCGCAGCTGAGTCTTTTCTGGGAGCCTGTTGCTGAAGAGACAGACTTCAGAGAGCAGCCTTCCCTGGGGAACATGAAGCCGGGACTAGGGGGTGATTTTGTATCCACAAGTCTGAATCTTTAGAGCAGCGATCTCCAGAGGATGCACCAAGCAATGACTTGGAAAGCTGCCTAAGTTCTCTTGAAGGAAAAAGGCAGGTCTCAAAAGAGTACATAGTCTATGATTGCATTTGTGTTTTTTAATGTTTTATTTATTTTTGAGAGAGCATGAGCAGGGGAGGGGCAGAGAGAGAGGGAGACAGAATCCGAAGCAGGCTCCAGGCTCTGAGCTTGTCAGCACAGAGCCTGATGCAGGGATTGAACTTGTGAAATGATGACCTGAGCTATAGACAGACGCTTAACCGACTGAGCCACCCAGGCGCCCCTGCCTTTTTGTTTTTTTTAAACAGTGCTGGTCCATCCGTTAGTCTACCCATCTGTCCATCCATCTGTTAGTACGTACACAGAAAAATATGGAAGATTGAATTCCAAACGACTGGTACTCCCTAGGGGTGGAAACACGTACAATTTTCATTTTTCTGTGTTCCATATTTTTGTGATGTCTGTATTTCTACGGTGAGCATGCACTGCCTTTGTAAGCAGAAAATACATTTAAAGCTAAACCAGTCGTACCGGTCAGGGTAGGCCAGTCTCGCATGAGGAACAAATAATCCCAAATCTCAGTGGCTAGAACAAGGATTGGAGTTACAGTTGGCACAGCGTCTGGTTTCTGTGATAGCTATCACCACCGCCCAGGGCTAGGCTCCCTGCCACCTTCAGTAGCGATTGAGGACTGGGCCGTGACTTTCCTCCAGCGTGTAGCTCCACAGTAGCACATGCAGGGTCTGTGCACAGATGCCCCCTGTGTTCCGGGAGATTCGCAGATAAGGGAACGGGGAGATCCGATGACTGTCCCCTTTCCTCAGGGAATGGCAGGGTGGGGGGCATCCAGACACCAAGGTTGGGGCAAGGCTAGGTGGGGCCGCGGGGGAGCGGAATCTGAGGAAGATCAGCCCAGGGCTTCTCCACCACCAGGTGGGGGAAGCTTTTCATCGGACTGATGTCCTTTTCACCACTGCTCAGTGCGTCCCGCCGGGTCTCTTTCTTGCTATTCAGTAGCTTTTCTCTGCATCTCTTTATCTTGCTCCAGCTGTGAGTCAAGAGCTCTGCCTACCCCCTTCCCTTGCGTGCTGTTAGTGTGAACTTCACCCAGAGGCTTTTGTGCGATCACAGCCACTCCTCTTAGGGCTGGGGGAGGAGCAGGACAGGAACCCCCTCTGCCCGAGGTGGAGCCCAGAACTGCTGAACAGAACTTCCAGGTCCAGTAGATGCAAAGACCTGCCCCTAATCAAACCTCTGCTCGCTCCAGTTCCCAGGCACCCTGGGCAGGCCGCCACGCTTGTGTAACATGATTTGTGTCCTTTCTCTTTCCTTCACCTTAGGAAAGGACAGAGTTAGTGTTTATTGAACACCCACCACATGCCAAGTGCTATACACATATCCCCTCCTTCAGTGTTCCTGGCAACACAGAGGTTAAGTTTTATCATCTCATTTTTTTCGAGATGAAGCGACTCAGAGAGGTTTGGTGATAGGCCCACCGTCACACAGCTAGTAAGTGGGGCAGCTAAAATCTGATACTGGATCTAGCTCCAAAAACATCATGGGCTGCCTCCAAAAGGGTAGGCAAAAGACTTTATAAGCAGTGTTGAATGGAGAGAATGATGGCTGAGATTGGAGAGGCTCAGACCGTGACAGATCCATGAAAGGCTCATTCATCCAAGCTTTACAAAATGTCAAGTCCCTACATTTTGATGCCCCAGGTATCAGAAGGCCAAGACTGCTCCATCACCCAGCATGGTTAATTAAAAAGTACAAGCCCAACAAGGCATTCCTGCCTCCAGAAAGGTTTGCTCAAGAATCGCTCTGAACGGAGGGCTCTTCTTCCTAAGCTCTCTGACCCTCGTAACTTTCCATTTTGCCTCCATTTGGTTGTTCTGGAAAAGGGCAATAACTCACGTCTGTCAGATTACACCTGACTGCTCACATTCATGCACACCGTGCTGTGGGGTTAGCCCTGTGCTAGGCTGGGAGCAGCGGGAAGCATTTGAGGAGTTTCTGGCCTAATCAGCCTACAGCAGTTCCTTTGTTTCTTGTCAAGTCTTTCCCGAGTGCCCTCTCTGTGTCAGGCCTTGTGCTGGGCACACAGGATACGAGGATGCACCTCACGGGTCCTGGCCCTCGAGGGGCCTCTGGCCCGGCCTTGGGTCCTGGTTTGGTAACTCACTTGTCTTTTTCCTTGGAGTTCAACTTTAACGCTTCCGTGTCCTCTTTGGTGGACCATGCCGACACCGCCCGCCTGCCTGCCTGGGGTTCTTGCACCTCATCCGGCTCTGCCTGCTTCCCCGTTTGCTGGGTTCCTCTGGCCCCTTCCTTCTCTCCCTGGCCCAGCAGTACCTAGTTACCCACCGCAGAGGAGCATTGCCTCTTTGGCCTGGGCTGTATCGATGAGACACTGGAGCCGGGCCACACACCTACCTACTTGCCATCCTCAGCATGATCTCCTCAAACCTGGACGTGAGCAGCAGGTACCCACCAGCCTACGAAGCAAACCTGTCTGAGGTGCAGGAAAGAAAGCCCCTCTGGTCATTCTGGATACCTCCGTTCAAGGATGTCGTGGCCCCTAAACTAGCCTCAGTAATGATGTCTACGTTGCTACCTTGAAAAGGGGTGAATGACGGCTGAGGGCTTCCTAGACTGGCCGTACCCCTCAGTTTTTGTGTTCGGGGCACTGGGCGGAGCCTTCCTGCAGCTCACCTTCCCAGACTAGATGGCCTGTCTCTACCGTCCCCGACTGACTGATGGCAGCGTGTTCTCATGCTGAGCAGCAGAGACGGCCGGCAAGTGAGGCTTCTGCTAGTCAGGGATGCTCCCTCGGGGTCCCTGCAGTGGGAGCAGGCTGTGGGGGTGGGGTGCCAGGTGAGGCCGCTGAGACCCCCAGGGAGCACCCCACCCACGGGCCCTGACTGTGCAGGCTGCACAGGGAGGCAGGCTCCTGCAAGGCTCTCGGAAGCTGTCTGTAGCGGTGGATGCTTCGCACGGTACCCAGCCATCTTGGGGCTGTCGTTAGACCCACGCCCTGCAGGGTTTGATAAAAGGCTTTTTTTAAACAGCAGTCCTGAACATGTCAAAGACTCAGGATTACAAAGCCAAGAAAGGGAAGATTCTCTTTCCCACCCACCGCAGCAGTTGTCCCAGTTGCCCCCCCCCCCCCCCCCGCTGTGGGGTCTGGCCCTGGGGTATAAAGGGACAGGGCCAGCAGGTGGTGGGTCCCCTGAAAGCTCGTGTGCTGTGCGGCTGTGATGCTGGGACTGTACTTGTCAGCTCCCCACTGGTCGGTGCTCCAGACACCTGCTCCCCAGAGGCCTCGGGACCCTGAGAGGCTGTCTGAAGCAGGAGAGGATGGTCTTGTGTTCACTATAGCTTCAGGCAAAGAGCGTTCTCTTCTCTTCCAAGCCCACGTTTGGGCAGTTAGGAATACGAGCTTAGCAGGCAACTCATTACTAATTGGATTACTGCATTCACCAGGTACCTGGCATGGTTTGCCTAGCTGTCTGCCTACCCGTCTGTCTCACATACTTACATAGCACTTGCTGTGTGCCTAGCACTGTTCAAAGCCTTTTTCGTGCCTTAA
The DNA here is from genome assembly GCF_028018385.1 of Neofelis nebulosa. Lineage (NCBI taxonomy): Eukaryota > Metazoa > Chordata > Mammalia > Carnivora > Felidae > Neofelis > Neofelis nebulosa. Next base: position 35,784,446 of record NC_080794.1, on the reverse strand, counting down.
CTCACTAAATTCACAGCAGCCCTGTAGCAGAGTCCGGTACTGTCCTCATCCTACAGACGAAGAGACTGAGGCAGAGGTAGATAAACAATTTGCCCAAGGTCACATAGTCTGGAAGGGGCGGAGTCCAACTCCGAACCCACAAACACCAGGCCCCAGAGCCTGGCTTTGTCACACCCCCATGCCATATGGTCACTTAGCCACGGGAGGGGGCGGGGCTATACCCCGATCTCACCGGTGTGGCCCAGCCGGTGAGGTCTGCCGGAGGAATGCGGCGGTTCCAGCAAGGCAGTGTCCAGTGCCCAGGTGTGAGGAAGCTTTCCCAGAGTTGGCATTCCCTGCCGTGGCAATGAAACAAACCTGGGGACAGTTGAGAACGTTGGCCACCTCCCCGTGCATAACACCGACTGGCACCTGCCAGCGAGCTCGGCAAATGGAGCAGTGCCCTCAAAACTGCCCTCTTCGTCGCCAGCAGCGGCCCCTTGGAGGCCAGACCGGCTCCCTGAGTGGCCCACTGCAGGCCCCACCCGCACTTGGGACTGTGAGTGGGGGATATGGGGGTGCGCTGGCAGCCAGACTGCCCAGAGGGTAGCAGACACGTTCTTAGAAAAGGGGGGCTTAGGGAAACACACCCAACAGGAACTGAACAGCCGGGAAAACTGGGCCAGTTCTCGTCTGAGAACAAATGTCCGTTGCAGGCAGGTGGCTTCGGAGACACTTCATGAGGCAGCCACCCCCCTGCCTGGGATGCTCTGCCCACACACCCCTCCGCCGGTGTAAGTGCGCCTGGGGCCCAGATCCCTCATTTGGCAACAGCCTCCAGGGAGAAGTGAATAACACTGTTCTTCTGGAAAGTAATAAGTTTTTTTTCCCATTTTTCTGTAATAACAAAGAACAACTCAGTTTGAGAAAAAACAATGTATAAGTGGAACGGAAGTTTGGCAGAATCGGGAGGCTGATACTCAGAATCGTTTATTTATTCATTCGTGCACTGGTCAGATACTGAGTACTCAGCATGTACCGGGTGCCGTGCTGTGGACACTTCTCTACGGCAGAGCAAAGCCCCGCTGTCGTGCGGCTCCCATTCTTGTGGACAGGTGGCCAGTGTACAAATAGGTCAGCAGAGTTAGGTGATGATGGTTGCTGTGGAGGTAAACACTGCAGGGGAGAGCACCCTGCTTTAGACAGGGTGACATTTGAGCAAGGACACACATGAAATGGTGCACAAGCACTGCGAATATACTGGTCAAGAACATTCTGGAAAGAGAAGACTACAAGTACAAAGCAGCATGCTCTACGTGGCCGTCAGAGGCAAGCCCGGGAAGCACTGGACTGGACGCTTTCCTGCCTCTCTTCCAACACAGCGGCCTTATAACTGTGATCTGAATAGGGACATTTTCTGGTTTAAGGTGTGGCTATCTAACAGCCTGGCCGCTAGGGGTGTGCTGAGTTTGTGGGGGGCAAGCAGTGGTTCTCTGGAGGTGGGAAAATGAGAGGCAGGCCAGCCAGACCCCCTGCATTATCTGTTTGCTCCCTGGGTGAGGGGTGGGAAGAGTCATTGTGCATCAAGTATTTTCTGAGCGACCACAGGGTGCCCCTCAGAGGGCTGGACGTAGGGAACAAGATGAACCAGATACAGTTCTTGCCGGCCTGAGGCCCAGTGTGGCAGAGCAGGGGCCTGCGGGTGGCGTGGGTGCAGAGAGCCCATGGGCCGGGGCTCTGCTCTCACTGCCAAACCTTGGGAGGAGGCGTTGGCACCTGAGGGCAGCTCATCCCCCACAGCTCAGGGCTCTATCCTGGAGGGTCAGAAGGAGGAACATGGAGCACGGAGGGAGGAGCAGGGCCAGCCTGGTGGGGCCCAGTGCAAAATGAAAACGCAGGATCCTCTTTCAGAAAGCAGTGCCATTAAAGGAACCATTAAAGGAACATAAGCTTTTTCTTTTTTCCGAGGTCTCTCTCAGGGTGTCGTGGTACTTCTTATTTGCTATTTAATGTCCTTCTAATTAAAGACCAATCAAAACTTTAAATTATTAGCGTGGATTTTAACCATCTTTTTATTTATGTTCATTTATTTTTGAGAGAGAGAGAGACAGAGCACGAGCTGGGCAGGGGAGAGAGAGACGGAGGCACAGAATCCGAAGCAGGCTACAGGCTCTGAGCTGTCAGCGCAGAGCCCGACGCAGGGCTTGAACTCCCCAGCCGTGAGATCATGACCTGAGCCAAAGTCGGTCGCTTAACCAACTGAGCCACGCAGGCGCCCCTTATCATCCATCTTTATGCAGTACAAGGCCACTTTTAGATGTGCGTATCAGAGCATTTAACTTGTGTGTAGTAAGATTACACAATTCATATTTTGTGACTCGTTTCTAGAGGGGGCCTTTTGTGGGCCAGGAGGACGAATTCAAGCCAGACTCAGGAAGGTTGTCAGGAGGAAGGCAGGAAGTGCAGCCTCTCGTCAGCGTCTAGGGTGTCCCTGCCCCCATGATGCAGGGCACGTGCACATGAACCTTCAGGCCTGACAGCCCCCACAGCATGCTGGACCTCCACGCTTTGTCCTGGACAGGGACAGGATGTGGGGAGCTGCAGCCAGGCAGCTGAAGGATCTTTAAACCTCAGCCTCGGGATGTGTTCGAACCTGGGTCGGGGTGGGTGAGAGGCTCCCTCCTGCCTAGACTCATCCTCCAGCTGCCACCCACTGGACATACTTTGGTGATGCCAGCCAGGGGGCAGGGAGTGTGGGGGACAGCTGGCACCGTGCTCCAGCCGAGATGCCGTGGGCACACGTGCCCGGCTGATGTTCCTTGTGCCCAGGCCCCTGCCGGGGACAGGGAGCTCACACAGTTGCAGAGCAGGGGTGAAGAGGGGAAGACCAGCCTGCCTTGGGGCACCGGAGGCAGAAGAGCAGGCTGCTGAGAGGACCAGGCATGACCTGACACCCCATGACTCGCTCTTTGTAAGACACAGATTCCAGGATAAATTTATTAGGACTTTGAAGGTAGTTCGATCTCCGGTGTGGGACCCTCCTGAACCTAGGACCCCATGTGATTGCACTGGTCACAGACCCACAAAGCTGGCCCTGGGAAGAAGAGCTGAGGTCATTCCTCAGGTCACTTGGCATTTCTGGGCATCGGTTTCCTCTAGGTGAGACAAGATGACAGGGTTCACCTGAGTCATGTAGCAAAGGAGGGGCTCACTCAAGGTCACGTGTGGACAGGGGCTGGGAAAGCCCCGGAAACCAAGGCCTCCACTGGCCCAGCCTCTTTATCTTGGGCTCACGGCAGTTCTGCCTCTCGGTCTCCCCCACACTCCAGCCGCCAGCCGGCTTCCGCTGCTCCCTTAGGTCCTTCCCTAATGTTAATTGAGCACCTACATGTGCCAGCCATGTGCTGGCGTATGCCTGGTCTTCACACAGCCCTGTGCTGTGATGGTAATAGCAGGGCATGTGAATGCGAACTTTGTGCCGGCCACCATGCCAGGTGCTTTACCCATGCTCCCGGATTCAAGCCTCCAACAACCCTGTGAGGCGCTTACTATTATTAGTCCCTTCCTGCAGATGAACAAACTGAGACCTAATGTGGTTAGATAACTGAGTGAACAACTCTCAGGCAAGGTTTGAACCAGGCCGTGGGGACCCCCAATCCCCCCCACTCTTAAGCCCTGCGTTATGCTACCTCCCCGTTGACGCTTGGTTTCTGCCCCTCATGCCTGTCCTTGCCCAGGGCCCCCCAGGACCTCCCAAGGCTTCTCTCTGTAGAACACATTTCAGCGTCGGCTTCTACCATGGCCAGCCCTGCCTTAAACAGATCCCCAAGGGAGGGATTCCCATAGGCCCAGCTCACCTTCTTCCCGGGTTCCTGCATGGGTCACTGGCTGGTTCTCGGAGCAGCCGCTGTCGGGTGGGAACCCACGCTCATCTGGCCAGTCGGGGCTGAATAGGGGAGTGGGGTCACGTGACATAGAAAGACCTTGGCTGCCCCTGGCTGCTCCTTGAGCAGGGAGGGTGGTAGAAAGTGGTGTCCCTCAGCTGGGCTGTGGGTGTGGGTGTGTCCAGGGACCTGTCCTCTCGACGCCCAGAGTTGAGGCCTTGTCTGAGGAAGCGAGGAGCCAGCCCGCCCTGACCCTTTGTCTAAGCCACGCTTTGGTTGGGAGAGCCTTCCATTCTGGATCCCAAAGCAGGGAGCCCAGCTGGCATGGTGGGGCGGGCCCTCCTCCTGTGCACACATGCGGCAAGCCCCTTGAGGGGTCTGCCTCCATGGCTGGGGTTGCCTCTCTGCCTTCCTGGCCCAGGTGCCGCTGTCCCTGTCATCTGCCCCCATTCACCCGTCCTTCTCTTCCTTCCTCACATGGCAGAGCTCCGCCTGGAAGGGAACTTCCTGCACCGGCTCCCCAACGAGGTCAGTACCCTACAGCACCTCAAGGCCATCGACCTCTCCCGGAACCAGTTCCGTGACTTCCCCGAGCAGCTCACTACCCTGCCAGCTCTAGAGACCATCAACCTGGAGGAGAACGACATCGTGGGTGAGCGGCCCCGGCCGTGTGGGCCCCGCGCCTCCCACTGTCTGCAGTTCCTCCCTCTGCCCTCCCTTTCCGCAGGGGCTCACGGGGTCACAGGGCACAGACATGGGGCTCCGGGGTCAGACTTGCACAGACATAAAGGCCAGGGTGAGCCTTCTAGTCTAAGACACCTGAGCACGGGGCACTGAGCCCGGGAAGGGAACCATTTTGAGGCCCTGCCACCTGCTGGGGCTGGGTTGCACACCTGGCAGGTAGAAGGCCTGGGCTTCCTCACAGCCTTCCCTGAACCAGCGGGCCACCCCGGTCTACGAGCTCTCTCTTGCATCTCCGTCTGCTGGTCTGGGCTGCCTCCCAGGCCCTCCAGCTTGAACCTTATATACATCTCCTTCCACCTAAGTTCCCCATCTCCCTCCCTGGACTCCACAGTGAGCTCTTCACTGGTAGTGAGCAGGGGCCGCCAGGCAAATGTGTTCAGAGCAGGGCCTCTGTGCCTAACGTTGCACGCCTACACTCCCCCCAGGGAACCCAAGGGTCTCCGCCCTGGGTTCAGAGTGCCTTCTGCACACGGCAGGCCCAGCGGGTGGTCCTTTCCTCCTTGTGGGCAGTTCCCCCGGGCATCCTCTCCAGCTGCTCACCAGGGCCCCTCTGCCCTCCTCCTCGGCTCCCTCGTCTGGCTGCCTTGGCTCCCTCAGAAGCCCCTCTTCAGCCCTGTTTCTCGGGCCCTCTCACGTCACATCTGATGTTGGCAGTGTCAGTAATAACCCCCTCTGGTTCTGCTTTTACTTCTGTAATTGCTTTCACAGCCATTATGCCATTTGACTAAAAGCAAGAGCTTTCTAGTGGTTTGGAGCTGGATGGAGAGCGCCTGCCTCCCGCACGTGCTGAGCATCCCCTCTGTCGGGGATGCTGCCTGCAGGACCCTGGCCGGGGCGGGGGGTCAGGACCAGGTAACCTCTGAGGTTTGGAATCCGTTCTTTTACAGATGAGTAAACTGAGGCTCAGAGAAGTCATGAGAGCCCATCAGGTTGCACAGTGAGACTCCAGAAGTGCCAGGTCGAGTATACAAGACTTGGCTCCGTGTCTAGGATGGGGTTCCTTGTCTGCTCCCTGGGAAGGCCCTGGGGATGCGCTCTGGTTTGGACTTTTCCCTCCCAAGACCAGGATCCCTGAGTGCCTTTGGCCCCGAGGTGGCTCTCCAGTCCCTTAAGCCCTTGTGCTGTCTTTAGGTGGAAGGAACGTGCCCAGAGGTGCTCTCCCTCCTGCGCTGGTGTGACTGACTGTGGTCTCACCCTAAGCCCTTCCTTCTCAGCAGGCTCTCCTCACTGGGCCTTTCCTCCCCTGCCTCCTGTTCTTCAAGGCCATTCCTAATGCCTCTGTTTCCTTCTGCTACTTACTGAACGGAGCGGTTACCAAAGAGGGGCTCCTACGAGCTGATGCGGAGACCAGAACTGGGTTCATAGCTGCAGGCAGGCCAGGACAGGCCCTGGCCATTGGCTTCCCCCCTTCCTGACCGCAGCCTTGGAAGACTCCCATCACCTCTCTGTGCCTCAGCTTCTTCCCAGCTTTTAAACGGAGGTTCTCCCTCCACCCCCACTCCAGAAGGTAGCTTTGCCCTCAGCAGGGGAGCAGGGTGTGGGGGCCTCTGTCTGGCTGTAGTACGAAGTGAGCAGTCCAGGGTGGTACAGATCTCCCACTCCTTCCCCTCCCACCAGGCCACCCAGATCCCTCAGCAGCGACCGTTCCCGAAACAAAGATCGGCTGTTTTGACTCATTCTCCTGTATAGATATCTCTTCCTGTTTGTAAAGTGACAGTAATAACTACATATGGGAGCTCCTTACAGTTTTCCAAGAATGCTCATGCACAGGCTCAAGGCCTATTTGATAGATGTAGAAACGCAGGTCTAAGAGATTTCCCCTAGCCTTCATGGCCAGGGGTATGTGGTATATCTGGCCAAGGGAAAGAGACATCAACCCCCGGGCTGTTTCCCAGCCAGTTCCACCTGTACAGAACATCCTGCTGCCCAGCCTGGGTCCAGGCCCAGGGAATATGGACATGCTGGGGACTGCCCCTGTTCGGCAGAGGCCCCTGCTTTCCCCCAAGTGCGCAACAGCTCCCAGGGGTGCTCGACTGGGCCACGGCCTGCTCCACTGCGGGAGGCCTCGGGGGTTCTCCCACATGCCCCCCAGATGGAGAGAAGGGACACATGGAGGCAACTGCTGTTCCCTTGCTGGAGTCTCCTCGCTTCCTTTTTCTCTCTCTGATCTATCCTAGTTACTTAGATTGCTTCTAACTCCCCAAAACAGCGGGAGGGCCAGGCCACAGTCTTCAGAGCCCGGCGGGATGGAGGAGGGCTTTAATCAGTGAGGAAGGTGAGGGCTACACAGTCCTTCATTACGGAAATACCTTTGCACTTTTTGCCAGCTGTAGCTCGTCTGCAGGATCTCATTGGGATAATTGTAGTAGGAGCTTAGGATGCCTTAAGAGTGACATATTTTTCCCCTCCAGGGCCCACAGAGGGTGTTAGAAACTGTTTTTCCCTGAGAAATAGATTTGAGATGCGTGAGTTGCCTTTAGGTTTTAGTTCAGCAAGCAGAGAGCAGGCAGCTCTGAAGCAAGCCCCCAGTGCAGCACAAGGAGACTCGGTGTGAAGGGGCTGCCCCTGAGGATACCTCCAGCCTGGCCCTTGGAAGCCCTGGAGGCTTGCGGCACCCTGGGAGGGGTCGAGGTCGACTCCTTTCATCTCCTGCTTTCTGGATAACACCGCTGCCCGATATTCCTCCACTCTGGGCCAGAACCTGGGGGAGAGGAGAGAGGGTTGCAGTTCGCAGAGGGGGAAGGGATGGGCTAGGAAGGACAGGGACACTCGTGTCTGCTTTCTGATACCAGCTGCCAGCAGGTCACGGTGCTGCTCCTTGGTGCCCAGCCGGAGCTGAGTGCGCTCAGGTCGTGTATCTGGTAGCATTGGTGGCCCCGTTGCCGCCCCCTGTACTGAGAGTCGTCTGGTCTGTGTGTATGATGTCTCCATACCCTCCTCTCGGAGCTGCTCTGCTCCCCATCCCCACCCAGCATCGAGCAACGTGTCTGCCATTCAGCAGGTGCTCGGGTGGTTGAGAGCACTGAACTAGGCAGGAATTCCTAAGCCCCAAAGGCCCTCTGGAATTCCCGAGGCACGGCAGGGCAGATTGTTTCGAGTTGCCGGCTGTGACCCACTAACGAGCCCCGAAGCCAGATCAGATCCGAAGGTTGAGGCCAGAGCGTGATGGGCTGCGTCCCCTGTAGCATGGTAATGCTGCTTTGTGACTTCTGTTTCAGTTTCACGTACACACACAGACACGTGTACTGGGTTGTGATGTAAAAATGTATTTCTCACCGTGGGTCGTGATGAGGAAATGCCGGAAGCCACTCCCTTGAGTTGTCCTGCAGAGATCTGGGCTCTGTCCTCAGCCAGCCTAGCTACTTGTCCCCCGCAGCTCACACCGCCAGCCACACAATACAGCCCTCCCTTCGCTCTTCTCCACCCATGTCTCTGTCCATCACGGTCACCACCGTCTGTATCCTCCTGCTCACTAGTGGGGCTGGAGTGAGGACAGGCAGGGAGGCTTGGCTGAGGAGGCGAGCTCACCACCCAAGTACGGAGTCAGGTAGATGATGGGTTCAGGGCCACCTGTTTATCCCCACCCATCCCCCCTCACCACCCTACTGGCCTGCACTCTCAGTCTGAAAGTCCCTCCTCATGTCTTATCATTTTCTCTGCCTGCCCACCCCCCCCCCCCACCCCGGGGCTGCAGGTCTGGGCCAGGTTCAGGTGAACGTGAGGTCATGCAGATCAAGGGGCCTCGACCCTCCCCGCTGGCCGCCAGGCACACACACAGCAGCAGATGCCCCCGTCCAATGGGTGGCTGCCTGGGTCCTGGAGACAAGCCTACCAGGACATAGTTGTTTTCTCTAGGTGCTCCCGAGAGGAAGAAGAGGATTTGTAGCTCAGAGTATTTATTCAGACAGCAGCGAGTTAACAGGTTTCTGGGATACGGGACGGCCCCTCTATTTTCCAAACCAGAAAGTGGCGGATGGGCGCTTCTAAGTTTTTATAGACGAGACTCCCTGGGGCAAAGTGGTCTCTGGAGAAGAAATAAGAGCTGCCACGATGAATGAGGTGCAGGCCTTGACCTCAGGCCGCTTACAGGCCGTGAGGGAGGTGTGAGTGCAGGCAGGTGGTAAACCACCACATCAGAGAGAAGTCATGGTCAGGATGCCGAGTGTGCCAGGGGGAGGATCCGGGCAGAGGGTGGCCGGCCACGTGTCCTTGGAAGGTGGGGCTCCCAGGAGAGGCCGGGGAGGGTTTCAGAGGAGGTGGAGACGCTTAGTCACCGTGGGCGGTGACATGAGGATGGGACGGATCACTCCTCCTGTGAAAACCCGGGAACCAGCTCCCTCACCCTGGCAGCTGCCACCCGTGACTCGAAGGTGGAGACAGGAACCACATAAAGGCCACAGGAGAACCTGCTCCCGCACGGCAGTTGGTCGTACTCCTGGAACACGTGGGGGTGCGGACAAAATCAAGTAGTTAGGAGACTTCAATTTGCTAAGCAGGGGGCTTTTTCAGTTAAGCTGGAATCAATTTTCCATAACCCTCAGTTCACTGGGGTTTTTCCCAGCGTTCCAGAGAGAGCTGGAGATCAGAGGAAGACAAGCTCCTGCTAAGAATTTAACAGGGCAGTAGCACTATGGAGGCAAAAGCCAAGTGTCTGTATCACGCAGAGCAGCTTTGGGCCTCCTCTGCTTCATCCTCCCCTCGGGCCGTTTCACTTCTTACCATCGAAGCCAGTAGTTCTCAGAGTGGGGTCTCTGGGCAGCACCCGAGAACCTGTTAGAAATGCACAGCCTCCAGCCCCAGACCTCCTCAATCAGAAATGGGGAGGGGAGGGGGCGATTTGTGTTCACCGGCCCCCACCCACAGGCGATAGGGATGTGTGCTGAAGTTCGAGAACCCCTGCTCAAGGCTCCGGCTTCGCAAAGTGTCGTCTACTGACCCGCAGCGGGGGCATCACCTGGGAGCTCGTTAGAAGCGCAGACCCTCGGGCTCCACCTCGCTCCTCCGGGGTCAGAATCTGCACCTGAGCAAGGTCCGCAAGTGGTTTCTGTGCACAACACAGGCTGGTCCAGGGCTGTTCCCTAAAGCCCCAGGTGCCATCTCAGGGCCTCTGTCTGTGCTGTTGGGCCCCCCGGTCCCCCCAAGCACTCCAAGGCTTGGCTGTCCAAGCCTCACAGAATCCCACAGGGCACACGCCACAGACCCCACATCCAAACCCCCCTGGAGTGTTGGCGAAAGAGGAAGGCTCCCAGGTCTGCTGTCAGACCTACTGAATCACAGTTTCTGTGGACAGGCCCGGGGTCTCCATTTCTAACAAGTGACCTAGGCCGGGGCAGCAGCGTGTTCATTGAGAATCTGTGCCCCTGCCCCCCACCTCTGGACTTCAGTCTCTTGTTGTAGTTTATCCGGGCCATGCGCCAGCCCTCAGACGTAAGGTTTCCACAAGTACAGGACGCTCGTCCTGCAGTACAAGGATGGGAGTGGGGGCGCCGTGGGGATTTGGAGGGAGCACGCCTGGCCTAAGGGGTCACCAGCACCCCTGCTGTGGCCCGGTGTGTCACAGGGGGCCTGGGCCCTGTATCCTAGCATCCTCCCCCTTCTCTGACAGGCAGGGGCAGACAGATCCTTCCAGAGAGCCACAGCTGCACTCTGGCCTTCATCAAGAGAAGTCCTCCAGAACGCAGCCTCTGCTGTCCTCCTAGGCTGGGGGCACAGATGCCCACCAAGACCTCAGGATCGCCCTCCCTTGATGTTCACACAGCTGTTCCAGCCTCACCCTGTTGCACAGAATAAACTGGTCAATGTCACAGGGGCAGAGGGAACACAACTTGTTTCACTTGGGGGGCTCTAGCAGGCTGCCCAGCTGTGAGAGGTTCTGCAGGCTCCGGTTGCTATGTGGGGGTGGGTTGGAAGCGCTGAGGGAGTGGTGGGCATGGAGGTGGGCAGAGGAGGACTTCCTGGAGGAGGGGACCCAGTGGGACTGGTCCTTCTCTACCGCACAGCCCCCTGTCCCTCTAGTGGGAAGAGAGGGAAGTCTCACTAGTTCTTCCCCTAGAACCCAGAAAAAAAAAATTTTTTTTTTAAGTGTATTTATTTATTTTGGGAGAGAGAGAGTGAGCAGGGGAGGGACAGAGAGAGGGAGACAGAAAATCCCAAGCAGGCTCCGTGCTATCAGCACAGAGCCTGACACTTGACCTGAACTAAAACCAAGAGTCTGACACTCAACCGACTGAGCCACCCAGGCGCCCCCAGAAAATGTTTTTATTTTTTTTATTTTTTAACATTTATTTAGTTTTGAGAGAGACAAAGAGAGAGCACGAGCCGGGGAGGGTTAGAGAGAGGGGGAGACACAGAAACTGAAGCAGGCTCCAGGCTCTGAGCTGTCAACACAGAACCCAACGCAGGGCTTGAACCCACAAACCATGAGATCATGACCAGAGCCAAAGTCAGACACTTAACCAACTGAGCCACCCAGGCGCCCCTGCCCCGCACCCCCCGAAAATGTTCTTTAAGCAGAGAAAACCCTGGAAGAGCAGAAGTGGAAATAATACTCTATTTCATCTAAAGAGACAAAAGTAGACAAACTTCTCATAACCTCATAGCTAGCACGCCTAGCACAGCTCCTCTGTAATTTACCTCGTTTAATTTGCTCAAGCCTGTCTTCTGGAAAGGAGGTGTTATCACCACTTGACAGCTGAGAAGAGAGGCTCACAGAGGGGACGCAGCCTGCACAAGGACGTGGTGGAGGTGGGATTTTAAGCCAGGTGTTTGGTCATCCCCGCCCATGTGTCTTTGGTGTTCCAGAGCCTGTCCAGTCTTCATTTGATGGGAGAGGAGGGGGTGGGTCGCTGTGCAGAAACAGGTGCCGGGTGCCATGTGGCTGGTAGGCACCCGTAAACAAGTTGGCAGGTGGCAGAGGGATGGCTGTCCCCCACTGGCCTCACTCAGCCCTGGAAAGAGGGCCGGAGCTGTAGAGAAAGCTCGCCCTGGGAGAGGGCCCACCGCAAGGCCTCATTAGCTGGTGGTTTGCAAGAGGCTGCTTAGCAAACGTACTTCCTGTAGACGTGAAGGGCCTGTCAGCCGCTGAGACAGGTCAAAGCTGAGAAGTTGGCCTCCCGGCCTCCTCCTCCATGAAGCTGCCAGGCTCTGTTGGGGGTGGGGGCTGGTCTAATCTGAATAGGGATGAGTAACACGCTGCTCTGTCAGCGGGCTGTGCCCAGAGCTGCAAAAGTAACTCGTGAAATCAGCAGGTTGTATCTTGTGAGCGCCTCCATTTTCCACCTGGTACCACTTGGGGTTTAGCCAGGCCACGGTCCTGGTTGATCGGAACTGCCAGGCCAGGGAGAGACTGTGCCAAGGCCTCAAGGGCTTTGAGAGGTCAGGCGTGCCGCCCACCCTGCAGGCCCACCGGCGCTCAATACGATGAGGAGGCGGCAAGTGGGGAATCTCGGCCAAAGCAAATGCGGTCTGGACACCAGGCCCTGCCTGCCGGCAGACCGGGCAGTGGCATAAGTGGGGGGCTTGGCTCTTAGCTTTCCAGGGCAGGTGCTTGATCTGTCAGTGCCGGCTGCCCTCCGAACTTCCCCTGGGCCCAAGACGCAGCTTGAACCACAAGCAGGGAAGGCTTCTTAGAGTTTCCCCAGGCCTGCCTGCCTGTCTTCGCTCCAGAGAGAAGGGTGATATCACCCCATGGTGATAACAAAAGCAGAAGTCAGGGCAGACTCCTCTTCACCTCCTTCTGCCCCTCTCCTGGTGGGCTGGGGCCCCCTCCAAGGTAAAGAGCCTCTGAATTGGACTCCACTCAACCCTGACCGTGCTCCCGTCGTCCCTCCTCTCCTTTGGCCTCTCAGAGTTTCATAGCAGAAAAGGCACAGGTCCAAAGCCCCACTTACATCGTTGGCATGAACACGTCCCCTCCCCTCTGCACACCTCTGTTTCATCCCTGCTGCACAGTGGGGAGGATGGTTCCACCCTTTGGAGCTGGTGTCAGGGTCCACTGTGGTCACTTCCCACCAGCTGCTTGTCCTGCCATTCAGCCAGCCTGGAGTCCTGGCTGCGTGCTGCCTGCTCAGCCTCCTCCCCTACTCCTTGCCCTCCAGCCTGCTGGGCCTCCTGCACTTACCCAGGGACCAGGACAGAGGAGGCAGGGGACATTGCTAAAAGGTTGGTTAGAGGCTAATTAGTGGGCCACAGCATCCAAGGCAGGGCTCAGCTGGCCAAGAAAGGTTTGCCAAATTCTCAGAGGATTCTGAGAATTGCAGCACTTACCCAGGTCCCCAGGAACCCACCTCGCCTACCCTACCAGACACACACACACCCTGAAGCAGGCTGCTGTGCCATTTCTGGTCCCACTCTTGCTTCCGGGCAGGAAGGGATTTGAGACAGGCATGTAGTAGCTGAGAAGAGGGAATGACCGCTGTGTGCAGGCTTTAAGGCTGGCAGGCCTGGGAGGACCCTTTTCTCCTGAGCTTGGATCTAGGGCTCCAAACCTGTCTGGGGGAAAATGTAGCCAGTCCCCTCCCTGGGCACTGGGTTCGGACTTCTCTTGAGCACAGCTAGCTGAGAGCAGTCGGAGCCTTACCCTGTCCCCTCCCCTCCAAGCACTGTCAGGGGTCATGGAGGAGAATGACTTGCCCTCAAGGTGGCAGCTTGCCTGAGCGCCACCGCAGACTCATGCTGTCTCCCAGAATGCCCTTGTCCAGCGTGACAGTACCAGGCTGTGCCCATGGGCAGCGAGCGGTGGTGCAGGCATCCCTCGAGCTGGCGAACAGCTTGGGGAGGTAATTGTCACACAGTGCAGGGAGTGCTGGCCTCCCGTGGAGCCAGGAGGTGGGACAGGCTGGGAGTAAACAGGCTTTAGCAGCAATTAGTGCAAGTTAGACATGGCCCCCAGATGTGATGGGGGGGAGCTCCTGTTTGCAACCCCTGCTCACGTGTCTGCCCACAGGGAACCAGCAAGTGGAGCTCTGAGCAAAAGACCTCTCACACACTTGGTCTCTGCCCAAATGGAATAGGATTCTCTGTGCCAGACACGGTGGTAAAGCCTTGGTTACTTGAAACCTCCAATTACCCGAGATGCTCTTGGCATTCTGTTGGTGGCACACAGGCGAACAGCAAGAAAAGAGTCATTTGACGTTTGTTTAAAACAAAACACTTGCACGCTCCGCTAGGCAGCCAGCCAGTCTTGTGTCCCTGTCCAGAGTGCTGGAGAGTAGCTCCTGTGCTCCAAACCTCAGAGCTCAGGGAACGAGGCTTGCAGGAGCATAGGCATGAATTTAGGCAGTGGACCTGTTCATTCATTCACCAGTGGTCATTTTTTTGGTTGAACAGCTTGCTGTGTGGCAGGCACTATGCTAGAGACAGATGGGATGGACAAGCCATGTTCCCCGGTCTCCTGGGGCTTGTGGCACGGCCAGTTACACTAGCTGATAACTCACTGACCATTAACTTCACATCTGATCCTCTCTAACGACTTTTTGAGTATGCTCTTGGCTAATCCTCATGACAACCTTATAAGGCAGACAGTTATTCTTCCCAGGTGAGGAAACCAAGGCATAGGGAAGTTAAGTACCTTGGCCATGGTCATGCTGCCTAGGCAGAGAGCCAGGGTTCCAACCCAAGCAGTCTTGCTCCAGAACTTCAGCTGCTCAGGACAGTGCTCAGCATAGGGAGAGATTTTTGCTGCAGGGAGATAGGAAGCCACAACAGAGTTACAGCGGAAGCACGTAACTTTGGTTGGAAGGAAGCTCCCTTGGGGTGCATAGTAGGGTCTAAGATGATGAGGCAGGATTCCCCAGACCATGTAGGCTGTCAGCCCCGCTCCTGAAAGCTCTGCCTCACAGAGCAGAACAGCTGGCAGCATCCCAGGACGGAAGGGCTGTATGCATACTTTCACTGGATTCTCCCGTCAAGCCTCATTCGTAAGTCCAGCAGCACTCGAGCCAGCTGCCCATTCACACCATCTGGGGAGCTTTTAAAAACCCTCATGTCCAGACCACACTCCACGCCGGTTAAAACAGAATCTCTCACGGTGGGCTTGGGCCTTGACGATTTTCTCAAGCTCCCCAGATGGTTCCAGTGTGCAGGCGTGATAGAACCGCTGAGCCAGAACCTTCCATCAGTGCCCACATCCCGTCATGAGGAAGCCGCAACCTCCCTCCTCCTCCCGGTGTCTGTCTCTGTGTGTGTCTGTAGCTGCATCAGGATGAGAAAATCGACAGCCTGGCCCTGACCGCTGGGCTTAGCTGGGAGAGCGGCAGGGGTGAGCTCTGTGGACTTGCATCTTTCCCTTGGGGTTCTCCTTTCACACTGACCCTACTGTCCCCTGGACCCTGAGCATGGGGCCCCACTGCCCCAGTGCCCCTGAACCCTCTCTCCTCCCTGTAGCACAGCACGCATATCTAGCATTTTCGGGGGGAACTCTATCAATAAGCCAAAGGCAACTGAGGACGCACGGATAACAAAACAGTGGGCCCGTTCCCAAGGTACAAGTTTATGCCAGAGAATCCTAGTTGAAATGGGGACTTGGCCTGAGCTCCGGCACCTTTCACTCAGGGGCCTGCGGTCCTGCTGGGGTGGGCTGCTCAACACGGCTCTCCAGCAGGGTGCTGGCGGTGCACGGTCAGATTCAGTGGCCTCACCTTAGTAGCTTGGAATTGGCCACGGTGGGAGTATTTGCACCACAAAAAAAAAAAAAAAAAAAAAAAAAACCACAAAAAAAACAAAAAACAAAAAACAACAGTAAATGCTACAAATCGGATTTTTCCCACCTCAGGGAGTAGATTGTTAAGCATTAGCCAGCACACTGCCGCTGGCTCACATCTCCCGGCTTCCTTGCTATTGTTAGCGTCTTGACCACTCTCTCCCACTACCACCTTCAGCTTGTTTTGTTTTTCTAGAAGCTGGTTTGGTTTCCCTGGGGGTTGGGAGGTGGGGGCGGGGGCTACCTAGCTGCCTCTAACCTGGTGGTTATCTTAGGAGCTTTTCTTCTTTTTCCAATAGTAAGGGAGGTCTTAATTCTCTGACAGTGGTCCTAAATCTGAGCAGAAGGGTTTGTAAAGTTAGCATTAGCAACCTTCGTTTCCAAGCATGGAGGAGAATTTTCAAAGGAGCCATTTTCACATCTGCCCCCACCCCTGGGAGCAGAACCTTTAGGGGAGGTGATTATACTCCTATCTGCATATCCGGTCACCCCTGCCCTGCCTGACGCTTGCCATACACACAGCAGGTTGGACAGTTCTGGTCCCCCACGCCCGTGTTAGATACGGGCACACAGCCAGCTTGAGGGAGGGAGGGAGGGAGAGTCCACAACAGAATTGTCATTCTTTAGGCAGTTGGAAGAAAACTAAAAGAGACCAGCCTGGGGTTGTGGGTGCGGCGGGGGTCATGGCTCTGGAGGCGGGGGGCCTTCCAGTGGCCCACATGAGGGGGGTTGTGGGGGGAGAACAGAGACTTCGGCAGGGAGGAACAGTAGGCACAGTAGAGCAAAGACCGGAAGTCTGACCGGAAAGATAAATGCCAAGCAAGGGCCAGGCAATTTGATTTACTTTTAGCTGTCTCCAGAGCAGCCATTAAGACTGTGTTATTTATTTATGAGAATTGTTATGCTCCGTCTTTGATCGCCTATCAGAGCCGGGCCAAGGAGAGTGCGGGAGGAGAAGCTCGTCAGCCCTCCTTTGCTGGCCAACCTGGGGACGTGGAGGAGGGAATCACAGCAGGGACTTTTCTCCTCCTTTGTTTCTCTTTCTCTGAAGCTTGTTGTGAAGGAGAAAAAAGAGTGTCTAGGTTCATTAATGGATTCTTTCTTTCTTTCTTTCTTTCTTTCTTTCTTTCTTTCTTTCTTTCTTTCTTTCTTTCTTTCTTTCTTTCTCTCTCTCTCTCTCTCTCTCTTTCTTTCTTTCTTTCTTTTTTTTTTTTTTTTGAGTACAGAGGACCTCTCCGTTAGATCCGTTAGAGAGGATCAGATGTGAAGTTAATGGTCATTATTACGTTAGTTTTAGGTGTATGTTATTACAGTGATTAACAAGTCTACATGTTACCCTCTGCTCTGCTCACCACCAGAGAACCTACCGTCTGGCACCACAGTAGTGGATTCTTCTTTTTTTTTTAATGTTTATTTATTTTTGAGAAAGAGACAGCACAAGCAGGGGAGGGGCAGAGAGAGAGGGAGAGACAGAATCCGAAGCAGGCTCCAGGCTCTGATCTGTCAGCACAGAGCCTGATGTGGGGCTCGAGCTCATGAACCTTGAGATCATGACCTGAGGCCAAAGTCAGATGCTTAATCGACTGAGCCAACCTGGGCGCCCCACAGTAGTAGATTCTTAAAACACTCCGTGCTCCCCATCCTCTCCCTGAGGTGCCTACTACATTCTCCACAACTTGGTAACCTTATCCCTCTTGGGGAGTGGGGAGCGCATTATGGTCCCCTCCATAATGGCCCCTGTGAACCCGTGAGGCTGAGGACCATTTTATAGATGAGAGGTTGAGGTTCAGGGAGGTTAAGGGGCCTGCCTGAGGTTGCACAAATTTATTATTTTTTTTAAGTTTATTTATCCTGGGGGGATGCAGAGGGCAGAGAGGGAAAGAATCCCAAGGAAGCTGACAGCCCAGAGACTGACAAGGGGCCCGAACCCACAAACTATGAGATCATGACCTGAACCGAAATTGAGTTGGATGCTAAACCAACTGAGCCACCCAGGCACCCCGAGGTTGGAGCCACCCAGATGCCCCTGAGGTTGCACAATTTTAAATGGCAGGTCCGAGGTTAAGAACTGGGGGTCCCTGCCCTGTCCACTCCCCCAGATGGCCTGTCTTTCAGCAGGGGGCTCAGAACCCCGATCCACACAGTGTTCCCTGAGGGCTGTGGAGCTCAGCTTGCAGGATCACCAGGGGCCTGCACTGTCCTCTGTGCCTCCTGAGGACAGGGGCTGCTTCTGTGTTCTTCCTGTACCCCTCTCCCCGCCTCCCACCCCTGCTAGGATGCTCGGTCCAAGGTTCTGTGGGAAGGGATAGGCTCAGACACTGTCCCCGTCTGGCTCCTTCCAAGCCTTCCGGAGGGACAGACCCAGCCGTGAGTGAGGGATGCACATGTGAATGTGCTTTCTTGTTACGGACGTAATTCCCTGTCTTGCCAGGTTACCATAGTTTGCCTCCTTGTCTCTTGTGGCATTTTGAGTGGGGACTCGAAGCTCTGCCGAGCTTAGCACGACATCCTTGATCTTAGTCGATTAGGTTTCCAGGCACCAAGGGTTGCGTCAAGGCTGAGGAATGGGGACAGGCCCGGCTGCCAGGCGAGCCTGGATTCTCGAGCACGAATGTGGCCACAGTCACCTGGAGAGGCTAAGATGGCTTCCCGGTCGCTGCCGATAGGCCTAAGGTGCCTGGCCTGGGGTGCTGCCCCTGCATCTTGACCCAGCACCTCCGAGGCCATTGTGAGGAGGTGTCCCAAAGGTGCAGACTCCACACTCCTCAGGGTCTTGGAAAATCAGGAATTCTGGCCAGAAGGAGATCATCCAGGTCAGAGGTGGGACAGCCAGCCATGTATAAACTCTCCCGTGTTCTCCAGCCCGCAGCAGGCAACGGGCACCATGCTTAGTTTCTAAGCTGCCAGGGAAGCCAGAGAACTTGTACCCTGGGCCACCAGGATAGGGAGCCCCGGACCCTAATTCCAGAAGGGACCTTAGATGTCATGGGGCCCAGCCCCACCCAAAGCAAGAATCCGAGGCTGCTGGTCCCTGCTGGGTTCTCTCTGTGCTGGGCGGCTCCCTCAATACCTTTTGCCACTTCTCTGGGCCCAGACCCCTTCTCCTCTCAGGGTCCTTTTAGACCGTGGGTGCCACATGTATGAAGAAGACCCCTCCGGAGTGCTTGTGTTTATCATCCTGTCTCTAGCAGGTCCTTCTGGCACAGAACAAGTTTGCCAGTCGGTGGTGCTAATGATTAGCGAAGTAAGGTCAAGCCAACCTCAGGGAAGTAATTTCCTCTAAATACTGCCCACTCTGGGTCCGCTTTTATTGATTACTGCAAGCTGCCACAGACAGAGACAAGAGTCTGGGATGGCTGTCTGCAGCGGGAGGAGGAGGGTCAGACAGGGCCTGGAGGCACCACTGCAGCCCGGTGAGGTGACAGGAAGGTGCAGTGGACTGTGCCCCAGCCACGCTGCACTCCCGGTGTTGAGGCCAGGGTGGGGTCCTCCTTCTCTACCACGGGCCTCCGTGTGGCTTTAGGCCTCACCGTGGAAGCTCATCACCATCACAGCCATGCACCGGGGGCCCTGGGAGAGTCAGAGGAGCGTCGTTCTGGCTTCACAAAAGTACTCTAGGGGCCTCTGAGTGGCTGAGTCCGTTGGTTTCAGCTCAGGTCGTGATCTCGTGGCTCATGAGATCAAGCTCTCCATGGGGGCCCTGTGCTGACGGTGCAGTGCCTGCTTGGGATTCTCTTTCTCCCTCTCTCTCTGCCGCTCCCCTGCTTGCATGTTCTCTCTCTCTCTCTCAAAAGAAATAAATAAAACATTTTTTAAAAATAAGGATTCTGGAACTCCCATCCTACATTCTGCAGTCACAGGCTGAGAGGCGAGGTATCCCCAGAATGCCTTGCGGACTCTGCCTGTTCGTTATCTGTCATACTGCAGGTCGAAAACAACTTGAGTGTCCCTCTCCATACCACGGGCGGCCATGTAGTCATAAAAATGTCGCTGACTGGCAACCTGAAAAGCTGTTTACAATCCGTCATCGAGAAAAGCACGTTATGGCATAGCATCTAGGAGGCCATTTTTGAGCTCCTTACACGCACATGCAAAGCGAAGGTGCCGTAAGGCCACGTACTAACACGCTAAAGGTGATCGGCTCCAGATGGTGGGACGTGGGTGATTTTGGTTTTGCTCATCAGTGTTTTCTCATTTTCTAAATTGGATGGCTGGTGCTAAAGGGCCTGCGACCTGTAACAACCTTGGTCCACAGACGCCTGGTCCTGCCTGGAATATGTGCACAGAATGGGTCAGGCCAGGGGAAGGGCCCCAACGCTTGAATGTACTGCGGTCAGAGTTGCTTAAGCAAGTGGTGGTGACAGTGGAGCCCAGCGCGGTCCCAAGCCTGAAAGAACTTAGGAGCTAGTTTAGGAGGCAGAACATTCATTCATTCATTCATTCACCCAGCACATAGTTGTTGAGCACCCTGTGGGCACTGTGCTAGGTATCGCATTTGCAGGGTGAACAAACATATCCATCGGTCTCAGAACAGGATCCACAGTACGTGTCTGGTGTGAAGTGTTACGGGAGTTTGGTTGTACACCGTAGAGAATGACAGGAGGTAGCCTGAGCTGGAATATGAGGGCCAGCAGGACATCGCCAAATGGTAACGAGAGCATGGCCCACGGGAGAGGGGAGAGTCAAGGCCCTCTTCCTCTCCAGATACGCCGAAGTCCAGAGAATGGCTTCTGTTACCTCCGTGATGCCGATGTGCCTTGGTGGCCTCGGGAAGCGTACTTAACCTCTCCAGGTTTCTGTTTCCCCATCCACAAAATGCAGATCACTTCAGATCCTGCTCCACCCCGCAGCCGTCTCTGTCTCTCCTCAGGATGCTGTGAGCATACATTTTCCTCTTTAAGCCTTATCCGGAAACTTCTAGTTGGCCCCTTGGGCTTGCCGCTTCCTAGCTTGACTGCTCCGGTTCGTCGACTCTGCTGTTTTTGACACGGTCTGCTGGCCCCACTGCGCCTTCCTCCAAGCTGCTTATACGGCTTGAACAGTTGACTCAAGGCAAGGAGCCACGCCTAATCCCGGCTCTGCACCCGAGGGGGCATCACTGTCTGTCAGCAGAGTGGCTTGGAGAGCACCGTGGACTCTGGAGAGGCCGGCCCCGTGGTGGACTTGGAAATGACAGCTGGGAACTCAGGCAGCACTGCTGTCTCTAGGCCAGGAGTTGTGGGGATTTGCTCCAAGGCTGGGCCGCAACTGGTCTTCATGTCATGTCCAGCAGACCTGTGGCAGGGACGTCGTCGGAAGACACCCCCTCCTCTGTCCCGCTCTCATGAGCACCAGTCATTCTTCAGGCCCCTGGCCTCCCAGGCCCAGGGATGGAGTCAAGAGGCCAGAGAGAGAGAAATCCTAGTCCAACCCCCTCTGGAGAAAGTGAGGCAGGACCAGTGGTCCCCAGTGGCAGGTGGGGAGAAGGGGTGACTTAGCAGCTTGGAGCCTCAGTCCCCATCTCTGAAGTGAGGCTGTATTGACAGTCGAGGCTACGTTGCCCTCAGCTCGGGGCCCGGCCCTTAGCGAGTTGCTCAGTGACGCCTGCTTGTCATGATTCCCTTGCAGGGGCTGAAGGGCCGGTGGATGGAGACCAGCTCTGGCCTTGGCCTTACCCCTCAGCGTTGTGGGACGAAACACAGGGATCTGGGGATTTAGGAATTGTCCTGCCTTCACCACTTACTGGGCCCTGTCAAAGAAAAATCAGAGCCGGTCAGTGATGAAAGCAGTAAAAACAGATTTTATTCGGGACTGTTACTCTAGAGAAGAGACTGCAGTGCAGAACCGGCTTGATCCCAAGTGCAGCGTGGACACGTGGGAATTGATAGCCAAGGAGCAGAGGCGGGGCGGGGGGGGGGGGGCAGGATCAGTGGGCGGAAATTACAAAGAGGAGGTTATCAGGGGTGAGTGAGGCTGAACCGACCTCCCAGGATTCTTGCTGCAGTCAGGCCAGGGTGAGCAGACCCCACCTGGGGGGTGGTGGAGGATGACGAATCTGATCAGATACCAAGGCTGGAGGATCCTGGCTAACCCAGTTTATCAGGATTCTAAACTAGACAATGAGAGTCGAGCACAGCAGCACAAAAGTCAGGCTCTTAATTTTAATTGAAGCATTCGGGGAAGCCGAAGTAGAGTCAGAGAATCTGTGTCATCACCAGGAATCTGAGGCTCAGCTTCCTTATCTGCAAAATGGGTTATTGTGAGAAACCAGCCAGCACAGGGCCTCCAATATCAGTTGCCAGAAGCAGCCTCCTTTGCTGAGCCCACTTCCACAAGGTGCTCAGCCTCCCTGAGCCTTGATGTCCTGTGTCACGTGGGGGTTACAATACCCTGGGAAATGACTTTAGCTCTGAAAAGCCCAATGCAAAGGGGTTTTCCGATCTGGGTGAGCGGGGGGCAGAGAGCATGGTGTCCCATGCTGGCTTCTGGAAAAGCCTTGTCTTTGCTTCCTTCTCTACCTGAGGGGCTCTGGGTCCCTCCCACCACCTCCTTCATCGTCCGTGTCCTCTCTTCTATCACGTAGGCTCCTGCCTGTAAGACAGGTAATGACCAGCTCCACCTGCCACCCTGGCGATTCAAGGACAGAGAAAATCCTCTGCCTTCAGGAGTTCAAGGGTTTTCTGTGCTGCCGGGCCTGGCGCACAAGGCCATGGGCTAGGCCCTGTGCTAACAGAGCCGGGCCCTCAGGGCGCTCAGAGCTAGGTCCCTCAAGGTGCCAAGGGAGGGCGAGCTCCTGGGAGGGGATTTGGCTGCCTGTGCCAGCCCTGGGACTCCTGCACGTGCCTCCTCTGGGCTCTGAGCAGGTCTCCGTCTCCACCATCAGCCTGGCCACCCGGTGGCTCGTGACCTGGGTCAAAGTTGCTTCCTCCCACTGTGCCTCAGTTTCCAGCTTCCTCCCGGCTCTGATGGTCTCTCTGCCATCGTCTACAGCCTCTGGCCGGCAACCCATGAAAATGAGTACGGTGAGGGACTTTCAGGTTGGCGCTCTCAGCAGAGGCCACGTCTGGGGCTTCTGACCTTTTCTGAGTGGCAGTGAAGGGCTCGGGGAGCTGTGGCACTTCCGGGGAGGGGGGGACATGTGTGGCTCAGAGCCTCTGCCCTGCCCCTGCTCTTCCATCCAGGTCATCTCCTGGTGGACTCCAGCCCACGGCTGGCTGAGCTCTGGGGCTGGCGCCTTCCCGCTCCGAAGCTGTGGGGCTTGTCCTCAGGGATGGGGGTGTTGCTCGGCTGCTGTGCACAGTGCAGGTGCCAGACCCGTGAAAGGGAGCAAGGGGCCCTACACCAGCCGCTGGGTGGCCGGAGCACTGCGCGGGCGTACCGCATAGTCTCCCCCTTGGTTTCACCGTCTCCCTGCAGTTGACAGGCGAGAAAGCTCGGATTCCGAGATCCTCCCTGGGGCGATGGTCAGTCACTGGAACAGCTAGTCTTATCTTTCTTTCTTTCCTTTTTTTTTTTTTTTTTTAAGTTTATATATTTATTTTGAGAGAAAGAGAGTGCCAGCAGGGGAGGGGCAGAGAGAAGGAGAGACAGAATCCCAAGCAGGCTCCCGGTAATCAGCACAGAGCCCGATTTAGAGTTTGAACTCAAAAATTGTGAGATCATGACCTGAGCTGAAGTCAAGAGTGGGACGCTTAACCAACTGAGCCACCCAGGCGCCCCTAGTTCTCTGTTTCTGATTCCAAAGCTCTGTTTAGCATCTTAAACATCTCCCCCACCCTGCACTGTGACCCAGCACAGAACAAGGAGGCGTGGGAGATTCTGGAATGATTCCGAGAAATCTCCAGGAAACCTTTGCTCTCAGGGCAGGTTAGCAAAGATGCCGTGCCTGCCATGGCGGCCTTACAGGGCTCAGAGATTCTGTGTCCCTGGCTTCCCTCAGAGGGGGAGTCCCTGGGCTCTGGAAAGGAGCTATTCCCGGCTGGGTGTCCCAGAGAGCTCTGAGTGTCCTGGTCAGAAAGCCACACGCTCCTGCTGAGTCCCAGGAAGCCCCGTCGGAGGACTGTTCTCTGTCTCCTCAGGGCACCGTGGACGGTTCTCATGGCTGGTGGGGAGTTGGAGGAATGGATGCCAGGCTGGAGGGCCGGATAGGAGGTGGCCTGAAAAGCATGGACTCGGGCCAGCCAGCCTGGCTTCATATCCCAGCACTTTGCAGCTGCGTGACCATGGCCAGGTTACCTCTCCACGACTTTCCTCAACTATAAAGTGGAGGTAACAGTGGTACTCAGCCATGCGGCTGTTGTGGGGTTTGAGAAACTTAACATGAAGAGCCGAAATCACCAGCACTCAACACGGACGATCGTTAGTTAAGCAAAAAAACTGCTGGGAATACAGGAATCCATATCGATAATAAATAGATAAATGCGGGAGAGGGAAGGCTCTTGCCTCTGGTAAAATGCTGAGGGCCTGCTGGAGTTGGAAAGTCAATTTGCAACCATCATAAAGAACAGATGAGGCAAGAATCAGCAGGTGTTCAGTCTAGAGGCGATGGATTTTAATTTTCATGAGCAGGATATTTGCGTGCTCTTCAACTGTGTCCCCACAGACTTCTTCTACATTGCAAGGGAGGAAAGAAGACAAAACAGTAATTATACAGTGGGGAAATCAAGTAACACCTGGACTCAGTGATGACAGTTAACATCACTTATGAAGGACAGATGGGTGATACCCCAAGACCATGCCACCTCTGCAGTCTTTCAGCTGAGGACCCATAAAGCACCAGATAAACACAAACTGTGGGACTCTTTTTCTTTTTAACAGTTTTTTTTTTTTTTTTAAAAACAGGCTCCACACCCAACGTCAGGCTTGAACTCATGACCCTGAGATCAAGGGTCACATGCTCTACTGACTGAACCAGCCAGGTACCCCAAAATGTGGGACTCTTTATCAAAAAGACAGATGATGGCCGTGATATTCTTCCAAAATGGTGGTGTCATAAAAATGACAAATGAGCCCAAAGAGGACAACTAAATGCAATACCTGACCCTATACTGGACCCTGCACTGGAGGGAGGGAGGGACTGCTACAAAGGACATGGTTAGGTCACCTAAGAAAACTGAAATATGGGCCGTATGTTAGGTAAGTGTTCTCTCAGTAGAAACTCATGAAATTGACAGCTATGTTTGCAACAGAGAATGTCTATTCTTAGGAAATACACAATGAAGTAGGGATAAAGGGCCATGATAGATGTTACCCTCAAGTCAGAAAAAAGGTTGTGTGTGTGTGTGTGTGTGTGTGTGTGTGTGTGTGTGTGTGTGTGTGTAGAGAGAGAGAGAGACAGTGAGCGGGCATATGCACAAATGATAAAGCAAAGAGGGTAAAATGTTAATTGGTGAATCTTGGTGAAAGCTATGTGGTATTCTCCGTACTGTTTTTACCTTTACAACTTTTTATAAGTAAGAAATTATTTCCAGGTAAAAAGAGTAACCTGAGAAAATAATAATTTAAAATGTCCCCAAGTAAAAATATTCTTACACTGAAGGTCTAAAGCTGGACACACACTAGTAGGTTCCACTTGTCTTAAGCTTAGGGATAGGCAAATGAATCAATGGTGAAAAAAGTCAGGGTGGGTTGGGGTCCCTGGGTGGCTCAGTCGGTAGGCGTCTGACTTCGGCTCAGGTCATGATCTTGCGGTTTGTGAGTTCGAGCCCCGCGTCGGGCTCTGGGCTGACAGCTCAGAGTCTAGAGCCTGCTTCGGGTTCTGTGTCTCCCTCTCTCTCTGCTCCTCCCCTACTCACATTCTGTCTCACAAATAAATAAACATTAAAAAAATTTTTTTTAAAAAGTCAGGGTTGGGGGGGCACCTGGGTGGCTCAGTCAGTTAAGCGTCCGACTTCAGCTCAGGTCACGATCTTGCGG
Organism: Neofelis nebulosa; assembly: GCF_028018385.1. NCBI lineage: Eukaryota > Metazoa > Chordata > Mammalia > Carnivora > Felidae > Neofelis > Neofelis nebulosa. The sequence goes on along the minus strand of NC_080794.1, from coordinate 35,759,246 downwards.
TCCATGAGTTCGAGCCCCGCGTCTGGCTCTGGGCTGATGGCTCAGAGCCTGGAGCCTGCTTCCGATTCTGTGTCTCCCTCTCTCTCTGCCCCTCCCCCGTTCATGCTCTGTCTCTGTCTCAAAAATAAATAAACGTTAAAAAAATTTTTTTTAAATAAATAAAAAGTCAGGGTGGGGATAAACTGGAAAGAAACACAAGAGAACCCTATGTGTTATAGCTCGATCTGGATGGAGGTCACAGGAGTGCATACCTGATTGTACGCCTTCCTGTAACTGAGGCGTTTGCTTACATGTATATCAAAAAAAAAAAAATAGTGGTGCTCTGGGGAAAAACATAAATAGACTGAGATCTATAATACAGTACCATTGACCTAAGTTAAAATTATGTGAGGGCTCCTGGGTGGCTCAGTTGATTAAGTGTCCGACTCTTAATCTCAGCTCAGGTCTGGATCTCAGGGTCGTGAATTCAAGCCCCACACTGGAGCCCACCTAAAAAATACCTATATTGCTATATTATAACATGTCAAAGTGGTCTAAAATTAAAACCGAAACAACCACAGGAGCAGAAAACCCTCAATCTGCCCAACGCAAGGCACGCAAAAGAGGTAGGAGTTGATTTTTGTCGTTACTAATGGCCTGGCCCCGTCCTGGCTGGAGTGGGAGGTCACACGGTGTGTGGGCTGCTTGCAGAGTTGGATCAGGGCGGAGGGAATGTTTGCCTCCAGGGCGTCTGGGCCTGCGTGTCATGGCATTGGCTCCTGGTTGGTGGCCGGCTGTGTGCAGCCACTGTTCTGAGTGCCTTGTATTGACTCCTCTGAGCCTTAGGACGACCTTATTGGATGGGTGGTATTATTCCCCCCATTTCACAGGTGAGGAAACTGAGTCACAGAAAGTTGGTTTAATTTGCCCAAGGATACACAGCTAGAAAAGGGCACAGCTGGGATTTGAACCCAGGTGGCTTGGAACATTCTCTAAACTACAACATGCCCTCTCCTAAGTAGACTGTCCCTTACAGTGCTCCAAAGTGGGGAACAGAAACACAGAGTGGTTGTCCCTCACGTCTCCCTGGGCCCCATGGGAGGGCCTGGCTCCCTGGGCTGAGAGGTCCTATAGGCCCTGGTGTTCCAAACTGCCTGCAGAGCTGTGCCCTCAGGATCTGGGCCTGAAAGATGCCATCTAGATGCCACTGACACAACCTCCCAGTCCCCTCACTGTGCCCAGCTCTCACTCTGGCATCCTGGCCCCATTCTTTCGCCCCTCCCTCCCTCCCGCCACAAATACTCCTTCTCCTCATTCAGATCCCACCTACCCTTCACGTCCTGGCTCGATTGCCATCTCTATGCCCAGCCTGGCCCCTTCCTCCCTGGACCCCTGCAGTCTTTTTGAGAACTCGGATTCCAACCTGGGCTCAGCTAGTTATGAGTTTGGGACCTTGGGTTGCCTTGAGCAACTTCCTGAATTTCTCTGGGCCTCAGTTCCTTTTCATAGTAGTATCTGATGTTCATCAAGTACTGGGCGGAGTACATCTACTCTCCCGTTTGTCCTCAAGCCACCCGGCAAGGTATATCCTATAATATTATTAGGATTAGTCATTTGCTCACAGCTGTTAACGTGGCCTGCGGGATGTTGACCTGAAGACTGAGTGATCCTAAAGGTTAGATATGAGACTCTACGGATAGCAAGAGCAAATATAGCTGCTGCCTTGTTCTTTCTTTTTTTTTAATTGAGGTAAATTTCATGTAACATAAAATTAACCATTTTATTTACTGATTTTTTAAAAAAAAATTTTAATGTTTATTTTTGAGAGACAGAGAAAGACCATGAATGGGGGAGGAGCAGAGAGAGAGGGAGACACAGAATCCCAAGCAGGCTCCAGGCTCTGAGCTGTTAGCACGGAGCCCGACGCGGGGCTCGAACCCACGAACCGTGAGGTCATGATCTGAGCCAAAGTCGGATGCTCAACCGACTGAGCCACCCGGGCGCCCCGTATTGATTTATTTTTAAGTAGGCTTCATACCCAGCACAGAGCCCAACGTGGGGCTTGAACTCACAACATGAGATCAAGACCTGAGCTGAGATCAAGAGTCAGACACCTAACCGATGGAGCCACCCAGGCTCCCCGTAAAATGAACCACTTTAAAGTGTCCAGTTCGGTGGTATTCGGTACACTCACGGTGTTCTGCAACCTTCACTTTACCTAGTTCCAAAGTACACTTTCCTCACCCCAAAGGAGGCCCTGCACCCATTCCCCCACTCCCCCGGCAACCATTAGTCTACTCTCCATGGAGTTGCCTGTTCTGGGCCTTTCCTATAAATGGAATCCTACGCTATGTGACCTTTTGTGTCTGGCTTCTTTCATGGAGCGTAATGTTTCTGGGGCTCATCCCAGTCATGGCGTCTGTCAATGCTTCCTTCCTTTTCATGGCTGAATGGTATTCGGCTGTTGGGATTTAACCACATTCAGTGTATCCTCCCTCCTGTCGGTGGGCACTGGCTGCTGTGACTAGTGTCGCCGTGGACATTCGTACACAAGTATTTGGTTGAGTTCCTGTTTTCAGTTCCAGTTCTACCCAGGAGTGGCTTTGCTGGGACACGTGACAATCCTAGCGCTGAACTAGGTTTGGGGGCATGTTTCCCGGAATGTGGTTGTAATGGGGTGATGGGCCCCGAGGGCCCCCCACCCGGGGCTGGGAGCCAGCAGCTAAGCCCAAGCGCGGGGGCTGATGGAGAGCTGGATCGGCGTCTTCCGGTCCCTACCTACCTGGGCCCCCCTGACCTGTCCTCTCTTCTCAACAGACGTACCCGTGGAGAAGCTGGCCGCCATGTCCGCCTTGCGCCGTGTCAATCTCCGCTTCAACCCGCTGAACGCTGAGGTGCGCGCCATCGCTCCGCCACTCATCAAGTTTGACATGCTCGTGTCTCCTGAGGGCGCACGGGCCCCTCCACCTTAGGCCTCCCTCCTCGTGCCCACCCAGCAAGGGACAGAGGCCACCTGGCCTGGCACCCTGAGGGGAGGGAGTCCCACAGACCCATGGGAGGCCGAGCCTGGGGGGCTGGGGGCGGGTGGGCCAAAGAGCACGTGGTGGGAGGGAGTGCAGCCGGCCCCGGATAGATAGCTTAGAGCAGTAGCGGGCCCTGGAATGCCCAGACGGAGGAGGTGAGGTGGGGCTGGAGCCTGGCCGCTCACAGCTTCTGTGCACACTTGGGCAGGACCCCCGCCCTCTCTGAGCCTTGTTACTTGGGGAAACGGGCAGTGGCGGAGAGGGCCTTTGCCTCCTCTGAGCTCCTTGGAGGCTTTTTGGGCAACAGATGCCTTCAAGTTACCTTCAAATCATCGGGCACCTTCTGAGCCCACAGATGGCCGTCGCCGAGCGCTTTCTGGGTCCCTGTGGGTTTGAGACCTTGTTTCTGGCGTTGAGAACCAGCCTCTGCCCTGAGAGGACTAGAAGACAACCTCCCATCCGTTTATCGTTTCCCGAGGACTGACCCACATGAGGCCCCCTCTGGGGCCCTATCCTCAGCCCTGTGGGTCTCTGGATTGGCGGGAGCCTGAACCGGGAGACACGGGAAAGCCGTGGCCAAAATGTGGTCGTGTGCTCTGGCCAGAGCTGAGAACGTGTATATAGGAGCCCAGCGGCCCATCGGGCCAGGAACCAGGAGGAGCAAATCAGGTCTGCTCTGTCCTTCCTCATGATTAAGAAATCAGTGGTGTAGGAAGTTCTGAGGACAGACCAGGTGAGCCTGGCATCACCCCTTGAGCCCCAGGAGAGGTGACTGGAGAGGAACAAAGCCAATTGTGCCTGTGGCTCTGGTACGAGGTAGTTGGCTCTGGCGTCTCACCATTGGTCCACCGGGGGGCAGAAGGCTCTGTGGACCATTGGATTTGTGGCTGGCCAGCTCCCAAGCTCCCACCCAAAGCCCGATGACCTAGTCATTCCTGGACCCTCCACCTGGAGTCCAGGATGTGGTCAGGCCACAGGGCTGTCTACCACCCCTGTCTGCCCAGGACTGAGGGGTTTCCTGGGACACGGGATGTCAGTGCTACCACGGGGACAGTACCTGGCAAACAGGGACAACTGGCTTCCTACCAGGAGAGGGCCTGGGGCTCTTGATTTCTGATAGCATCTGTGGTTTGGAGAATCCCTGATCTCTCAATCCCCCAGGTACCTAGCTCCCGTCTACTCATCCGTGGAGCAGGCAGACTCACAGTCCACAGCCCATCTGGCCCGGACCTTGGTCGGGAGACACCCAAGGCTGCAGGACTTGGGGCAGGCCAGGCCACCAAACCCTACATCCATGCACTGGTAGGCACTCTTCCACCCCCAGGGCTAAGCCACTCCCGGCCCAGACCTTCATTCTCAGACTGCTGTGTTCCTTCCCCCCTGCCCAGGGCCCCTGTCTCTTGGCAAGGACTGTTGACCACCACTGTTGGCCCATCACTGAGCACTCAGTGTCCCGGGAGATGCTCATCTCATAAGGCCTGGCTTTCCAAGCTCTGGGAAAGGGGTTTGCAGGGCAAGGAGGAGGCCAGGATGGGATTTTCGGGGCTGCAGGGTCTGCTGTGGATGAGTGAGAACTGCGGTCCAGGGCTTGCCTGCCCTGTGCCCTGGGGTGGGCTTACTCCTTGTCAAAGAGGAGGCGCACTTTTCTGATATGCACAAAGGCGCTGTATGGCCAGAGCCTTGCAACTCAAAGTGTGGTCTGTGGACCAGCAGCACTGACATCCATGGGAACTTGTTAGAAATGCAGAATCTCAGGCCCCACCCCAGAACTCCAGAATCAGAACCTGCATTCAACAAGAGCCCTAGGTGATTCCTGTAAGCACTTTGTTTGAGAAGTAACGGCCTAGGGGTGGCCCTGGGGCTGAGGTTCTCAGCCCTCCCCCTGCTACTCCAAGCCTCTGAGTCTGTGCTCACCCCCCCCTTCCTAAACTAGCTCTGGGAGACCCCGGGCCTTAGATCTTTTCAGAGTGTGTGTGACTCTCGCGGTGAAGGGAATGACCTGAAGTCACCAAGATATGAGGGTTGGGCTTGCCTGGCCCTCTGGACACTGCCTTTCTGGTTAACCTCCGCAGAGCTAGCTCCTGCTTCTAGGTCCTCACATCAGGCCCGTTGCAGGAGTTGCTTCTGGAAGTTCTTTTGTACTCCTCTTGGAGAGTTTGCCCTCGCCTGTCTGGGAAAGCTTGAGCAGTCAGAGAAACCCCCTAGTCACAGCCCCCAGTGTGAATGAGCCCTTAGCTTCAGTCTGCAATAAAGAATGCATTGGTTTCATCTGCCTGATTGGCGCTTCGTTCATTTTGTCCACACAGACCTCCCGTGGCCTGGGTGTTAAACCCCAGGGGCTGCCCCTCTTGTTGGAAACTTGAGATTAAAAAGGATACCCTGGGGTAATACTCCTAATACTCCCAGATGGGTGCAGGCCCTGCCGGTAGGAGTGATACGTGCCCAAGAACCATGCTGCTACAGGACAGACAGATGCCAGCCCTGGGGGTGCCGCACACTTGGAAAAGGATGAAGGGACCTGCTGTTCCCTACTCGTGTGTGCGCTCTCTCTCTATATATATATTTTAAAAAAAAATTTTTTTAATGTTTATTCAGTTTTTGAGAGAGAGACAGAGAGCAAGCAGGGGAGGGGCAGAGAGAGAGCAAGACACAGAATCCAAAGCAGGCTCCAGGCTCTGAGCTGTCAGCACAGACCCTGACACAGGGCTTGAACCCCCAAACTGGGAGATCATGACCTGAGCCGAAGTCAGACACTTAATCGAGTGAGCCATCCAGGTGCCCATGCCCCCTCTCTCTTAAAAATGTCTTTAGGGGCGCCTGGGTGGCGTAGTCGGTTAAGCGTCCGACTTTAGCCAGGTCACGATCTCGCGGTCCGTGAGTTCGAGCCCCACGTCAGGCTCTGGGCTGATGGCTCGGAGCCTGGAGCCTGTTTCCGATTCTGTGTCTCCCTCTCTCTCTGCCCCTCCCCTGTTCATGCTCTGTCTCTCTCTGCCCCAAAAATAAATTAAAAAATGTTGAAAAAAAAAATGTCTTTAAACGTTTACTTATTTTGAGAGAGAGGGAGTACGAGCAGGGTAGGAGCGGAGAGAGGGGAAGAGAAAGAAAGAATCCCAAATAGGCTATGCACCGTCAGCGCAGAGCCAGATACGGGGCTCGATCCCACAAACTGCAAGATGGACCTGAACCAAAATGGAGACTTGGACGCACAAATGACTGAGCCACCCAGACACCACACCTTAAAAAAAATTTTTTTTTAAGTCCGATTTCGTTTTCTAAATCTGAAAGACCAACTCAGTTTGTCTTGAGTTTTGTGCCACAGACTCCATTATTTTTATTTAACAGACAGAGTTTAGTGCCATCGAAGCAGATGGCAGATATTAACTCATTGAGTCCCGTAACAACCCTAGCTAGTGCGGAGCTGGACAAAATCCCTTTCCTTCTCTGGGCCGTTCCCTGTCTGTAAAGGGGCCGCACCAGAAGATCTCCAGCGGCCTTTCTGGAACATATGATCCCTCTTTCTTCATTTTGGATCAACCTGGATACAGGCTGCCCACCCTCACCCCGAAGGCCAGACAGAGGGCTCCGTTTCTTCTGGCCCAACGCTGGCTCACCAAAAATAGCACCCGATCGGTCCGCTCATCAGACAAAGCTCGAGACTCCTCGCGGCAGAAAAGCTCTGCCTCGAGAGAGTCTGACTCCTATCCTCCCTGTGGGAGGACAGAAGTCACGGTGGTTGGACTTCGGAGTCTGGTTTCAGGTGGGTTTTCAGTGTGGCGGAGACAGACACGTTGCCCGAGGCTGGGTGAAGATTATGGTCCGGTTTAGGGATGGACGCCATTTTGAGGCAAGGAGTTCAAAGAGTCTTAAGATGTACACTCTTGGCTGATGCTATTTACTAAAGAACTGAGCAGTTGGTTCCTTTAAATGATTCGGGAAGCTCCCAGAATGAACGACAGACTTCTTTACAACTTTTACTTCCTGGGCAAGGGTTTCCTGGCGTGGTACCATTATGCTGAAGAAGACGGTGGTATAACAAAGTCTCATTAACGTAGACAGTAAGCTGTGTGGGGCTAGAGGGGTTTTTAAATTATCATTGAGATAGAACTGACGTATAACCTTATATTAGCTTCAAGTGTCCAGCTCGATGATTCAGTCTACGTACACATCGTGAAAAGACCACCTCAATGGCTAGTTGACGTCCATCACCACACGTAGAGGGTATCGATCGCCAGTCTCTCCGGAACACCATGTCGGACCCCGCTTGGGTGATGTCCTCTCTGTGAGACGTGCCAGGTGCTTCTCAGAAAGCCGGCCCTGGTGTGGGAGCAGTTTCTGGAAGGGTGAGTGCTGGCGGCCGCCCCAGAAGGCCTGACCTGAGCCCCTGGAGAGATGCCAAGGCTGGGAAGGGCAGCCTGGGGACCACGTGACTCGGGCCCAGGAGCAGCCAGACAGTGCTGCGTCCAGACCTGTGTCTCAGGGCCCGGTGGGCCGGACCCCGCCCTCAGAGAAGGGCCAAAACCCAGCTGCTTTAGGTCTGAGCAAGAGCACCCAGTGAGCTCCTGCTGTTTACCAGCACCGGGCAGGCATGTGTGTGTTTCTCATTTACCATTAGCAATCAATCCCCCCCGCCTTGGCACCCACCGAGCAGGTGAGGAGACAGCGTCAGTGAGGGGTTAGCAAGGGCCCAGAGAGGAACAGAGCCGGGGATTGAACTGGGAGGCCGGCTCGGGCAGGACAAACGACGGCTTTCTCCAGCTCACACGCGGCTTTTCGCATCACAGTCCTGTGAAGAGGCCTCTCTGAGCCTCACTCTCCTCATCTGGGAAACGGGTGCTCCCGCTGCCTTCCTTCCCTGATGTCGGAGGGGTTAGCCACAGATGATGCAGGGAAGCAGCCCTCGGTGAGGAGCGCTGTACCCGTTTCACACGCCCGAGAGCTTCCTCTCCCATCCGCGGACACCTGCCTTGTGTGAGCACGGCCCTAATGCTTCCGCAAGAACCTCCCGGCTCTCAGGGCACACACGCCTGTCACGCATCGCTGGAGCACATCTGGATGCTGGTGGGAGACCGACTCCCACGGGGAATGAGAAGACCAACAGACACCCCCGCCCCCCCCCCCCACCCCCCGCCCGCCACCTGCTCACCACACGCTCACCGGTTAAGGCATCTCTGAAACTCTGTCGCAGGCTCTGGAGGTCAACAGATGACTCAGGATGGTGAGGCCCTCAAGGCCTTGGCTCGGGGCCAGCTGGGGCTCATGATGCACCGTGTGTGTGCATCCAAATTCTTACAGCCACGGGACCCGGGCACCCTCTTTCCTGTAGACCGGAAGCACTTAAATTAGGGTGTCTTCGAGGTGGCCCCTGCGGGACTGCCACCTCGCACGGCCCCAGTGGGCGTCATTCGTGATGCACTCTAGCTAACTGGCACCAGTTACACAGAGGACAACGCGAACGGGCTCCTGAAATTGTGCAAGGGACGGCCCTGGGTCTCTGGACCACACGAGAGAGTCAGTCACTTGGGAGTTTTTGGATTACAGGTTCCCAGGCCCGCTGGAGCCCCAGTAAGCCAGACTGGAAGCGGAGCCCACACCCCTGCACCTTGAAGGGCCTCTGTTCTCCCCCGCGCAGCACCCAGAGCGGCCTTCTAAATCCCAAGTCACTCATCCGCCCAAGTCCTGCGGCGGTTCTCCAATGCACTTCAACGCGAGTCCTTATAATGGTCTTCAAGCCTGATGTTTTCCTCCTTCCATTACTGCTGTTTCGTGCTACCCGCTCCTTCACTGCACTCTGGGCACACTGGCTTCTGCTGTTCCTCTAATACTCCAGGCTGCTCGTGCCTGAGGGCCTTTGCATCTCACCAGGGAAGTCTGCCTCCCAAGGACTGACAAGTAGTAGGACATCCTCCTCACTGTGGTCCTCCCATCCCTCACAAGCCACGAGGTACCGTGGCTGGGACTCTTCCCAAGTGGAGTGGCCGGTAGCTGGTACTCACAGGCCGCGTGGGCAGTCCCCTAGCACCCCCCACACCAGCCTGCCACTGTGCCTAAAGTCCCGCCGCTATGAGACCACTGCTTATGTTTAGGCTCTCCCTGTGATCGATCTTATTCGGGCCCCTGTCAGGATGGCGAAGGGGGTTCCCTAGAGAACCTCCCTGAGAGGTTGCCCGGGCCCTTGCCACTCAAAGCGTAGTCCTTGAGCGGGCAGCATCGACAGCACCTGGGGACGTGTCGGAACTGCAGAGGCCTGGTCCCTCCCCAGAACTTCTGAGTCCGAATCGCATTTTAACGAGACGCTCACGTGGTCTGCGGGCCCCCTGAAGTTTGAGAGCCTGGCTTTCGCCGGCTGAGGCCCAGTCTCGCCACGTCAAAGTCCCTGTGGCAGGCAGCGCCCAAGTGTAATTTTCAGAAGCTAAACACATGTGTCTTACGATAGCATGAACACGTGCCAAAGATTTCATTCAATTTTATTAACTGATGAGGGAATCGTAAGCTGATAAAGCTGATTCCCAGAGCACTTGAGGGACTGGAGTTTATGTAGCTCTTTACGGAAGAAACAGCTGGGGCAAGAAATGGTCACCCGGGGCCGACGTTCCTTCCTGCTGTAAAACAAATCCACAAGTTCACTGGTAACTTCTTAAGAGCCTGTGCCCTTCGCTAACGGCAACTAACAAACCACCGTGGTACATTCACGTGGGCAAGCCTGCTGAACAGCACTTTGAGCGTGCACTTTCTGTCTTGGCCTTGTCTCTAGGTTTGGTAACATTTCCTAATCACAGATTCCCCTGGGAGGGTGTGACTGTTCCCCGGCCCAAGCAGATCACCAGCTCTGTGTTTCCGTTAAAGGATCCAAACCTTGAGGGAAAGGAAAACCAGCACTGCAAAAAAAGGAACAGAGTAAAAAAAACAAAGAAACAACACCAAAAAAAAAAAAAAAAAAACAGAGGGGGTGAAAAAAGCAAAATAAAAATGTACACTAACAGCTTACCACGTGTCTGTGACTCTGCCAAGTGCTTTCCATTTCTTTTCCCCCTTAGTCCCCACAGCGACGTAGGAGATCGCTACTTTTTGTGTTTCCGTTTTCTAGATGAAGACACTGAGGACTGGAGGAGCCCGGGATCCTGGCCAAGGTCAGACAGAATAACTGGCATTCAAACCCAAGCCTTTCGAACACGGTCGATGTTTCTTAGAATTGTCGTCCAGAGCCCAGGAAATGGTTTACAAAAGCGCCCCCCACCCCAACCTGGAGGAGGCCCCTGGGCGGCCTCCAGAAAGCTGCCCGCCTTCCCCAAGAAGCTTCAACAACACCTTTGCCAAACATGTGTTCTTCCTGACACTGTGGAACTTGACCTGAACCCCGCTTTGAGCCAGACGCCTGCACAGCCACCGCCCAGGGTGCAGGAGCCCACCCCGCCCCTCTTCCAGAAGAGACTTCTCTTCCAGAGAGAGACTTCTTCTCTCCCCAGAAGAGACTTACCTTCCAGAAGGTAAGAAGAGACTTACCTTCTCCAGAGGAGAAGGTAACTGTCAGAGTAAGAAAGTTCTTCTGGTCCAAACCTCTCTCATTTTGTTTTTATTCATTTATTTTTAAGAGAGGCAGAGAGAAAGAATCCCAAGCAGGCTCCGCGCTGTCAGCACAGAACCCTGTGCTGGGCTCGATCTCACCAACCGTGAGATCGTGACCTGAGCCGAAATCAAGAGCCGGACGTTTAACCCACTAGCCACCCACGTGCCCCAACCACTCCCATTATCTAGATGGGAACACCGAGTTCCAGAGGGAGTGTTCCAAAGGGCACGTGGAGAGGCTTGCCCAAGACTGAGCAGGGAGCTGGGGGCAGAGCCCTAACAAATGCACAGGCTTCCTGGCTCCTGCCTTGGGTTCTTTCTGGGGCCCTCCCTGGGGCCTGCGGTTGGGGGAGCTTGTCTGCTTCGCACTCCCCGCCTCTCCTCCAGGGCTATGCCGCTGTAGCCGAGCTGTAGGAGTGAGTCAGCCATTAGAGCCTTCACTCGTCATTTATAAATGCAGATAACAACTCGGACCTCCTTCCTTAGGGAGAGCTCACTAATCAGCATTTGAAAGCATTCTGAAGGAAGCGCTCCTCAGAGGCTGACGGGAGAAGGAGGGGCACGTCCTTCCCGGCTCCCAGAAAGGGCCCCCACCTCGGTCTAGACCCCAGCCTCTCTGCAGCTCCCCTGGCCTCGTCCTTCAAGGGCATAGTCCCTCCTCCCCTAACCCCCTCCGCTACCACCAAATAGATGCTGGAAACCCCAGCAGCGTGCTGGGGTCTGCTTCCCAGGGACCGTATTGCCACCAGGCTGAGACCCCTACCCCTTCCCTGTGGATTTGAACCTTTTCAAAATGATGGCTGTGCCGTCGGCCTTCCTTGCCCTAAAGGCCAAGTGCATTTTCATTTCCAGGCTGGGAAAGAGAGACTGGGTCTCCCATCAGAGATGCTTGGCTTTCCCACCGCCCAGGATTTCCCACAGGGCACCCTGTAGCTTCATGCCAACCTCTCCTCAGGCTCCTATCAACTCTCTCAGGCAGCTCAAAACACACCTCCAATCCCGCTGAGAGGAGAAGGAGTTCGTGTGAAGGGCCGGCCTGGGCCTGTGCATTCCATCCGTACCACCCAAGGCCTGTGACCAGGACACTAAACCTCCAAGGACTGGGGCGCCCGGGTGGCTCGGTCAGTTGAGCATCTGACTCTTGATTTGGGCTCAGGTCATGATCCCAAGGTCGTGGGATCGAGCCCCGCATTGGGCTCTGTGCTGAGAGTGGAGCCTGCTTCAGATTCTCCCCCTCTCTCTCTACCCGCCCCCCACCATCTCCCTCTGTCCCTTTCCCCCACTTATATGCCCTCTCTGTCTAAAATAAATTTGAAAAATAGAGAAAATAAACTTCCAAGGAGAAAGGCGGTCCTTCGGGCATGATATTGTCTCCTTTGACCTCCCTCACTGCCCCCCACCCCAGAAAGCTTGATCCTAAGAAGATCCCCCTCTACCTCCTCCCCTGCTCCCTTGAGACCCTTCTCCAAGCAGGTGTCCACATTGATTCTTCAGTACAGAAGGCTCTTCTCCTGTCAAGGACCTTCTCAGTCTCCCTGCCCTCATGCCACCTCCTGGTACCCAGCTCTTCAGGTGGAAATCTGTTTCCAGGACAGTGGGGCTTTCCGTGAAAAGATTCCTTGCATTACAGCTGATGGGGGTGGGTCGGGATGGGGAGCAGCCCCCCTGAGGATGAGGGGCCAGGCCAAGAGCTTGGCCAGAATGGGCAGAGAAGGAAGCCCCGAAGGGCAGACCCCCTCCAGATGGACAGAGATCGCTTCTGTGCCCTGGATGATTACACCCATAGTTTCTCAGATGCTGTCAGAGGGCCAAGACCCTCGAGGCTGGGGTGGGGGTGGCAGGGCCAATGCCCAAGGAGTCCAGAAGAGGGTTCTTTCTCTTTTAGCCACTGTCCAGCTGTGCAGTGTGGGGTAAGGCATCGACTAATGCAGTGGCTTCACCTGCAAAATAGGAGTAGTGGTGCCTTGATTAAAGGGCTCTGGATCTGAGGTTCAGGATTGGGAAGTACCCCAGCCCTGCGTTCAGGTGAACCTGGGAGAAAGGCATGATCTAAACCAGAACGTTGAGGTGCCTCGGGTTTCCTGGGAGCCCCTTTGGGATAAGGAGGGGAGTGAAAGGGGGCACTTTTTTTTTTTTTTTTTTTTTTAATCTGCATGGAAAGATCTTTACCCAGTCTATCTGTTTGGGGATAAGGAAGGGCACCGTATTATGGGCACCTGACTTCTAATCCCACAGCAGCCTTGACAAGAGGATCATAAATCTCGTTGTGCAGATGGGGAAGAGGAGGTTAGAGGGCTTAAATGACTTACCCTGGGTCACACGGGTAATAAATGTTGGAGGAAGAATTCACACGCAGGTCTTTCTATCCACGGCATTGCCCTCCCTGCCCCTCAGAGGCTGGACCCACTGAGATCGTTGTGGGTGGTGCTTGGGCGTGTTCGTGTACTTAGGCATCGTGCAAAGGTGGAAGAAGGAAGTCTGTGGAACAGGAGGCAGAAGGAAGAAAAAAGAGGCTTTGTGATCCAGAACCATTCAAATAAAAAAGATGGGGAGTGTGCGAACTTGGCCACAAGCCTAAGTGAATGCCCTAGAACGATGTGGCTGCTGAGGAAAAGTGAAAGGCAGGGAAAAGGGAAAGAAGGGGGGCGGGAGTGAAAAAGTGGGCTTTGAGTCAAAGCCTAGTGCCCAAATTAAGTCAGCTCCTATTTACTGAGCACCTGCTGTGTTCCAGGCACGGTTGTAAGTGCTTGACTGTATGGTGGGTACTGTTATTATCCCTATTTTGTAGGATAGGGGAAACTGAGGCACAGAGAGGTTACATAACTTTCCCCGAAGTCACACCTACAGTGAATGGCAATGCCAGGCTATGCAGATGTTACAGCGGTGCCCTGACCTCCACGTTGATCAAGGCGGCTTGATAGGACCTGTCACAGTCAGAGGGACTCTAAGAACGGTGAGCACGTCCCTTGGAAGGTGGACTCAAGACGGTAATGATATGAGTAAGATTTATGGAGCACTTATATGTGCCAGGCACTATTCCAAGTGCGTCACATAGAGTAACTCCATTCATCTTCAACGCGGCTTTAGGAGATAAGTACTATTATTTGTCCCATTTAACAGATAAGCCTGAGGCAAGCCACAGGAAGAAAAAAGCCCAAAGAAAATCAGATGTTAAGCCTGCGGCAGGGCGGCCTCGAGAGAGTGCTCTCCATCCCCCCTTTTCTCTAAGGGCCATCTATCCCGGGCAAAGAGAGGGTGATTTGAGGATCCAGACACCTGCCCCAGGGCGGGGTTAGACCCAGTGGCCTCTAAGGCCTTCCAGCCCTGAGACTCGGACAGCCACTCAGGGCAGAGGAGGAGCTGGAGGGAGGCTAGGAAGGAGCTGGTTTCCAAACCTTTCCTCAAAACCCCGGATATAGACCCCACCCCACCCCACCCCACCCCCAATACAGGAAGGAATGGGCCATTCACTCTCATCTGCCTGGAAACCAGGATCTTCGTTCATGTGACAAAAGTCTATGGCGGTGACTACTGGGAGATGATGAGGGCTTGGATAACTGGAGGGCGCTCCCATCCGGCTCAAGGGACCATTTGTTGGACACCTACTATGTGCTGGGCAGAAACTTTGACATCTCATGTACTCCCCTCGAAACCATTTCACAAACGCAGAAACGGAGACTAGGGTGCGATCTTAGAAACTTGCCCCAGGGGGAAAGCGGTGAACGCCTGGGCTCCCTGATTCCAAAGTCAGTGGCCATCTAGGAGACACATTGTCCCCACTCTCCTCGCAGAGCTCAGAGCTGATGGCGAGCCCCCACCTGCCTCCTTTGGCGCTCCTGTGTGCTCACAGCTGCCTCTCATCCCCTTCTCAGCGGGGCCCCAAGGTCCTGGACACTAGGGTGGGTGACTAGGGGTCAGGCTGGGGTGGGATAAAGAGGAGGTGGGGGGACGGGGGCCGGGATGCGTGGCACTGGAGAGAGGTACAGAGTTAGTGGACGTCGCTGCCAGAGCTGCGGTAGGCTGTGGGGAGTGTCCCCTACTTTGGAGGGGCGTTGGGTCCCTGCGGAGACGGCCTCGTCCACGAGACGGGCCGGCGCACAGTGGGCAGGGGGCGCTGCGGCGGGCCCAGGCGTGCGGGTTGCCATGGCGACGGCGCCGCGCGCTGGCCCCCTCCCTCGCTCCAGCCTCGGGAGGCGAGGGGCAGCGGGCTGCCGGCTGCAGAGCGGGGCAGGCAGCAGCGCTGCGCGGGAGCCCGACCCCTGCCGGGCTCACTCTGGGCCCTGAGGGGGAGCGACACCCCGCGAAGGACCGGGCCCTGCGGGCGCACGCCCCTGCCCGCTTCCTGCCGGCCCCGGACTCGATCCGCTGAGCTCAGAGGTAGGGGCGCGGGCAGGCCGACCAACCCAGCGCCCGGAGACCTCCCCCCCTGCCCTGCCAGGTCGGAGGGGCCCGCTGTGCCCTTCCCCAGAGCCGGCAGGAGTGGGCAGCATGGAGGGTGAGTGAGCCCGGAGCTGGGGCTGAGGGTGGGCTCTGGTACTGACTCAGGAGCAGTGAGCCAAGGGAGGGCAAAGGGGCTGGGGTATCTGATCACTGACAGCTGTCCAGAGCCAGGCACTGTGACAATGTGTGTGTGACAGCAGCAGAAAGACACTGAGAGAGGGAGAGAGAAAGACCTAGAGTGCTCCGTACTGTGTGTGCGTCTATGTGTGTGCCAGAGACAGAGACAGAGAGACAGGGTGGGAGAAAGAGATCTGGTGCCTCTCTGTCCCTGTGTGCATGCACCCTGCCTCCTGCGTGGGCAGGGGGTCATTTGAAACCAGGTGAGCTCAGCTATTGACCTCAGTGGAATTGTCACCCACCGACTTTGCTGGCTAGAAGGAGTGGGACTAGTGGGGGGGAGGGGGGTGGCGATGGAATTCTAGACGAGACTTCTTCCATGCAGAGAGAATTTTTCTTTCTAGAAGAAAGGTGGATTTATGGACCTGACCCGCAGGACTCTGAAGGATAAGTCCCTGGTAGAAGACTGCTTGCTCCAACCTTACCAAGTGGGGGGTCCAGAGCCCCATCTCAGCCATGGTGGGCAAGGGAAACCATATTTAGACTAAGAGCCTAGAGGACTGAGGACTGGTCTGCTGGTTTGCTGGGTGTCTTTGGGGTGGTGCCTAAACCTCTCTGGGTCACTGGTTACCCATCTGTTTTTTTTTTTTTTTTTTTAACATTTATTTTTGAGACAGGGAGAGACAGAGCATGAACAGGGGAGGGTCAGAGAGAGGGAGACACAGAATCTGAAACAGGCTCCAGGCTCTGAGCTGTCAGCACAGAGCCCGACGTGGGGCTCGAACTCATGGACCGCGAGATCATGACCTGAGCCGCAGTTGGCCGCTTAACCGACTGAGCCACCCAGGCGCCCCTTTACCCATCGGTTGAAGGGAGAAACTTACATTTAGCCGGCTTCACAGGGTGGGTGTAAGGGTAAAATAAGGCAAGACGCGTGGTAACAAATTCATACCGGTAAGAGAGGCTACTTCAAGAGATCATAAAACCTTGAAATTCCAAGGAAATGATTGGACTGCAGGCAAGAAAGAAAAGAGAGTTTCACAGAATGTCTTGCGCCGCTGCACTTGCAGGGTTTGAAAAGCACACACACACACACAAAGATGCGGTGAGGAATGCATAACCCGAGATGAATCTGGAAGGTTGGCAGGATCCGCAAGCACAGTGTTAGCAAAACACCAAAGCTCGAGTGAAGAGAAGCCCGGGGAAATTAACAAAGGCAGAGCAAAGAGCTTTCGAAGGCTGAGCAAGGGTAATAAGGAATTCGGCTCAGGGCTCGAGATAGGTGGTACAAGCTTAACGCACAAGGGAGGGCAGGGGGAGCAGGGCACAGGCAATTTTACTCCAAATGATAGAATAAAGAGCATAAGGAGGAAATTGAAACCCAAGACAGGTTGAGGGGAAGAAGGCATCGAAGCCCAGACAAGTGACATCCCAGGGATGTGGAGGCAGATGTAATCATTGCCTTAAAAGAAATTACAAAGGATGAAAAAAATGCGAGAAAACTGAAGACGGGCAACTGTCCTGATTTTCAAAAAAGGAAGTAAAGGGAGATTTTTTAAAAAAAGAAAAGAAATCTCTAACCTGCTAAGATTAATACTGGCCTCTAAGAAAATGCCGAAATAGATTATCAAACACGTAGAGAAAACTTAGCAAACAATGAAGCAATTCTGAAGATCTCAGAATTTTGTCAAACGATGCCGTCCTGAACACTTACAAAGGTACATGCATGAGCTTTTTCATCGCAGTGCAAAACTGGAGACCATCTAGAGGCCCATAATTAAGTAAATTAAATGATGAAACACATCTGCCGTGGCATAGCATGTAGACATTAAGAACTGCATTGAGGATTGTATTTACAGGCATGAAAGTATGTTCCCTGCCCACTGTGAGTAATTTCATAAAAGTAGGTTTTAGAACCCACCTAGAGTACGATCCCCTTTACGCAAGATTACGTAGGCTTGTTATTGGCGATGTATGTAAAATGTCTGCAAAGAGATGGTCGCTAACATCTTCGTTTGGATTCCCCCACTTCTGAAAGTGTACCCTAAGACAAGGGCTCAGCTACGGGGAGTTTCTCTGATGCTTGAAAGCGGACGTCAAGAGAGCAGAGTGGCGGGGGGCGCCTGGGTGCCTCAGTCGGTTGAGCGTCTGACTTCGGCTCAGGTCATGATCTCACAGTTCGTGGGTTTGAGCCCCGCATCAGGCTCTGTGCTGAATTCTTGCTCAGAGCGTGGAGCCTGCTTCAGACTCTGTGTCTCCTTCTCTCTCTGCCCCTCACCCGCTCACGCTTTGCCTCTGTTTCTCAAAAATAAATGTTAAAAAAAAATTAAAAAAAAAAAAAAAAAAGAGAGAGCAGGGTGGGAGAGGGAGAAAAGACAAGAAATGGGTGCATGAACGAGCTGGGTTTAGCTGCGGGCACCTGAGGGCTCTGTCCCTCTCGGGACCCTCTGGGGAACGTGCAGAGAGCGGCCAAGATTTCCCCCACGTGAGATGGGAAGCTGGTGCTGTTTGCTCCTTTCCACTGGTTCTCCTCCTGCACTCCTAGAAGGTTCCTGTTCTTGGCTTCAAAGGAAGCAGAGGAGAGACGCCCTCAGGTGCAGGCTTGGTGAGGTGCGGGAGGTGCCAGGAACGGTCCACCACAGCTGGACCTTCAGGCTGAAGGGGTACAGCAAGAGGCGTCACGGACACATTGGCCGCGGGGTTATCTCTGTGTGTGCGATTTCAGTGATGTTCACTCTCTTCTTTGGTAGTTAGTGCCCAGGACTGTTTTATAAGAAGCGCATCATTGTTTTCTAAAAAAAACGTTTGTTTTTTTTTTTTCAAGAAGAAGGAAAATAATGTAGTACTCGTGAGTAGCCCAATATTAGTGTTGTTTAAAAGCAAATTGGACTGGGGGGGGGTGCTGGGGGGGCTCGATCAGTTGAGCCTCTGACTTCGGCTCAGGTCATGATCTCACGGTCTGTGGGTTCGAGCCCCGCGTGCGCGGCTTGAACTCACACACCGTGAGATCATGACCTGAGCTGAAGTCGGTTGCTCAACCGACCCACCCAGGTGCCCCCCAAATTTCTTCCTTCAGACTGGAACAAAGATGAGTTGCAGCATTTCGGCAGGACACAGCAAAGATCTTTCGTGAGAGCCCTGGAAATTGATGGAAATATGTGGGAAGGGGCTGGAGGACTGATGACAGGGCTTTCATTAAAGGCTTCAGTGCAACGTAAGGGTCCCTCGGGCTCCCACTTGGACCTGACATTAAGCAATTTAGAGGGAAATTGAAAGGCATCCTTATGAAATCTTTGGATAAGGACCACAAAACCCACATGGCAACAGACTGAAGATTGAAGGGTATCTCAACATGCAGATCGAAACCAAGAAAATGAAATGTAAATGTAAGTGAAATGCAAAGTCCTAAATTTCAGTCCAAAAAGTCCACTGTGTACATTTACAATGAGGGAGCCCTGGCTTGTACTCCTGAGGACATTTACTGGACAGAATAAAGCGGACCGTCAGTAAGATGGGCCTAGAACCCCTTTCCCTGAAGAGCCCCTGGTTGTTCTGGTGGGACAAAGGTAGGGAGAGGGGGGTGATCCTGGGGACAGGGGCTCACTCTCGTTCCATGTGGCCCCAGGGATCGGAACTCGGACAGGTGGAGGCAAGTTACATTAAGACGATTCAACTCAACCATCAGGAAGAACTTCCTAGCACTCAGAGCTGGCCTAGAAGCTAGCTCCTCACCACATCTCATTATCCAGCTTGGACTAGGGAGTGCTGATGGGAGCCTGAAGGAATTCTTGGGTGGCTGGACCAAAAATATGGCCTGGAGGGGTCTCTGAGGGCCAAAAACCTCCCAGGGCCCACAGATGGCCGCCGCCGTCTGCTGAGCCTCCTGCAGACTTGCTGGGGGCCAGCCGGGCAGTAACCCCCATCAGACTTTCCACTGGCCTTGACCGTGGTGTTCCGTGCTCTAAGTCAGCGGAGCACAGCAAATCAGACCTATTCCCCACCCCCCCTTCCAGCCCAGCCCCCGTCTAGTGGCTTCCTTGGCACCCGTGGCAGCCTCCATGGCTGCCGCCTGGCCCAGGAGCCGTGTGGCCGAGGGAGGCCCCCGGGGCTGGGAGGAGGTACGCGTCCAGTGGCTGGAGGTGGGAGTACTGTGGAGAAGCGGCCCAGGCAGCGGAAGAAGGTCATTGGAGAGAGGAGAGGAGTCAGCCAGCTCATCTGCCTCCAGTGCACGACACAGAAACGTCTTGTCCGGGTGGCTTCTGCTTTTCCAGGCCCCCTGGAAACGCTGCCAGAGGCACTGTGCCCTGTGCGTTTTTGCAAAACACTTCACCGCCTTGGAGCTGCTCATCCCGCCGGGGAAGTGGGCAGGGAGACCGCGTCACCTCCATTTAACAGACGGTAAAATTGCGCTCAGGAGGTGCCGCTTGCCCCGGCTTGAGCTAAAGCAGGTCTGCTGGCTTCTGCACAAACGGCCCCGATTCTGGGGACACCTGGGGCTGCGGCCTCCATGGAGACCGGCTATCCGGCTTCATGCTGATGACCCTTGGCACCTTCCTGGCTTGTGAGGAGTGGGGAATGGGAGGGGTCTCAGCTGCCGCTGGGAGGCAGAGGCCAGGCAGATGCCTGTCTGTTTCTCCCAGGAGCCAGGGTCTGTCTGACGGCAGTCTGTCCTGCTCCTGCCAGTGAGTACTTCTGCTCCCATCATTGTGTGGCCATTCCACTGCGAAGACCCCAGGTTACGAGAGCCAGGAGAGGCCTGGGTGAGCAGGTGCTCAACCCTGGCTTTAGAAATGAGGAAACTGTAGCACAGAGAGTGGAACTCACAAACACCGCTAATTTCTACCAGATCGACTTAGGATCCAAATGCAAAATAATTAAATTCAGTCTCTCCTCAAAAACCTCTTGCCACTCTCTCTTTAGTAACTAAAATTGAACCATTGGAGCTTTTTTTTTTTTTTTTTTTTTTTTTTTTTTTTTTTTTCTGATTTAAGGTTTGACTCCCTTTGAAATGCAAACACCGAAAAGAGACACTGCACTTGAAGCTGTTATGAGTCATTTCCTCATCTGTGTGAACCAATTCATCAGGATTATTCCTGAAAGAAGATCATGCTAGAGAGAGCACATAAGGATCTTGGGACAGGGATGCTGAAGCTTCAGGTGGCGATGCCTGGTTGGGAAGTACTGGTGGGGGAAGAATGGAAACCAAGGGAGTTAAATGTTCACTTCCATTACTTCTCGATTGAGCTCAGGGTAGACCGGGTCTGGGTCCGGCCACTTGTGTGCCTGTTTCTTCAGGAAAGGTTTCAGATGACACATGCATCGTGTCGGCTTTGCAGGTGTAGCCTGGGGAAGGCAGGGACCCCTTGGATCAAAGATCCCCAGTTGCTGCAAAGGGACACTGGAGATCTTAACAGGTGGCCGGATGATACCAAGAGAAGAGGAGAAAATGATTGCAGGTGGCAGAACCAGATGAGGGGCTCAGGCTCAGCCTGGGTCACCTGGCTTCCTTGACGGACTCTGAATCCTCGAGCCAAGCAAAACTGCCTCCTTTGCTCCAAGAGCATGTCTCTGCTTCTGAGCTTTGATTCCTATCTGTGCGGTGAACAGTTCTTCCCTTGTCAGAGAGAGCTCGATGCTGTATCAAAAGTAGTTCGACAGTAATGGAAACGGTATATATCAGAGCCAATGGAATATAGCTAAAGCAGTGCTTAGAGGAAAATTGATAGCCTTCAGGACCTATATTAATTGCCACCATTTATTAATTGTCTGCATGTTCTGTGCCCTGTGCCTGATAGTGGGGAATCTTTCTGAGATGGAACAGGCGTTGTTTCTGCCCCTAAGGTATTTCTAGCTTCGTGGAAGAAAAAACACTTCTGCACATAGCTGAAGAGGAAACTGAATGTGACCAGTGCTACAGGTAGACCCTGGGGAAGAAATCAGAGAACCCAGAAAGGATGCTCCTGGCCATATGCTTAGCCTTACCCAGAGCAAGAGAGAGGAAAGTCCCTTCCCTTTCTGCTCTCCCTGTAAATTCCTTCTACCCTTATATTCTAAGGTCTGAAATTCCTTTAAATGAGCTGGGAGTATAGGCTTAATATGTGAGTAAAGAGCAGCTCAGTGTCGTCAATTTTCACCGAGAGGTAAACGATTTGCATCAGAACCTTCTTTCCGGAATCTAGCTTTTGAATGAGTAAAACAGAGAAATCTGGAGGGCTCCAGGAGGAAGTGAGGAGAGATGAAAGGATTCCAGAGTAGAAGGGAAAGTGCAAAAAGAGGCTGGTTTGGCTCGTTCAGCTGCTGCAGGAACCCTTCAGCCCTCAGCCTTGGCCTTTGCCAACCCAAAGGATTCTTGGGAGGCCTACCTGCTCTTACTCATCAAGAAGGAGCCAGACTTGGGGCACCCGGGTGGCTCAGTCGGTTGAGCGTCCAACTTTGGCTCAGGTCATGATCTCGCGGTCCGTGAGTTCGAGCCCCGCGTCGGGCTCTGTGCTGATGGCTCGGAGCCTGGAGCCTGCTTCCGATTCTGTGTCTCCCTCTCTCTCGGCCCCTCCCCTGCTCATGCTCTGTCTCTCTCACTCTCAAAAATGAATAAATGTTTAAAAAATATGTTTTTTTTAAAAAGAAGGGCCAGACTTGCAAGATCTGTGTTGCTGCAGTGGGTGCCTGGGATGTGGTGGGCTTTAGCTCAGCTGCCAGGAGGAACAGAAATGAGGTCACGGGTCTCAGGAAGCCTCCTTCCTCAGCAGTGATTGCCCGACACACCCACCCTTCACTCCCCTGTGCGGCCCCACCACAGGGCTTGCCCAGGCTGGTCTCCTTGGGAACAAACCCAAATCAACTGGGACCTCGCTATAACCCCTTGGTCCCCTGCAGCTGCCTGCCAGATAGCTGATATAGTCAAGACGCAGCCCTTAGGTCTATGAAACCCTTTAGCATTTACTCTGATATCTTACTGAACCTGGGAACAACCCCTTGAGGTCGGGAGTCCAAGAAGCCCAGGCCATCTGCCTTTGAAAGCCACGGAGAACACAGGGAAGTGAAGTGGGTCCCCCCAGTTCACAGAGCCGTACCAAGGGGTGATGTACAGGATTAAGCTCCCCCATCAGTGGTCCTCAAACATCCCCAAACTAAACATACCTCCTTGTAAAGACTGGGCAAAAGCAGCTTTAAGAGAAGTTCCCAAGCTTCGCCTTCAAATCAGATTCCCACACACACCCCCACGAGCCCCTCTTCCAGGCAAGTTTTGGAGTGACCACCCCTTGGCCAATTCTCAAGGCCATGTTTTCGGACTCCCAGGTCAATGTCCTCTCCCGTCTGCACCGGCAAAGACTTCATGGAAGATGACATGCCCTGGTAGAGGAAGCATAGGGAGGGCTGATATCTAATCTGGGGAGCAGGAACCTTGGGGCTCTGTCCCTACCCCTTCCAACTGTTCCTGGGGTTTTGAACCTGGACTCCACAGATTCCAAGGAGGCTCAAAGATGATCAACTTTGATGTCCTCGTATTAGTCAATACGTTGAGCTACAAGCAACAGGAACGGTCTCTGGCTAACTTAATCAACAATGGGAACGCATTGGAAGAGTGGGGCTAGTTCATCCAACAGAAGGAGAAGCTGTGTTATCAGGATCCAGAGCCAACTCCAAAGCAGAAAAGGTCTGATTGGCCATCCGTTGGCCAGGGGCGAGTACAGACACCCGACTGACAGTCCCTCTAAGGTTTCACGCAGAGAGGGCTTACTCCCCAAGACGAGAAGGGGTAAGGGGTGCAAGGTGAGCCACAGCCCCACACGCCCACCACTCCCCTGAAAGTGTGTGGATGATCGAGGGCACTTCTGGAGCTTTCAAAGACGGTGAGTTCTATCGGGACAGGGATCATTTCTTGGTATATCAGGACAAAGCACTAGGAAAGCATCTGTAAAATGAATTCAAATGCACCAGGGTCTCAAAGAGTTTGGTGAGTCCCACAGTGTGACGCACTGACCCGAAGCGCCTTGAAAGCGCGGACCGTGATGAACGTCAATGGTTCGCAAATTCGTAACACGTGAAAAATCACCAGGGGAGCTTTTTAAGAAAAACGCCAGTGCTTGGACCCCATTCCCAGAGATTCCGATTCATTCGGAGGCAGTGCTGTAGTGTTAAAAGCCAGGTGATTTTGATTTGAGTCAGAGGTTAGAACCACAGGTGTAATCGGTTTAAAATCACATTGAGGGGCGCCTGGGTGGCTCAGTCAGTTAAGCGTCCGACTTCAGCTCAGGTCACGATCTCGCGGTCCGTGAGTTCGAGCCCCGCGTCGGGCTCTGGGCTGATGGCTCAGAGCCTGGAGCCTGCTTCCGATTCTCTGTCTCCCTCTCTCTCTGCCCCTCCCCCGTTCATGCTCTGTCTCTCTCTGTCTCAAAAATAAAACGTTAAAAAAAAAATTTTTTTTAAATTAAAAAAAAAATTAAAATCACATTGAAAAATCAGAGCTTCTTCCTGATGGCAAAGGTCAAACTGCAAGCTAGTGAAAAGGAAAATAAAAAGCACTTGAAACATCCCTGTGGACAAACACTATTTTTTTTTTGTCATTCGTACACACACACATGCACACCTTTTTACATGGAATGTGGATTTGTCCTAGATATTATTTTGTAGCTACTACAACCCGTGGTCGCTATTTCCCCCCACACCATTAGATCTTGTTCCCTAGGATAAGTCCCTAGAGCTGGACCGGGCCAGATCCTGGAGCAAGTCCTCTGCAGGGTGCCGGATGGACGTGCCCCACTGTGAAGGTGGAGCTGCCGTGTGCTCTCCCCCTCCCCCCACCTACCCTCAGCCACTCTCTGGCCATCACCGAGCACTTTCCTTCCCCACCATCCTGCCTGATGAGAAGGGTGTTCTTTAAAACCGCACTTCTTTGATCACAAACGAATTGCAACTCTTCGTCTCATGTGTTCAGCAGCCATTTGTGCCGTTTTGTGTCGTATTCTTCAGCAGGTCCCCGGAGCCTCCCGGCCCAGGTCATGTTCACTCAGGAGGGTCTCAGGAAGGGCTGTTGGATGGTGAGCCCCAGGTCTCCAGTGAGGGACGAAGCTCCCACGCGGTGCCAGGACGGATCGGCAGGTGGCGGTAACGATGACGTTCTTAGAGGGGACCGCTGTGGACTCAGGGAAACAAATACCCAGCCTGGTTCTGTGCTCAAGGCATTCGTTGTGGTGGTGTTTGCTCCCTCGCACATCTCTCAGGCTTTGCGGGGTGGCCCAGACCAAGAAGATTATGAGGATCTCGTCCTCGCATCCACGGTGTAACTTCCCATTGTCAACACTACCGATCACAGAGCTAAGGCGTGGGGTGAGCCATGTGCCCAGCAGTGCGCCCAGGTCCTTTTACTCGTTATTTTACTGACTCACCACACCTCCTTTCGGTACCCGTGAGCTTACCTCCATTTCACCAGAGAGAACTCTGGTTCCCAGGGTGGCGACGTGACCTGCGCTAGGTCATAGCCAGGCGTTGTGTGTCGCGATTTTCAAGATGGTAATGCTGAGTCCCCACAGGGGTGAGGCGGTGTTCCCGTCCTTCGGGGCTGCTGTAACAAAATACCACAGGGCGGGGCGCTGAGAGACCCCAGAAACCCATCTCTCCGTTCTGGAGGCAAGGAAGTCTAAGGTCAAGGCGCAGATTCGGTGTCTGGTGAGGGCCCGCTTCTTGGTTCACAGACAGCCGTCTTCCCGCTGTGTCCTCACATGCTGGAAGGGAGGAGGGAGCTCGCTGGGGTCTCTTTACAAGTCACTAATTCCATTCATGACAGCTGCCCAGCGTGATCTCATCACACCCCAAAGGCTCCACCTCCAAATCTCATCACATTGGGGATTAGGCTTCAGCTTGTGAATTTTGAGGAGACACAAATATCCAGCCTATTGCCTGAAGTCACCGGGAAGAAGGCGGGGAGGAGGGCTGGGACTTTCCAGTCTGTGTGTGTCCACTATCTCCAGGGTCTTCGGTCCAAGTCCTTTAAATCTGTGGTTCTCAGACTAGACTGCATCGGAATCGCCTGGAGGAATGTGTTAAAACAGCTGGGCTTCTCGGTCCCCAGGGTTTCTGGCTCCCTAGATCAGAGGTGAGGCCTGAGAATTTGCATTTCTAATGAGTTCCAAGCTAATGCTGACGCTGCTGGCCCAGACCGCACATGGAGCACCAGCTTACCCCCATCTTCTCTCTGGCCCTGGGCTTGCTCTCTGCGATTATCAGAATGCCTTGGAGGCAACCCTTATTATATCCTGAGATCTCCAGGAAGCTCCCCCAGTAGGGGAATGCTTTAATTGGGCTCAGCGGAAGAGATTTTCACAGGCTTTAATGTATCCACATTGTAAATATACAATGTATACAAGGATAATGTATCCACTGGGCAGATCCCAGAAAGGACAAGTCCAGGGTGCTAATGAGGTCTCTGGCTGCTGGCCTGGCTCAGCTGGGGTGGGAGGCCTGGCTGCTCCTCAACCCAGGGGAGTTGTCAGGAATCCTTCCTCTTCGAGAAAGGATCATCTTGCAATGCCGATAGCTGCACGAATGATAGAGACGGACGCCCCGCTCAGCCAAGGGTCTAGAGATGGGCAGGGTCGCTCCCGGGCGCCTCCCAGGGACAGACTGCAGAATATGAGCTCACTTAGCAGTTTTCTGAGGCTCGAGGGAAGGGCAGAGGACAGACAGCCTGGAGTCTACCCATGCACATCCACGGATTTCTTCGAGTCATGGGGACTGGTTCAGAGCTGACCTGGTGCTCCGGAGGGGTGAGCTGCCTGGAGAAGCTCCCAACAGACACTGGGATGGGGGTTCCTTCCAGAGGAGCCTGTGAAGGCCTTCCGACACCAGCAATGCCAGCTTATAGCAGGACCCTATCACCTGATGTCAAAATCCACCTTTCCTTCCTTTTCCCCTCATACAAATATTTATTCATTCAACAGGCATTTATTGAACCATTTACTACGGGCAGGCACTGCAGAGATGCTGGGGCTATGGCTACTGACTTCCAA
Organism: Neofelis nebulosa; assembly: GCF_028018385.1. NCBI lineage: Eukaryota > Metazoa > Chordata > Mammalia > Carnivora > Felidae > Neofelis > Neofelis nebulosa. Next base: position 35,733,118 of record NC_080794.1, on the reverse strand, counting down.
GGGTGGGGGGAAAAACCCAGTAAACGTGAAAACAAATAAAATATTGACAAATGGAGGAAAATAAATAAGATTCTACGAGAGAAAATAAATGGGGTAGGGGCACCTGCCTGAAACAGAGTGATCGGGTTGGGCTTCTCGGAGAAGACGGCCTTTAAGCCGAGGGCTAAAGAAAGGGGGGAGGCAGGAGCAACAAAGCATAGTGGGCAAAGGGGGATGTGGCAGGGAAGCAAGGTCAGAGATGGCAACAGGAAATCAGACCGCAGAGTGTTTGGGAGGCCAAGTAAAGAGTTTGGATCGTATCTGAAAGACAATGAGGGTTCCGCGATAATCCTTAGTGGATTCTGCCGAAAATATTGCTGAAAAGCGGACGGGACCCGACAGTGGAGGGATCAGGATGATGGTCAAGCTTGGCATTAACAAAGAGACCACAAGTGTGCGTTGGTGGTTTAGTGGTGAGCATAGCTGCCTTCCCAAAAAAAAAGCCCACGAGACACAATCTGATTGAGCCCTCAGATCTAATTGTCAATTACAGGAAATACAGCGGACAGAGTAAAACATGTAAAAATGACATCACAAGGGAGCACTCAGCAAAATCCAGCCTGTGAGAAATTCTACAAATGGCTCACTCAATTATACGACAAAGTGTAGGGGGAGAGAGGCAGAGGAGAACCTAGAAACTAAGAGATTCACCGCCACGTCAACCAAATGCAACATGGAGGTGGCAGTCGAGTTTACAGTGATGGACCTTAATGAATCACATTTGCAACGTCACATTACCATCCCTCCTACTGAGTGGTAGAAACCATTTCTCCTGCAGCTTGAATCTGGGCTGACTCTGTGACGTGCGTTGGCCAACTGATGGTGGCAGAAATAATGACGTGAAAATTCTGGAGCCTAGGTCTTAAGAAGACTGTAGCTTCTCCTCTTGCTGGCTTGGAAGCCTATGGCCACCAAGCTGTAAAGAAGCCCCATCTAGCCTCCTGGAGGATGACAGAGCACGTGGAGGAGAATGAAGACACCCCAGCCAAGAGCTGGCACTAACCACCAGCCGCGTGAGGGAGGCCATCTTGGGCCTCCCAGCTCTGGTCAAGCCATCAGGTGACCACAGCTGTATGGGTGATCCTCAGAGAACCTGCAGAAGGGCCACCCAGATCGCCAAGCTCCAGTGCCACACCACTAAACTTTGGGGTGGTTTGCCACATAATAACAGGTAACAGAAATCTTGTTTGGATCTTCACTCGAGCAAACCAACGATTTTCAGAAGCACATAACAGGGGTGCCTAGAGGGCTCCATCAGAAGAGCATGCAACTCTTGATATCCGGGTCGTGAGTTCGAGCCCCGTGTTGGGTGTACAGATTGCAGCACACAAACAATGTTTAAAAAAAGTATGTAACAATCAGGGAATTTGAGTACTGGATGCTGGGTAACTGATAATATTAGACATAACGGTCAATTTTGTTGGGTATCATAATGACACTGTGGTTATGTGGGTTGTTGTTGTTGTTGTTGTTTTTTTAGTCCTACTTTTTAGCAATCCAAACTGGAAATGTTTGTGGATGAAAGGAAGTGATGTGATATTCCAAAGAGAGGTGGGGCTATGGGTGAAACAAGATTAGCCTTGAGTTGCCCATTGTCGGAGGTGGAGGATGTACACATGGCAGTTCCTTATACCCTACTCCCTTGTAATGGTTCCCTGAGCTATACGCTCTTGTGTGCACTAAGTATAATGTTCTCTCTTGTGCATGTCTGACATCTTCCATATTAAAATAAAGATGCTTGGGTGCAACTGGACGCCCTGGAATGCCTCAGCAGGGGGTATCACCTCCTCCTCTCATCGTGCACCTGAGGTTTGCAGCGTCTCCACCCCCACCCCCACCCTGAGTGCCCCTGATACACCTGCTGGTCCCTCCAGCCCTGGTCACGCCAGCTGACTGGCCCTTAAGCGTCTCTAGCCTCCAGATCCCAAGCCTCCGTTGGGTCTCCAGGCTAGTGGCTGAGCTCTGGATGTGACAGAAGACTCCCCAAAGACTCTTCGTCCCCTGGAACAGACCACATTCAGTCCCAGAGGAAGGCAGGAGGAGAGTTTATGAGACAACATCATGAGTCACCACATCTAATGGCTTCCCAGAGGAGCTGTGGTTGGACACCAAACTGCTCCTTCCCAAAGGTGGCTGGAGAAGCACACGCCAAAGCGTGAAACTGACTCAGAGATACACAGAGAAGGACCATCTCTGCTGTATACGCCTGAGCCACCTTGAGAAGGTCACAGAACCCCTCTGATCTCAGTTCTCCCATTTCAAATGGGGCTAATACCTAACATGTTTACCTCGTGGGGTGATTGGGAGGGTTCGATAAAATAACACATATGCAAGTGCTTTGTTAGACGCTGTGCCAGTGAAGCAGCTGATGCCACGATGGGACAGAGTGAAGGAGGCAGGGTAGCCTTGGCTTTGGGTGGTCTTCTGGTAAATTTAATGTGTGCCTTTGCTCTTACCCTGGTTCAGAGTCCTCTTTCACTGTCCCTTTGTCTACTGCCTTCTTGCCTTTCCCAGCTAAAGTTCTGTAGAGGCGATGCAGAGGGACAACAGAGATTCCGAGGGTATAATAGTCAGGGTCCCAGGAGAAAACAGGCGGTTGACTCAGAAAGTGTTTATCTGAAGAGGTTAATAGGGGGCGTTTATGGGAGGTGGGAGGGGAGGTAAGAGAACCAGCAGGGATGGACGAGCACCCAGGACTGGCGATCCCAGGGAGCTGTCAGTGCAAGGAGCGAAAATAGTGTCACTGTGGCCCTCAAAGAGCTAGAGCCATGGAAGAGGGTCACCTGGTAGGAGCTGTATCCGTAAAGACAGCCCCACAGGCAGAACTGGGCCAGGCATGGAGGGGGTCGGGAGATGAGTAACCTGCCTTCTGTCTTCTCCAGTCCTTCAATCTCCTTTAGCGCTTCCCATTGGCTGAACCTGGTCGGACACCAGAGGGCAAGGGAAACTGGCCGATGTAGTCCTTAGAGGTCAGCCTCTGGGGCAGACAGCGGGGCTAAGAAGGATGGAGCCCAGATGGGGCAGAGGCGGGGGAGTTGGATGGGAATGGAGGAGAGCCAACATCGGGGAGTGAGCTGTGGACGAGACAAGGTCGGGGTATGAGATGAGGGTTTGGGTGCTGTGGGTCGAAAGCGAATCCGGTTGCAACTGGAGTTGAACACACGATCGGGCGCGGTAGGGCATGGTCGGGATTGGGAGCGCGGAAGGGTCGCACCCAATGGCAAGGAGCCAGTCAGCCCTTCTTTGCCAAGGCTCCTGACCTGTATGCTCCTTTGCTTCTAGGGGAGCCCGCCCAGCCTCCCAACAGCAGCTGGCCCCCAAGCCAGAATGGGAGTAATGCCAAGGCCACCCTGGCTGCAAACCTCACCTTCTCCTCCTACTACCAGCACTCCTCACCGGTGGCAGCCATGTTCATTGTGGCCTATGTGCTCATCTTCCTCCTGTGCATGGTGGGCAACGCTCTGGTCTGCTTCATCGTGCTCACGAACCGGCACATGCGCACCGTCACCAACATGTTCATCCTCAACCTGGCTGTCAGCGACCTGCTGGTGGGCATCTTCTGTATGCCCACCACTCTCGTGGACAACCTCATCACTGGTGAGTGGAGGCAGCAGAGGCAGTGAGAGTCCCCTTCGCCCCCGAAAGCGTGGTTGGCTCGGTCTCTTGGCCAAGATGTCATTGCCTCAAACTTAAGACAGTCTTGTGGCTGAGGGATTTGGTTAGAAATAACAGATACAATGAGTTAATTATTCTCTTTGTTCCAGGCATTGTATGACCTACTCTTCCTGCATTACCTTCATGAATCCTTAGAGCAATCCAGTGAGTTATGCATGAATCCTTAGAGCAATCCAGTGAGCAATCCAATGAGCGTCCCACAAAATCCTGATTTGGGGGACGGGGAGATTGATGCCCAGAGTGATTAAGGGACATGTGTGTTGTTACCCAGCTAAGTGTCAAGTCCCATGGCCTCATGCCCAGATTTCTAACCAGTGTTACTGTAGCTCCCCTGGGCAGGACTAGAACCAGTGGGAAGAAGTCGTAGGGGGGCAGGTTCCCTCTGAATAAGAAACTAATAGTCCCCACTTATTTGAGTTGTTCTCCAACGAAAGAGAGTTCCGTCTGACAGGTAGTGAACTGCCTGTCGCTGGAAGTGTCCAAGTAGAGACGGGCTGGCCATTTAGCAGTGACTTGGTAGAAGGGATTCAGGCAGAACTGGACCACCGAACCTCTCAACTCCTACCTGTCCATCTTCCAAATGTCAGAGGGATCACTCTGTTGTCTACTCTCTCCCACGTGATTTGCCTGCCTTGTTTCAGAATTAGGCTCCACACACCCTGAGACTCTACATGGGGAAGGACTAGTTTCCAGGGCCATGGAGACATCTAGAGATCTGAGCTCGTAGGCCCTGAGCTCGGGGCTCCTGAGCCCAGATCCAGAGCCTGAAAAGCCCCATCCAGGGGCTTACCAGTGACTGACCCGACTTGGGGAATCACAGCCTGTGTTTCTGTAGGTTTCAGGACCCGAGTAGTAGAGCCAGGGCAAACAATTTCCCCTCAGCTGCACTGGCTCAGCCTGGTGGGCCCTTCGCTCACTGCTGGATCTCGAGTTCTTTCACAGCTGCTGAACATAAACTGCTCATCCTTCTGCTTCCTGGCACACCTAGACCCACAGGCATGCATGCACGCACACACATGTACAGGTGCACACACATACAGGCACACACAAGCAGCAAGAACAGTGATAAGGCAAAGTCACTAGCTGAGTAAGGTGGTGTCTTCCAGTCCTTTTCACATGCCTCAATTTTAAAAATTGTTGGAATGACCCATTCAGTGTGGAGCCTGCTTAGAATTCTCTCACGTGCTCAAAAAAAAAAAAAAAAAAAGAAAAGAAAAGAAAAGAAAAAAAGATTGCCTCTCTAATGGTGAGAACCGGCCATGGTAGTTTGGACTGTTCGGACTGGTCAGTTCCTCATTTCTGGAAGTGTGTAAGCAGATGAGAGGATGACCACCACCACCAGGACATGGAGGAAAGATCCGAGCCACCGTGAGGACTGGTCTAAATGGCCCAAGGTGTCCGGCTTTTTGTGGATGAGGCACTCGCTCTGTCATGGGCTCTGTCATTGCAGGGTGGCCCTTTGACAACGCCACATGCAAGATGAGCGGCTTGGTGCAGGGCATGTCCGTGTCGGCTTCCGTGTTCACGCTGGTGGCCATTGCTGTGGAAAGGTGAGAGGGTTCCCGGCTGGGTTCTCCCTGCCTGACAGAGGCCCGGCACTAGGAAGAGCCTCTGTCTCCATGGTTGGGCATGACCATTCAGCCTGGGGCTGAATCGTGAGCCATAAAGGGAAGGGTTGTGGGGCTGTCTGCCCTCTATACTGGGGGGACCTGCAGAGAATTCCACCTCCTTCTGGAAGGCCTGGAGGCTGCTCCTGCCGAGGTTTAATAGGGATTCCTGGGTCCTATGAGAGCTTGAGGGCAGGCCTCGTTTCCTAAGCCGTGACTCCTGCCACTCATGAGAATGAGCCAGGAAAGCCAGTTTCTGAGGGCAGGGGGCTCAGTGTGTTCCTGCTCCTTCACTCCCCCTCCATGCCCCCCTTGCTGTTCCCTGGCAGCCCAGGCCTTACCACTTCCCCATGTCCACACTACCAGAAGCTACTTCTGGTCTCTTTCAGCCTCAGATTCCATCAGAGTCTCTCATAAGCATGGGCCCGCTAACAGAAGGGAGCCAGGGGCCAAGGAAGCTTTGCAAGCAATAAAACCCAAATGCATGCAACAGGTCCTTCTCCCCTCCTCCACCTCAGTGAGCCCTTGCACTAAGGGTTCATCTGGGCACTTTTGCCCAGAGCATGGGAGGCAGGCAAGGACACTGGCCAAGATGACATGGGGACAGCCTGTCACGTAGACTCCACACCTGAACTCCCAAGGTTTTCTGGAGAATCCGTAAACAGCTAAAAGTGTTCTTTGATGCACCCACCTAATCAGCCTACTCAAGGACAGAATGTGCAGGCTGATCACTTTGCTAGCTGCCAGCTAATCAGTTTAACCCCCCGCCCCCCCCCCCCCCAAGTGCACAGAAAGGATTGTTTCCCACTGCAGGCAGTTCCGTTCCCCCTCCCGTCCTCCTTGCCTTTGTTCCTTGACTACTCAGCGGGGAGCTGACTCCCTCTCAGGTGAGAAACCAGCTTGCAGGCAAACGAACCTGGATCTACTGCGGGAGCTGCTCTTGGAAGCTGCCCACGGTGCGGTGCGAGGATGCACGTGGCGTGCCCACACGCCCCAGCCCCCAGCCCCGACCAGGGCAGCCCTCGCCCCTGGCACAGGGACCCCTGGGACCCGTCCCGAGCCCGCCTCTTTCCCCCCTCCCCGCAGGTTCCGCTGCATCGTGCACCCTTTCCGCGAGAAGCTGACCCTGCGCAAGGCGCTGGTCACCATCGCGGTCATCTGGGCCCTGGCCCTGCTCATCATGTGCCCCTCGGCCATCACGCTGACCGTCACGCGCGAGGAGCACCACTTCATGGTGGACGGCCGCAACCGCTCCTACCCGCTCTACTCGTGCTGGGAGGCCTGGCCCGAGAAGGGCATGCGCAGGGTCTACACCACCGTGCTCTTCTCGCACATCTACCTGGCGCCCCTGGCGCTCATCGTGCTCATGTACGCCCGCATCGCCCGCAAGCTCTGCAAGGCCTCGGGGCCCGCGCGGGCCGGCGGGGAGGCGGCGGCGCCCGAGGGCCGCCCGGGGGCCCGGCGCAGGGCCAGGGTGGTGCACATGCTGGTCATGGTGGCGCTGGTCTTCACGCTGTCCTGGCTGCCGCTCTGGGCCCTGCTGCTGCTCATCGACTACGGCCAGCTGAGCGAGCCGCAGCTGCACCTGGTCACCGTCTACGCCTTCCCCTTCGCCCACTGGCTGGCCTTCTTCAACAGCAGCGCCAACCCCATCATCTACGGCTACTTCAACGAGAACTTCCGCCGCGGCTTCCAGGCCGCCTTCCGCGCCCGCCTCTGCCCGCCGCAGTGGGCGAGCTCCAGGGAGGCCTACTCGGAGCGGCCCGGCGGGCTCCTGCGCGCGCCGGTCTCCGTGGAGGTGCAGCCCAGCGACTCGGGCCTGCCCTCCGAGTCCGGCCGGAGCAGCGGGACGCCCCGGCCCGGCCGCCTCCCGCTGCGCGGTGGCCGGGTGGCCCACCACGGCTTGGCCCAAGCCGGGGAGCGTCCCGGCTGCCCCCACCTGCCCCTCACCATACCAGCGTGGGATATCTGAGTGGCATGGGGAGGGCGGGCCCTTGAACCTGGGGGCCCCGACGGGACATGGGAGGCCAGGACGGGACCGCAATCGGGTGTGGTGTCGGGAGACGGTGCCTGGCGCCTCGCTCTCACATACAAGGCGGTGGCAGCTAGCGGTACCTCCTCTACCGCCTTCCCCCTGGCGGGGCGGGAGCTAACGTGGGCTCCACCGCACCCTTCCTTGCGGCGGCCCAGCGCACACCCGGCTCCCCGAATCCTCGCGAGACTTTGGGACTAGGTTTTCTGGTCTCCGCTTCTCCAGATGCAAAACTGAGGACCAGAGAGGAGGCGTGCCTCGCCGGGGCTCTCAGCTGGAACTCTCACAGGAGCCCCCACTCCAGCGCCTGTATGGGCATCTCCAGCTGCCTCCAGAAGGGCCCCCGAAGGCGGGGGTGAAATGGGTACATCCTACTTACGCAGCTGGGAAGGATGGGAAAGCGAAGTTGCTCTGTCCATTCGATGCTTTGTGTCCATGTCCTGGAGTCCCTTATGTGTGACGGAAGCCACTCGGCCTCACCCTTTCCAGGAGAGCCTGCTGTGCCCTTCCTGCCAACTCGGTGTGGGTTTGTCTTGTTTGTTCCAAGAGGTGTTCCGGGCCCTTCTCTTCTCCCCACTGTGCTTCAAGGGGACATCGCGTCTGGGCAGCTGCAGAAGGAGTGTCAGTTGCAGACACTGTGGGTCTTGCCCTTCAGGTCCTCACCCAGAGAAAACAGGAGGGCTCTCCACCATCACCGAGGCAAGAACTTACAAGGCGACAGGCAGCTGCAAGGCCACAGGGAGGCCTTGGTTTATTTATTCGTGGACCGGAGGAAGGGAGAGCACCCGACCTACTTACAGCTTTTGGAAAGACATCAGCCCACCAGAGCAGCGAGCGCAAAGCCTTCGCAGGGCCCTGCTTCTCTGGTTCCTCGGGGCTCTGAAGGGAGATAGGTCAATCAAAGCTGGGGTGGCCTTTGGGGCCTCCTGGAGGACACACACTAACCCCCCTGGCACAGATAACTTGTCCTCTGAAAAGGGGTGGGGACCAGGAGGCCCCCTTGTCTTCTCTGCAGCTCTCACCAGTACACCTGCATCGCCTCGAAGAAACGAGGTTTCTCTTCCAGGAGATGGGAGGAAATGGGATCGCCTCGGTGATCTCTGCATGGCCCCCCATAATCTGAAGCGAACTGGGCATTTCCCCCCTCATCTCTATAGAAAACACCATGTTGCTAGAATTTTAGTGCATAGCAAGCGAATGTTTCCGGGGGTCGGGCCAGAGGAGGCAGCTCGGAGGCTTGATGGCTTCAGTAATGGACAATGACTTAACCCCGTTCACTCTGCCCTAAGCGCTGGACGTCACAGCAGCAGAAAGCTCCAAAACAGTTGTCCAGTACATTCTCCAGGCTTGTCCCCAGACACTGTCTCATCTGACCCATGCCAGATGTTGTTGCTGCCGTTTCCCAAAGTAACTGAGGCTGCAGGGGGCCGAGGTCACAGGCCACGGAGCGGCAGGATGGGGATTGGAATTTGTCTTCTGGTGGTTTCTGCCCCTGCTGCGTTCTGCCTCCCAGGAAACGTGGGTGGGGCGAAATGGGGAGGAGAACCGAAGTTTCTACGGGGGTTTTCTGCCTGACGGTGAACGAGGACGCTCGTGGAGCCAGACTCCCTTCAGGCTGCCAGTCTGGGAAATGGGAGTCTCTTGTGTCTACTCTTGCAATATCCAGAGACCGAGCTGCTCTGTGCACAATATCCATAACCCACATGCTGAGCAGGCTGCCAAGATCCATCATGACCCCACCCAGGTCCAGGTATCTGGGGGTGATGAATGCAGGGCTTAGGAGAGGAGAGGACTCCCTAACTAGTCCCTCATTAACTAGCGCATGTATGGGCCCCATGTCTGATGCCTGGTATTGTCACATAGACCAGCGAGTTCCCGGTTGCTTCTTGTGAAGAACTCTGTCTCCAGGCTCTACAAGTTGCCCAGAGAAAGGGCCATCTCAAACCCAAATGCTTCTCCCTGTGGCTGGGTGGGATCTGTCCAGAGACACTGTCTGGTCTCTCCTCTGGGGTGTTTCTCCGTTCGCATGGCCTCCCCAACCACAGAATCACAGCCTTTACAGCTGGGGGAGATCAGAGCGCTCACCCCAGCCAACCTTTCCACCAAGGCCCCTTTGTTTTAGTTCCCCCCGAAGACACCATGCTTGGAAAGCTGGGCCTGCCAGAGAAACCGCAGTAGGCATAATTCATATATTTTGCTGTTATTTTCCTCTCTCAAAATCAGTCAAAGGCGATGCCAGCCCATTCAGAGATTGGATCTGAATGGCAACAAGCATGCCTTTATGCTTTCACGAGGGGGTGAGGCCTTGTGGGTATGTGTGGAATGTTTGCTTTTTGTGTCTGTGGTAGAATATACACAACATAAAACTTACCATTGTCCACTTTTGTAAGGGTACAGTTCAGTGGCCGTAAGTGCGTTCACATTGGCGTGTTAACTACCACCACTGTGGATTTCCAGATCTTTCTTAACATCCCAAACTGTAACTCCGTACCCGTTGAATGACAACTCCCCATTTCCTCCCAGCTTCTGGTAACCACCATTCTGCCATCCGTTTCAGTCAATGAATCTGACTACTCCGGGTACCTCATGCAAGGGGAATCAAACAGTATTTGTACTTTTGTGTCTGACTTACTTCACTGAGCATAACGTCCTCAGGGTTTGTTTGTCTTTGTTGTAGCATATGTAGGAATTCCCTTCCCTTCTCTTCCCTTCCCTTTCCTTCCCCTCCCCTCCCCTTTTATGAGAGAGAGAGAGAGAGAGAGAGAGAGAGAATGAATCCCAAGCAGACTCCATGCTGAGCATGGGCTCGATCCCACGACCCTGGGATCACGACCTGAGCAGAAACCAAGAGTCAGATGTTCAACTGGCTGAGCCCCCAGGCGCCCCCAGAATTTCCTTTTATTTAAGGCCGAAGAATATTATATTGTATGTATATTCCACATTTTGTGTATCTGTTCCTCCACTGGGTGGACATTTTGGGTTGCCTCCTTATTTTGGTTATTGTGAATAATGGGTGGAGTTTCTTTTTTTTTTTTTTTAACATTTATTTATTTTTGAGACAGAGAGAGACACAGCATGAACGGGGGAGGGGCAGAGAGAGAGGGAGACACAGAATCGGAAGCAGGCCCCAGGCTCCGAGCCATCAGCCCAGAGCCCGACGCGGGGCTCGAACTCACGGACCGCGAGATCATGACCTGAGCTGAAGTCAGCCGCTTAACCGACTGAGCCACCCAGGCGCCCCGGTAATGGGTGGAGTTTTAAGATACTGGAAGTCGTTCCTAAAAATAATGCCTGCGTGACCCTGAGGACAGACACCCCAGGTGGGGAACTCAGCACTGATGGGTGACAAAAGCAGAGGCTCAAGGAAAGCTGTGATCGCTCTTACTTCCCCGTGCCCACCCCGCTGCTCTGAGTCTCTGCTGGGCTTTACTTCTCCGCTAGAGAGGCGAGAAAGTTGTATGTTCCCTCCATGGGATGATATCTTACGAAGCTATTGCTATAATTATAGCTTTCTTATCCTCACTGGAGCCCTGTGTCCCAATACCCGGGCCCTATCAGGAACCTCGCCGGCTACCCTGAGGCACGCAAGAGGAAGCAAGGCAGACTTCTTCTGATGTGCTGTCCTCCGCCTATGGGCTGGTTGGTCTCCTGAGGTAACTGCCCTTTCACAGGCGGAAAGTCTGAAGATGAATTGGAGGTGTCATGGGCGAAAAGGGCCAGAGGCCTGTTGACACTGAGCACCCTCACCCCAGACGACACTCGGAGGGACTCTGTATCCATCCAGCCGTGCTCAGCGTGAGCGGTCATCCTAATCGTGGGTCTCCACTGATGAATGGCCTCTTGCCTTCACCAAGACCATGCAGCAGCACGCAACAGACCAATGTGAGCTGGAGGCGGGCACCCGGCTTGGACCCCACAAACCACAATCTGCCCGGCCCTACACTGAGGACCTCCTCTTGGGACCTGGAGGACACATGAGTTGATTTGGGTTGGAATGGAGGGCGGAGCTGGCAAAGGAGGACGCGAGCCCCCTATCATTAGTCTACTGTGTATTCATCCAGAAAGCCAGATGAGAGCCAAACCGAGAGCTGGATGGACAAAGCATTGCTATTAAGCTCTGTACCTTTTTGCATCCGTTTCCTCAGCTCACCCCTGAGAAGTGCCACTGAGGAAAGATAGATGAGAAGGAGGTAGCCCAAATGGGCTTCATTACAAGCAAACAATGTTGAATCGACAATAGATTCCTTGTTGAATAACCCAATTATTTATGCTCACGGCATTTTATTGTTGGTGTTTTCTCTCCCGACACAAACACTCCATGATCGTTGTGGAAATTTTACAAAATTTAGATAAGCAAAGAGAAGAAAATAAAAAAACAAAACAAAACACACCCAAATCCCATCACAAGGGTTAAGCATAAAGTCATCTTCTATGCACATATATCCACATGTTCTAAAATTTTGCAACAACTTTATTAAGGCGTAACTCGCCTACAACGAAGCTCACCTATCGTAATTGTGCACTTTGATGAGTTTTCGCTTTGTGTACAGCCGCGTAACCCCGACCCCACCCAAGATATTTCCAGCATCCCCCCAAAACTGCCTTGTACCGTACCGTGGTCAATCCTCTCCCTCACTCCTGGCCCCAGATAAACACCCTTCTGATTTCAAAATGGTATATGCCCAGAGCCATGCAGTGTGTGACTTTTTGAGTCTGGTTTCTTTCGCTAAGCTTGAGCTTTTTGTCGGAGCATGTATCAGTCCTTTGTTCCTTTTTATTGCTGAGTATTATTCCATTGTTTGGCTATATCACATTTTATTTCTCCGTTCATCAGTTAATGGACATTTGGGTTGTTGTTCAAGTATGAATTCATGAATTATGAATAACACTGCCATAAACGAGCTCATATACAAGTCCTTCCAGTATACATGTTTTCAGTTGGGGAAATACCTAGGCGTGGGTTTGCTGGGTTGTAACTAAGTGTATAGTTTAACCATGTAAGAAACCACCAAAGTATCTTCCAAAGTTGCTGCACCGTTTTGCACTCCCATCAGCAGTATTCCAGCTGTTCTTGCCAATACTTAGTAGTACCAGTCTTTAAAAATGTTCCTGATGGGCGCCTGGGTGGCTCAGTCGGTTGAGCATCTGACTTCAGCTCAGGTCATGATCTCATGGTTTGTGAGTTCGAGCCCCACATCGGGCTATCAGCACGGAGCCTGCTTCGGATCCCCTGTCTCCCTCTCTCTCTGTCCCTCCCCTGCTCGTGTTCTCTCAAAAATAAAAAATAAATATTAAAAAGAAAAATGTCCCTGATGGAGGCACCTGAGTGGCTCAGTCAGTTACGCATCCAGCTTTTGATCTTGGCTCAGGTCATGATCTCACGGTTCATGATTCATGAGTTTAAGCCCTGCATCAGGCTCTGCGCTGGCAATGGGTTCTGTCTCCCTCTCTCTCTCTGCCCCTCTCCCTCTTGTGCTCACTTGCTCTCTCTCTCTCAAAAGAAATAAATTAAAAAAAAATTTTTTTTAATTTTAAAAAGTGTCCCTGATGATGCTGGGGATCATAGGCTTATTGGTCATTCTTCTAGATTTGATTGCAACATGTTTTCAAATCTATCTTTTAAAAAGATGATTATATCGTAGAGACCTAAGTGCAAAAATTTGCCCTAAATCTAAGAGGCATTTATCACTAATAGATGATTTTTAAACTCATCAAGAAAGGGTTTAAAGTTAGATAAGTAGGTGGAACATGGTAGACGAGGGAGGGCTATTTTAATAGGTGATTAGGAATGGCCTCTCTGGGGAGGTGACAGTTGAGTACAGATACGAAGAACTTACCGAGTGCCTGTTAAAAGCCGGGCATGGTACCGAGAGCTTTTGTCTGATTTCTCCCAACAGACAGTAAGCTCCATGAGGACAGGGACTAACTATGTCTATTTCACTCACTTTTGTAGACTCAGACCTAGGACACTGCCTGGTACATGGGAGACAATAAATGACTGTTGAATGGATGGAGTAATAAAATAAGCAAGTATTTATTACTATGCCCATATTCTAGATGGAAAACTCAAGTCTCAGAGAAGCCAAGTCACTTACTGAAGGTCACATAACTAGATGGTGGTGAGGCTGAGACTCAAATCTTGATCCATCTGACCAGAGAGCACAGGTTTTGCGGATCCCCCAAGCTGCTGTGGATTCTCCTTCCTCTATTTGGGAAATTGAGGTTCAGAATAAAACAGGGAGGCTTGATGGAGGTCCCCCCCCTTTAATCCAAAAATAAAACCAGCCAGCCACAGGCTCCAGACTGCTGTTTTGGCCAGAAGGCCACATTTCCATCACATTCAGTGGCTTCCAAAAATTTGAGATGGAAGGAGTACCAGCGGTTTAGTTAAAAGGTGAAAATTTAGTTGGATCCAACACCACATCAAACCTTCACGGGCTGAAAGAAATCATCCTTTTGACTCCTCTGTCTTGCAGTCATTGATGGGGCAAAGGCTGTCCATCTGGCTGTGTCCTGTCTTGCCTCGAGTTGTTTGTGTGCTCTTGCTGGCTGCCATGTCCAGGCCTTTGAATCCCCGTCACCGACGAATACTGCTGTTGTCGTGTGCAAGCAACCAAATTAATGTGGGTGGAAAAACCCAAGCTTAGTGATTTGGGCAAATTAGTTTATCTGTCACATAGCCAGTGGTGGCGTTAAATCACTCTCTGTTTGAGGAGTAATCACTCCCCACCCGGCTCTGTCTTCCTCTCTGCGGGGAGGTTAGAACAGCCAAAGTCAAGCTGTTTTAGCGACAGAGCAATCTACATTTCCATGTTTTGACCACCCCCAAGGAAGAGTATTTTACGTAGCATATTTTGTTCATTCACAGTGCTGTCTGGCAGTCCTTCGAAGCCACCTCTGATGATCAAAATCACCCCTTCGCTCTCCTCTGGTCCGTGTCTTTGGAAAACGATGTTACCTATGCTATAAATTATGTAAAATAAACTCATTATGAAAAAGAGGTGAGTGTTTACTTTCTACTTTCCATCGCATTAGTAGCTTTCCCTCTTTTGCGTCTTTACTGTGAATGAAGTTTCCAGGCAAATAGCCATCCCTTCAACATAGGTAGACAGCGGGCTATGTCATCACCGACATGATTGCTGTATTCTCGTTTTACAGATGTGAAACTGAGTTGCACAGAGACCAAGGCATTTCCTTGAGGTTCCCGTGTCTTGTAAGTGGAAGAAGTCAAAACAAGGCTTCGGGCTCTGTGTGTGTTCCAATCCAGTGTTCTTGACACTTCACCGAGTTACTTACTTGGTTAGCTTCCTACTTTGATGCCTATGTGACAAGTTTAGATAAAACTTCATTCCAGCAAGTGTATGCTCCACAAACCTAGTGTCTGTGGACTCTGGGAACATGACCTCTCACAGTTCAGTAGGCAGAGATAGAAAAGAGAAAAACTGTAATGCACTATAGTGCTTTTTACAATGGGATACCACGGTTGGCCAAAGAAGCAATGGGACAGCCTGAGGTGCATCAGAAAAGAACTCCTGTAAGAGGCTTGAAATACGTCTTAAAGACTGAACTAGAGACAGCCGGGTGGAGAGGAGGGTTTGAAGCAGGGAAGCAATGCACTAAGATCTTCACCCGTTAAAGCTTATACTGGCAGCAGGTAGAGAGTGACTTGGAGGGGGATGAAGCTGGAGACCAGTGAGGCAGGAGGTATTTGGGGGAACCCAGGGGAGATACCCTGGGACTGGCTGAGGCAGGAGGAATGGAGAAGAGATGGCAAGTTCATGAGATGTTTGCGAGATCAATTCAATATTATCTGATAACTGCTCGGATGTGGGAGGGTGGGCCATCGTTCTATGATACTTTTAGTTGCCAGTAACCAGCTTAAAGTAAAGGTGTGCAAGTTAGTGCAGATGACTGGTGGATCCAGAAGCTCAACAATGTGTCCCCAAGGACCACATGGTCTCCATTCAGCTGCCCTGCCATCTACACTGTGAACTTGGCCCTCAGTCTGGCTTCCCTCGTGGTACAGGAGGCCGCTATCAGCAATCAGAGCTGTATTCTTTCTTGTTTGCATTGAGAGAGAGAAGGAATATCTCTCCTCATGACTTTCTCCTAAGAGAACAAAGTAACTTCTCAGAAGGAGGCAGGAAACTTATATTGGTTCATATTAGGTCAGGTATCCATTGCTGAACCAGTCCCTGTGGCCAGGTTCTGAATCTCATGTTCTTTGATGGGGTTCTAGAACAGTTAAAGGGGATAGGATTTGGGGCGCCTTGGTGACATCTGACTTCAACTCAGGTCATGATCTTGTGGTTTGTGAGTTTGAGCCCCATGTCGGACTCTGTGCCGACAGCTCGGAGCCTGGAGCCTGCTTTGGATTCTGTGTCTCCCTCTCTCTCTCCCCCTCCCCGGCTCATGCTCAGTCTCTTTTTCTCTCTCAAAAATCAATAAACATTAAAAAAAAAAAAACATTTAAAGGGGATAGGATTACAATGATTGATTTAGACAAATCAAGGCCCATCTCTGGAACTGAGAGTCGATCTCCAATCTAGTTAATCTGGGGGAGGGAATGACAGATTGATGGGAAGTTGTATCCATTAGAAAGTCTTTCAGAAGCCCACAAGAAACATAATACTCTGAATCATATTGTGTTGCCCACAAGAAACATAATACTCTGAATCATACTGTTTTAAATACAACAAAGTCAATTTATTATCTTACATAGCACATTAACTGTTAGTGAGGTCAATTTGTTATCTTTTCATAAGAATACCTAACGCAGGAAAGGCCCAGGGTTAATTAAGTCAGCAGCTCAGTGACATCAAGACCCAAGATTTTTTCACTTGGCATCTTCATTTTGGGTATATTCGTGTTACCTGCAGCCCCTCTCCCCTCCAGATTGTAAGACAGGTGTGGCTAGCAAATTCCATGACAAGGCGTAAAGGAAGCCAAGAGTATCTCTCACAGAAGCAAGAGAACCCTTGTCAGAAGACCCTACCCCTTAGATTGCATTGGTAGCATTTTGTCACATACGTACCACCAGTCTGGTCATTAGCAAGGGGAACAGAACCACTGATCAATTAGACCTTCCCCTGACTATGGGACGGAACCTCATTTCTCAAACCACATGGCCACACAGGGGTGGGCAGATGCAGGTCTGAACAACAGAGCCCTGTTGGGAAGGAGAAAGGGGAGTGAACAGGTGTTGGGTGGGCGATCACCGGAGACTGCTACAGACCTTAACCAGGAAATGGGCTAGGAGGAACTTCTTGGTAGAATAACTGCGTAGTTCAGGTGCTGTTAACTGAGAGAGAGGGCTCAAGAGAAACAATGGAAGGCTCATTTTTGGACTTGGTGAATATGAGATGCTCATGTACCAGCCAAGCTGAGAAATCGAGAAGGCAGCTATATAGTTGATCACCCCCTTCTTTAAAAAAAAAAAAAAAAGTTTACTTATGTATTTTGAAAGAGAGAACACATGCGAGCAGGGGAGGGGCAGAGAGAAGGAGAGAGAGAATCCCAAGCAGGCTCCATGCTGTCAGCACAGCAGCCCAGGACAGGGCTCCATCCCATGAACCGTGAGATCATGCCCTGAGCCGAAGTCGGACGTGTAACTGACCGAGCCACCCAGGCGCCCCCTCATCCCCTTCTTCTTAAAACCCCATTTCTTTCTCTGGCTTCCAAGACACCACACGTCTTGTTTTTGTCTCCTCTCTCTCTGCCATTCCTTCTTTGACCCTTGCTTGGCACTTCTTCTGCCACCCATCCCTGAAATATTGAGACTCCCCGAGGTTCTGGTCTAGGCCCTCTGCTTTAAAAAAAAAAATGTAGGGTGGCCTGGGTGACTCAGTCTGTTAAGCTTCCCACTTGAGCTCAGATCATGGTCTGGAGGTTTGTGAGTTCAAGCCTGCATCAGGCTCTACACTGACAGCATGGAGCCTGCTTGAGATTCTCTCTCTCCCTCTGTCTCTGCCGCTCCCCTGCTCTCTTTCTCTCTCTCTCTCTCTCTCTCTCTCTCTCTCTCTCTCTCTCTTAAAATACTAAATAAATACACCTTTTTTTTTCTTTCAACTTTTTTTTTTATTTTTTTATTTTTTTATTTTTGGGACAGAGAGAGACAGAGCATGAACGGGGGAGGGGCAGAGAGAGAGGGAGACACAGAATCGGAAACAGGCTCCAGGCTCCGAGCCGTCAGCCCAGAGCCCGACGCGGGGCTCGAACTCACGGACCGCGAGATCGTGACCTGGCTGAAGTCGGACGCTTAACCGACGGCACCACCCAGGCGCCCCTAAATACACCTTTTAAAAATAAATAAATAAAGGGGAGCCTGGGTGGCTCAGTCGGTTAAGCATCTGTCTTCGGCTCAGGTCATAATCTCACCGTTCCTGAGTTCGAGCCTCACATCGGGCTCTGTGCTGACAGCTCAGAGCCTGGAGCCTGTTTCAGATTCCGTGTCTCCCTCTCTTTCCTTGTCCCTCCCCTGCTTGTGCTCTGTCTCTCTCATTCTCAAAAATAAATAAACACTAAACAATTTTTTGTGATAAAAATAAAAATTTAAAAACCTGTATTTCATTACTATATATATTTCTTCTGGGTGGTGTCATTTTCTTTTTTTTTTTTTTTTAAATTTTTTTTTCAACGTTTTTTATTTATTTTTGGGACAGAGAGAGACAGAGCATGAACGGGGGAGGGGCAGAGAGAGAGGGAGACACAGAATCGGAAACAGGCTCCAGGCTCCGAGCCATCAGCCCAGAGCCTGACGCGGGGCTCGAACTCACGGACCGCGAGATCGTGACCTGGCTGAAGTCGGACGCTTAACCGACTGCGCCACCCAGGCGCCCCTGGGTGGTGTCATTTTCAGTTGGCTTTAAATCAATGACTTCAGGGGCGCCTGGGTGGCGCAGTCGGTTAAGCGTCCGACTTCAGCCAGGTCACGATCTCGCGGTCCGTGAGTTCGAGCCCCGCGTCAGGCTCTGGGCTGATGGCTCGGAGCCTGGAGCCTGTTTCCGATTCTGTGTCTCCCTCTCTCTCTGCCCCTCCCCCGTTCATGCTGTGTCTCTCTCTGTCCAAAAATAAATAAAAATTAAAAAAAAAAAAATCAATGACTTCAGCCAACCTTCCTTTCTCTCCTGAGTTCTAAGTCCTCTAACCACTCACTGGACTTTTCAACCTGGACTTTTGTCTCTACTCACCCCCCAAAATCTCTGTAAGATTTTCTTCGTGATTTGTTACTGACAATTCTGGACATTTTTTTCCTCTGTCTTATATGATGGACTATGCAAATGTAACTTCAAGCTGCCTCCTTATCCAGCTCTGTTGCTATCCTGGGTCCCTGCTGTATTTGTTGTGGGCAGGGGGCAGGGGCCAGTAAACCCCCAGAGACTAGGTTTCCCAAACTTCTGTGTCAGAGGAACATAAGATTATATTATTGTTCCCAATTATTCACTCTCTTCTCTGAAACAGGAGTACAAAACCCTTTATTACCAAGTGCCTTACAGCGCCTCCCTGCAGATAAGTACACTTCTCTGTGCCCTTGGCGTTAGACCTGGCTACATGACCTGCTTTGGCCAATGGAAAGTAAACAGAAGTTCAATATCAACTCTGACCAGAAGCTTTAGGAGTCACGATGTGGTCCTGTTTCTCTCCTTCCTTTACCAGGAGACCAAGATAAGAGCTGCTCCCTCCGGCAGGACCCCAGAATAATAAATACCTGGAGCAGAGCCAAAGCCAATCTGTAGCCCTGATATGTAATCTGAGGAAGAAATGAATGTAGTGAGATTTTAGGGAGAGGGGGAGGGCTGTCTGTTAACACCACATTATCTAGAAAAAGCTGACTAACAGAATAATTGGTGCAAGTTACAGAATGCTGCGCTTAAATAGGTGCCATTGGCTTTGGGTCCTAGCGGCGGGCACCAAGTGGTGTAGACTTTGGTCGTTTAGAAGGCAGATTGTGTACCAAGTAGCTTGTGGGTTTAGGCAAAAAAGTTGGGAAACAGATTGTTATCTGTTTTGGTTGTTTTTTAGCCGCATTTGACAGGCTACTACAAGAATGAGATGAGCTCAGAAAAGAATTGGCTGTTCTGTCAGCAGAGATTAAAACTCAGTTTTGGGGGGCGCCCGAGTGGTTAAGTCAGTTAAGCGTCTGACTCTCAATTTCAGCTCAGGTCATGATCTTGTGGTTCGTGAGATCAAGCCCTACATCGGGCCCTGTGATGACACTGCAGAGCCTGCTTAGGATTCTCTCTCCTTCTGAAAATAAATAAATAAACTTAAACAAAACAAAACAAAAAAACAACAAAAAAACAACAACCGCAGTCTTGGGACAGAGGCCAGATCAAGGGCATGAGCGGTGGCTCCCAGTAAGTCCTTTGTTGGATAAAGCGGCTCTTAGTAGACTAAGAGCATGGCTCTCCAATGGCAGCTTGGTAAATTCAATTTACCTTGGCAATTATGCCTAGAGAAAGAGGTATGTCTTTATAGGTACGGTAATTTGCAAATAGAGCTGACTCGAATCAGGTAAAATGCTATTCAAGGTTCAAAGAGGGGTGCACAGCCAAGACATGTCAGCTTGGGTTAAAAGATATGATTGCTGGAGACCAACATTGGGGCTCCAAAATTTCTGTAGGCAGGAAGGAAGCTGAGAAAGCTGCTCACCTCACAAGAAGCCAAAAATTATGAAGAGCAGGGGCTACTCCCAGGGACCTGAAATGGAAGTTAATCAAGGAATGTTTCCTACACCCTGCAGGATTTTGGAATTCTAAGAACCAATGATGGTTGTGAGTCTCTCGGTTTTTCTTTCAATGAATAGAAGTGTTTATTCAGTCTTGGTTCAACCATTTCATATAAGGTATAGATTTTGTGGGGGGGGAGCTGTAGATAACGTTTGTTTGCTCGTTAGTGTCTAGATTAAGAGGACCCCTGTCTGGACATAATACAGAGACGAGATAGTGAGCTTTGAGCTTGATGTCATGACTGGTTGAAACTTTTGGGTGTCACTCTTCGCAGGAAGAGTGGGTATGTTTTTCTCATGCAAAAAAAGAGAGAAATGATTATTTATGACCAAGAAGGTCGACTGTGATAGGGGACTATTATTTTTACTATTTATTTGCTTCTCTCCCTGTAGGAGAATCAGACAGCCTGAGACGTGGCTACCCGTTTGCATTGTCAGCTAGAGGAGTATATTTCCAGAAGACATTGGCATCAGGCAAGGTCACGTGACTTGCTTTAGCCGACTGAATGTGAGTGGAAGTGACACACAGTATTTCGAAGCAAAAGGTTAAGAGCCCCTGTGTGGTTTCGACAGTTCTTTTTCCCCTCTGCTTGGTCTTGTTGGGGTAAGCTGGGGGATGTTACTTCAGTCTCAGGCTGCCAATGAGACGACATGTAGGGCAAAGCCACAGGTGACTCCTATCACCACCAAGAAACTCGAACAAGAAATAAATGGTCGTTCTCGTAAGCAAACTGAGATGTTTCATAGTGTCTGTCACAGGGGCAAAAACTAGTCAACACTGGCTAGTAACTGGCTCACGTGTGGGCCCAACCAATGGGAAACACTGGCAGGAGACTAGAAGATGTGAGGAAGGGAAAACCATGTCTCTCCTTCCTTTTTTGCCGCAGACAGTCTCTCCAGCATCAACTTGGTCTCCGGGTAGGCAGGCCCACGGGGCTTCCTGCTCCTGAGGATGGGCCCTGTGCTCCTCCCTTTGGCTGACTGCCTCATCACTGCCGAGTCCCTCTAGCCTGATGCTGGTGGCTCCCTGCGGTCGCTAGTCTGTATTTGGCTTCTCAGCTGATTCCCTGCATTAAAGTCCCTCTAATTTCAACATTTTGAGCCCTTTTGTCTAATTTCAGACTCGCTGATACACCATCCGATGCATACATTTTGGAGTAACTATTGATCACAGAGGTCTCAAACTTTGTGAGATTTTTCAAAAAAGGAAGACATGTTTGACTGTATCATTTTTGGGTTGTTTTTTTTTCTTTTTTGAGCATTATAACCGTTTTTAAGGATACACCCCAGTAGCATTAAGAATGTTCACACTGTTGTGGAGCCATCGCTAGCATTCATCTCTAGAACTTTCTTCTTCCCAAACTGAAACTCCATATCCATTAAACAACATTAAACATCTCCCCATTCCTTCTTTGGCCCAGCCCCTGACAATGACCATTTCACTTTCTGTGTCTGTGAATTTGACGACTCTAGGTACTTTATATAAGTGGAATCACATACTTGTCCTTTTGTGACTGGCTTATTTCACTTAGCATAGTGTCTTCAAGGTTAATAAGTTTATGTATTTGGGGGGGGGGGAAGGGGCAGAGAGAGAGGGAGACAGAGAATCTGACACAGGCTCCACATTGCCAGTGCGGAGCCCGATGCAGGGCTCCAACCCCGAAACCATGAGATCATGACCTAAGCCGAAACCAAGAGGCGGACGCTTAACCAACCGAGACACCCAGGAGCCCCGCATTCCCTTTTCAAGCAATCAGTCTCTCTCTTCCACTCTATCCAACCAATGATCAATTCCATTGATTTTACCTTAAACACAGCTCTGTCACTGCTCTTTTCTTTTGCCACTCAAGTTCAGGGCATGGTCTGCATCTTTATTTAACCTGGGCCACTGCAACAGTCTCCTTGTTGGTCTCTCTGCCTCTAGTCTTAAAACTTCCATCTAGGCTCCAAGCTGCTAACAGAGCCACTTTCTAAAGCAATGATCTTGTCATTTTCTTGCTAAAACTCTGAAGTTGCCCATTGCTTTTAGAAAAAAGTTCCAACCCTATGTTGTGCCTTCCAAGGCCCTCTGCCATTCAACCCTAACCTACTTCTCTGGTCTCCTCTGTTAATAATCCCTTTCTGGCTTCTGCTTTGTCTTCTTCATTTCATTAACCCCTTCTTATCCTTCAGGTCATAGGTTAAGGGTCACTTCCTTGGAAGGGTTCTCTGCTCCCATAATGCAATGCCCTGTACTTCCTCTATCACTCAACTTATCTGCATTTATTGTAATTATTTGTTGAAGTCTGTCTTCTCTTTGGACTATGACTTCTTTGAGGGTCAAGACCATGTCTTTCTAAGTGCTACATCTCTAACACCTAGCACAGACGATGACCACAATAAGTGTTAAATAAAACTTAGTTGTAGATTTGTAAGTTTTCATGTAATGGGCGGGGGGGGGGGGTACCTGAGTGGCTCAGTCAGCAGAGCATCCAACTTTTGATTTTGGCTCAGGTCATGATCTCGTTTTGGATTCCCTCTCTCCCTCTGTGTCTCGCATGTGCTCCGTCTCTCAAAATACATGAGTAAAATAAAAAAAAAAAAAAAGTTTTTATGTTATAGGATGTATAGGTCCTGTAGGTGGTAGTCGACACCAAATACATACACGAGATAATCTAGGGAGAGGGTATCTCTAGAGAGAACATGAGAAGTAAGAAAGACAATGATGATTAAGACGAAGAGACGGATATGAAGCTAAGGGGGAAAATGAGAAATGAGTGGCCAGATAAGTCAGAGAGATGTCAGAAGAGAATGCGGTCATAAGCCAAAGAAGAGAGTGCCTCAGAAAACTGGACGCCCCCAACAAGGTCAACCACAGCAAAGAGAACAGGATACAGACTGAAAAGAAGTGCCAGTGGAGTTACAGAGCAAGAAAGATAATGTTTGACAACACTTGTTATCCTTTGTCAAACTAATGAATTCAAGAAGGTATTGCCCGCCTCCTTTTCATTACTTCCTCTATCCATTAACCTGGCATAGATTCATTAAACATCTACTCTTGGCCAGGTACTGTGCTAGGTCCCAGGGAGACAAGAGAAATAGAGCAATATCCAGTTGGGCTTGTGGATCTCACCACCATTGCCTGCAAGGGAAAGTTACAAAGCACTGACTTGTGCCCCAGCAAAGCCGGGGCTTGGCATTTTATGGGAGTTGGTACTGATGGACTTTCTAAATACACTCAATGAAACAAGAGTTAATGTGCAAGTCCAGAGGTCAGCAAGGCTTTGTTATCTTGTTCTGAGCTGGCAGGAGGCAAAAGGGAAAGTGTATGTGGTCCACTATTGCCTCATTTCTGTCTGTTCCTAAGTCGGTCGCAGAGGGGATTTGGGGTTTTTTTTTTTACAAGAAAGCTAGTTCCTGTGTTCAAAGGCAGAAAACTGATAGAGCAACTCAACCAAAAAGCATCCCCTTAAGAAACTCTCTGAACTTAATCTTTAGTGCTCACTCTGCAGAGATTCCTTTAACTTCCAGCAATACGATATATTACTGACTAAATTACTGCTCTATTTTTTTTCCTGCCCTGTGCTCCACCTACAGGAGAACAGTGTGGTGTACTGTTTAAAAGGTCAATGAATCGCGCGTGAACTTCTGAAAATTAATGGGAGTCTGGATGGAGACAAGGGAGGGACACTCTTCCTAACTAATCAGAGAACGATCTTATTGGGTTTTCATTTAATACAGGGGGCATCTCATTTTATATAGTAGACATTGTTTTGAAATAAAAAGTTTAAATCAAAATGTCTTTAAAGCACATTATCTCTTTAATGCCCCAGAAAAACAAGCTCATTTAAAGAAACCCAGCTCATCACACTAGGCATTCTTTGAAATACTTATTATCATGGGGATGCCTGGGTTGCTCAGTCGGTTAAGCATCTGACTTTTGGTTTTGGCTCAGGTCATGATCACACAGTTCACGGGTTTGAGCCCCACAACAGGCTCCTCGCCTGACAATGGGGAACTTGCTTGGGTTTCTCTCCCTCTCTCTGCCCTTCCCTTGCTCTCCCTCCCTTTCTCTCAAAAATAAACAAACTTTTAAAAAAAGAACTACTCATTATTATATAATCAAATAGTGAATGGTCAGTTCCTAATTTATAATTTGGATTTTGAAATATGCTTTTTTTTTTTTTTTTTTTTTTTTTTTTTTTTAATATATAGGCTTGGGAAGTGATGCAATTAACTGACCACACAGGGGCCTCAATCAGGCAATCAGACTTTAGCTGTTGGGGTCTGGCCTGACTCAACAGTTGAAAAACAAGGTCCAAATAACTTATGCCTGAGAGCAATGTGCTCAAGGGACTCTGAACTCATGCCTGGACTTTCCCAGTGCTTACATCTGAAAAGTCCCTGGGGGACCTAGGGCGGGTTGAGCAAGGAAGGGGGGCAGAGTAAATCCTTCTTCACCAGGGAGGGTAGAAATAACAAGTCATACTTCCAGAGTGCTTACAACAAGCCAGGCTCTTCCTCAGACTCTTTTTTACGTATTAAAAAACATTTTTTTTTAACTTTACTTATTTATTTTGAGACAGAGACAGCGCGAGTGGGAGAGGGGTAGAGAGGGAGAGGGAGAATCCCAAGCAGGCTCTGTGCTGCCAGCTCAGAGCCCAAAGTGGGTCTCGAACTCATGAAAATGGGGGATCATGACCTGAGCGGATGGATGCTTAACCGACTGAGCCACCCAGGTGTCCCTCTTCCTCGGACTCTTGACATGTATCAACTCAGTTAATCATTCCAACAACGCAGGAAACAGTTACTATTACTCTCCACTTCCCAAATGAGAAACTGAGTCAGAAAGGTTAACAGCAATTTGCCTGCTCTCCTACACTAAAAAATGGTGGAGCTGGTTACTCACCTGGTAGTCATCAGGGGCTTAGTAATATGCCTCAAATTCGCTTAAAATGCACACCTTTAAGATGAAAGGCAGGGCATGTCTGATGAAGCCTGTGACTTCAGAACGCCTTTTGAGACCAGGAATTACTCTGGGACGCGGCGGGGCGGGGGGGGGGGGGGGGGGGGTACGGAGGCGGTGAGAGGAAAAGGTGAGAAAGGTGAGTTCCCTGTGTGCACGATGAAGGAGAGGTCTCTAGTCCATTCCTAGCTGGTGCAAGCTGAGAACTTGGACTTTTGCTGTCCTCGGTCAGACAGAACCCTAAAGCACACGGGGCGGAGGCGGAAAGAACACTGCCAAAGCCAGGGATCGCGGCTAGCCACGTGGCCCAACTTAGGAGCCAGGGGGCTGTCGGCGAAGGCGGGGCCGGCGGGGCGGGGCGCGGGGCCGGGCGGGCCGGGCGGAGTGCGCCTGCGCGCGGGATGGGTCGGCCGCTTAAAGCCGTTCCCCGCCCCACTCTGAAGTCCAGTCTCCCCAGTGCGCACGCGCGAAGCTTTCTCCTTGTCAGTCGGCGCCGCGTGCAGGCTGGTGGCTCTGTGGCGGCGGCTGCGGCTCGTCATCCGCACCATGAGCGGCTTCAGCAGCGAGGAGCGCGCAGCGCCCTTCACCCCCGAGTACCGAGTCTTCCTCAGTGAGTGTCGGCGGACCGCGACCCCTCCCCGCCCGCCAACCCATTCATTCCCGGGCCTCGCCTCCTGCCCGGGCGCAGTCGGCCCGCGCTCCGCCCCTTGTCCCGGGCGCGGGCCGGGTTCCTTGGGCTTCCCGGGCCCTGGGCCGGCCAGGCCCTCCCATTTCACACGTCCCGTTTGAAACGGGTAAACGGGGTGGGGGGAGGGTGACCGCGGGGACGGTCTTTCTCTTTCACACGCGCGGTGGGACCCGACCCCGGGCGCGGCTAGTTTTGCAGGTGCCCTCGGGCAGCGTCTGATGGGAAGGGAAACCACTGAGTCACTCTAGAAAAGGTGTCAGGAGGTAAACTAATCTGCGTAAGAGGATTGCTTGATTTGTAGGAACGGGGGCAGGGTGGGGGGATGACTCCCTAAGGACCTTAATTCCTGAACTGTAGCTCAGCCTGTGGGCACCAGGCAGGGTGAGATCCAACCCCTCGTTCTGCAGAGGGGGAAACTGAGGCCCGGAGCAGGAGCCGTCAGTGGAAGACCGAACCCATCTCCAGGAGGGCCAGGTCGCGCATCTGCCCCTCCCTCCCGCGGAGGTTTCCCCTGTAGCGCGGATGCTGGGAATGAGCCTTCTTGAAACAGAAAGCTGTTTCCCTCAAGTCAAACAGGTGACGTCAGTCTGGAAAGCACGAGGGAGAAAGTGCCAAGTTTTTACCCCTGGGCAGGGAATCTACATCTGAGGGGTACCTACCCCAAGTCCACACCTGGAGCTGCACTTAGAGCTCTGCACGCTGCGGGCTGATGGAGCTCCGCTTTCCCTCGCCCACCGCCTTTTGTCTTGCAGGTGGAGGAAAGAAAGCTACCTCGGGTTTTATCTTGATCTCTACCCAGCCCCCTGCCCAAGCCACTAGGAATAGATAACTGGAGAGAGCCAAGGCGTTCGAAAATGTGTCAGTAGAGGCGTTTCTGTTTTAACTGTAAAGAGCCGTTTTACTCGGAAGGAAGTGGGCAGGTGCAGCAAATATTTGCGGTGATGTGTGAAGGGCAGGCAGGAAATTGCCGGGTGGAGGGGACCAATGGGAACACGGAGAGAATGCACTAAGATCCTAGCGAAAAGTAACCTGCTGCGGGAGGAAAAGGAAAGTGAACTCAGGTTTACACATGTAGCTAAAGATTACCATGTAAAATCCAGGAAGGATGGGACTCCCCATTTTATGTAATTTTGGACTTAAATAAGGGCAGTGTAGGATCTTTTGACTAATAATTCACTGAACTATTTTTTCTGTAGTTAGGATCTCTCTGTGGGAGGGATTTAGAGCGGTGACTCTCAAGTTTGAAGGTGGAAAGATGATTGGCTAATTGACTTCAAGCTGTATTTATTTGCACAGTTTTTACTTAGGTTAGGTAATGGTAGCACGAATTTGATGGCCGTTGTGGAAGACCATAGCCATTCCTTGACTTTGACACTGGCTAATGTAATTTTTTATCAGATGGAACTCTCTGGGACTTAAAAAATACCAATGATTAGAACTGATTATGTAATTACATAATTTTAAGGTTTTTTTTTTTTTTAATGTTTTTTAACATGTATTTATTATTTGAGAGACAGAGTCGGAACACACGAGCAGGGGAGGTGCAGAGAGAGGGAGACACAGAATTGGACGTAGGCTCCAGGCTCTGAGCTGAGCACAGAGCCCGTCGCGTGGCTCGAACTCACGAACTGTGAGATCATGACCTGGGCCGAAGTTGGACGCTTAACGGACTGAGCCACCCAGGCGCCCCAAGGTTTTTTACTCATAGATTTCTTAGCACCCTTCCTTAATAGGAGAAGATTTTTTACCTCTATAGTGTTATATTTGTCAGTCTCTTTAAAACGGATAGTGGATTGGACTGTGAAGTCACAGGTGACTCTGAAGGGATCGTAATGGGACTCATGAAATGGAGATATATACTGTCCTTTTTCATTTTCTGCAAAATGAATTACAGAAAGTCATTAGTTCTTTTGTTAATTGCATTTCCAGATGCATTAAGTACACATTTTAAAAAATACTTAAATTTTTGGTCATTGCTCAGTTTTTCGTATTCCACCTCGGTTTTCAAATGTGAAGGGATATGGGTTCACCCTTAGGTTTCCTAAAGAATAGTAAGGAAGTTTTTTGTTTTTTTTTTTAATGTTTATTTATTTATTTTTTTTTTTTGAGAGAGAGAGCGTGAACAGGGGAGAGGCAGAGAGAGAGGGAGACACAGAATCCAAAGCAAGCTCCAGGCTCTGAGCTGTCAGCACAGAGCCCGATGTGGGGCCCAAAGTCACAAACTGTGAGATCATGACCTGAGCCGAAGTTGAATCTTAACTAACTGAGCCACCCAGGTACCCCTGTAAGAAAGTTTTGAAATTGCTTTTTGGATATGGTAGTTAAGTCTCTAGAATATAGAAATTACCTGTGAAAGGGTTATTGGAACTTGATTATCCTTAAGAAATATAATCTGTCTTCCTGGAACATTGCCTAAAACAACATGGTTTTATAACTCAACAAATTGGTCCCTTCCCTTCCCCCCAAGCCCAACTGTTTCATTAGCTATGTAAGCTGTTAAGTGATGTAAGATCAGTCCAAAACAATTTGATAGCCTTTTGTATGCCAGGCACTGCTAGAGTCTGGGGATACAAAAGTATGTAAGACAGCCCCTGCCCTTGTTATAGAGGTTAGTATCTGTTAGACTCCTAAGGAGAGCAGAGGATTAAAAGTTAACCCAATCTTGGAGGGATCTGGAAGGTAAAGTATACAACCAGCTTTTCTCATGTGGGAATAAAAAATGTCTACTTCACTATTCTGGTGAATGGTGTTGATAATGGGAAAGGCCATGCAAGTTTGGGGACGAGGTGTGTATGGGAAATTGCAGTATCTTTTTCTCAATCCTGTGGTAAGCCTAAAATGACTCTAAAAAATTTAAGTGTTTTTTAAAATGTGTACTTAATGCATCTGGAAATGCAATTAGCAAAAGAACTAACGACTTTTTGTAATTCATTTTGCAGAAAATGAAAAAGGACAGTATATATCTCCATTTCATGATGTTCCAATTTATGCGGATAAGGTAAGATGTCCTGACCATTTAAACATAGTCTCTTTACTCAGATCAGTTAATTCCACATATGGATTTTCTTATACGTCTTCATAAGTGCTTAAAATGCCTCATTGTGCTGCAGATTCAAGGTACATTGACTAAGAAGTCAGTCTTAAATCCAGATTATTTGGCTAAAGAAGCAATTATAATTTGGGGAAGGAGTAGAGGAACAGATGACAAATGTTTCAAAGCTGTCCTTGGGACTAAATCTTAGTACCTCATAAGTGGTTTTATTTTATTTTATTTTATATTTTATTTTATGTTTTAATTTTTATTTTATTCATTTATTTTTAATTTTTATTTTTTCTCATAAGTGGTTTTAAAATTAATCAGGTAGGGGCGCTTAGGTGGCTCAGTTGGTTAAGTGACGTTGGCTTATGTCATGATTTCATGTTTTATGAGTTCAGCTCCATATCAGGCTCTTTGCGGTCAGTGCAGAGCCTGCTTTGGATCCTCTGTCTCCTCTCTCTCTCTCTGTGTCTCTCTCTCTACCCCTCCACTGCTCTCTCTCTCGCTTTCTCAAAAAATAAATGGACATTTAAAAATAAAATAAAATACACCAGGTAGCCAGCACAAAATTTGGGTTGTGGGATATTTATTAAACAGCAAAAATAAACTATTTTATTTACAAAAATGAAACTATATTATTCAGTGATATAATTTCCTATAGGAAAATTCAGTACTTTCAGTGGGCTGTTAGAGTTAAGATGCAAATAGGGTTGGGGCACCTGGGTGAGTGACTGACTTTGGCTCAGGTCACGATGTCACACCTCGTGAGTTCGAGCCCCACGTTGGGCTCTGTGCTGACAGCTCCGAGCCTGGAGCCTGCTTCGGATTCTGTGTCTCCCTCTCTCTCTGCCCCTGACCCACTCGCATTCTGTCTTTGTCTCTCTCAAAAATAAATAAACATTAAAAAACTATATAATAAAAAAAAAGTACAGTGTTAATAAAGGTTAAGTCTACAGACTTCTAAAAAGAGGTGTCTGTTAGTATGCACACCAGTGAGCTGAAGAAATCTAGCACAAATTGATAGGCTGACCACAAGTTGGTAAGAATCTTACTTTGCTAGGAAAAAATGTCTACAACGATATATTCCAAAGTGTTTGTGGTCCTTTGGAAGTAAGAATTGCTAGTGACCCTTTCTGATTTTTATTTTCATTTTTGTCTTTTTATATTTTCTAATCTTTTTACAATGAGCATGGATTATTTTTACAAATTGAAATAGTTATTGTTATTTTTTTTATTCAGTGCTTGTTTTAGCCTCCTTCCCAATAGGAGAAGTTTGTACTTCTGACACAAGGAACTGACACAAGGACGGATGCCTGCTGCTTTTTTAAACCTTTAAAAATTCTTTTTGTCCAACCGGGAAGCATGATTCACGATGAACACAAATTTTTTTGAGTTCCAAACACTGCACATAGATTGTTGATTTTCCTTGGCTAAATGCCAATACATAATACATGCGAACATCGCATTCCAGTGCAAGTCTAGAATACCATTATAGATGAAATCTCCTTGTATATGCTGAGTCCTACTGTTTCTCTGTACTTGACTATCAGAGAGACATAGGCAAATTCACCGAACTTGTACCAGGAAATTTGCTCCAGTTCCAGACTGACAACTTGAGCGTCGGCAGAAAATCCCAACTCAAGGTGTTGCTTCCTAGGAGCTTCCTTGTGCTGGGCTCCAACAGGAGATAGTAGAGCAAATAGCCTAAGGCCAATTATGTGCCACGCTGACAGGAGGGACCTCTAATTGGCATGTGTTCTCCTGTGGGATTCTCAAAGTTGTATTTATTCAGAAACTCTAATTTGTTATGTCTGATTTCCTGGGAGTTGGCATGAGCTGCAGGATCCTTCCTTCCTCTTGAATTGGCATCATTTGGTTGACTTGATTATCAGTTTGGTGTGTAATTAGTATGCGTATCAAAGTACTTTCCAGTAATATCTCACACCATTTTGAGTAGTTAAGAGGTATAAAATGATGACTGAAAGTTTATTGATAGTCACTTGACATGTAGATGTGCTAAGGAAGAAAAATATTTTCTTGACTTAGAGCTATTTTGTGTGTGTGTGTGTGTGTGTGTGTGTGTGTGTGTGTATGTTTATAAGTGTCTTAGTCCATTTGGGCTGCTGTAACAAAATACCATAGACTGGTAGCTTATCAACAGCATGCATTTTTTTACTCACAGCTCAGGGAGCCTGGAGGTCTGAGATCAGGGTGCCAGCCTGGTTGGGTGAGGGCCCTCTTTTGGTCATGGACTTCTAGCTATGTACTTTTGTGGCAGAAAGGGCTAAGGATCTCTCTGGAGCCTCTTTTATAAGGCACTAGTGCCACTCATGAGGGTTCCACCCATGTGTCTTAAACAGTTCCCAGAGGTCCCACCCAGTGTACAATCACTATTGAGGGTTAGGATTTCAACAAATGAATTTTGGGGGGACACAAACATGCAGACCATAGCTATAAGTAACTGATACAATATTCTATATTATATAAACTATGATTTTCTAGCCAAGGATCAGAATGTTCTTAATAGTTGCGGTGCCCAGTTTTATTACTGCTTCAAGTTACCCCAAAATAGGAAACTGAGACTACATTTTGGTGCTATGTAAAACATCTTCACTCAGATTATTCTGCAACTCCTTGGAGTCTTGTATGGGACTGATTTGGGCTATAAGCTGGGATCACTCAAATGAGAACTGTGCCTTTGCACCGCCCTGAGCTGGCTCAGAAACACAATCTCTTACAACAACTCTGGATTTCACTAGTGGTCCAGACGTCAGTGAACTTCAGCATTTCAGATTCCTGTCTGAGAAGCAGGAAAGAGTTCTTTTGTTTTGTTCTGTTTTTAAGGAAGTTTAGTATATACAAAATACCAAAAGGGTGTGGTACACAGAAATTATTTTGGATTATAGCCTAAATAAAAGATCTGATTAACTCCATTGGTTACAGAAGAGTGTGCTTTTTTTTTTTTTTTTTTTTTTAGTTCCAATGTTATTAAGTTTATGTAAATACATTTTTAGTGTGTGGTTGTGGACTTTATCTCTAACATGGTCAGTCATTCAAAGGGAGATAATGAGGGAATGTATCTTTCACACAACTCTTATCGCTCTACTGAGGAAAAATGCCCAAAGGCTTATATTCGGCTCTATGTCAGGACCTCTCAATGTGGACAGCCACTAGGTAATCAAGCCAGCCAGTTCTGGAAATCCATGTGACTCAAGCACCCTGCCTGGATTATTTCCAAATCCAT
Organism: Neofelis nebulosa; assembly: GCF_028018385.1. Taxonomy (NCBI): domain Eukaryota; kingdom Metazoa; phylum Chordata; class Mammalia; order Carnivora; family Felidae; genus Neofelis; species Neofelis nebulosa. The sequence continues at coordinate 35,701,124 of NC_080794.1, read as the reverse complement.
TCGGTGGAAGAAGGCAAAGGCAAGGACTCACTGGATTTTGTCCTTTGCTCTGGGTCTATTTTGGGGTCAAATATAAAAATACCTGTGGCTCAGGGTGTCTTCTGACATAAAACTTTTTAGATAAGAGAAATTTTTACAATCCAGAACATAGCATAAACGGTGTGAAATAGTGGGTGGATTAACTTTTATCTAAATCTTAAAGTGCTTGGGGCGCCTGGGTGGCTCAGTCAGTTAAGCAGCCGACTTCAGCTCAGGTCATGATCTCACGGTCCGTGAGTTCGAGCCGCGCGTCGGGCTCTGTGCTGACTGCTCAGAGCCCAGAGCCTGTTTCAGATTCTGTGTCTCCCTCTCTCTCTCTGACCCTCCCCCATTCATGCTCTGTCTCTCTCTGTCTCAAAAGTAAATAAACGTTAAAAAAATTAAAAAAAAAAATCTTAAAGTGCTCAAATATCATGACTTGATATTTAGATTTAGAAGTTTGGCATTGTTTTTGTTCTGTATCTTAAACGTTGATGTTAAATATTTGTTCTAACAATATAGGCTTCTATTTGTTTTCCAGGTGACTGTTGGGAGAATATGTAAATATGGAACTATTTTTTTTTCTCCTCTTCTAAAAGTTCAGCTTATAATCAAATAGGTTGATGCCTCAGAAATTTAACAATATTTTCTGCAGTTGTGTATCATTTTTTTCCAAGATTTTATTTTTATTTTTATTTTTTTAATTTTTTTTTTTTAACATTTATTTATTTTTGAGACAGAGACAGAGCATGAACGGGGGAGGGTCAGAGAGAGGGAGACACAGAATCCGAAACAAGCTCCAGGCTCCGAGCTGTCAGCACAGAGCCTGACGCGGGGCTCGCACTCATGGACCGTGAGATCGTGACCTGAGCCGAAGTCGGCCATTCAACCGACTGAGCCGCCCAGGCACCCCTCCAAGATTTTATTTTTAAGCAATTCCTACACCCAACGTGAGACTCAAACTCAGGACCCCAAGATCAAGGGTCCCATGCTCCACCAACTGAGCCAGCCAAGCGCCCCCTGCACTCATGTTATCATTCTTTTTGAAGATACTATTTCGCTGTACCTGAGCCCTTTAGAAGAGATCTACTCAAGCAGATGCCTGTTTGATTACTTCCTTCCTTCCGGGGTTTGCTTTGTTTCAAATTTTCGATTTCTTTTTATAAACAGTTCCTTAAATGGAAGTTTTTAAAATGTCACTGAATTAATTAAACACTGGTTTCTTCCCTAGCTTTGTACGTATATAGAATGGGTTTTCTGGACTTTGTTTTGTTTATCTTTGGTTTCGTGTTTTCTAAACCAAAGTTAGAACCGGGAACAGATGGGAACTGATGACCGTTAAGCTTGATCAGCCTGTCATAACTAAAAATAAACTCCTACTTTTTCCCTCTCCGGTGAGCATTCAGGTGACTAAATTTTGATAACAGATATTCTAACCATAATCTCTGTGGTCTGTCAACTTCGTTGAAAAGGTAAAGTTGGGATGATTAAATATGCATATAACATACCACAATGCCTGGCTTTATAGGCAAGTCTCAGTAAACAGTAACCAACCAAATAGGATGATGATGTTGAGCACAATGACTGATGGTTTCTTTAGCCCTTCAGAGCTCTAGTTTATAGGGTAAAAAAAAAAAAAAAAAAAAAATCACTGAATTAAGAGTAAGGAATCTTGACTTTAGTCTTGGTTTTACCACTAACTGGCTTAATGCTATTGAGCAAATTCCTTCCTTTCTGAGCCACGTTCATCTTGGCGGGTGTCTTAGATTACATTCTATGTTGACGTCCCGTGATTCTGTGTATAGAGCCTATTGATGAACCCTCATCGCAGCTCATTATTTTTAAAAAGGCCCAAAATTATTGTTGATATTTATTGAATGATTCCTGTAACCTTAGGCACCATGCTAAAGCCCTTCTGTGGATTGTATCATTTGGCCGTCACGTCCTTCTCTAAGCTAGGTTCTTTCATTAGCCCCATTGTCCAGGATCAGCCACTAGAGCTTGTAAGCAGTAGTGTCATGCTTGAAACCCGGCATTTTGGCTCAGAACTTGGCAGTTTTAACCACTGTGTTCCACTTCCTTGAGTGATTATGGATATGTAGGAGAGGTGCATTTTACTTTGTACTTTTTATATGTTCCAAATTTTCTACAGTAGATATCTCTTTAATAATGCAGACAAAACGGCTTGCTTAATTTTTTTTTTTTTTTTTTTTTTTTTTTTTGCTTTTGCTCAGCATTCAAAGGAAATGAGTAAGAGCTTTTTTTTTTTTTTCTTTGGAAAGGCTCAGAAGTCTTCTAGTCCAGGCATTCTTGGTGGCCCCGAGGCCCTCAAATGGCCACGGATGGGTTTCTGAGGTTCTGTGAACTCTGTGATACTGCGATTTGGTGTAAATGTGCATTTTTCCTGGGAAAGGTTCTATGTTCAAAATTCTTCGTCATCATGGGGGTGCCTGGGTGGCTCAGTCGGTTAAGCATCTGACTTCAACTCAGGTCATGATCTCACAGCTTGTGAGTTTAAGCTCCGCATCAGGCTCTGTCCTGACACCTCAGAGCCTACAGTCTGCTTGGGATTCTGTGTCTCCCTCTCTCTCTGCCCCTCCCCTGCTCATGCTCGCTCTCTCTCTCTCTCTCTCTCTCTCTCGTTCTTTCAAAAATAAACATTAAAAAATTTTTTTAAAAAAAGAGTAGAACTTAAGTATTGCCACACACACAAAGTAAATATGTGAGGTGATGAAGAGGTTAATTTCCTTGATGAGGGGGATCATTTCACAATGTACACATATACCAAAACCTCACATTGTACATCCTGAATACATGATTATTTGTCAATCATACCTCAATAAAGCTGAAGAAATTAAGTTTTTTAAAAAGAAAAAGTAAATGGGTTCCTGAATTATTTCATTGACAAGTGATAAAAGTGAGATCATGACCTGAGCCACAGTTGGACACTTAACGGACTCAGCCACCCAGGCACCCCTAAGATCTACTCTTTAAGCAAATTTCATTGAATCATTTTTAGTGTTTTTGAGGAACCGCCATGCTGTTTTCCATAATGGCTGCACTAATTTATGTTCCCACCAACAGTGCACAAGGAGGAATCCATTTGCATTTAATAGTTTAGAGTATATCCTGTAATAAAAAACTGACACTGAAGCCCAAACCTAAAACTAAGGATTAAGAGCCACTGTCACTTGGTGAGCACTTAATAAGGTATAATAACCTCAGACAGGATTAAATCTAGTACATCTTTTCAAAAGTACCTGTTTGCAGGTGGAACATTTCCTTATTAATTATGTGAGCTTTTCTGATAGGGATTTTATACTACAAAACTGTTCTAGAAGTTAAAAAAAAAAAAAAAAAGCTGCCCTTGTTTTTTATTAGCTTCTTGCTTGTTGAGTAATCTCGAGATGAATTTAGAAGAAAGTCCTCTCTACCACCACCGTTTTTCTGCAAATTTTACTGCAAAACAAAATAAAAGGAAGTAGGATGGAATCAGAGAGTGATTTTTGTATTTCTTCCCAAGTCTGGCATTTACTTGGTTCCTGAAGTTATCTGGAGGGATACATGGTGGCTCAACTTGAAAATGTTGATTTAAAAGCCACTTATGTAAGTTTGCAGTATAGCATGTCATGTTCACTAGGCTTTGGATCCAGTGTTGGAAACTGATCATAAGTCTTAAGGTGTTCATAGGTCTCCCAATAAAGACGCATTTAACTTTACTACTAAGATTCAGTGATGGGACATAATTAAATGCTCCCTATATACACATACTTAACTACACTAGTTATAATAGCCTACCAAATAGCCATGGCCTGTTCATTAGTAAACAACTTTTAGACTACTAATTTGATCCATAAGAAAACTAACCGGTTTGGAAATGAAACCCCTGATCACCATACTACTGAAATATTCCTGTTTAATCAGTGAAAGTAAAAGACTAATCAAGATATAGGTTGCATGTCTCCTACCCCTAAAATATTTTTATTGACACTTTTTGATTTAATGGAATGATATAATTAGTTTAGGCTTAAGTTTCCAATCTCCTTAGAATTTGAACACCTTTAACACTGGCGTTCTTATGAAATGATTATAAAGCTGGGAAGAGTGATTGTTATGTCTCTGCCTTTCGGAAGGCAGAGCTAAAGCTATAGTTTGCCATTCTTCTGCCTCCTACAGGCTTATCCAAATCATCCCACTAGGGATACTAACCCCTTCCTTCCTCTGAAACTATAAATAGGGAGCTGAGAGCTTGATGCCAGAGCGGGGATTTAGAATCAAAGCAGACTAGAAGTGGAGAACAGATTCTCCTCTCAATCCAGGATTGAGCTAAGTAATAGTTGAAACGAGTTAGGATTAGAGAAAGAAGGCATGAATATGTAACTGGGTAGTACTAAATACCCTAAAGTCTTGTCTCAGTATTTTAAATGCATAAATGTTGGAAATACGAGAATGCATAATTTTTTCCAATTGTTAATTGTAAAATCCACGTAACGTAAGACTGACTGTTCTAACCATCGTTAAGTGTACACTTCAGGGGTATTGATACATTCACATTGTTGTGCAACCGTTGCCACCCTTCATCTCCAGAACTCGCTTCATCTTTTTTTTTTTTTTTTAATTTTTTTTTTTTAACGTTTATTTACTTTTGAGACAGAGAGAGACAGAGCATGAATGGGGGAGGGGCAGAGAGAGAGGGAGACACAGAATCAGAAGCAGGCTCCATGCTCTGAGCCATCAGCCCAGAGCCCGACGCGGGGCTCGAACTCACGAACCGCGAGATCATGACCTGAGCCGAAGTCGGACGCTTAACCGACTAAGCCACCCAGGCGCCCCAGAACTCGCTTCATCTTTCAAAACTGAAACTTCATGTCCATTAAACATGAACTCCCCGTTCCCCCCTCCCAACCCCCTTGCGGCTACCCTTCTACTTTCTGTTTCTGTATGAATTTGACTTCTTTAGATACCTCATGTAAGTGGAATCACACGGTATTTGTCCTTTTGTGACTGGCTTATTTCACTTATGACCTCAAGTTGTGTCCACACATGTTACAGCATGTGTCAGAATTTCCTTCCTTTTTTGGGGGGTTGCTTCTATGGTTTAGATATTGTGAATAATGCTGCTATGAACATGGGTATACAAATACCTCTTCAAGACCTTGCTTTCAGTTCTTTGGGTATATACCCAGAAGTGGAATTGCTGGGTCATATGGTAACTCTATTTTTGGTGGAACCGCGGTTTTCCACAGTGGCTATACCATTTTACGTTCCTACCAGCAGTGCACAGGAGTTCCAATTAGAATGCATAATTGAACAGTAAAAGTGCTTCCAGCAGTGGAATTGGTTGGATTTCTTATATTGCCCTGAAAATGTTAAGGATCACTGTTCACCTGAACAACTCCCTGAATTGTAGCAGCCTCTAGGAGAAACGAGCTACTCCTCAGTAGTAGTTCCTGTTAAAGAATGAACCCCCTCCTTTTTATATCAACATACTTAATACCTTCTGTTGTGATCATTGATGGGGTACGTAATGACTAAAAGCTCCTTTAAGTTCATTGCTTTAAAAAAAGGCACAGTACTCACTAGGGCATCTACATACACTTAAAAGTGTGCTAAGCATTCATTTTACAGGTAAGTTCCCTCCCCCAGGTTTATGAGCCCCACCCTCCCCACCCACACACACACCCCCCACACCCCACCCCAGCCCCACTGTAGCCTGAGGCCTCCATGCAGAGGCCTGGATTTGGAAATCTAACTTCGAGAGAGTTCAAAGAGCTTTTATGGGGCACCTGAGTGGCTCAGTTGGTTAAGTGTCTGACTTCAGCTCAGGTCATGATCTCGAGGTCTGTGAGTTTGAGCCCCACGTCGGGCTCTGTGCTGCCAGCTCAGAGCCTGGAGCCTCCTTCGGGTTCTGTGTCTCCCTCTTTCTCTGCCCCTGCCCAGCTTATGTTCTGTCTCTCTCTCAAAAATAAATATTAAAAAATAGCTTTTATTCTGTTCACTGCTAGTCTTCAGTGCCTAGGAAAGTAACACCCAACAGTGGCACCCAGTAATTAATTAATTATTGAGAGAACATGAATGATTTGGCTCTGAGGCTTTTTGCAGGATCCTCCCTGCTGTTTTTTGGCCTAGCTAATTACTAAAAAGCACCAAACTGGGGCACCTGGGTGGCTCAGTCAGTTGAGCTTCCAACTTCAGCTCAGGTCATGATCTCACAGTTCATGGGTTCAAGGCCCATGTCGGGCTCTGTACTGACAGCTCAGAGCTTGGAACCTGCTTCAAATTCTGTGTCCCTCTCTCTCTGCCCCTTCCCTGTTCATACTCTGTCTCTCTCTGTCTCAAAAATAAACATTAAACAAACAAAAAAATTAGAGAATAAAAAAATAAAAAGCACCAAACCTTCAGGCTTTTGGAATTCCTCTGTGCAGTGGAGTTGTCTTAACTATTTTCAGAAAGATGTTTTCTTTCCTTTAATGTTCTTTCTTTCCTTGCTTTCCATTATAGTTACGTAGGTTTGTAATATTAGGTAGTGGTTTTTGAGGATCTATATGCATTTATCACTTATTCCATTAAAATGTTCAATATAGTTACCAAATTTCAAATTTGTACATTTTGGCCCTATTTGCTACCTTTTTTCTTGAGGTAATTTATTCATTTGGTAATGCTTTTTTTTTAAATTTACTGATCTCTTTGTTTTCACTTCTCAGTTACTCTTTCATGTGGTAACAGCTCCATCTTGTGAACATTTAGGGTATTGCTGCTGAAAACTTAAAGTCCAGACTTGCTTGTAGACACATAGATCTTTCATTTTAATACCTGAGGTATGGTATGAGATAGATGCAGTTCTTGAAAAGAAATCACATTTCTTTGATTAAATCTTGAAATTGAATCAAAGATTTGGTCTTCCCATGAACAATGTGTTACTTTTTCTAAACCACACAATTATCACTTAACATGGATAGAGCACTTAACTCAGTCCTGGATTTTAAGATCTCTGTTTTTTGTGGATTTTATGTTATATCAAGTAGGTGTTAAGAGGCTTGAAGCAGAAACACATGAAATCTTCTTGTCTCCCTCAGTTTGACCAAGAACTTAAATAAAGGGCAGAAGTTTGAGATTGTAAGCTCTAGCTTTTCTGCTCGGTTAAAAGTAACAGCACAGTAATCATTGGCTCAAAACCTTTGACTTATGCTTTTGTAGCTTATCAGTCTCTGTTTTTTGTTTTTTGTTTTGTTTTTTGGTGCAAAGTAGCAGAAAAATAATTCTGAAATGTGTAACTAAGTGACTTACACTGAAAAAAATGTTTTTTTTGAGAGAGAGAGAGAGTGAGCATGGGTTGGGGAGAGGGGCAGAGGGAGAGAGAGAATCTTAAACAGGCTCCATACTCAGTGCAGAGCCCGACATGGGGCTCAAACCCATGACCCTGGGATTATGACCTGAATCAAAATCAAGAGTTGGACGGTCAACCGACTGAACCACCCAGGTACCCCATAAGTGACTTTCATTTCAAATCCACTTTAAAAAATACACATTTTATAAAAGAATAATTGCAAATTTGGCCTCATGTATACCTTTTGCAAGGCTATAAACTGAAAAACTGACCATTTAAAGTTTTATTTATTGGGGTGCCTGGGTGGCTCAGTAGGTTAAGCGTCCGACTTCGGCTCAGGTCATGATCTCACAGTTTGTGGGTTCGAGCCCGGCATCAGGTTCTGTGCTGACAGCTCAGAGCCTGGAGCCTGTTTCAGATTCTGTGTCTCCCTCTCTATCTTCCCCTCCTCTGTCAAACTAACGTATGACAATGTAAGTAAACTGACTTAGGGTTTGTCTTCCAAACTGCCACTGAGAGAGGAGTTCTGAAAACATCTTGAGCAATTGCAGTGTCAGTGGAGGAAGCGAATGGGCTTTGGAGATGATCTCTTTGAAGATGGTCTTCCTCGGAGATAGAAGTTCTGTTATGTTTAAAAATTATTTCCTTTCTTTATAGTAACATTCTCCCCACCCACCCACCCCCCCGACATTTTATTATGAAAAATTTATTATGTTTACTTAAACACACAAAAATTTGAAAGAATTACAGATTGGACAAGAATACACCCACCACCTGAATTCTACAGTTACTTTGCATATTTGGTCTGATTTTTTTTTTTAAGTTTATGTATTTATTTTGAGAGAAAGCGCCTTGAATATCACGAACCATGAGATCATGACCTGAGCCAAAATCATCCAAAATCAAGAGTCCGAAATCAAGAGTCGGATGTTTAACTGACTAGGCCCCTGAGGTGCCCCGGGTCTGATTTTTTGGCTGACTTGTGTTGAAAGCCTATTGACTTCAAAGATCCAATACAATGAACAGTTTAACTTTGGCCGAACCAGTGAAACGCTCACTGGGGTGAGAGAACAAATTAGCTCCTGTGACCATTTTACCTTCTATGTGTTTTTCAGGACGTGTTCCACATGGTAGTTGAAGTACCGCGCTGGTCGAATGCAAAAATGGAGGTATGTTTCTCCTTACACTCATGATCAGACTTAGGATATTAATTTTGATCTAAGCACACTGATTTGCATTTGCTTGAGGGTTTAACCGCTGAAGCCTAAGGTTTTCTTCTTGCTGGTCCCAATCTCTTCTCCGGTTAGGTTGCATCACCCACTGCCTGCCAGTCTTCCCCCTGGGCTCTGAAGCGGCAGACTGTCCTCCCCACACCTTTGCTTCTGGCTTCTGAAAGCCTAGAATTACCTGTTTCTCCTGTGTTCTCCCCTTTAAGTCCATCAATGACTCCTCCAGACTCCTCCATGGAGTCACCGGGCTTTCTTTAGTTACCCCAGCCACCTGTGATTGTATTGGAATTTCTGTTGCGTTAATTTCTTTCTGATGACTCCTAATAGATTCGGCTTTTTGTTGTGGATATTTGTTACATTTCTTCTATCACCTAACTAAGCTTTTTGACAGTAGCCATATTTTGCATGTAATATACACTCAAATATTTGAATAATTTAAAATGTTTTAAGGAAAGCCTAAGTTGGATAATATTTATTTTGCCCTTTTAATACAAATCTTTTTTTTAAATTTTTTTTTTTTTCAACGTTTTTTATTTATTTTTGGGACAGAGAGAGACAGAGCATGAACGGGGGAGGGGCAGAGAGAGAGGGAGACACAGAATCGGAAACAGGCTCCAGGCTCCGAGCCATCAGCCCAGAGCCTGACGCGGGGCTCGAACTCACGGACCGCGAGATCGTGACGTGGCCGAAGTCGGACGCTTAACCGACTGCGCCACCCAGGCGCCCCTAATACAAATCTTAAAACATGTCTCAAATGTTAGGATTTTATTCCAGGTAATTTTAGTTTTTGCTTTCTTGAATAAGTAAATTTTGGGGGTTTTTTTTTAGTGTTTTTTTACCCTTCTTGATAGTTCCTGTGTACCTCAAATAAGTTTTCCAATTTAAGGCTGATTATGGAAAAACTTATATCAAATCATAAAAATGTTAGAGGCAAAATACTTCATTAAAGTGGAATTACAGGATATGCATTCCATAATTCATTTCCTCAAATCGTTATTTGAATAGTATTTTATATCCAAATATACAATAATTTGAAATTTTTCATTTCAGATAGCTACAAAGGACCCTTTAAACCCAATTAAACAAGATGTGAAAAAAGGAAAACTCCGTTACGTTGCAAATCTGTTCCCTTATAAAGGATATATCTGGAATTACGGTGCTATCCCTCAGGTATGTATCTGTGCAGTGGCTAAAAATGTACTTTTTAGCTTACAAAAAATTAACCTATAGCTGTTAGTGGAAAAGATTTAAACACCTGCAGAAAGTTTATGCCATAGTAGATTTTACCAACATAAGAGTAATTATTATTTTTAATTTTTAAAAATTTTTTAAATGTTTTTATTTATTTTTGAGACAGAGAGAGACAGAGCATGAGCAGGGGAGGGGCAGAGAGAAAGGGAGACACAGAATCCGAAGCAGGCCCCAGGCTCAGAGCTGTCAGCACAGAGCCCAACGTGGGGCTCAAACTCACGGAGTGTGAGATCATGACCTGAGCTGAAGTCGGACGCCCAACCGACTGAGCCACCCAGGCGCCCCAAGAGTAATTATTTTAATGCTTCCTTGAATAAACTGATTTTCAAAATAAACTGAAGATAAATGTTTTATGATATTTAAATTCACATTTGAAAGTTCTTTTCTGAAATATTTATCTTTCTATATGGACTGGTTGTAAACCATATGCTTTGTTTCTTTACGGAATGAGTGGCAAAGAGGGACCGTGTAGGCTAGTGGTTGAAAGCGTGGATTTTGGGCACCACATCCCAAGTCCACCACTTGCTGGCTCACCTAACTTGCCTCTCTTTCCTCCTCCCTGAGGCCAGTCTCTCTGAGATTATGAGCACTTAGCTCATATGGCTATTGTGAGGAGCCTGGCACAGGTAAGCTTTCATGTTGAGAGTCCTGATTTCTTCTTCTTAATGCCAGTCTTTTTGTGGTAAAGTAATAATGGGGTTCTGTTTTCCTAAACAGACAACACCTTTGAGGAGGGAGGATGTCTGTATTATATACCAATTTATCCCAGCACAATGCCAGTGTGTATAGTAGGCTCTTATTTAATATTTAAATGAAGAATCACTAGAATCATGTCTATTATGAGTAAATGATGGATATTTAATTCCAGTTTGGCTAGGCTAATGCCTGTGGTACTTAGGATTTTTACATGAAATACTCAGTTTACTTTTTCCTGTTGATAAATGGTTTGTTTTTATTAACCATTAAGTCTATTAAGCCGAGTCTACTGTGAAACAATCTGTAAGTTACCAAAACATAGATCAAACTCAGCTGGTAATCACAAAGTCATTTGTCTGCCTTAATTATAGCACTTCACCTTGTATTCCAGTTCGTTTAGTAGTTAGCCTCAAAATATTGTCCATCTGGGAAAACACTGCTGAAATACTTATTCTTCTGGAGGTTGGATTTGGCTTTGTTGGATCTGGTCTTTGTTTACCCCCCTTCACTTTTATCTTTTTGCCTTTATTCCAGCTGAATAGCCAAGAAATATGTTCTAGATTGAGGGAGAAAATAACTAGAACAATAAGTACGTTTTAAACATCCAAGCAAGCACAAGCCATCTGTAAGATCTCTGCAGAGATTCAGGAAATAAAGCTAGCGATTGAAAGCTCCAGAAGATCCTGATTAAGCTTTTCAGTCTTGGCTCCTGGTCGGTGATGACACTTACCATCAGAACATCTCATTTCCCTTTTAGCATTACTGTCTACCTACCTCTGTTTTGGAAATTTACTTTAAAGAAAATCTAGTTCATAGAAGATAGTGAGCACAAAAAGTTCATCAAAGCACTTTTCTTTTAATGTATTTTTCAAGTAAATATTTGGGTCTGTATTTGTGTTGCATGTTGTCTCAACTATTAGGTGGTTGGGTTTTGTTTGTTTCAAATAGGATTATTGTTGAGGCACCTGGCTGGCTCAGTTAGTAGAGCATGCGACTGTTGATCTTGGGGTTGTAAGTTCAAGCCCCGCATTAAGTGTAGAGATCACTAAAAATAAAATAAATAAACTTTTAAAAAAAGTATCATCTGTTTTAAAGCTTAAATTTAGGGGTGCCTGGGTGGCTCAGTCGGTTAAGTGTCCGACTCTTGAGGTTTGTGAGTTCGAGCCCTGCATCGGGCTCTGCGCTGACAATCTGGAGCCTGACTTGGGATTCTCCCCCTCTCTTTGTCCCTCCCCCATTTGCTCTCTATATCTCTCTCAAAATAAATTTAAAAAACACTTAAACTTAAAACAAAAAAATAAGAAATCTTAAGTTCAGTTTAGTGTATTTAGCATAGAATATTTAGTTGAGTGTATATAGCATATTGAGCATAATAGGGTCCTAGCATTTAATTAAAATTACTGTGTGTAGTGAAGATTCTTAGATGTAAATCAAAAATTTCTTAAAAATGAGAAAAAAAATAGCTGAAGATTCATATTTTTGTAGAAAGACTCATGGGCTGTTATCTTTTAATGCAAACATGATCCACTTTGTCAGTAGCTTATATAGAAATGATATACTCTCAGACTTAATTTTTTTTTAATTTTTAATTAATTAATTTAATTTTTAGACTTGGGAAGACCCAGGACACAATGACAAACACACTGGCTGTTGTGGTGACAACGACCCAATCGATGTGTGTGAAATTGGAAGCAAGGTAAGGGAATCTGAAATGTTTTTCTGTAGTGTCAAGATGATAGTAATGAAGTATACACAGCTCATACTTTAAAAAATATCGTGAATAAAATATATGCATATTAGTGAAATAATGCTGTCTCTTTGATAAGTTAAAACTTCTAGTTCTGCTAAGCATTTGTATACTATAATGTGTGCATTTAAACTCAGTCTTGGGGCGCCTGGGTGGCTCCGTCGGTTCAGCGTCCGACTTCAGCTCAGGTCACGATCTCGCAGTCCACGAGTTCGAGTCCCGCGTCGGGCTCTGGGCTGACGGCTCGGAGCCTGGAGCCTGCTTCCGATTCTGCGTCTGCGTCTCCCTCTCCCTCTGCCCCTCCCCCGTTCATGCTGTATCTCTCTCTGTCTCAAAAATAAATAAACGTTAAAAAAAAAAAATTAAAATTAAAAAAATAAACTTAGTCTAAAAAGATGTATGTATACACGCATGCAGAAGAAGCAGTTGTGTTCTGCATTTGCTCTGGCAGGCAGATGACTAGTCAACAGGTAGAGTACCAGGAGGCAGATTTCATCTCGATACAAGGCAAACCTCGCCGACTTACTCGGGACGGTCAGTGAACCGACCCATGTCAGCTAACCTCAGGAGCTGGAGATCTATGGTCAGAATTTCTTTATCAAGTAGGGCAGCTCCAACATCACGACTGTAGTTATCATTTCCTCACGATACTGCTCAGGCTGAGGGAAATAGTTAACAACCGAAGAGAAAGTTGGCATTCGGTTTTTTAACTCATTAAGTTAAATCATATTGTTTGACTTGCCTAATTCAGTTGTTTGAATAAAATAAAAAGTAAAGAAAGCACATTTAAATATGTGTTTGAAACATATTATGGAGGATTTATTTTTTGGCCCAATCAATGACACCTCAAAAAATATGAATTATCCTCAACTACGTTACTGATTTTCTTAGGGCCTCCAAGGGTACTTATTTTCAGTTTTGATAAGACAGGGATCTGCTTGTTTAGCTTTTTAAAAATTGCCTAAAGAAACCATTTTATGGTAAGTTTGCAGAAACTTGGCATCTTCCTTATTGCCTGTTATCTACCAAGTAAAACTTTTCTTCCAAAGTTTCATTCTGTAGTATTGTCCTAACTGTGGTTATTGACTCTTAGGTATGTGCAAGAGGTGAAATAATTAGTGTGAAAGTTCTGGGCATACTGGCTATGATCGATGAAGGGGAAACCGACTGGAAAGTCATTGCCATTAACGTGGATGATCCTGATGCAGCCAATTACAATGGTAAGGAAATCTGAAGATCTAAAGTCTTTACATCTAAATCTTACTCCCCACCAAATTTAACCTATAGAGACAGAATTACCTTCAGTAAGCACTAAGGAATAAGCCCACGCCTTCAAACTGTTAAAGAATGGAGAAGCAAAACATTTGACAAAGCACTGTTATTCTGCACAGTGAACTTCTTAATAATTAACTTAGTAATTGAGTAAATTTTCTCCTTCATGCCAGGAAAGGAAAAATCTGGTAGTTTGTGTTTACTCTTTTCTCTTTTCCTTCCATACATACTAGCATTCTCTTGCTTTATTTATTTATTAAAAAATTTTTTTGAGTGAGATATGATCTGCATGCTATAAAATTCATCATTTTAAAGTGTACAATTCTATGATTTTTAATATATTCACTCTGTTGTGCAACTGTCTCCATTGTCTAATTCCAGAACGTGTTCCCTACTCTAACAGTAAGTTCTGTATCCATTAGCAGCCACTCCCTGTTCCCATTTCCCCCAGTCCCTGGCAATCACTAATGTATTGTTTGTCTTAATGGACTGGCCCGTTCTGAACATTTCACACAAATGGGATTGTATGTTAATGCGTCTGTCTAGCTTCTTTGACGTAGCATAATGTTTTCAGGGCTCATCTGCAGTGTAACATGTATCAGTACTTCATTACCCACCCCCCCTTTTTTTTTTGGTGGTAAAATTCACTTAACACAAAATTACCATTTTAACAATTTTAAAGTGTGCAATTTGGTGGCATTTAATACATTCACAAAGTCACACGACATCACCACAGTCTAGTTCCAGGACATTTCATCACTCCAGATGAAAACTCTATGTCTAAGCAGTCACTCCCTATCCCCTGCTCTTCCCAGGCCCTGGCAATCCCTAATCTGCTGTCACCATAGATTTCCCGATTCTGGATATTTCTTGTACGTGGAATCCTAAAACATGTATGTGGCCTTTTGCCCTGCAGTAGAGGCTCTTGGAGTACTGAAAACTTTCTCTGGGCGGTTGGCCCCATGCTGCAAATAGCATGCAGCTTTCCCTCCAAGTCAGCCTAAGCTAGTGTCTGTCTGTCATCTGTTATAATCTGAAGAGTTTATTGGCATTGCTAGTGCCATTCTTCACTCTGCTATTCAGAGTGTGCTATTCTTGTGGGCTATTCAGGTGTGCTATTCTTGACTAGCCACACCTCTGGGAGAGATACGCACAGAGCCATGGAAGAGGACTACTTGCCACTAAAGCAGTCAGTTCAGACACACTGATCCTCGTGGTCATTGTGGAGCCCCGATAGCCAGATCGCCCTGCTAGTTTGTGGGAACCCGCGAAAGTAAGCCTGGGGTTCCATGCCTGCTACAACACCAGGACTGCCGGGCTGGTTAGGAAAGCCAAACCCAAGAGGGAACAGCACAGAATTGGTGCTGTCTTTGGTAGGCTCTTGATGTGGCATCAGGAGGCAGTTCTGGTAGCTCTGGAGACCACTCCTGGGTCTCTGTATGCAGCTTTGCAAGGTGAGGAACAAAAGTTGACTGGATTCTTTTTTGCCGACCTTTTCTTTTCTGGATCTGGTGTTCAGGATTCTCCAGTCCGGATCCAGCATACCTTTCAATGTCTGGTTTGCAGTCAGAGAGTTAATCAGCTCTGACAGTTTTCCTCACTGTGGTATAATAAAAACATATTTGGTCTTTTGTTTCCAGTTCCTGGCAGAAAACTCTCTGTCTAATAGAAGTTACTATTGTATTGGTTGTTTTCTTAGTACTTAACATCAGAGCCATTCTAAGACACTAGATGATTTCCTTTTAATGTCTGTGTGTTCCCTCTTCAGCAAGGTGGTTCACTCTAACGTTATCTTGAACTTTTTTGATAATCCATCCTATCGATCTCTCAAAGTACGTACTTGATATTTGTATTGCATGAACAATTACATATTCATCTTGCAATCTGCTTGTCCTCTTCTTAGATATTAACGATGTCAAGCGGCTGAAACCTGGGTACCTGGAAGCTACTGTGGACTGGTTTAGAAGGTACAAGGTTCCCGATGGAAAACCGGAGAACCAGTTTGCTTTCAATGCAGAGTTTAAAGATAAGGTAGTGTGTCATATAGAAGTGTAGCTTTCGGCCCGTTTGTATCGAGACCAACTTAACTGTATCGTTACCATTTAAAGACTGTATGACCATAAAACAAATGTTTAAAGATATAGGTAAGACAGCCTTGGTATTGATTCATTTAAATGTCCTCTTCCATTTCTGACACAAGGAAACGAATTTAGAAAAGACAAAGTTCTCAGGCTTTGGCAAAATGTTGATAATAAGGAAAAGACACTTATCTGTCTTTGTAATGCGTATCTTCAAATTACAGGATTTTGCAACTGATATTATTAAAAGCACTCATGACCACTGGAGAGCATTAGTGACGAAGAAGATCGATGGAAAGGGGATCAGTTGGTAAGCAGGAACTCTTCTCTGTGTGTTTACCACAGAAGGCAGACCAGCTTGCTCCAAAGGTTTTAACGACCATAAACACACTGAATTGTTACATTCCTTCGAAAAGGGATGGCTGGTTTGTGAGTCAGTGCTAAAGTAAGTGGGAAGGTAGATATATAAGCAACTGAAAAGTACTCATGAGATACTCTCTGAACAAGTACAAACTAAAGCTATAAAAGGGACCGTGGGATCAGAGCTTTGTGAGGGTAACTAGAAAGGCTTACAAGCAGAGTGCTCAGAATGTAGTGAGTGAAATAAGGTTGAGTGCAAGAGTTTCGCTCTGATCTAAATATGTAAGATGTGTTGCAGCTAAACCAGGATCTACCATGCACACAGAATTTACTACTGCTCATAATAGCTAATACTTACTGAGCAGTTAATATTTGCCAAACATGTAGCAGAGATGCAGGGAAATTAAACTTAACCAAAGTCATCCCTCAATAAGTGTTTCATGGTTAGGACTCACATCCAAGTCTGTCTGGCCCCCAACCCATGTCCAGGATCAGATGCTTCCTCTTGGGTTTTTAGAGATTTACAAGAGAATGCCCACTATCACCACTTAACTAATGTCGTTCTTGAAATAGTAGTCAATGAAGTATATAAGAGAAATGATGTATTTTGATGCAGCAATGTTGGAAATGGAGGATCAAATTGTCATAGATGATATGATTTTGCACCTAGAAAACCCCAGGAAATAATTCAAAAAGGTGCCCTATTACAAAATGAGTGTGTATGTATATTGATAGCATTCTATACAAGTGATTACAGAAACTATAATGGAGGAAACGGTCTCATATGGAATAGTATTTATTTTTTTTAAATTTTTTTTTTTCAACGTTTTTTTATTTATTTTTGGGACAGAGAGAGACAGAGCATGAACGGGGAAGGGGCAGAGAGAGAGGGAGACACACAGAATTGGAAACAGGCTCCAGGCTCCGAGCCATCAGCCCAGAGCCTGACGCGGGGCTCAAACTCACAGACCGCGAGATCGTGACCTGGCTGAAGTCGGACGCTTAACCGACTGCGCCACCCAGGCGCCCCTGGAATAGTATTTAAAAAAACAAACAAACACCTGGTGTCCTAGTTGGTTAAGCCTCCAACTTTGACCCAGCTCACGATCTCACCGTTTGTGAGTTCAAGCCCCACATCAGGCCCTGTGCTGATAGCGCGGAGCCTGGAGCCTGCTTCAGATTCTGTCTCAGTCTCTCTCCACCCCTCCTCTGCTTTCTCTCTCTCTCTCTCTCTCTCTCAAATATAAACATTTAAAAAAAAGAAAAGAAACAGATTTGTATCTAAAACATACATGATACTCAGGGGCACCTGAGTGGCTCGATTGGTTAAGTGTCTGACTCTTGATTTCAGCTCTGTTCATGATCTCACGGTTTGTGAGACTGAGCCCTGTGGTGGGCACTGGGATTCTCTCTCTGTCTCTCTGCCCCTCCCCTGCTTGTACACATGCGTTCTCTCTCAAAATAAATAAACTTAGAAAAACAAAACACCAAGGTATAAACAAGACAGTGCAAGACCCAGAAGAAGAGCAGTTTAAGACTATTGAGAAATATAAAATATGATAAAAAGAAAAGTAAACTATGTTCCTAAATAACATTCAATTTCTTTAGGAAAAATTTGCATGTGAAAATAGCCAGGAAAATTCTGGAAAAAAAAAAAAATGAGGGTAGTGTTGGGGGTGGGGGAAGGAGTGTTAATTATTTTCATAATGTTGAGTGATATTGTTTTACCCAAAGTTTGATATTGAAGAAGAAAGTCAAATTACTCAGTCCTGTTAGAGTTTGGCAGACCCAATGCCATATGGGAATTTAGTTTATAGTAAAGTATTACGGATGAATGGTGTTGGACCAACTGGCTGTTGAGGAAGAAAACAGGCTAGATCCCGACCTTCCTCCTTATTCTCCTTATGGCAGATGCACACTGGCAACCACCACCATGTTCTGGCTGTTTCGATTTGTGTTTAAAAGGTGCTGTGACCAGGTAGGTGCTTCATGAGCTCCCCAGGGAAGCAGCTCAGCATGTTTTCCTTATTTAATTAATGCACCCTTATTTAATTGGGTGCAGCCTATCGGCCCTCGTCTTACATTAGTATTTAATTCCAGAAACATAAATTTTGATGCAAAAAAATTATAGAATAAGTATAGGTTAATCTATTAATTAGCTTATAGTAGAGAAGCCCTTTCTAAATAGAACACAGACTCAAAATCCATAAAAGAAAGGTTTACTTGTGATATTTTTATGTATCAGGAGACCATTTTTCCCAGTTTTTTTGTAAAAAAACACAAGGGGCAAAATAATTTGTAAATAGCTTATTCGAGTTGATAAGAAAAAGACAACTCGATAGATGGAGAGAAAAGATAGAAAAAGGAAGTTTACATATAAGAAGGTGTACAGACTCACTCATGATTTATAAAATGCAGTTCAGCAAGATAATGCCCCCTTAGATTTGCAAAAATTAAAAAAAAATTAGATGATAGCCAGGGTTACCAAGAGCATACATACATGGTTGTTGAGCGTATAAATGGGTACAGGCTTGGTGAAGGGGAATTTGACAATATCTAGTCCAGAAGTTAAAACTGCATGTATTTCTTTATACCACTACTGCTAGGAATGTATCTGTAGTTCACCAAGATACATGTATAAGGATGTTCATTATAGTGCCCTTTATAATAGCAAAAAGGAAAAATGTAATGGTTAAGTACATCTATATGATCGGACAGTATATGGCACGTTAAAAGAATATCTTTATATGTTGATATGGAATGATCTCCAAAACATATTAAGGGAGAAAAGCAAAGTTCCTAGTAGTGTACTTAATATGATCCCATTTATGCAAGATAAACACATACTCCACACTCACAACAGCATCTATTTATAGTTAAATTTGGGGGGGCACCTAGGTGGCTCGGTTGGTTAAGTGTCTGACTCTTGATTTCAGCTCAGGTCCTGATCTCACAATTCATGAGGTTGAGCTCCACATTGGGCTTTTTTTGCACTGAGCACAGAGCCTGCTTGGGATTCTTTCTCTCCCTCTCTCTCTGCCCCTTCCCCATGCATGTGTGTGCTCGCTTTCTCTCTCAAAATAAATTGAAATAATAATAGTAGTTAAGATTATATTGCATCTATAGTTTATGGTTTTTGTTTTTTTTAATTTTTTAAAATGTTTGTTTATTTTTGAGAGAGAGAGACAGAGCATGAGCGGGAGGGAGACACAGAATCTGAAGCAGGCTCCAGGCTCTGAACTGTCAGGATAGAGCCCATTGCGGGGCTCGAACCCACAAACCATGAGATCACGACCTGAGCTGGTCAGATGCTTAACCAACTGAACCACCCAAGCGCCCCTGATTTTTGACATATTTAACACGATAAGTATTTCCCCATGTCATTAAAAAATGTTTTTATAATATGTAATATTCCATCTCTGTAAAATATCCCATCTCCTAGATATACCATTTTTTTTTAAGTTTATTAGAGAGCACACAAGTGAGTTCGAGCCATGGCTTATTCATAACTGATAATTGGTACCTTTGACCCCCTTTACCCATTTCACCCACCCTCCCTTCTGCCTCAGTTAACCCCCAGTATGTTCTCTATATCCATGAGCGTGGTTTTGTTTTTTGTGTTTTTAGATCCCACATATAAGTGAGATTACATGGTGTTTACCTTTTCCTGTGTGACTTATTTCAGTTAGCATAATGTTGTCACAAATAGCAAGGTCTCATTCTTTTTTATGGCTGAATAATATTCCTGAGAGAGAGCGTGTGTGTGTGTGTGTGTGTGTACACACTACATTTTCTTTATCCATTCATTCATTGGCGGACCTTTAGGTTTTTTCCATGTCTTGGTTGTTGTAAATCACATTTCCCATTTAGTGTTTTTGTATTCTTCAGATAAATACACAGAAGTCGAATTGCTGGATCAAGTGGTAATTCTATTTTTAATTTTTTGAGGACACTTCATACTGTTTTCCATAGTGACTGCATCAATTTGCATTTCCACCAGCAGTGCACAAGGGCTTCATTTTTCTTCTACATCCTACTAACACTTATTATTTCTTACCTTGTTGATACGGCTTGTTGATAATAGCCATTCTAATGGGTGTGATTCACAGTGGTTTTGATTTGCATTTCCCTGATGGTGAGTGTTATTGAGCATGTTTTTAGGTACCTGTTGACCAACTGTATTGTGTGTCTTTGAAAAATTTTCTGTCTGATGCTCTTACCCATTTTTTAATCAGATTGATTGTTTGCTGTCAAGCTGTATGAGTTCTTTATATATGTATTTTGGATCTTAACCCCCTATCAGATACATGATTTGCAAATATTTTCTCCCATTTAGTAGGTTGCCTTTTCATTTTGTTGATGGTTCCCTTTGCTGTGTAGAAGCTTTTTAGTTTGATGTTGTCCCACTTATTTATTTTTTGCTTTTGTTTGCCTGTGCTTTTTGGATAAATCCAAAAATTGATCCCCAAAAGTGATGTCAGGGAGCTTACTGCCTGTGTTTTCCTGTAGGAGTTTAATGGCTTCAGGTCTTACATTCAAGTCTTTAACCTGTTTTGGGTTAATATTTGTGCATAATGTAAGATAGTGGTCCAGTTTCATTCTTTGCTTGTGCCTGTCCAGTTTTTCCAACACCATTCATTGAAGAGACTGTCCTTTTCTCATTGTATATCTTGGCTCCTTTACCATAAACTAGCTGACTTTATATGAATGGGTTTCATTCCTGGCTGTCTATTCTGTTCCATTGATCTCCGTGTCTGTTTTTATGCTAGTACCATACTGTTCTGGTTAACGTAACTTTGTAAGGTAGTGTGAAATCAGGGAGTGTGGTGCCTCCAGCTTTGCTCTTATTTCTCAAAACTGTTTTGGGCTACTCAGGGTCTTTTGTGGCTCCACACAAATTTTAGGATTGTTTGTCCTGTTTGAAAAATGCCATTGAATTTTGATAGGGATTGCATTGAATCTGTAGATTGCTTTTGAAAGTATGAACATTTTGACCATATTCTTCCAGTCCACGAGCATGGAGTATCTTTCCATTTATTTGTGTCTTCCTCAATTTCTTTTTATTAATGTCTTACAGTTTTCAGTGTACAGATCTCCCACCTCCTTGGTTAAATTGGGGTGCCCAGCTAGCTCAGTTGGTGAAGCATGCATCCCTTGATCTCGGGGTTGTGAGTTCAAGCCCCATATAGAGACTACTTAGAGCACACACAGAGATTACTTAAAAAAAATTTATTCCTGGGTATTTTATTCTTTTTGATGCAACTGTAAATATTATTATTTTCTTTCTTTTTTTAAAAATTGTTTTGGTAACATTTATTCTTGAGAGAGAGGGAGGTACAGAATCTGAAGCAGGCTCCAGGCTCTGAGCTGTCAGCACGGAGCCCAGCACGGGGCTTGAACCCATGAACCGTGAGATCATGACCTGAGCTGAAGTCGGAATCTCAACCTACTGAGCCACCCTGGCGCCCCAAATGTTACTATTTTCTTAATTTCTCTTTCCGATGGTCTGTTATTAGTGAATAGAAAATGTAACAGATTTCTGTATATATTGATTTTCTATCCTACAACTTGAGTAAACTTGATTCAGGTAAACCAGACTTGAATCTCATCTGGCTTCCTATCTCAACCTGTTGGTTTTTAACTCTTAATAGACAGGTTTCGTTACTGTGGCTCATGACTACTTTTGTTTTCTTTCACAGCATGAATACTACGGTGCCTGAGAGCCCCTTCAAGTGTGATCCTGATGCTGCCAAAGCTATTGTGGATGCTGTATGTAAAATTTGCCTTGAAAAAGACCGTTCCTGGTGGCTAAAAAAATCTATGCTAATGGGGAAGGAAAGTACTTCTTTCAACAAATATCGGAGTTCCTCCTCATGCATATTACTGTGTGAGGTCTTGAAATTGCAAACGATGAGCGCACACAAGTAGACCTTTGACTGAAGGAAGAAGCTAAAAAGGATGCTAGTCAACACTAACAGGGCGGATGAGAAAACAGTATAATTTGTAACAATCAAAATGATTCCAGAATATACCGACTAACCCAAGTGCCTACATATCTATCACAGGCCATTTTTCACAAAAGAATTAATGGGAACTTACTTGACTTTTTATAGAAAGGACTAAGAAAGTGGTCAAGTTTCAGGCACCGTGCAGGAGTGGTTCATAATCTTACAATTTTGACTTTGTATTATTTTCAATTATTTGGATTAACCAAAAGACTGAACTAGATAATCCTAAATTATTCTTATTAACTATATTAAATAAGGAAAACAAACAGAAAACATGAAGTCTGACTTCTTACTAGTAGCCTTGTAAGTGGGGTATAGTACAAGGAAAAAGAATAATTTAACAACGAAGACAGTATATTTAGGTTTGTCTTTATATATGAATCCTGACAACTTTGAGGTGAATAGGAAAAATTAGAAGGGAAAAACCATTGGCTAACAATCATAACTTTTCAATGAGAACGCTCTGCCTACTTTTTATGTGTGTGTGTGTGTGTGTGTGTGTGTATATATATATATATATATATATAATTGCAAATGCATAAATCAGTTATCTCAAGATGCATTTCCTTTTGTTTATTCTCCCGTGTGCCTTCAAAAGCTTAGAGGCCTGAATTTGTTTCTTGGCAGGAGAGCAAACATTGCCTTGTTTCTATATATTATAAATTATTTTTAGGACTTAAAAATTGGGAAAGTCCTCTTCTGTTCAGATTCTTTTTAATATATGTGTTGGTATACTTTTTTAGCTTATTTTTTTTCTGGCATTAGACTAATACATTTTCATATTTTATTTTAGTTACCACCACCATGTGAATCTGCCTGCACAATACCAACAGATGGTAAGATCTCCATTCTAGTAAAACTACACTAAACATTGCATGTATGTGTGGGAAAATTATATCTGTGTCTACAGATACATCTTACATAACACATCTACGGAGAAAGAGAAGGAAAGGGAGAAGAGACATTTCTAGAGTCCCATAATGTCTGTGGGAAGAAAGATAGCTGCACGGGCTCTCCTTCCCCCCCAGCCCCCATCATGGCAGTTTCCCAACCACGACCCAGTCTTCTCCTCTGGGTGCTGGGTAGATGCCTTGTAGATGTTGGAGCAGGTGGGGCTCTGGATCCCAGTCTGGCCACAGGCTGCTTCACCCAGAAAACAGTTCTCTCCCCCTATAGATTTAGAATTCTCTGTAAGGTTCTTCTGGTGAGAATTACGTGTGTATTGATTAGTATCAAGAGTAAAGAAGCCCAAAAGAAAACACTGTGATTAGTCACCTGTTTTTGCTTGTAAATGTCACATGTAATGTCACATTGTGAAATGTCATGTCTTAGTTTTTTTTTAAGGCAACCCATGGTAGGATTTATGTTGGGTATGTTTTGATCCTTCTTATTTATTTAAGAAAAAAAATTTTTTTTGAACATTTATTCATTATTGAGGGACAGAGACAGAGCACGAACATGGGAGGGGCAGAGAGAGGGGGAGATACAGAATCTGAAGCAGGCTCCAGGCTCTGAGCTGTCAGCACAGAGCCCGATGTAGGGCTCGAACCCACGAGCAGTGAGATCATGACCAGAGCCAAAGTCGGACACTTAACCGACTGAGCCGCCCAGCTGCCCCGGGTATGTTTTGATTCTTAATAGAGATTCTAATTTGGTTTTCTTTTCTCCAAATACAGTGGATAAGTGGTTCCATCACCAGAAAAACTAAGGAAAATTCTGTGGAACACAAGCTGATATTGCTGCGTCCTATTCATCTGGAGTATTAGATGCAAAAGTAGTAGCTTTTTAAAGCTTTAAATTCATAGAGCTCATCTAACTAAAGCAAATTCTGCTGTGACCAATATTCAGAATGTTATCCATCTAAAAGCATTTTTCATATCTCAACTAAGATAACTATTAGTACATGTTTCACTGTCAAAGCAGTTGTAATTTGGAAGTCATTTGTGAATAAACATGCAAGATAACTACATATTGGATGTATATGTTTACCATGTGTTAGGAAATAAAATTATTTTGCTGAAACTTCATTTACAGTATTTTTACTTTAATCTGAAGCCTGATGTTACCAAGGAGGTGTGGGTTGCCGTTTAGCGTTTGTTTTCTATCAGTGATCTTATTATTCAATTTTGTAATTATTAGGCTAAAATTTGCTTGATTTTTAGGAACCTGAGAATGAAACGCCTTGTGTTTATAGTAGTCTCGATACTATGTTCTTACCTAATTCCTAGCATCCCATTGTAAAGCAGAAGTTTTTTATATTAGCAGAAAGCAAAACCTTGCTCAGCTTTTGAAATGATATAGTTACTTTTTTAATTTCTCTAATCAACTAATTGGACTCTTGAGTTATTTACATTATATTCTGAGTTATTAGCCCAGGTAGCTCTGTGATTAAGGTCATGTGTTTTGAAGCTGTACAGACCTGAATTTTCAATCCTAGCCTCTCGACTTTAACTCTGTAACCTTAGGTCAGTTACCAACCACCCAACTTCAGTTCCCTCATTTGTAAATAAGATGTTACTTGTGTAATGGCATGTATTAAGTGGATATTTTAAACTGAAATTTTTCATTGAGATCAATGTAGATTCACATCCAGTTAGTTGTAAGAGATAATACAGAGAATCTCTCTCTCTACCTTTCCCCGTTTCCTCCAAAGGTACGATTTTGCAAAGCGATAGTATAATGTCACAATCAGGACAATGGCTTTGAGACAGAATACTGATCTTATTCAGATTTTCCAGTTTTACCTATACTCATTTGTGGCGTGTATTGTTGTGTACAACTGAGTCACCTAGGAAGGTTCCTGTACCCTACAAGATCCTCAAGTTTTGGCAACACGACCTCCTGTCGCCCTTTTATAACCACGCTTTCCTCTTTCATGGTCTTTCCACCCCCCCATCCTTAATCTCCAAATCAGCAACTGCTAATTTGTCCTCTAGTTCTACAATTTTGTCATTTCAAGAATGTTCTATAAATGCTACCATATAGTGGGTAACCTTGGGTTTGGCTTTTTTCACTCAGCATAATTCCCTGGAGATTCTTCTAGGTTGTTGCATGTTTTTGATAATTCGTTCTTTTTTATTCATCCCTTTTTGTTGAGTGGTATTCCATGGTATGCATACCAAACTTTGTTTTGCCTGTTGAAGGACTTCCAGTCTCGTTGCAGTTTTTGGCTGTTACAAATAAAGCTGCCGTGAACATTCCCATACACATTTGTGTGTCAGTATCACCTTCCATTGTAACTACTAGGTCAAATGATAGATGCATGTTTATTTTTTTTTTTAATGTTTATTTATTTATTTTGAGAGAGCACGGAGGAGGGGGCAGAGGGAGACAGAGAAAATCCCGAGCAGGCTCCTCGATGTCAGCTGGAAGCCCGACTCGGGCTTGACCCCACAAACCGTGAGATCCTGACCTGAGCTGAAATCAAGAGTCAGATGCTCAACCGACTGAGCCACTCTGGCACCTCAATAGATGCACATTTAGTTTAATAATAAGAAGCTGCCAAATTGTTTTCCAGAGTGGCTCCACTATTTCACATTTAAGATAGTTACTGCTATGCTTGCATTGTATCCTGTTTGGGGTTTGCTCAGCTTGGGTCTGTAAGTTTGTGTCTTTCACCAGATGTGGGAATTTTTCAGCCATATTTCTTCAAATACCCTTTTAGGCCTAACCCCCCTCTCCTTTCGATCTGATGATACGAGGGTTGGATCTTTGGTTACTGTCCCCAGACCCGTAGCTCTCTTTTCCCAGCCTATTTTCTTTTTCACAGTGGGTGAGCTGTGTTGTTCTGTCCCCAAGTTCATGGAGCCTGTCCTCTGTCATCTCCACTCTGACAGTGAACCACTGAGCAAGTGTGCCATTATAATGGAACTATGAAGTTAACTGTATTTTTAGTTCTATGGTTTTTATTCAGTTCTTTTTTATAACTTACATTTCTTGGTTGAGATGATTTTTTAACCTATTTCAAGGGAATTTCCAATGGACAGTCTAATGGCAGTCTTAAGGTGGCTGCTTTAAAATCCTTGTCACAATTCATCTCAGTGTTGGCATCCATTGTCTTTTTTCATTCAGTTGCGATTTCCTTGGTTCACGGTATGATGGGTAATTGTTAGTAGTATCCTAGACATTTCATCTGTGATGGCCCTATTTAAATCTCATGTCTTAGCAGGTGTCACCCCACTTAGGGCTGGCACATGGGGCTCGGCCTACTTTGGGGACTGCGGTTTCAAAGGCACTTTAATTTACAGCAGCTTTGCAGTGTTACTTTGGTCTGCCTGGTTTTATCTGGTGCCCTCGGAGCTTCTGCTGGTACCTGCAGGTGCCGCCTCAAGGGCCTGGTGGGTATCTCTTGGTGGGGCAAGCATGTGTGGGTCCCCAAACTGATCGCCTCCATCTAGCCAGGGACTAGGCCAGTGTCTCTGGGTCGAGGAGGAGAGTCTTATTAGGCTGCAGGGATAAAGAGGCTTCCTGGACTCGTCCACCTGCGATAGCTGGATTTCTCCCTCAGGCTCAGCCTGCCCACCCACCTAGGATACTTGGTGGAGAGTCTGTAGGGAAGGAGAATACCTCCCTGGTGGCTTATTCCTGGCTGGACTCCCAGCGATCCCCCTTGCCAGGTAGTGTCACACCCACCAGCGAGACACCCATTCTCTAAGAGGGAGGAATGAGTCTATCTGGGCTGCCTTCTATTGCTAGGTTAAGGGTTGGGGAAGGACTCTCCCTTGGGTGGTAGGACGCATGTGCCCTGACACTGTGCTGTTCTCTGGTCCTGGTCCCAAACCAGCTCACCTTTTACCACCTTCCGGGGTTTTCCTTTGGTTGTCTCTTTGGCCATTTCCACGGTCTGTAGTTGTGTGTCGCCGTGAGGAGCAAGGAAAAACGGGGCTATGCCATCTTGCCTGGACCCAGAATCAGAAATGTCAGCATTCAGATTTTAGCAATATTTCTCATACTCCTTTTGTAAGTCTGTTTTTAAATGTTGCCTCAGTCACGGTCATACATGACTGCTGAAGTGATTTATTTGTCAGGATGAGAAATATGTTTTGTAACGAAAGATTATACAACGTGGGGGACTTCATAAAAATTGGCCCAATAGTTAGGAATCAGTCACCAAGGTTTTTGCCAGTTTTTAATGCAGCAAATGACTTTTTCCCCCAAGGACTTGGAAGTCAAGCCTGACTATATTATTACCATGGTTAAGTTACTTGGCCTATCTGAGCTTTAGTTTTTCCATCTGTAAGATGGTCATTGAATCATCATCACAGGGTGGGAGGAATGGAGGTGAAGGACTTCCCCAGTGCCGGGCTCAGAGCAGGTGCTCAATGGAGGCTGGTTGTTCATAATTGTAATCTCAACAACACCGAGTGGGATCACTGCATTTTTTTCAGATAAGGGAATCTGCAACATTGGCCCAGTTGTGTAAAGGGTCTGACCGAGCGCTCCAATTGGAAACTCAAAATTCACTTGCACCGTTCCCGAGCCCTGGCCTGCATACGGTGCAGCTGTAAAGGCAATTATGTCCCATCTGATCAGCATATTTGCTCTGCAAGGGCTTCAGTTGTGCTTTTGCACAGAATGTTCTTTACGTGTATAAAGAGCTGCCCCGGGCTACTGCTTTCTGGGCAGAAGGGAATTTGCTTTTTACGTGGACGAGAATGCAGTGCAAATTGCTTCATGGCGGGCAAGTATTTATTAAACAATTATAAACTTGAGTTCGTTACCACATAGTTCATTGTCCCCTCTGTTGTGGTGGAATCTTTCCCTTAGTTATTACAAAACCTTCAAATTAACGAGAAAATAGTCATCAGCAGGAAGATTACACAATGAAAATCACAAGGTTATGTGGCAATCTGAATTTAAGAAGAAGCCTAATAGCAGTCTGGCCATCTCTATCAAAAGTTTAAACTCCTTCTTACCCTTGGACTCAGCAATTCTGCTCAGAGAATTCATTCCAGTTGACTGAGAGTAGTCAACCGAGCACACAACGTATGGCAGCTTTGTTTAGTATGGCAAAACCTGGAAAAATGTCTAATTGTCCAGTTGAGAAGTGGCTAAGTATATTATCAGTACCATGTAGCGGTTCAAGAATAAAGTCACTGCATGGGCTGATATGGAAAAGATGTTCAAAATACATAAGTGAAAAGACAAAATTGTACTCTAGCAGCTAACTGTGGCCTGTGGGCCAAATCCAGCCTGCCACCTGTCTGGTAACTAAAATCGCTTTGGAACACAGCCACACCCATTCATTTACAAATTGCTGTGGCTGCCTTCAAGCTACAATGGAGAGTTTAGTAGTTGGGACAGAGACCATATGGCCTTCAAAGCCAAAAATATTTCCTATTCAACACGTTACTGAAAACATTTGCCAATCCTTGCTCGATCCTCTGATCCTCTTCGTGTTTCTGACCAAGTGAGCACGGGGGAAACGTTATACATTAGTGGATATGCTTGTACGGACAGAGACCATTTCTGGAAACAAACCACAGTTAACCATGATTATCTTGGGGTGGGAACGCAGACATAAGCACGGAAGCAGTGGGGTCCAGGGAGTTTCCTTCCACTTCATAAGATTCTGTGCTCTCTGGATGGTTTTCCTAAAAGCATGTGTAACTTATTTTAATTTTTTTTTTTTTTTAAGAAAATCAAATGAAGTAGAACACCAATGGACAGTGCTCAGCACAGCTAGGGGCAGAGGGCTCCCGGCTCCAGGCAGCCGGGTGCAGGTGACCCTTGCACCACCAGCACTGAATCACCTGCGATATTTATAAAAAATAAAGAAGTAAATACAATATATAATATATATGTATAACGTAATATGCATAATATATATGTATACATATATAACATAATATGTATGACAATATACATATTACATATACTTAATACATATGTATTCTAGATATATATTCTATATGTATGTTCTATATATATTCTATCTATATGTTCTGTATACAGTCTATAGTCTATGTGTGTGTGTGTATATATATATGTGTGTGTGTGTATATGTGTGTGTATATATGTGTGTGTATGTGTGTGTGTGTGTGTGTGTGTGTGTATATATGTGTATATATATACACATATATATATATCCTACTCAATTAGACCCAGGAGGTGCTAGGCCCTGAAATCTAATTTTGAACCAGCTCCCCCAGGTAATTCTAACATACCTTGATGTTTGAAACCACTGCTCTAGTCATGAATCTCATAAATCGGCGAAAGATTTCTCAGTGGGTTGTAATATAATCAGCATGAGATAACCAGCAAACATCTACCACAGCAGCAGCAACAGCAACAACAAAAATAGCTCCCATTTGTGCGGCCCCTGGCTGGCCCAATTAGAGCAGACGACCCTTGATCTCGGGGTTGTGAGTTCACACCCCATATTGGCTGTAGAGACGATGTAAAAAAAAAAAAAATCATAAATAACAAACCTCCCACTCGTGAGTACTTACTAAATGTGAGTACTTACTAAATGTGAGTACTTACTAAATGTCAGGCCCTGTGCTATATGCTTTATGTACTTCCATCTTGTTTAATTCACTTGCAACACGGAACCAAGGAGGCCCAGGGACTGTGGTCTCTGAGCGCCTGGGGCCAGGCCCTTGGTGAAGGGCAGGGAATGTCACATCGTCCCGGCCCCATGGCCCTCCCCGCAGTGAGGGGCCGGTCTCCTTTGTCACCTGGCAAAGCTACATAATACTGGCTGCAGTTGGTCAGGTGGTCCCAAGACACTAACTGGCTGGGTTACCTTCAACACACAGCACACGGCTTCCGCTCTTGGGAAATGAGGTTTGACCTGGGTCCCCTTGAAGGCCTCTTCCAGAGCTGACACCCACGCCCCCACCTTAGAACCGTAGTATGGGTGTTCCAGTGTGACATGTGGCTCCTCGCTGCTGCACCCTTGCGCCTGAGGCCATCCTCCCCTAACCTGTCCGCCTGCTCCTTCCCTGGGAGGCAGATGGTGATGCTGTTGCACACCTGAGTCAAGTCTACTTCCCTGGCATCCCTGTCCTCCCTCGCATCTCTCCTCTCAGCTCGTTAAAATATACCCACGTGGGGGCTCCAGCACCCCACGGGGACGCAGCCTGTGCCCAGGGGTCCTAGAGCCACTGCGTAGAACTGTGCAAAGACCTGCAGCTTCTATATTACTGGAGGGTGAATAATCACAAGGTTATTCATAGGTTAAAAGACACACACACACACACACACACACACACACACACACACCAGACATGCTGTGGTTTTGAATGCTGGCTTCCCACGGATTTTGAAGAGAAACATGCTATCTCAGGGCAAGGTGCTACCTGTGGCTTTGCTATTTAGGGCTATGCCACCAGATCCCTGGAGTGAACATAGTGTTGAAAAAGTTGGACATAATGTTACCAGATCACACAGCAGTCTACCCCTAGGTATGTACCAAGAGAAATGTGTCCACACAACAATTCGTATAGATGTTCATAGCAGCATTGTTTGGAATAGCCAACAAGTGTAAATATCCCAAATGTCCATCAACTGCTGAGTGGATAAGTGGTATGACCATGAAGTAGGTATTTTTCAGCCGTGAAAAGGGATGAAATACTGGCACGTGCTACAACCTGGATGAACCTAGAAAACATCACGCTGAGTGAAAGCAGCCAGACACAAAAAGCCATATATCTTGCACGACTCCATTTACATGAAAGTCTAGAATAGGAAGCTCCATCAGGACAGAAAGTACATTAGTGCTTGCCAGTGGCTGGAGTGAGGGGGAGCGGGGCTAATGGGTATGGGGTTTCTTTGGGGAATGGCGAAAATTGAGGTGATGATTGCCCAATTCTGTGAACATACTGAAAATCACCGAATTGTACCCTGTAAATGGGTCACTTGTATGATACGTGAATTACATCTCAATAAGGCCATCATGAAAGAAACAAAAATCATTGTAAGCCCAACACCAGAGGTGCTATAAGTGGAGAAAAGAAGCAGAGGGACAATTTGGGAAGGGGCCACCCGGGAAAGACTGACTGCGGGGTTTTGCCTGACCGGAGTCTTGAGAAACAAGGTGCAGAAGAGATGGAAGGGTGTTCCAGACACAGGGAACAGCCCACGCTAAGGAAGTATTCCCAAGGCTAGAGAGGTTGTCGATGGTAACACTCAACCTTTATTGAATGTTTGCACCATTCCTTCATTTGCATGCCAGCAAACTAAAGTTATATGACCTTATTTAATCTCCATAAAAATCATCACTTCATTCACTCCGTCAGTTATTGAACAAATTTCATCGGACACCGCCTAGGTGCCAGGAACAGAGCTAACCACCAGAGACACTATGCGGAGGTAGATGCTTGTATTATCCATTTGAGGCACATTAAGATTAAATAACTTACCCAAAGTGAGAGTGTAAGGGGAAGAACTGGGATTCAAACCCATGTGGTCTGATTCCAGAGCTCATTTTCAAAACGTGTTCTTTTTTTTTTTTTTTTTAATTTTTTTTTTCAACATTTTTAATTTATTTTTGGGACAGAGAGAGACAGAGCATGAACGGGGGAGGGGCAGAGAGAGAGGGAGACACAGAATCGGAAACAGGCTCCAGGCTCCGAGCCATCAGCCCAGAGCCTGACGTGGGGCTCGAACTCACGGACCGCGAGATCGTGACCTGGCTGAAGTCGGACGCTTAACCGACTGCGCCACCCAGGCGCCCCCCAAAACGTGTTCTTTGATACATCCCTATAAATAGTAATCATTTAGTGTAAATGCATAAATACCATCACATTTCTCCCTTCCTCTCTCTCTTACTCTATAGCGCTCACTCTCTTTTTTTTTTTTTTTAAGTTTTATTTATTTAAGTAATCTCTACACCCCACTTGGGGCTCAAACTTGCGGCCCCGAGATCAAGAGTTACAGATTCCTCTGCACCAGCCAGGCTCTCCCCTCCCCCTCTCTGTCAATCTTTTTCTTTTCCTAGTTTGGTCGAGAGGACACTGTCAGACGACAGCATAAGTTGCAAGGTGCACGACACGTCGGGGCTCCTGGCTGGCTCAGGCAGAAGAGCATCCAGCTCTTGATCTCCGAATTGTGAGTTTTAGCCCCACGCTGGGTGTAGAGATGCCTTACAGAAATTTTTAAAAATTTAAAGAAAAATCGAGGTGTACGACATATTGATGAGATACGCTCACGCGGTGTAAAATGACTACCACCACAGCCACAGCGTCAGCCAACCCCTCCAACATGGCGCCTCAGGTCATTCACCATTTCTTTTTTGTAGTGAGAATATTTAAGACCTGCTCTTTTGGCAACTGTTAAGTATGTAACACAGATCACCCTACTCAACCGCCACTCCACTCTGTTTCTATGAGTTTGGCCTTTTCTGGATTCCATGTGTGAGTGATATCCTAGAGTACTGACTTCTTTTTCTGGCTTATTCCGCTTAGCATAATGTCTGTAGGCTCGTCCGTGTTGTCACGAATGGCAGGGTTTCTTTCTCATGGCTGAATAATGTTCCATCGTGTACACGTACCATGTCGTCTTTATCCATTCAATCATCAGTGGGCATGTAGATGGTTTCTGTGCCTTGGCTATTGTGACCAGGGCTGCAATGAAGATGGGAGTGCAGGTATCTCTTTGAGCTCCTGTTTTCATTGTCCTTGGATATATACCCAGAAATGTAAGAGCTGGATCATAGGGTAGTTCGATTTTTTTTTTTTTTTTTTTTGAGGAAACTCCATACTGTTTTCCACAGTGGCTGCACCAATTAAGATTCCCACCAACAGTGCACAAGGGGCCCCTTTTCTCCACATCCTCACCAACACTTGCTATCTCTTGTCTTTTTGAGAATGGCCATTCTGAAACAGGTGTGAGGCAATATCTCACTGTGGTTTTGAGCTGCATTTTCTTGATGACTAGTGATGTCACATACCTGTTGGCCATCTGTATGCCCTTCTTTGAAAAAATGTCTGTTCAGACCCTCTGCCCATTTTTTAATCAGGTTGGTTTTTTGCTATTGAGTTGTATGAATTCTTTATGAATTTTGGAGAGTAACCCCTTATCAGATATATGATTGGCAAATATTTCTCCCATTCCATAGGTTGCCTTGTAATTTTATTTTTGTATATTCCCTCCCTAGCCCTAGAGTCAGCCATGTCTCAAAGAGCCTCGGTTCCTTTCATTGGAGAATGGTATTAGAAACCAAGATCTGGGTGGTGGGTGTGCTCATTGCTACAGAGTTGCTTCTAGGTCCTCTCAGTGGACGCGGCAAGGAAAAATATGTGGGTATAACAACCTGTATAAATACACATAGGTATAAATATTTCCGTGTATAGCCATCTGTATCTATATTAAGCCAAATATGAATGCATACTAATGCCTCCAACTCTAAACCTACCCCTCTGAAGCCAGGGCCTACACTTTGAAAGGTCCCTACAAAGAAGGGGGTGAAGGGACCCAAAGAGATAAAAGGGAAAGTCAGTGCTGATGAGGATTGGAATAACCCTGCAGAAAATGGAGATGCTCAAATGGACCAGGCACAGAAAGCTGACAACACTGGAGGTTCCGTGCTGACTTCGGCAGCACATGTACTAAAACTGGAATGGTAAGGGAAGATTAGCATGGCCCCTGTGCACGTATGACACTCAAATTTGTGAAAATGCTGGAGGTTTCAAGTGAAACATGTGCATTAAAAAAATTTTTTAGGGGCACCTGGCTGGCTCAATCAGAGGAGCATGCAACTCTTGACCTCCGGATCATGATGAGTTCGAGCCCCACGCTGGGTGTAGAGATTGCTTAAATAAATAAAACTTAATTCTTTTTAAAATTGTGATAAAATACACATATCTTACCATTTAGGAATTTATATTAACCATTTTTTAAAATGTTTTTACTTATTTTTGAGAGAGAGAAAGCATGTGTGCACAGCTGGGGAGGGGCAGAGAGAGGGAGAGACAGAGGATCTAAAGCAGGTTCTGCACTGACAGTAGAGAGCTCGATGAGGGGTTTGAGCTCGTGAACCACGAGATCATGACCCGAGCCAAAATCAAGAGTTGGACGCTCAACTGGCTGAGCCACCCAGGTGCCCCATGACTGGCTTATTTCAATTAGCATGTCCTTAAGGTTCATTCATGTTGTAGCGTGTGTCAGATTTCCTTCCCTTTTAAGGCTGAATAGTATCCATTGTGTGTATATATCACATTTTGTCATTCATTTATCTGTTGATGGACTCCTGGGTTACTTTCACCTCTTGGATGCTGTGAATAATGCTCCTGTGAACATGGGTGTACAAATATCTCTGTCAGATCCTGTTTTCAATCCTTTGGGATACATAATGAAGAAGTGGAATTCCTAAGTCAGATGGTAAATCTATTTTCAACATTTTGAGCAACCACCATACTGTTTTCTACAGCAGCTGCACCATTGAACATTCCTACCAATAGTGCCCAAGAGTTCCAGTATCTCCACGTCCTTGCCAACACTTATTTTCTTGTTTTCTCCCTTCCTTCCTTCCTGCCTTCCTTCCTCTCTCCCTTCCTTTCCATTCTCTCTTTCCCTCTTTCTTTCTTTTCTTTGTTTTTTGGGTCTAGCGATCCAAATGGGTGTGAGGTAGTATGTTGCATCAGTTTGATTTGCATTTACCTGATGGTTAATGACGTCGGGCACCTTTTCATGTTTTTGGCCATTTATAGATCTTTAGAGAAATGTCTGTTCAAGCCCTTTGCCCATTTTTGTTTTCTTGTTGAGACTGCTACATTTGACTGGAATGAAATGATATTATATAAAATCACTGGTACAAAGATAAGGCATGTTTCCTAATAAAAATGGGACAAAGATGGCTTGAAAATCTCCCCGAGTGTCACAGTGCATATGCCTTGCTCTAGTTTCCTAGAGAGCTGATGACACAGGGAGCTCTGATTTGCCTTTTTCTTCTGAGTCATCTTGAAAAGAGTGAGGAAGGGGCATTTTTGCTTATTAGGCTCCTCAACTCTTACAGGAATGTAACAGGGGACGAAGAAAGTAACATACTGTTCAGAAGGACATGGGGTTTAGAGAAAAAATAATTTTCTTTTCTTTTAGTGATTTTTCTGACTCCAAAACCCTTTCAGTTTTGGATGGATTCCCTGTCCATGAGGAAATCTAAGGAAAAACTTATGTTTGTATAACTATTATGAGCAAGGAAACTAGAATCCAGACATACAGATATTTATAAGAATGTATTTCAGGAAAGGACTTGACGTTAGATGCCCTTTCCCTCTCTTTTGTAAACTAGGAGATGTACAGTTACTTTAAGAAGAAGTAAGTTTTTTTTTTCCTGATTGCACTCTAGATTATGTCAAAGGGGAAACGTGGAAAATTTAACGCTTTCCTCTCTTTAAATTTTAAAACAGATTGCTTTTCAGGACAATTTTTCTAATCAACATTATATGAAATCCTCCAGATGACAAAAAGTGCAACGTTTACATTCTTCTCAAGAGTTGAACGAATTTCTAAGTCTTGACATAGATGGTATTCCAGCTTTTACTACTGAGCAGAAAGGTATAATTGATTTTCATCAACGATGACTTTTTGGTTCACCTCTTTTGGTTCTCCTCGCCTTCACCGCCACATTTCTAACGACATTGTCCAGGGTCACTGCCCCATTTCCTCCTCTCCACAGTCTCTCCTAAGGCCATTCCAGTCCAGCACACATACTCGGTACTCCCCCCAAACTGCGTTTATCAGGCTCCCCTATGACCTGCGTGTTGACAGTTCCAACAGATGCCATGAAGGTTAATTTTACATGTCAACTTGACCCAACTAAGGGATGCCCCGGTAGGTAGGAGAATCTTTCTGGGTGGGTCTGTGAGAGCATTTCTGGAAAAGATTAGCATTTGATTCAGTAGACTTGAGTAAAGAGATCCGCCCTCACCAATGTGGGTGGGCATCACACAATCCCTTGAGGATTCAAATGGGTCACAAACGCACAGGTAGGGCACATTCTCTTTCTCTCTTCTTGAGCTGGGACAGCCACCTTTCCTACCCTCAGATATCAGAGCTCCTGGTTCTAGGAGCATATACACCAGCAGACTCCAGGGCAGACACACCAGCAGCTGCCTGATGCTCAGGCCTTTGGCCTTGGACGGAATCATACCACCTGCTTCTCAAGCCTGCAGATGGCACATCTGGGACGTCTCGGCTTCCGTAGCCACGTGCGCCAATTCCTCTAATAAACCCCCTCTTATATACGTATCTACATATATGCTACTGGTCCTGTTTCTCTGGAGAACCATGACTAACACAGATGCTTTTCAACTCCGTTCTAGGGGCGCCTGGGTGGCTCGGTCGGTTAAGCGTCCGACTTCGGCTCAGGTCACGATCTCGCGGTCGGTGAGTTCGAGCCCCGCGTCGGGCTCTGTGCCGACAGCTCAGAGCCTGGAGCCTGTTTCAGGTTCTGTGTCTCCCTCTCTCTGTGACCCTCCCCCGTTCATGCTCTGTCTCTCTCTGTCTCAAAAACAAATAAACGTTAAAAAAAAAAAAAAAATCTCCGTTCTAGTTTCGGAGTCCTGTCTACCTACCGTGGAGCCTGTGTTGGGGAGTAAGAATAGAGTGGGGGAGAATTACATAAAATTCCTCTGTTCAAACCCTCCACTGGTTCTGCAGATCACTCACAATAAAAGCTAAAGTCCCCACCGTGGCCTCCAAGGCTCTAAAGATTTGCCCCCTTTTGGGAGACAATTCTCCCCTTCTTGGGGCAGAGTTATTGTTGCCTTTGTTTGGACTGTCTTCTTCAAGGTGTTTATACAAGGAACAGCCTGGGAAGACAGAGTCCGAGCCTGCCGCCGCAGGAGACAGATTTAGTATCCCGGGTAACAATGCCTCCCTCTAGGTCAAAGGTCAGGCGGGTGTGCTTGCTGTCCACCAAGATTTGGGTTCTCTAAGCTCTGGGTTCCTCAGCTGTGATGCAAACCCCCTATATGGGCAGCATCCACGTGGGCTGCTCCTCCGTGTCACCCCTGATGGCATTTGAAGTGGGGTTCGTGAGCAAATCACAAAAGACATCCTTGAGACGTCCTCAAGGAAGAATCCTTGAGACGTCTTTGGTGCAAAAAGGTGATTTTATTAAAGCACGGGGACAGGCCCCGTGGGCAGGAAGGGCTGCACTGGGGTTGTGAGGAGCGACTGATTATATACTTTCAAGTTTGTGGCCGGGGCGGGGCGGGGGGAGGTATATAAATATAAGTGTCCAAGGAATTTCTGGAAGCTGAAAGAGGGTCTCCTAGGACCCTGAAGATTTAGCTATTGTCGAGATAAGGATGCTTGTAGTTTTTAAGGAAGCGCAAGCATTACGGCATGAAGGTGGCCGAAAACGTTTGGGCGAATGTTACACGCTGCAGGTCTCCGACATCTATCAAAGGGCTTCAGGCTGTAAGGGAATGTACTTTAAACTGCATTTTTCTTGCCTTTGTTTCTCTCATCAACTCCCAAGGATCTAGCAGGGGCGAGCAGAGAAGACACAAACCTGAAGCTCATACTACCTGCTAAGCTGGAGGTAATGAAAGCCTGTGTCTCCGCCAGTAACCCCCAAAATGTGCCGGGCTACCTCGTTAGCCTGCAGGTAAGGTGAAGGCTCAGAACCCTCTTAACTACCTACCCCACACATTCTCTCACCTCACCTCCTGCCGTTCTTTCCCTTGTTACCTTGCCCAGCTACACTGGCCTCCCAGCTGTTCCTGGAACCTTCCGAGCACAGTCCTGCCTCAGGGCCTCTGCTATCAGCCTGGCAACATTTCACCCTCCCCGCCATGTCCTCAGGTTCTGTCCCAATGGCCTTAGTGGGGCCTTCCTCAACTAGTCTTAAAATAGCCTTGCCACCAGTAAACAGGTGCGCTTTTGCCAATCTAATGGGTGAAAATAGCATTTCAGTGAGTTTTAAATGTCTTACCTTCTATTATTCCCCATATCTATATACGCTAGAATATGTCTTATACCTCCATTATTTATCATCCTTAAAGACCCATCTATATTTCCCTGCCAATTGTCTGGTACTATTCTTTGTCTATTTTCTAACAACAGTTAGTCTTTTTCATATTAATCTCTCACTTGGGATGCAATTATGCCTATTTTCCCCCAACTTGCCATCTGCTGAGTTTATGGTGTCATCGTTCTTGTGTCTGTGCTGTTTTGCCATATGAAACTTTTCTATTTTTCTGTAGTTGACTTTGTCAATCTTTTTTTTTTTTAAGTGAGAAACTGCAGGTTTATTTTTTAATTTTGACAAAGACATAAAAGACAAAAGACAAAAACAAAAGACAAAACAACCAGGCATATAAGTATAGAAAACCAGGAGAACAAAGTGCAGGGTTAGATGTCTGAAAGCAAGGCTGGGCTCGAACAGACTTCTGGTGAAACACAAGCAAAAGTTTTGCTTAAGTGTCTCAGCAACGTTGAGCGACACTTGAGACACTATGACCGCTCTATACCCCATCTGCAAAAGTCACCAACGTAGGCTTCAAAGCATCTCTCCTGCTTGTTTCGGCAGGATATTTTTTTGGTAACAATCCTGCTTCGTTACGAACTATACTCGTCCACTGTGTTGAGGGCTTCTTGTGTGAAGAAGTGTGATGAATACAAAGATCGACGTACACGTTTCAAAGTAAGAGAGAACCGGAAGTCTGAAAACAAGTCAGGGATAATCACAGTACTTGTACAAATTAATACGTCCTGAGGCTTAGTATTAGTAAGTGTCTGTATACCACCCCCTTTTATATGCACAATAATCTCAGATAGGGAAAATATTCTGAGCATTTTGTAAGGTAACCCTCTAAGAGTTTTGCATAATGTGCCCTTTTCTTTTCTCTGCTCCACCTTTCTTCTTTGCCAATTCCTAAGGCTGCCAGTGAACATCCTCAGGAATTGCTTAGTGTGTCAGGGTCCCTAAGACACGCCCATCCGGGTTTGATGACGTGTGGGGGGCATTCACAGGACTCGGCATATCGTTGTACACGCGGCTATAGCTTATTACAGCAAAGCATACAAAGTACAAGGAAAAGGTGCATGGGGCAAAGCCCAGAGGAAACCAGGCACTAGCTTCCAGGGTCCACTGCCAGTGTTGTCACACAGGATGTGCTCAATTTCCCCAGCGATGGAGCTGTGACATGTGTGAAATGGCTTCCGTGAGAGCTCACGAGAGATGCAGCGCCCAGGGTTATTACCGTGGGCCAGTCACAGGTACCTTCCTCCTAACATGTGCCAACATTCTAGACTCCCAAAAGGAAAACAGATGTTCGGCACAAACCACACCAAACAAACATCTTAGTCACAGTGAGCAACTCTTACCAGTGAGAGGGAAGGGAACCTTGCTGACATCTAAGTTCCCAGATGGCAGCCGAGGACCAAAAAGGTAAGCAGGCCTTTCAAAGGAGAGCACTCTGGTTGGCTGTGTTGTTCTTTTCTGCAACAATTTCAGTGACAATCCCACAGGAACGGTCAATGTACTTCCAGGTTCAAGAAAACTTTTCTAATTCAGAAACAAAACATTAAAAAGAAAAGAGATAATCAAGCCTGCTACCTGAGATATGGCTGATGCCTTCACGTTAATAAATTGTAATCGTTCTATTTGATCTTCCCGAGCTTTACTGAAAAGTGGAATGAAAATAAATGAAAAATGAAGGCAAATTCAGTTTGGACTTGATAAACTTAGAATCTTAGTCCTTCAAGAGGACTATTTCAGGACTGCTAGCAGCAAAGCTTAGAAATGCCCATGTTATGACTGAATGAACTTCTCATGATTACATATAATTAAGCAAAAACAGTTGGTAACCACTTGGACTTAATAGTTTAGACATGAACTTTAGAAGTAAAAGGTAAAATCGCTTCTCGGCCTTTTGGCTAAGATCAAGTGTAGACGTAAAAGGTAAAGGAGGCATTATAATATCATGTGCTGGAAGCTAACTTTCTTCAGCTAATATTTTGGGGGTGGATACAAGAGGAAACTTCCTTTTGCTGTTCTTGCCACTTGAGTACATTCTCTGCCAGGTCTTCTGTCTCAGTCATCAAAAGAGCCTTCTTTGCTAAAGCCTTGTTCATTTTCTCCAGATGTGCCTCTGCATGAGGGGTATTTCTAATTGTTTCAAGATGGTTTGCCAATCTCTCAATGAAAGTCACCACCAACTCCAGCCAAGGTACCATGTTTCTGTGATGAAAAGCTTCAACAGGCAAGTTTTGCTGGCACAAGGGCTTCAACAGCCGTTGCCTGGGGGACCCTCTTCTTTTTTTAGCACTGCTTCCAAATGATTTATTCATGCCTCGCAGAGTATGACACTGTGAGCCAAAAGGGAAGATGCACATTGGCTGTATCTTTTCCCTTATCTTAGGAGTTCAATTTCTAGGTTTTTCTGATAGATCTCCGCTTGAATATTTGTGATCTGCTGCAGCCACATAACCTATTTATCCTATTAGTACTTTTATCGGAATTACGTTCAACTTATAATTTTACTTAAGGAGAACTGAGAGGTTTATGTATGGTACTGAGTCTTACTATCCAAAAACATCATTCATCGTGTCAGTTGACTTAGTTTTTCTGTCTGTAAAATTGGAATAACAATACCAATCCCGTAGGGCTTCAGAATTAAATGAGAAAAAGTTTGGGAAGGACGGCAGAGTAGGAGCCAACGTGCTGCTCTGCCACTGCCGTAGCGTAGGAACTTGGGTCTGGTTACTGGACTACACTGAACTTCGGTTCTCTCATTTGCAAAACGGGGATAAGAATAGTATCTGCTTCATAAGGGCTGCTGTCAGGGTCAAATACGACTAGGGCACGACCTGGAACATGAACACTCAATGCGTATTCGCCGTTCTTCTAAAAACAGAACTGCGACTCAAAACAAAGGCATTCTGGGATCCACCCTAGGTCGAGGGAGGTCGGGCAACTCTTCTCTCTGAGAACCTACCTACCTAGCCGTCGGTCACCGCTCCCGATTTTGCCCGAGCGCCTGCGAAAGCAGTCGGACTAGAAGCGGCGATCGGGGGGAGTCTAGGCGCACCGCGAAGACTCCAGACTCCGCCCCGCCCTCGGAGCCCCAGCGCTGCCACGTCTCGCGCGTCCAGCCGTCCAAAAGGGAGGGGGCGGGGCCAAGCCGGGCCCGCCCCTGGGATCGCTGGGCGCTTCTGAGGCCCGCCCCTCCGCAGCCCGAGTGGTCGGTAGGCGGCCCCGGCGTTGCAGAGCGCAGTGACGCTACGAGGGGGCGGGGCAGGCACGCGCCCGGAAGTCCCGGGGGAGGGGGTGTTACGTATATCCGGCGAGTAGCTGGCGGTTTCGGTTGCTGCTGGGCTGTGTGGTGTGAGGGAGGGTCGAAGCCGCCGCTGCTGCCGGAGGAGCCCCTCGGCGGTGAGTTGGGGGCTGCTGCGAGGGAGGGAGCCGGGGAGCGGGAGGGGCTGGGGCGGACGGCGGGGAGGGTCGGGGCGGAGGCCGGCGCAGGCGGGGTTGGTGGGGGGGAAGTGACACGCAGGCGGTTCTGCGGGGCCGCGGGGTTGGTTCTGGGTGGGGACTGGCCGACTTGGCCGGTCTGCTCCGTTTCCTGACAGACCCTGGGATATCGGGTCGATCTGCATTCCTTCGAGGGTCCCGAAGCGGCTGGGCGGGATAACAGGTTTCTTGTCTGTACTGTGCGCTCTTGTTTGCGAAACGATTTCACATCTCGTCTCGGATGAGCCTCACAGCCCTTGGTCAGGCGGGTGGGAGTCCTTGATGATTATCCTTGGTTTGCAACCTGGGGAATAATAAAGCTCGCCGAGGCAGTGAATTGGTCAAGGCCTCGCAGAGAGCAAGAGTGAGCATTCGAACCGGATCTCTTGGCTCCTAGTCCAGCGCCCCCCCCCCCCCCTTCAGCTGTGTTTTTTATCTGAGGTCTTGGGTCGAACCCTGTATTTTCTTCTTCCACCTTCCTCTTTTCCTCCCTCTCTTCAATGCGTCGACAAATTACTTCATGCACGTTTGGTATAGATTAATGTTTTAAGGATTCTAGCCTAGAGGTCAGAAGCCCACCTGTCTCTTGTAATTTCTCCCTTGCTCTTGTGTTTTCTCCTTTACCTCAGTCCATCTGCTTAGGTCGTGATAGAGGACTTGCGGTGCTTTGCCTTGGAGCTGACCTTTGACATTTACCCTGCAGCTAAGCATAGTTTCTTAGCTAAAAAACCAGAAGCTTGCTACCCCAGATCTGTCTGGAATGGTGTGTCAAAGTTGTAACGAGTATGTGTAAGAAGTAATGAGAATGTATAGAAAGTAGTGTATATATTGGCTAGTGCTCCTCTTTTATTGACTTCAATCAGTCCTGAAATTTGCACAGTTTTGGATACACTGGCAGTGCTTTTGTGTTAGTTTGGAGTTCTTAAATTTTAGAGTACTCTGATTTGCCATAAGATGCCGTGAGGTGGTAGGGTGGATCAAGGATAGGAAATAGAATGCCAGTTATTAAAATACCCTTTTGAATGGTTAAAATACCATTATTAAAATACCATTCAGAAGGTGTGATAAGTTGTAAGGAAGAAAACTTCAGAAGATTATCATCTGTGTAGCTCGTGGGTTAAGGAAGTTTTAATGTTCCTTTAAAAACCGTTTTGTTATTTGGATTTGAATTTTATGTGACATTAACAAGAAGAGCTTTGGCTTTGGAATTTAAGAAGGAGGGTTTTGGTCTTGGCACTGATACTTCTTTTAGTTGAGCAGTTTTGGTTAAGTCAGCTGACTTAGGAGTGTCAGCATCCTTGTCTGAGGCTAAGGACTCCTCCCCAGTAAGGTGTTGTGTGAGGTTGAAATGAGATGTGTGTGCAGGCATTGTACAAAACTGTGAAACTATTCATGAGGGGTGCGAATCCTAAGATCTCATGGATGGAAGAGCCATCAAAGACATATCATTAACTTTGGGTGGCCAAATAGTGCAACTCTTTGGGTCCAGTAATGGTTTTTATTATTTTTCAACATCACCTGAAGAGTTTCTTCAA
The DNA here is from genome assembly GCF_028018385.1 of Neofelis nebulosa. NCBI lineage: Eukaryota > Metazoa > Chordata > Mammalia > Carnivora > Felidae > Neofelis > Neofelis nebulosa. The sequence continues at coordinate 35,658,195 of NC_080794.1, read as the reverse complement.
GCATTTTCCATAGATCATTTTGGAGGGAAGGCTTATAGGACTTTCTAAGCAGGGATGTCAAGGGAAGGTGAATTGGAAAATCAGACTAGTTCAGTTATCATGAAAAATTCCTTAAAGTGGGGTTTTCTCCGTGTCACCTTTGGAGAAGTCATTGAATTGGGGATAATTCTAAAATGATGTGGTAAAACTTCAGAGAGTCCATAAAGTATTGATTGCAAACCAGTGTAGTACAAGTGAATATGTAACTGTGGGTTTTAAAGGAGTGATCAGAGTGGGAGTACTCTTAATGAGAGGTGCCCTGTAAAGGTGAGCTGTGCTTCTCCCAAGTGGTAGACTGAGAAAAGTAGGGAAGGATGACTGGTTTGGGGGGGTTGCAGAGAAAAGGCACGTTGTTCCTTTACTTACCTACAGTGGAAACTTAAGAACAGGAGCTTTGTAAGTATAGTTAACTCATTGGACTTCTGAAAGTGCAGACTGAGTTTCCAGACACATTATTTGACGTGCTAAATTTGGTCTCTGCCAAGGTATATTTTAATGTAACTGAAAAGGTCAAAAAAACTTATTTAATACCTTTATATAAAAGCTTTTGCTTTAGCCTTCACCCTCACCCAAACTCCCAAGCTTCATTTGGCCTTCCATGAGAAGAGTCATAGAAAATAAGCATTAAGCAATCCCTAAAGTTTATAGATCAGGCTTGATTTAAAAACAAACCCCAGTTATTGGACAGAAAAAAGAAAATTAACACATATTGTCTTCATTTTTCAATTTTTTTTAAATCTAGCATTCTTTGAAGAATATAGGTGTGTTTTTGTGGATAAGCCTATTAAGGTCACTAGTAAAAGTAACAAAAGTGAATTTTTGCTTATTATTTTAAAGAAACAAAAATTCATGAAAGTTATATTTGATAGCAGTTGGTCACATCTAGTATAGCCTTGTGTTCAGATGCTCTTGCTGATGGAGAGAGGAGTGAAAGTGGGGGATCTTTCTTTTATTCTGCACCAAGTCTGAGGTATTGAGGCAAAAGTTCAGTGACCAGAAAATGCTGACTCTGAGAAACTTTAACACCACCACTGGCTCTAGATCTTACCCTCTTTAATTTCTTTCAGAAGTCCTCTTGCTTATTACCAGTGTATTTTAATTTTTTTTTATGTTTATTCATTTTTGAAAGACAGAGAGAGACAGAGCACAAGCACGGGTGGGGTGGAGAGAGAGGGAGACACAAATCCGAAGCAGGCTCCAGGCTGTGAGCTGTCAGCACAGAGCCCGACACGGGGCTCGAACTCACGAACCGCGAGATCACGACCTGAGCCAAAGTCAGACGCTCAACTGAGCCACCCAGGCGCCCCACTTATTACCAGTGTATTTAAACCTTTTGGTAGCTTTGAGTCATCTTTTGTTTTGAGTATTCTTATTTTAAGAAAATCCATATTTGTAAAATGAGTTAGGTCTTGATTATTCACATTACGAAAGGATTCTCTTATTTCTTCATGACTCTCCAAGATAGTGATATTGTCTCTTTTTGTAAGTTGAGACACATACCTGCAAGAGAGGTTCAATAAATGTTGTTAAAGAAAGATAGCATTGCTAAGTGGAGCAGGACAAATTATGTCAGCCGATAGGATTTGGGTGACTTTGTTTTTCAGAGCTGTTTACCAGGAAGGGTTAATATGCTTTTCATTCACGTTAATGTGCTTTGCATTCTCATTTTCTACTTAGTGTATTGATGTGACATTTTGATCCAGATTATTGATGGGACTGATTTCCTAGAGGTGTTGCTAACGGGTAGACAGCAGCGATGTATCTAGAGAAATGTGAACGAGCAGCTGCCTGGAGGAGTAAGTCATACAGTGGAAGAGGAAGGTTTATCTGTAACTCCTAGTCTTTGGAGCATCATACATTAAAGACTGTTAGAAAACCAGGAGTTTGTGCAGCTCTGAGGACCCGAGAGACTTCCCTCCAGGGTGCAAAATCCTTTTATTTTCTTGGGCCTGAAAACATGGGACTGTAAACATGCATCAGGGCTACGGAATAAGAGTTAACTTCTCCGGAACTGTGCTAGCATTCAGAAAGCTAATGTTTGCCGCTTTCCTATTTTATACAGGTAGGAAGCATTAATAATGTCTTTCATCTTCGAGTGGATCTACAATGGCTTCAGCAGTGTGCTCCAGTTCCTAGGTAAAGCCATTTCCTTAAAATATATCAGAGCTTTCAAACTGTACATTTCCTCCAACAGTCTAAATACAAGCAGCCTTTGGTATGTAGAAAGCAAACGTATGTAAAAATATTTTTCTTTTTTAGGGCTTTACAAGAAATCTGGAAAACTTGTATTTTTGGGTTTGGACAATGCAGGCAAAACCACTCTTCTACACATGCTCAAAGATGACCGCTTGGGCCAGCATGTTCCAACACTACATCCGAGTAGGTTTGAAAATACCAGGTGACCTTTTGATATTTGAAGGACAATGTTAGGGTTGGGGGAAGAATCCCCAGTCGATGGAGTTCTTGTATTAACGGAGGTCCCGAAAGACAGCTCATTTGAAAAAATTCCCTATAGGACACACTCAGGTCATATACTCCTAAGTCTCAACCTCTGGAACTTTGTCAGTATTTATTTTCACTAGTTCTGTAAGGGAACAACACCTTTCCCATATCTACTTATTAATATTTAAAATTTAAAAAAAAAAATTTTTTTTTTAATGTTTATTGATTTTTGAGACAGAGACAGAGCATGAACGGGAGAGGGTCAGAGAGAGAGGGAGACACAGAATCCAAAGCAGGCTCCAGGCTCTGAGCTGTCAGCACAGAGCCCACTGCGGGGCTTGAACTCACGAACTGTGATATCATGACCTGAGCCGAAGTCGGAAGCTTAACCGACTGAGCTACCCAGGTGCCCCTCCCATATCTACTTCTAAGGAGCAGCAAACACTTTGGAGAAAAAAACTTGGCTTTTTAGAATAATTTCAGAATATTTTCACTCTTGTATCCTTGACAAAGTAAAAGCTTCATTAGGTTTTGCATTTGTATTGGCTTACAATACTGGTAGCTGAGCCTTGTTGGATGAAGTTTATTTTTTTTCTGTTTTAACAATTTTTCAGCCTCAGAAGAGTTGACAATTGCTGGAATGACTTTTACAACTTTTGATCTTGGTGGGCATGAGCAAGGTAAGACAACTCAGTGGAAGAATGGTATTGACTTATGGGTCACCATTTTGGTTCTTTTTATGCCTCCCTTTTTTTTTTTCTTTTTTTTTTAAGCAGTGTGTCATTTTTACCTCTTAGGCTGTGATTAAATTATGATTGAGATCTTATTACTTAAATGAAGTCGTTTTATTTACTTATTAAGTAATACCAAACTTGTCAAAAGTTGTATAAATACAGAGAACTCTACTCCTTTATACCTTTTGCCCTGATTTATTAGTCTCCCTCTCTGTGTAATACATATTAACATTTAAGTTATCAAACCCAGGAAGTTTTATTTTTATCTACTCTGTAGTGTAGATTTCTCTTTTTGTCAATTGTGTCCATAATCTCCTTTATAACATTTTTCTTCTTGAACAAGATCCAGTACAGTATCACTCACATATCAGATTTAATCATGTCTCTCTTCTTTATTCAGTGGAGTGTAAGTATGTAAAAAATTGTTACTTTTTGTAAGTAATTTCAGATTTGTCCAAAGTTGCAAATATAATACAGGGATTACTTGTGACCATTCTGATCTATTTTGTATAATCTGTCCTCTTGGGGTGGTTGGTAGGACATTTCTTTCCACCTTCTTGTTCCCTTAGTGCTTTTTGCTTTATGCAGGCTGTGTTCGTTTAGCTCCTAGATTCCTATCAGATATCTTGTGTGGTTTTTAGAAATATACAGAATGGGGTATTTTTCCGGTGGACACTCACTTTGCATTTGACAAGACTCTAAGCGTAGGAGTAAAAACATTTAAGAAGTAGGAATAAATATTCTGGGAAAGTAGAAAAAAGAAACTATTGAAATTCTGTCATATTTGTTCATTTGTTATTAAATTCAGTTGAGAAGTCTCCTTTTGGAGCATTCATTAGGTTGAATCTAATATAGCTTCTTAAAAATGTAGTTAGAAAAACCCAAAATATTGGTAGTTTTAATGGTTTAGCCAAGTTATTTATTTATTCATTCATTCATTCATTTATTTTAATTTTAGAGATCACGTGAGCGGGGGAGAGGAGCAGAAGGAGAGGGAGAGAAAGAGAGAAACTTAAGCAGGTTCCATGTTCAGCATGGAGCCAGACATGGGGCTCCAGCCCACGCATGGCCCTGGGATTATGTGTGACCTGGGCCAAAATCAAGAGTTGAATACTCAACCACCTTGAGCCACCCTTTAGCCAATGGTTCAAATTTTGGTAATTTTAATCAAAAGGCTAAGGAATGATCTAGATGATTTTGTATTCTGTCATTTCATTAACATAGAATTACATTTATTTTATTCATTTAATATTTAAATGAATAAATACATAGCCCACGGAATCTTATGTAGTATGATCACTATCACATAAAATACCTGTACAGAAAAAAGATTGAAAGAATATATACAGAAACATTAGCGTATGTGTGTTTCATGGAAGATTACAGATGGTCTCGTATCCTTTTTCTCTATAATGAGTTTGTGTTATTTTCATTGCGGTAGAAATGGGCGTGTGGTGACTTTTCTGCTTTCAAAGGATTTAAATTCACAGATAATATAATTATAAGATGAATGGAGACGATTTGGAGAATGCAGGCGTAGAAGTTTTTAGGCACCTGAACTGAGAATTATGTTATTTGGTGTGTTAAGTTTAGCTTTCAGGTTTTGATAAAGAAGGGAAATGTGTTTTATATAGTTTTGTTTTGTTTGAGGAAAATTTATTTAACAGAAATGCTTATCATAATAACTTAGTTACCATTTTACAGAAGTTACTAAAGTGCTATACATATGAAGATTTCCTTTTTTAAAAAAACTTTGTTTAATGTATAAAAGTAGTCCAGGCTCAGGGTGCCTGGCTGGCTCAGTCAGAAGAGCATGCGACTCTTGATCTCAGGGTTATGAGTTCGAGGCCCATGTTGGGTGTAGAGGTTACTTTAAAAAAATAAAGTAGTCCAGTCTCAGCATAACAAATTCAGTATACAGTCAACTTAGGAATATGGAAGGTGAAAATTTCCCCAGCCTCTCCTTCCCCATCCCACTCTTCAGAGTTAACCAATATATTAAAAAAAAATTTTTTTTATACTTAAGAGTGAGAGATAGCGTGAGTAGGGGAGGGGCAGAGAGAGAGAGTGACACATAGAATCCGAAGCAGGCTCCAAGCTCTGAGCTGTCAGCACAGAGCCCAATGTGGGGCTCGAACTCCTGGGACCTGAGATCTTGACCTGAGCCGAAGTCAGATGCCTAACAGACTGAGCCACCCAGGCATCCCTGGAGTTAACCAATATTAACTCTTTGATATAGAGATGTTATTCATCCCATTGAAAGTACTAGAAATGAATGGCTGAGAAATTATAATACAATTAAAGCATTGCTTCCCAAATCTTTACCACTTCATGTCTTAAAAAAATAAAATTTATAAGGCATCCTGGTTTCAAGTTTATTTATTTATCTTGAGAGAGAGGGAGAGTGCGGGTGAGTGCACGAGCTCAAGCGAGTAGGGGAGGGGCAGAGAGAGGGAGAAAATCTCAAGCAGGCTGCCTACTACAGAGCCCAATGGTGGGCTCTGACTCACGAACCGTAAGATCATGACCTGAGCCGAAATCAAGAGTGGAGACACTTAACTAGCTGAGCCACCCAGGAACCCCAGGCATGCTGGTTTTAAACATGGGACCCTGGGATAATTGCCTGGGAACTTCAACCACCTGTCAGACCCAGGCTTCTGAGGACAGAGCAGGTGAGTGTGTCAGTACAAGCACGCGTTGGTTAGTTGGGGACTAAATTGAGACTGTAGGTATGTGGATAGGTAATTGGCATCCTGAGGAGTTTAACTCAGAGGTTGCAAACAGCTTCGGGGGCAAGGTAGGTCATTTGAGTAAAAGTGACTGGGTGACAGACTGTAGGGAGCGGTGGAAGCTTTGCCAAACTAGAGCCCAGACATCGTCTGAAGGGGCAGCCACACCTCAGTTCCAGCTGATGACTGACGCGTGGGTGGGTGTGTGCGGCATTGCCAGGTGTTACAGTTTGGCAGAATACCTTGACTTTTGAATTTGGAAAAAGTCAGATTTAGTTCATGGGCCGTCAGTGTATACCCTCGGTTCTGATTTCATACCGGTTAGGACGTGGAGAATCCATATGGAGTCGACTGTTACTGAAACCTAGCCAAGATTTGCCCATTTTCGGGCAAAAAAAAAATATAGAGGGAGAGATTTTTCAAAATCTGTATTTTTTTTTTTTTTTTTTTTTTTTTAATCAATGCAGCTGTAAACTTTGTCTTTCAGCACGCCGGGTTTGGAAAAATTATCTCCCAGCAATTAATGGGATTGTCTTTCTGGTGGACTGTGCAGATCACCCTCGCCTCATGGAATCCAAAGTTGAGCTGAATGTAAGATTATAGTCTTTCTTTTCTCGGCTTGTGTCTCTCTCTTTTTCTCTTTTTTTTTTTAAAGTTTATTTATTTATTAGAGGGAGAGAGAACGTGTGTGCACACATACTCGTGGGAGGGGCAGAGAGAGAGGATCCCACGCAGGCTTCTCGCTGTTGGCGTGGAGTGCGACGCAGGCTCAATTCCATGAACCGTGAGATCATAACCTGAGCTGAAACCGAGAGTTGGTCGCTCAACCGACTGAGCCACCCAGGCGCCCCTTGGCCTCTATTTCGTTTAAGAAATACAGCTCAGTAGCGCCAATACTTTGTCATTCCAGTTAACATTTGATGACAGTCCTGGCTACAGGAAGAGAGTGTTTTAAAAGCTAAGACGTTGCTTTTCAGTGTCCTGAGGAAACTCAGCACGAACTTGAGTCAGTTAACTTTGTTGATATCTATCATAGGGTGACTGTGTCCGGTTTGCTCGGACACCGCCCAGTTTATGCCGGTGGCCCCAACATAAGTAATCCCTTTTCCTTTCACATGTGGTCACTGTATATGAAGCGATGGCATAATGCAGCCTTAGGAGAGATACTAAAGTTCTTTATGTTTTTTAATCTGGGTCCTCACCTTGTGGCTGCCCACCCTTGCACCGAATGACTTCGCCAACGTGATCACAGGCTGTCCTCGGTGTTCGGTTTTGGTCGCCGGCAGCATTTGGTACTATCGAGGACTCGCTTCAAGCTTTCTCTCTCCTCAACACTGCATTTCCTTGACTTCACAGTTTCTATCATGTGGCTTTTGTTATCCCTCCTGCTTCACCCTGTGCCTCTTTTTATTTGGTTTGTAACTGTCTCTCTGCGTTCTTGTTTCTGGCACTGTGAACCTGTCACCTTTATTTGTGAGTGTGTTTCTTGAATCTACAGCTCTCATCTCTGTAGACTCGCTGTAGGGCATCCCTTCCCTGACTCGACCTCTTGGCGCTGGTATTCTCGCTTTCTTCAAACTCCCATTTACGTTCTTGGTTTTGGTGTGCCTTCTGTGGCTAATACTTCTCAGATTCTTTCACGAGCACCCATTCCCCTGCTTAGCCCTTAAATCTCGGTGTTCCCCAGGGTCTGTACTTTCTCCCAGGCTGGTCCAGGTCACTCCCATTCCTTCATCTGCCACCCACATACCAGTGGTTCCCAAATGGATTTCTCTTGTTTAAACCTCTCTTGAGCTCCAGCCTCATACATGACGCTACCTACTAGACAACCCTACCTACCAATTCTGGTCTTCCGGAATGGAACTCATCCCCACTGTCTACCTGGACACATGGTCTAGATCCTGTGAATTACTATAGATTTCACTGCCCCCTCCCCCCCCTGCCCTGCCCCCGTCACATGCCGTAATGCTAGAAGGAACTTTTTCAGACTTGTCATTGGCCTACTTAACATCCTTTAATAGCTCTCTCACTTTTGGGATAAAATCCACAAATCTGTATGGCATGTAAGATCTCTCCTGATCTTTCCTCTGTTTTATTTCTCCAGCTGCTTTTCTCTTTATTACCTACCTTGAACTATCTTCCAAAAATACAGAACAACTCGTCCTTCCTTCGGTATGCACAAGTGGCTGTCCCTGCGTGGCTTTCTCATCTGACGCCACCCCCTTTTGCTGGTAAATTAAAAAATACCCTTTAAGAGATCTCAGAGTTCAGCCATGACCTCTTCTAGGAAGCCTCCCCTGACCTCTGAGATGGTTAGTCTTGCCGCCTTATCAGTGTCTGTGGTCTTTACTGGTTTTCTTGTAGGTCTTGTCATCAGATTGTGAACTTAGTAGGGACCTAGTCTTGTTTCTTTGTGAAACCCTGGCACCTAGTAAAGCGTCAGACTTACAGTTGGCATCTGGTTAGTATTTAATGAATGAATGACATCCTTACTCTGATCTTGTCTAACATTTCCTGGAACGTAAGATGGTCAAAGTGTGTTCCCCTTTATCCCTTCGGCTCTCCTGTTTTCCTAGCTTTTCCTGTCAGTGGTCACTGGATTCCCAGGCTTGAGATCTCTGCCAGCTCTGGCCTTTCTTTTATCTGTCTTTTCATCTAGAGGGCAACCTCTTATCTTCCTTCCCCAGAGTGCCTGCACTGTTCCTTGGACGCTTCTATCTTAGGCTAGATTGTTGTCTCTTACCTGAGCACAGATTCTGTGAATTCATTGTGTTTTTACACATAGGTTCTATCCAGGAGCTTCTGGATTTGGGGTCTTTAGGATCGATCGCAGCTAACTTCTCACCCTGGCACCATAATGGTAGTCATGCCTTCCCATTCTGTTTACTGTGTGTCAGCATAAAGGCAGGCAGTGCTCCTTGTGACTTTCTGAATTCTTTTCCTACTGTAAAGCCACTGCTTATATTCTCCTCTTTTCTACCTATCCAAATCCTGCCCCCTCTTTCAGAGCTTAGTTTGGGTTCCTCAAGACTCGCTAAGACTTTCCTCAAGCCCATCATTTTCCTCGCCTTTGATTTCCCAGAATATCTTTCAGTATTTATATTCTGTCCCTGTTCATTGTGACACGTAGTCATCCATTTGCCTTGCTTTATTGACAGATGGATGAACACAGAGTGAGGATTTCTTGAGGCCACAGATAGGTCTTCCCCTTCTTTTTGTATCCCTCTCAGTGGCAGAGACAGTTTGCACACATGGGGCACTTGGTGACTACTTGGGGACTTCCTGTGGCCAGAGCACTCAGTCTTCTAGGACCGCGCAGTGGATAGCCCGAGGGTGGTCTGTGCTGGGTGACTGATCTGAGAGTTAAGGCTGGGAAAGTTCTCCTGCCTTGTAAATAGACCCAGCTTTAAGTTGCAATTGTTTGGAGGCTCTTAGGGGATTTTTAAACGTCAAAGTAATGTGTAGGGGCTTCTTACCTAATGTTCAGAGTGTTGTATCATATCAAGATTTTGTTAATTGCGCGGGTAAAAGATGATCAGATTTTCACTTCACATTTGATGCTTTATAGACAAGAGAAAGGTAGAGTTGCTTTCATTATCTGGTGGGCATTCATAGATTCCTCAACTAGCTCTTACGTTGTCTTTAGGCTCTAATGACTGATGAAACAATATCCAACGTGCCAATCCTTATCTTGGGTAACAAGATCGACAGAACAGATGCCATCAGTGAAGAAAAACTGCGTGAGATATTTGGGCTTTATGGACAGACCACAGGAAAGGTAAGAGAAAAATCTTCAGGGGACCTATTACAAAGGAAACTCACAGCTTTTGAAACATACATGTTTTGCTATCTAGATTTTTTTTATTTGTCTTTCAAAAGTTTAACTGGGCTTAGGGTTTGTTTTACCGTCAGTGATTTGTAATCACTCTGAAGGCGGGAGAATGTGTTTTCAGTTTTCTCATGAGATTTTCCTCAGGTATATGAGGATGAAGAAATGGGTAGGAAAGGCAGACTGACGAATTTAAGAGTTTTCTGACTCCCTTTCAAACCCAATTCAGAGAAATCTTTTTTGTTGTTGTTGTTTTAGTGTTTATTTTTGAGAGAGAGCGTAAGCCAAGGAGAGGGAGGGGATGAGGAGAGAGGATCCGAAGTGGGCTCTGCGCGGACAGCAGAGGGCCTGATGCTGGGCTCAAACTCACGAATCGCGAAATCATGACCTGAGCCGAAGTTGGATGCTCAACCGACTGAGCCACCCGGGCACCCCTCAAATCTTTTTTGAAGGAGGCCTTCTTAACCAGAAATCAGTTTTGTTTTTGACTGGAGATTTCAGGTTATGAAGAAGAGTGATCTTTCTTTCATATCACTTTCCAAGCAGTGAAACCCAGCACTGGATTATCCCCAGTGTTCCTTGCTAAGAGAGGTAGGATTGTTGTCCCCATTTTGTTTTTTTAAATTTTTTTTTTTTCAACGTTTTTAATTTATTTTTGGGACAGAGAGAGACAGAGCATGAACGGGGGAGGGGCAGAGAGAGAGGGAGACACAGAATCGGAAACAGGCTCCAGGCTCCGAGCCATCAGCCCAGAGCCTGACGCAGGGCTCGAACTCACGGACTGCGAGATCGTGACCTGGCTGAAGTCGGACGCTTAACCGACTGCGCCACCCAGGCGCCCCTGTTGTCCCTATTTTGAAGATGAGTTGAGGAATAGAAGCCAAGTCTTCCGGATCAGTAGGCTGTGCTCTCCCCACGTAGGAGAGCTCTGTTGCAGAGAAGCGCTTGTCAGAAAAATCCGTATCAGTGGTAGTTGAGCAGGAATTCTGGCTTTTTCAGCTTGCAGTTTTGGGATCACTGATAACTTTCTGACTTTCTTACATGGTTTCTTAGTCTTGTCTCTTTTTGGTTAGCAGTATCGCTTGCTTTAATTAATTTAATTTAGTTTCCCCTCTTTTACATGAGTGTTACGTGTAAAAGAAGACTTCACTTTCTCGACGTAACCTGTCATCAGTGTAGATTTCTGAATGGTTGTGTTCCTGATAATGTCCTTATTTCTGAACAGTCTTGGGGACTTCAGTCCGTCAGAGAACACGCTGGTTCTGTGGGACCTAGTGGCCTTTGTCTTGGTTTGCTGCCATAACTTTCCAGATGTCTGTGTGTTCTCTTTACAAAGAGAGTCTGGGACTAGGACTGTGCCGCTTATTTTCTCCTGAGAGCATGAAGCCCTGGGGAAGTCATGTGTATGGCCTTGACCGCATTTCTGTCATGAATCCCTACTTCGGTCTGTTTTTGAGGGATGGAGAAAGTGATTCCTGTGATCACTCTTTCAGCCTCTTCCACCATGGGGGTGCTAACAGGCTTTTCTCGGTTTTGCCTCTCGTAGGGGAACGTGACCCTGAAGGAGCTGAATGCCCGCCCCATGGAAGTGTTCATGTGCAGCGTGCTCAAGAGGCAAGGCTACGGCGAGGGCTTCCGCTGGCTCTCCCAGTATATTGACTGATGTTTGGACAGTGAAAATAAAAGAGTTTTACTTCTCTGGACTGATCCCATTCCCAGCTTCCTCATGAACTTTTCTAATAGAACAAGGAAAGCTCTTCAACCGTGTGTGGCGTTGAGAAGCCAAGAGTCTCTGTCCGCCCTCTCATCGCCCAGTGGTGACATGTGCTTTCTCCACACTATTGGGAGGTGACGCTGCCCCACATGCCAGTGCAGGTCAGCGTCCCGGGACTCGGAAGCTGGCAGGATCTGCTGGGTAAAGCTGTATGCCATCATGGGGCACCTGAAAGAAAAACACGTCTCACCACTGTGGTTGATTTCAAAAGAAAGTGATTCTATTTTTTAAAGAAAGCGTTGTTAATGTAATTGGTGTCCCTCTTCACTTTTTGAGTTCAGAATTTACTTGGTCCAGAGTTTTCTATTCTTTTTTTTTTTTTTTTTTTTTTTTCCTCCTCGTGATCTAGTGAATGGCATTTAGAGACTTCATAAAATTATGCACCAAAACACGTCGGAGGCCAGAGCTCAGTCAGGTGAACTCACTTGTGTTGAGATAACAGGTTAGTGAGAGAAGCCCCCCACCCCCGCCCTGTGTCTCTGCCTGCCTTGTTGCGGTGGGCACCACCTTCTGTGCAGAGAAGTGGGAAAGGGCGGAACTTGGGCCTGGCAGTTGCGGGAGGTGTCCGCTGTGGCCAGCCAGGCCCCTTCCTCGTCGGGGCGTGTGCAGCAGGTTGCTCACTGTGGAGGGGTTAATTATAGAGCGGTTATTTTCTTACTTTACTTACAGAGTTGCAAACCGCAGCCGGTCTTTGCTTTTGCTTTGCTTTTATACTGTTGGGAAACTTCATTTCTCTTCATACACCTGTTTGATGTTCAGTTATAAGAAATGACGTTTGCCTCCTAAAAGAGAACACCTCCTGAATTGCCCTACACCGCAGGTGTGTGTCTGTTACTTTTGCACAGATTCTAGGGAAGAATTTTCTGCATCGGTAAATTGCAGAGGACAAAGTTAGCCACTGAAGGGCTCTTAATTCTGTGAGTTGAGAACTTAAAAAATCTGCTATTTGTATCATTTGTTTGGATCCAGGAAAGATTTATTTAATGGGCTTTAAAATCTTCACTTGCAGGATTTAGTCTCTATTGGACTGTTCGTGAGCTCTTTTTATCGATTACCTGTTTTTTTGGTGTTTAAAGGTTAACATCTGTAGCTAGATGATTTTTTTTTTTTTTTTTTTTTGGTATGAAATTGCCTTTCTCCATTCCAGAAGTAAGCTGCGGAAACTCTAATCTTAACTTTGTGTGGTGGTGTTCTTTTTGAGCCAGTGTCACTTGTCAGGAAGACCTTAGTATAAAAAGCCTCAGTGTCCCCAGTAGTGTGAGGATTATTTTTATAGCATTCCTTTTTCTTGGTGTCACCTGTAAAATTGGGATTTTCATGATCTTAACCAATATTAGACCCTTTGTTAAGATGGGTGGATATCTTCATTTTTTCCTTTAATGAGAGATTAGAAGTTTCCTCAGAATTGAAAATTGTGATGATGATGCTTATTTGCAGAGGATTCAACTAAATTCAGTAGAATCTTGTGTCTAATGCGAAGGCAGGGAAAGTGTGGATAACAAATTGCAGGGGGGAGAGTATTGTTCTTTAATGGATTTCTCATTGTTAGTCTTCACCACTGACTTGTTAGGAAAGCATACTTTTTCACTGCTGGGTACCCAGTGCAGAGGCTCAATGAAGGATCAATCTGGGAAGAGCATGCCTTTCATTTATTAGCAAGCATAGCTGGGTTAGGACAAAATTCGTTGGTTCGGAAAGGGGTGAAAGCCTTAAATGAACAAATCTAGCTAATGGTGAATGAACTAGGTCGTTAACATGCATACTTTTAATTTCCTTTGGCTAAAGGTAACCCATACTTCTTTATCCAGAGACATGAGAAGTATGATTGCAGTGCTAGTTTTCTTGTTTCTTGTTTCTTGTTTTTTTCCTATTTGTCCCTAATCACTTTGTAGCAAGCTAGAAAACTATGGATTCTACACAGCGCAGCTCTTTGTGAAAGTGGTGCATTTTGGCCACTGGAGAAAGAGGAGATTGAAAAGTCAACTGGCACCCGTCTGTTTCTTGCTCCACAGAAAACACTGTTCCTTTAATAAGGTTGCAAAAGAAGCTGATGTGAGGAGCTTGTCTCCTAACAGTGAGGATCAGAGCTTTGTACAAGAACTCCCATGAATTGAGACTTTTCATTCTGTTTTATCAGAGTGCATATATGTCCTATTTCAGGAAAAGTAAAACAGTCATTTACAAAAGAAGGTCAATCTGTATCCTAAGCGTTTTAATAAAAAGTTAAACTTATTATCCTGTTCCATTTTATTTATTTGTTTGTATTGGTTTGTTCTGAGTTTGAACATGACATTTGTTGGAGGTGGGAAAGCAGAAGTTCTTTTCCTAGTTACAGGAAGAAATAGTTACAGATGATACGAAAGACAAGTTTTGCTACCAGGAGGAAAAAAAAGCTAGGCCTGTTCACACACTTCATCCAAAGAATTTAGTTACCGTCTGAGAGGCTTGGAACATGTGCTGATCCCGGGATTGGTGGCCATCTCGGCAATAGGATGCACGTAGTGGACTTTTTAGCAAAATCTCATATTAACATGCTAGCAAGGACTGGATCCCGTTTGGCTGCTTATCACTCATCATCTTATACAGAATTGGAGAGATTCAGTTGAGCGCTACATTTGGTAAAATAGCGGAAGGAATGAAATGTGTGCCTGTGCCTTTACTAGGCTTGCAGGAAGCCTTGTTTTTAGAAAGCCCAAAAGAGATTTTAAAACTAATGGGACAAATGGAATGGGAAGCAAAATGCAACATACTGTTTTTGACCCAGTACTAAAAGTATTAGAGGCATCTTGTGATTGAAACTAACGTCCGTGTTACTGCATTGATGCCACGGGGTCTGTATGTTTGTATGTATTTGTTGAGTTCAAGTGGAACATGAGAATTACAGGCTGAGTCCGTGAGCCCAGCACTCAAAGGGTCTCACCTTGGCTGTTGGCTGTTGACTTAGGACTCTATACCCTAATGTGCTGTAAGCAGAAACACCTGACGCACAACAGTTCAGGCTGGAGGTTTGAGTGTCATTAAGGGAGAATCACTGGACTCTAGAGAGAAAGAAACTTAATTACTAGGAAGTTGGAATAGTTAGATTTTACTGTGATCAAGGCACCTTCTGTGTCAGGGAACCAAAAGACAGTGCCTGCTATGGAAGACTGCTTGCTAATTTCAGTCCCACCTCCTACTATAATGGGTCATCGTTTAACTCCCTCAAACAGGTTTGTGTCACTGCAAGCGCTAACCCTTGGGCTGGGAATACACTGAGCAGCATTAATTTTATTCAGAATTTGGGGCAAAAAGGTTTTATAGTTTAAGTACCAACTGAATACTTTTTGTTAATGCTGACATAAATACCTTCTGAAATCTGGGCTGCTGCCTGTTTTTGTATAGCCTGGGGTGGGGGTGGGGGGAGGATGCTATTTTGTGACACATAAAATTCAACTTTCGTGACCATGAGGAAAGTTTACTGAACACAGCCACCCATTGTTTGAGCTCTCACATGTTACAAATCTAGTTGGGTATTTGAAAGGGAACGTGTGGCCTGCAAAACCTGAACTATTGACACTCTGGCCTTTTACAGAACAAGTGTCTGGCCCCTGACCTAGATGAACGCTAGGTGGTGGTGATAAATGTTATGTAAAATGTGCATACTGCACAGTTAGGGTTGTAAAATTAAAGTGTGACTTCGGTTACTCTTCATAATAGTTTTAAAGGGCAATTTTATTTTGCGAAAACCGTTTTCGTAAGTTTTGTCCAGAGCATCAAAAGGCCCGAGGTGTAGTCCTGTCAGCTGCATGCCACCTAGTGGATCGCTGTAGGACTTACTTCCAAAATTTCAAATCACTGAAATTGGTCAAGGAGTCAAGGATTTCCTTGCCCTTATTACCCCGGGGGTCGGAAGCCGAAGTTGCAGACCTGAACAGACACTCAGGTCCTGTCTTATGGGCAAATCTAGGCATGTCGGCCCTTATTTCTATTCCTTTTCCTGCAGCCCAACGAACAGAGAAGGGATCCCACCTTGCCCAAGCCCCGTCTCCTTGCAAAACCACACGCCGGTCACTCTCCCCACGCTCACCTTCCAGGACAGCTTCTCCCGCTGCGTCGCGCAGGTGGCCCGAACCCATGAGGGCGGGGAAAGGGACGGGGTCAGTCTGGGCAGCCAATCAGGGCTCGGCCCCAAGCCCAGCCAATCGGGCCCGACAAGTTGGGGCCTAGCCAATCAGGCCCGACGAGGAAGAACTGAGTCAGTGTTTGCGCCTCTCCCTTCCAGCTTTGGGTGGCGCCGCGGGGGATCAGGGGTCCCGGCCGGGCTCCTCGCTCGCTTCCCTCGTTCCCCTGGAAACCCCGTGTGCACAGTCCTAGAGGACATGGCGCGGCAGTGGGGGCCGTCCATGAGGGCGGCCGAGCGGGCGGGCTGCGTGGTGAGCGCTTCCCGGGCCGGGCAGCCCGAGGCCGGCTCGTGGAGCTGCAGCGGGGTGATCCTGAGCCGCTGCCCGGACCTGGTGCTGTGCCACGGGGGCATTTTCACCCCCTTCCTGCGGGCCGGGAGCGGGGCGCTGAGCGCGGCCGGCGCCGCCTTCCTGCCCGGCGACAGTTGCGGCGACGACCTGCGCCTGCACGTGCAGCGGAGTCCAGCAGCCTCGAGCCCCTCAGGCCGCGCGGAGCGGGGCCGCCCGGGGCTCTGCACGCCCCAGTGCGCGGGCCCAGAGTCAGGCCCTCAGGCCCGACCCCGCGGGCGGCCCCTGCAGCCCCCGCGGCCCGCCGAGCTGCTGCTGCTGCTGAGCTGCCCGGCCTTCCGGGCCCACTTCGCTCGCCTCTTCGGGGGCGAGGCGGCGGAGCAGTGGCGCTTCGCGAACGCGGCGCCGGAGGACGAGGTGACGGAGGACGAGGAGGAGGATCAGCTGAGAGCGCTGGGCTGGTTCGCGCTGCTGCGCTTGCGGCCCGACTCCGAGGAGGAGGAGGAAGAGGAGGAGGGGGAGCGCGGGCCGGCAGTGGCCGTGGCGCCTCTCGGGGCCGTGCCCAAGGGCGCGCCGCTGCTGGCCTGCGGCTCCCCGTTCGGGGCCTTCTGCCCGGACATCTTTCTCAACACGCTCAGCCGCGGCGTGCTCAGCAACGCGGCCGGCCCGCTGCTGCTCACCGACGCTCGCTGCCTGCCGGGCACCGAGGGCGGCGGCGTGTTCGCGGCGCGGCCCGCGGGGGCGCTGGTGGCGCTGGTGGCCGCGCCCCTCTGCTGGAAGGCCCGCGAGTGGGTGGGCCTCACGCTGCTCTGCGCCGCCGCCCCTCTCCTGCGTGCCGCCAGAGCCGCGCTGGGCAGCCTGTGCCCCGGCACCGATGCCCTGGCAGCCCTCCTGCCGCAGGAGCTGAGCGCCCCATGGGGCCTGACCCTCCGAGACCCAGGGCCCCCGTGGGCAGCTGCGGCCGTGCTGGTGGAGTGCGGCACCGTCTGGGGCTCTGGAGTGGCCGTGGCGCCCCGCCTCGTGGTGACCTGCCGGCATGTGGCCCCTCGGGAAGCGGCCAGGGTCCTGGTGCGCGTCACGCCCCCCAAGTAAGGCCCTGCAAGGTTGCCCCACCTCTGCCCCCTCAGCAGGTCTCAGAGCGGAACTCTGAAGATTAGGGAGGCCTTCTGGCATCACGATGATGCTTTGATGGTGTAGTGTGGGTAGAGACCTGAGTCCCTCCCCTCATCCTTGGCATTCAGAACCCTAGCCTAGGGGGTTCTGGGCCTCCTTCCTGGCGGGGGGCGAGGGGGGGGTGGTGGCGCGCAGTGAATGGGGCTTGGGCAAGATGCCGAGCAACTCTGCATTGGGGAACTGTGGGAAGTCACAGCGTCTCTGACTAGGCATCTTTTAGCACCCTGTCCCCTCCGCCCCCCGCCACCCCCCACCCCCCCCCCCCCCGTCCCCCTCCCGCCCAGCCTGTTTTCTTTCTGAAATCTGACTGCTCTTAGAGCAGGCACACAGCACTGGCTCCTTGAATGCAGACTTCCTAGCCCTGTTCTTTCTCCCCTGAAAGCGGTAGTGAAGTCCCAGAGGCCCAGGCTGCTGCCTTCCTGGGGTGATGAGAGGGGGCTGTTACTCTTACTTGATTGCTCTCTTAGATCTTAAGCAGATCTTCCCAGCTGGACAAAAATGACGGGTGTGGGGCTCCACCTAATTAGAATGTGGGGGAAAAAAAAGAAAAGAATGTGAGAGTGAGGTCGAGCACACAGATGTATTTTTTTTTTTAATTTTTTTTTAACGTTTATTTATTTTTGAGACAGAGAGAGACAGAGCATGAATGGGGGAGGGGCAGAGAGAGAGGGAGACACAGAATGGGAAGCAGGCTCCAGGCTCCGAGCCGTCAGCCCAGAGCCCGACGCGGGGCTCGAACTCACGGACTCACAGACCGTGAGATCGTGACCTGAGCTGAAGTCGGACGCTTAACCGACTGAGCCCCCCAGGCGCCCCACACAGATGTATTTTGAACAGTCTTTGGGTGATCCTGGCAGCCGGGTTGGGACTTGAACCATTTGTTCCTTCTCTGCAGGGAAAAGCACTCTTGCCCTCCTTCACCTCCAGTTGCTCAGCAGCCTTGGCTTCCTGGCTTGTGTTTTCCTGGTACCTGTTCTATTTCTGCTGTAGTCCCAGGCACTTAACTTAGGCAGAGCAGAGCAGTATAGCACCTTGGTGTTAATGCCTGAAGTTCTGTACTTACCTCAGCCTAGCCACGCAGCCCGGGCCTTTCCAGATCCCTCTACCGAATTTCCAGGGTTAACCCAGCCCAGCTTCGCCGTAGGGTTTCCCACTGGTGGCCAACAGGACAGCCGTGACTCTGTAAGGAAGACTGATAATGAGGACTTCCCTGTATGTGTGGTGCCCCATCCTCCGTCCCATCTTCACCACACACATACTCTTGCTTCTAGGGAACCCCCCAGGTCCCCTGGAAGCTATCCCTGCAGAGTATGTAGTGGGGAGCCCCTGTGTGAACCTGGGCAAGTCAGTCTAAGCTGCCTTTCCGTGAATTGACATGTGAAGTCTTGGAACAGAGCCCGGCCCACAGTAAGAGCTGCAGATGTGCTAGCATTTATGTATGTAAACGGGGACACAGGACTGGCAGCATTGTTTGCCTCAAGTGAGGCAGTGAAGGAGAACACTGGGAATGTTTGCCCTGGCTTCTGCCACCTATTGTGTGACCTTGAGAAAGTTACTCAACCTCTCTGGCCCTCAAATGCACCATTTAAAATGGCGATGATCAAAACAAACAAACAAACAAACAAACAAACAAACAAAAAACGGCGATGATCGCAGCGCCTAGCTCTGAGGGCTGCTGGGAGAACTAAAGGAGATGATGTGCCCAGAGCATTCACAGCAGCCCCGGCCTGCAGTGCTCTCCAGGTGTCAGGTGTTCAGGGAACCCGGTGAAGTGCAGGAAGCTAGTGGAGAAGTACGTTACGGTGGGCGATGCACATTTGGAAGTACCACAGGATGGCCAAGTGACGTGCCCACATGTGCCGGCCTGGTACGGTTCAGGGCTGATGCCACATCTTTGGACTCCCAAGTCCGTGTTTTTACCGTCACTCTCATCCCCTTGCTTCCTCCCCGTACTCACGGGTCAGCATGCGAGCCTGTCATTTTGTTTCCCTTGCTCCCAGGAGTGCTGCGATCTGGGGACAAGTGGTATTTGCCACCCAGGAGACATCGCCCTACGACATAGCGGTGGTGAGCCTGGAGGAGGACCTACCCGATGTCTCCCTGCCGGTGCCTGCCGAGCATTTCCACGAAGGTAAAGGACGAGAGGGCTTCTGGTATGGGGCGGACCTCAGGAAGCACAGTCAGTGTTGGACATTCTAACCCTCTAGATCGGGGGGCCAGTCCCCCAGGCGGGCCCCCTGCCCCACCCCTGCTGGAGGCGTGGGGCAGGGTGGCGTCAAGCTGGCATGAAATCATCCTGGTTTCAGGGCCTTGGCTTGGAGTTGCTCTTGGAGGCTTCTCTGCTTGTGCCCGGCATGCCCCAGGTCCTGGGGGGCAGGGGGAATCCTTGCCGGAGCGTAGGGCACCCCTCTTGCCTGTGGCCCTGCAGCAGTGTCATGTGGAGCGGCTGAGCTTGGGGGCTCCTGCCGGCTGGCCAGAGCGGTGTTGCCCTTTTGAGGCTCCACTGGCGGGGCACGCCGCCTTGGAAGTTCCAGAGGCCTCGCTGTGTAGATGCGGCGTGATGGAACAGCAAAGGCCACAAGCTCTCTACGCTGGCGTCTCTTCTGCCACTTGCTAGCCCTGTGTCCTCGGACAGGCAACTGAGTATTCTCTGCCTCAGTTTTCACATCTGTAAAATGGGGATAGTGCTCCCTACTCCCGGGCATTGCGAGGAGTGCGGTGAGATGTGGCCTGTAAAGCATCTAGCCGCATGCCCTGTGCGTTCAGAGCACTCGGTAAAGGCAGTTGGAGGGCAGCCTGGAGCCCTCACCACCGCTCCTTTTTTCACCAAGGCTTCTTAGTCCGAGGAGGAGATGGGTGTTAATTTCACGAGCATTGACTGAGCACCGGGGTGGGTGCCAGGAACCCTAAAAAGTAACTAACTGGTCCCGCAGGGAAATGAAGGCTGGAGAGTAGTCTGATGCTGAGGACAAGTGGTGAGCAGGTGCTGGGAGATCAGCGGAAGTCCAGTGGGGACCTGGGGCAGACTCCCCGGAGGTAGGAGTATCTTCACAGCAGCCTGAAGGGCAGAGAGGGTTCGGAACTTTGGAGAGGCAGAGACGGCTCCCCAGCTTCACCCTCCTTTCCTCCCTGGCAGGCGAAGCTGTCAGCGTGGTGGGCTTCGGCGTCTTCGGCCAGGCTTGCGGGCCCTCGGTGACCTCGGGCATCCTGTCAGCTGTGGTGCAGGTGGATGACACGCCGGTGATGCTACAGACCACGTGTGCCGTGCATGGCGGCTCCAGCGGGGGACCCCTCTTCTCCACCCGCACAGGAGACCTCCTGGGTAACCAGCTCCTTGGCCCTCTCCCAGCCCCTCCCCTGCCAGAGCCTCAGTCCCATCTAGTGAGGGCCGGGCGTGCAGCCCCCGGGAGCCACCCTCGGCCCGGGAAGATGGTGGGCCTTACGCCCAAGAGGCAGTTAGCCAAGGTTTTCGGGCACTTGTGCTCCTGGGAGTGGAGAGGAGCGGATGCTGAGCAGGGAGGGAAGAGATCTGAGGTCTAGTTCCTTCTCCGCCTTAGGTAAATCGCTTAATCTTAGTTAATCTATGAAACTCAGGAGTTGGGTTCATCCAAGAGTCACAGGTAAACGAATGGATGAGTGAGTGAAGACGGCCGGGATGGAGGGTCAGGGGTGAACCGGGGTGAACACCACTCGGCTGCAGCACATTGGCGCCTCCTTCCATAGGAATGTGGGCCTAACATTGCTTGATTCTGCAATTTTTTTACTAGCAACGGTAAACCTTTTTGTTTGTTTAATATGGGGTCGTTAGATCTTTTGATTTGCACATATACTGATACGTGGATACGGACATAAGTATAGATACATGTGCAGGCATGAGTTGGCGGGTACGTGTGTGTGTGTGTAAAAAATCTAGCTCTGTCTGCTGAGAGGGGCTAGAAGCAGTGACACCCCAGTTGTGATGACCACACCGAGAACCCAGACCTTGGTTTCTCTAATAAAAGGCGCCAGGAACTGACTCACTCCCAGGCTCAGGCAGGGAAGATCCAAGATGAGCCCAGAGCACCTAGTGGTGCTGGAGAGGAAGGAAAGGCTAACAACAGAATGATCGGCACATCAGATGTGTGACGAATGAAGAGCTGACTTGAAGGAGCTCCCAGGAGAACAACTTGAGCTGCAAACCACACAGCGATAGGGTTGGATGGTAACTCAAAGAAAAGAGTGAGTATCTGAGTCCACACTGACATCGATAACTGAATGCATCTTGCAATGGAGACAAGTGACAGCTCTTCCTGACAGAAGAATTCCAGGTGATAAATGTAGAAGAAATGAGGGAAGTAGAAAATCACTGTTAGGACACCACAGAAGGAATTGCTGCGGGCAGGACCCACCGATGAATGGAAAGTAGAAACGAGGATATTTGCCTGATCCTAAAATATTTCGTACAAGAGGGAAAACAGTAAGCCTGCAATAGAGAAACCTGAGAGATACACCACCTTAGCCAAGTGATCAAGGTTAGCGTCTCAAGAAATGCTTTTGGACATCACGCACCTCCTGACAGGGTGCCCTGAGAAGGGCACGGGACGGCATTTTCAATCTTGGAAAACCTTAACCCTAGGAGAAAACATCCGGTAACCCCACATTGAGGGACGTCCTGCAGAATAAGTAACCTGTACTCCTCTAAGTGTCACGACCACGAAAGATAGGGAAAGACTGAAACTGACCCAGGAGGCATGATAGCTAGACGCTTCTGGGACCCTGGATTAGATCCTGGAATAGAAAAAGCATTCGTGGAATCACTGGTGAAATCCAAATGCGTTCTGCACGTCAGTGAACAGCATTGTTCCAAGGTTAATTTCCTGGTTTCGATCGTTGTTTTTTTGCAGTGACATGAGGAGAAGCTAGATGAAGGGTGTACAGGGACTCCGTACCGTTTTGGCAAGGCTCCTGTAAGCCTAAAAAAGTACATCCGGAAGGGGGCTTGGCTGGCTCCGTCGTCGAGCATGTAACTCTTGATCTTGAGGCCGTGAGTTCAAACCCGCGGAGCCTACTTAAAATTAAAAGCGACGACAACGACAAAACACATCCACATGCACACACATCCACGTGCACTGAGCAGGCCAAACAAAAAACTTGCGTGGGGGTCTGATTCACTTACTCATTCAGTCAACAAGTATTTGTTGAGTGGCGACCCTGCACCAGGCACTGGGGAGCCTGCCTGAGCAAAGCCCGTGGGGCCGCCACTAGGTGGAGAGAAAGGTCACAAAAGAAGTGCAACATTGTCTGTTAGGTACTGACGGTTAAGGAGAGAGTAAAACGGGGAAGGGGCACTGGGGTGTGGGAGCCAGAGGCCATGAAGGAGGCTGGGTGTCTGTCACTATGAGGGGGGTTCAAGCCCCCGGTGGTCCGAGGGCCTCACTTCCCATCCGTGTGCCCTCTGGCTCATCCCCCCTTTCCTCTTGGACTCCTCAACAGGCATCGTGGCCAGCAACACCCGGGACAATAACACAGGGGCCACCTACCCTCACCTGAACTTCAGCATTCCCATCACGGTGCTGCAGCCAGCCCTGCAGCGGTATGGTCAGACGGGTGACCTGGGCGGCCTCCGGGAGCTGGACAGCGCCACTGAGCCAGTGAGGGTGGTGTGGCGGTTGCAGCGGCCGCTGGCGGAGGCCCCGCGGAGCAAGCTGTGAGCCAGCCCTCTGGAGAGAAGAGCCACCATGTTATGCCACAGGACGAGCTGAGGGTAGCGGCCTCAGGACCCTGCCCGGGCACACCCCAGCTGGGCTGCCTCCCCATCCCCACCCATCTCGTTCGGCTCTGGAGTCTGGACCAAACTTCCCTTCGGCCCCATGGGTCTCCGACCTGGAAGCCTGTTTGGGGGTGCTTTTTGGAGTCCTCACCTCTCTCTGCCCCCTGGCACTAAACTCTGTTATTTCTCCTTCTGGGGAGCCCCGTCCAGCTGCCCAACAGCCCTGGTCCTGAGGGACAGGTGCTGGCTGGAAGGCAGGCCCAGTCCTGGCTCTGCGTCTGGTCCCTGTCTCCTGATGGCCACTGGCCACCAGGAGCACCTGCTTCCCTGGGGCTGGGGCTTCCTCAGAAAGGCCTGCTCTGAAGACCAAAGACGAGAGGAAAAGAAAATCTTTCTGTTCTACTGCACCTCTAGGTGGAGTCCCTGAAAGTTAGGATCTGTGGGTCTTCATATGTTGAGTGTCGCTGACCTCCAGGGACGCTCTGACACAGTGCCTTTACTTTCCAGCCCATAAAATGGGCCTCAGGGATCTCACAGGGGAAAATGTGTCTAGTTGGGGATTGGGAATAAAGAGGACGTATAGGAGAAAATCTCTACTTCTATCTAGCAGGTTCTCTTTTTTTCTTCTATGTTTTGAAAGTTGCCCTGGGAGTAGGAAACCATCAGGCACAGAAATACACCTTTTCTTTCCTCCTTTCTCAGTTGGGGTGTGAGCTCATGGCATACTTTTTTTAAAAATTTAATTTAATTTTTAATTTTTAATTTTTTAAAATTTACATCCAAATTAGTTAGCATCTAGTGCAACAATGATTTCAGGAGTAGCTTCCTTAATGCCCCTCACCCGTTTAGCCCATCCCCCCTCCCACACCCCCCTCCAGCAACCCTCAGTTTGTTCTCCATATTGTAGGAGTCTCTTCTGTTTTGTCCCCCTCCCTGTTTTCATATTGTTTTTGCTTCCCTTCCCTTATGTTCATCTGTTTTGTCTCTTAAAGTCCTCATACGAGTGAAGTCATATGATATTTATCTTTCTCTGACTGACTAATTTCGCTTAGCATAATACCCTCCAGTTCCATCCACGTAGTTGCAAATGGCAAGATTTCATTCTTTTTGATTGCCGAGTAATACTCCATTGTATATATATACACCACATCTTCTTTATCCATTCATCCGTAGATGGACATTTAGGCTCTTTCCATACTTTGGCTATTGTTGATAGCGCTGCTATAATAACATGGGGTACCTGTGTCCCTTCGAAACAGCACGCCCGTATCCCGTGGATAAATGCCTAGTAGTGCAATTGCTGGGTCGTAGGGTAGTTCTATTTTTAGTCTTTTGAGCAACCTCCATGCTGTTTTCCAGAGTGGCTGCACCAGCTTGCATTGGCTCATGGCATACTCTTGTGTCGGATTGAGCCTGGCCTCTGGTCCTGACTGGGTGGGGCTTGCAGAGCCTGGAAGGTGGGGATTTTGGCCTGGCAGCAAGTGTTTACAGAGTGTCCGGGATGTGTCCAGGCCTGTCCTGGGCCCTGGGGGTGGGTTGGGGAGTTCAAAGTTATCAATGAGACCAAGGCAGCCCCGAGGAGCTAAGACCAACCCTACAAGTCAAAACATGTACTATGTACCCAGGGCCCTGCACAGGTAGGCCCTCAAAAAATGAAGTCACTGACAGGTTGAATACCTTTTGGGGGATGACTGGGGGGCTAATTCTCAGCAGTGAGAATTGCTGGCAGTGCTTGGCTTCTAACATCTACCTGTGGAGTGCCAACTCTGGGCCGCCTTTATGTGACCACCTCCTGTGATCGTCATTCTCCCCTTCACAGAGTAGGAATGGCCCAGGGGGCAAAGTCAGTCCACAGTAAATTAACGGAGGCAGGGGGTGAGGGCTGAGGTCTGACTTAGCTGAGAGGGGGAGGGAACGATGCATTCCAGTGGGCACCCAGGAGCCCAGTGTTCTGGGGAGACTGGTGTGCCAGCCCATTAGCGTGACGAGCAGGGCAGCTCTGGCCACTCAGGTGGAAGGCTGTGTCCTCGGGCCCAGGGAGGGGGCGATGAGGCAAAGCCTCATCTAGGTGTCTTAGGAGCCGAACCCCGGAAGGAGGGCAGGAAACGGCGACGGCACAAGTAGGGGAAGGGCAGAGGGAGAGAATCCCAAGCAGGCTCCACATGGTCAGCACAGAGCCTGATGTGGGGCTCGAACCCATGAACCGTGAGGCCATGACCTGAGCTGAAACCAAGAGTCAGCATCCTCTCTGCTTTGTTCCCTCTCTTCTTTTTTCTTTAAGTTTATTTAATTTATTTTTGAGAGAGAGAGAGAGAGAGAGAGAGAAAGAGCACGAGTGAGGGAGAAAATCCCAAGCAGGTTCTGCACTGTCAGCACAGAGCCTGATGTGGGGCTTGAACTCGTGAACCGTGAGATCATGATCTAAGCCGAAATCAAGAGTCAGACACGTAACCAATGGAGCCCCCCAGGCACCCCTGTCCTCCTTCTCTGCCTCCTCTGTACTCAGTCCCTCCTTCCTTGTAAGCTCAGTTTGCTATTGGCCATCCAGACCTTTCTGGCCCTTCTGTCCATGCGCTTTGATCTCTGGCTCTCCTTATCACATGCCCCACTTTCAGATTTCGTCAATAAATGCCAGAAAGCAGATTATCCGATTGAGCCCATCATCTTCTCATGCCTTGCTACAGCTGGAACGTGTTTTCAGAGCAGCCATGGTCAGGGTGGGTTCATTTAGGCTGGGAGAAGACCTACACTGCTGTCTGGATTGCACCCCAGGCTGCTGTCAGCTGAAGCTGTGAGTGTAGGTGCAGTGAGGGCCTGGGGCCACCAGTGTTTACAGGACAGAGGCAGAGTGGGAGCCTGCAAGGGGGCTGAGAAGAGACCAGCAGAGGCACAGGAAGAAAACCAGGGAGGCTAAGACCTAGCTCACCAGTGTCCCTCTTCCTCCTGGGTATGTGCTAGACTGCATTTCGTGGCCACTCTCACAGGTGTGTCCATGAGTTCCAGCTCACGGCATGAAAGCAGAAGGGAGGTGCACCACTTCCAGGCCTCGCTAGAACAACCGCTGTGTACTAACCCCTTCCCCTGGTGGGAATGGAGGTGACCCCTAAAAGAGACTTTGGAAGCCTCTTGTTAAAGATGGACTCTGTCTGTCTGGTCCCTGGATGACTGTGTGCAGCCCATAGGCCTGGTGTTGCTACCCAGGCAAGAAAAGCACTTCTTTTGTATTTGAGCCATTAGATTTGGGGGTCTCTTTGTCACGTAGAAGAAGCTACCCTCGTGAATGTAGTCTGTCCCCAGCTGGAAGCACTATAACCAAGCCACATTTTGGGGGAAAGATGAAGAAACAGATTCCTCCTGTCCTCCTTTGAGGCTTTTGAATTCAGCTGGAAGCACAGAAGGAGAAGGAAAACACTGGGTTTGCCAGGGTTAAGGGTCACCTCTTCCTCCAGTGGGGATATGTCGTCTGTTTCTCCCAGCCCCTGGTTGACCCCAGTACCCTGGAGCTCCTCCCAGCCCTGGGGGGCCAGCAGTCAAGTCACCTGTTGTCAGGAAATCTGAGCTCATGACTGAGAGCCAGCAAAGCTCCCTTCTCTTAGATTCTGTGACGTGAGACAGTCTGTCCACCATTCCTGCTAATCGTTAAAGTTCCATACTGCCAGTGTTTCTGCGTCCAAACCATACTTTCCTACTACCTCTGGCACTTGCAAATTCAAAGGCAAAAGTCCTTTGTTAGAAGGCAAGGAGCCCCGGTTTTCAGTTCCAAGGCTCCGAGTTCCACAACTGTTGAGTGGGAAGAGAGGAGCGGTGTGGGGTGAGTGGCCTGAGGAAGTGAGTATGGGGTTGCTTTTTGGACTGATGACAATGTCCCTGAGTCAGATAACGGTGACGGTGGCACAGTGTCACATCACTGAACTGTACGCTTGAAAAGAATGGATTTAATGGTATGTGAATTATATCAAGAACCCCCCCCCCCCCCACATTTATCTATGCAAACATTAGTTTGCACTCCTAGGGAACCAGGTGCTGGGATGGATGCCAGATGCCGGGGACCCAAAGTCCAGCAAAGCAAGGTCTTTGCCCCAGAGAGCAGGTCAATTGTGACTGTTGCCCTCCTTGGTGTCAGTTTAACCTCAGCCCTACTTTTCTCTAGGAGTGTCAGGAGGGAAAAAAGGAGATAAAAGCTATTTGGAAGTTTGCAAAGCCCATGACAAATGGAAGGCTTAGGACATCCAAGCTGTGGCTCTCTGATGGTTCCCCAAAGGCCAGGATTAGGACATGGCTCAGAGGGCCATGAGCACTCTGCGTGGTTGCTTTTCTGTGGCCGCAGGGGCTGAGAGACGGAGGTAGAGACTCCCACACCTCTGAATCCCTTCCTTCAGCGCGATTTCAGGTGGCAGGGTGCCAGCCAGGATAGGAGAGAGGCAAGGATTCCAAAGAACTGGAAGGTGCAGCCTGGGCTATGCAGGCTAGTAATGTGAGTCGGGTGCTCATGGGAGGACACCAGTTTCCTTCTCAGCTCAGGATGGTTCTGGGCACCAATGTGTTCTAGGTGGAATTGATCACAACCCTTCCCATACCAGGAGTATTGGATACAAGGCCCTTGGCCACAGCTTTTGGAAAAGGTACAAAACAGGTCACTGCTAGTGTGAACGTTCACGAAAGCTGGGAAGACGAAGGGCAGTATTCTGGGAACCAGGAAGCTGCCAACATACCCTGTAGCCTTGGGCAAGCTAATCTGCCCACATAAAACACCTATAATGAATGGCTAAGTGCGAATACTTGCATTAAATAGATGAAGACGGCTCATCTGTCACCCAACTGGCTACATCCTACCACCAGGTTCGCATCATTGGGTTTCTCTCTAGATCCTAGCCAAGCCCCTTTGTCTCCAGGACTGCCCTGCTGACTAGTTCCCCAATTTCAGGGAGCCCTGCCATTTCCCGATCCTTTCACCACAAAACAGAACTCAGACCTGTCACTCTCCTGCCTAAAGCCCTGCGGTGGTATCCCATTGCCCTGGGGATGACACGACCCCACCAGGTCTGTACACCCTGCCCACGCTGGGCCACCCTGTCCTGTGACCGCCTCCACCACGCCCCCGCTGTTAGCTCTTTGTCCTGCCTCTGCGTCTTTGCACACCCAGAGCACGGCTGCCTTCTCTCCGCCCTCGTCCAACTCCTCATCCTTGGGGAGAGGCCTTGGCAAGCTTCCTTTATCCCCAGTCCTCGTAGTGCGGTTAGCGATACAGGTTATGTGTATTTACTATTTGTCTTTCCCCGGAATGTCAGCTCCGCGGAAGGCAGACACGGCGTCTGTTTTGCTCTCCATCCCGACCCCCCCTCGACCCCCCCACGCCGCGCACAGTGCCGGCGTTCAGCGGGTGCCCGGCGGCGCCTTTTGCCGAATTGCGATTTACAGGCGAGCAGCCGGAGGCTGGTGATCCGTCCGCTGTGGAGTCGCGCTGAGCTCTCGGAGCTTCCGAGGGCCTGGCAGACAGGCGGCCGAAGTCAGAGGCGTGGGGAAAGCGTTCCGGGCTTCGAGCGCTCGCTTGGGCCCGGGAGCGCTCGGCGTCGCCAGGGGTTGCTGGTGTCCGTGCCGCGGCCGCAGCTCCCCAGGCTCCCTCCGCGGGCGGGCACGTACCGAGCCACGCCCACGCCCACGCCCACCGGGAGGGGTCTGGGGCGCGCGGCAATCCCAGAGCGGACTGGCCGAGTGGTGCAAGGGGCGGGCTCTCGGGGCCCCGCCCCCCCGTGCGCCCGCCCTACAAGCGCCCAGAGGGGCCTCGCCGGGCCTGAAAGACCTGGCGGGTTGCGTCCGAGCTCCGGTGCGCGGGCGTTGTGGCCCTGGCGGGGGAGGGCAGTTGCTCTAGGTACCCGGCCCCGGCCTGCCCCACCCCAGTTCCCTCAGCACACGAAAACTGGGAGGCTTAGGCCCGGCGGCAAGGGTAGGGCAAACTCGCCTCCTCCCCGTCCGCCCCTCGAAACTTCTGAGGTCTTCCCAGGTAAGACGGGCTGCCCTCTCCACGCCCCCACCCTGGGAGTGCTCGCGGGTCACCTCTGGGTGGAAGCTAGTGTCACAGGGCAGGAGGAAAACCTCCGTCTGTAGGAAGGAAATCCCTCGGGTTACCCGAGCGCCCACAGTCTCCGGGGTGCCCTAGGAGGTCTGCTTCTCCACCCCCCCCCCCCCCCCCCCCATGAAGTCCCAGTTCCCGCGGGGACAAAGGCCAGTGGTCCCGAACTAACTCCGGTGGAGCTGGGAAGGCCGGGAAGCCTGAAGTCCACCCGGAGCTGCTTTTAGTGGGTGATGTCGGGCGTTTTCCTTCTAACACCACCCACTAAACTCACTGGCCTTTCCCCTCCAGCAAGAATCCTTCTGACCCTTGGATGTACAGTCGGGGTGGGGAGGGGAGAGGCCCTTGGGAGCTGATGATCCAGCAGGAGGACAGGCACTGGGCAGAGGGTCAGACAGTTTGGGAAGGGGTTTTCGGTGTCCCAGCCAGCTTCCTACCTTGTGTTCAAAGGCCAGCATGTACAATATGTAAATGTGTAAAATATCAGGGGGGCCTGCCCAGGCTGGTGTGTATAATGCGCATGACCACACTAGTGTCCAAACTCTCAGGCCCCCCTGCCCTCACCCTTGCGCCTAGAGAGGAGCCCTGGGAGGAGCGCTGGGTGAAACCCGGCGTCTGGAGGGCTTCTGCCTTAGGGGAGGAGACCCAGGCCCACTTGGGCCTGGCCTTGTTCAGGACTCCTTAGCGGTGAGGGGGTGGACCTGGGCTGAGCCCGTGTCCTCCAGGGCCAGCCAGGTCTTTGGCAGTGAAATGAAGAAGCCAGGGTCCAGACACAGGCAGTGAGCAGACTGTTGGTGGGGGTGTTTAGGGAACCACAAAGTGACTTGCTCCCAGGAGGGTATACAAGTTCCATGGCCTTGATTTTCTCTTTGAGTGTATGGAACACCTGAAGGAACATGTCGGCCCAGAGCTGCCCCGTGCTGGGCCATGAAAAGACAGCCCCTCTTCAGACTTTCTGTTCCTTCAGGAACTGGTCTTTTTTGGGTTATGTTCCGTGTGTGTCCCCTCAGGGGCCAGTCATGGAAGGCCAGCTCTCAGGCTGTCTAGTGAGGGAGGCTGCCTGCCCTTCTCCCTCCTGCAGGTAGGGAGGAGGTTCAGGGTGAGTCACACTCTAGTGGCCCCCTTATCCGAACTGCCATTATGGAAACATGGCTGTGGAGATCCACCCTTGATATGACTATGATGACTCAAAAAATGGCCTGTTTTATTTGTAATCTCTGTGAAGCAATGCTGGGGCAATGTCCTTGCTCTGATCAGAGCCCACATGGCTCCTGCTGTATTTCTGAAGCATGACCTCTTAACAGCTTTGGCATAAATGTGGCTTCCTTGCTTTTCAGTAGATTCCTAACAGCCCCTTGTTTGTGTTATTAGAGAAAAATCATCCTGTGGTCAGGCTGGTGTCCTTGGCAGAGAAAGTAGGATTGACTGAGAAAATACAAGTGTAAACCAGATTGTGTGTGTGCGTGTGTGTGTGTGTGTGTGTGTGTGTGTATGGGGGGGGGCAAAGGTAAAATATAGGAGTTGCTGGACATGTAGGAGTTGTTTTCGTGGATGTTCTTTTAGTTATTTTTATTTTGAGAGAGTGTGTGCGTGTGCTCATGTGCAAGCAGGAGAGGGGCGGGGGGGGGGGGAGGGGGGAGAGAATCCCAAGCAGGCACGGTGCCATCAGAGTGGAGCCTGACATGGGGCTTGAACTCACAAACCCTGAGATCTTGACCTGACCTGAAACCAAGAGTCAGACATTCAAGGACGCTCAACCGACTGAGTCACCCAGGAGCCCCTGGACGTTCTCTTATGCTGACATTCCTGAGTCTTGACAGATTTCGTTAAGAGTCTCTGGGGTCTCTCCCTTGGCTTGATGTTCGGTTCAGAATCAGACGGTGGGATTGGCAGTTCTTCAAACAGTTGAATCTAGAATTGCCCGACACCTAGCAATCCCACTCCTAGGGATATGTACTCGAGAGAATTAAAAACAAGTGTCCACACAAAAACTTTTACACAGATGTTCATAGCAGCGTTGTTCGTAACAGCCACCAGGTGGAACCAACCCAAATGTCTATCAACTGACAGATGGCGAAACAAAATGTGGTATCTTTGTATGATGGAATGTTAACCATAAGAAGGAATGAAGGGGCACCTGGGGGGCTCAGTCGGTTAAGCGTTCGGCTCTTGATTTCGGCTCAGGTCATGATCTCACGGTTCATGGGATGGAGCCCTGTGTCAGGCTGTGCCCTGACAGCGTAGAGCCTGCTTAGGATTCTCTCTCTCCCCCTCTCTCTCTGCCCCTCCCCTGCTTGTGCTCGCTCGCTCTCTGTCTCTCAAAATAAATAAACATGAAAAATAAAAAAAGGAGAAGGATTGAAATGGCGACGCATGCTACAGTTTGGACGACTCTTGAAAACACTATGCAAAGTGAAAGAAGCCAGTCACAAAAGGTATGGAATAGGCAGTCTATAGAAACCGAAAGATTAGTGGTTGCCAGCGGCTGGAGGGAGGGGGGGACGGGGAGTGAGTGCTAATGGGTAAGAGGTTATTTTGGGGTGATGCAGATGTTCTGGAATTAGATCATAGGGATGGTTGCACAACTTTATGAATGTACTAGAAACCGCTGAATTGTATACTTTAAAATTTTATAATATATGAATATCTCAACTTAAAAAAATAAATGGTAGGAGGCCTGCCCTGTTTTTAAACTCTTATTATTTCTGTAAAAATGACATACCCAGTTAAAAATATTCCACAAATACATGGGGCACCTGGGTGGCTCAGTTGGTTGACTTTGGCTTGGGTCTCAACGGTTTGTGAGTCTGAGCCCCACAGTGGGCTCTGCTCTGACAGCAAGGAGCCTGCCTCAGATCCTCTGTCTCCCTCTCTCTCTCCCCCTCCCTTGCCTCTCAAAAATAAATAAACATTAAAACAATATTTATAACACACACACAAAAAGTTCGAAGAAGAAAGTAAAAACATCACCTGGTGACCACTGTTAGCATTCTGGCTCAGAGTGCAGTTCTGGTCAGAGCGTTGAGGATTGAACTTGGACAAATTATTGAACTTGTTTCCAAAATGGGGACAAAACCCCACACCTGTTCAACACGGAGATACGGATAAAAGCACAAAGAGTTCTCGCTGATGTGATCATTACGTGTCTGTGCGTCTGTGTCTGATTTGCACACACCGTGGGATTAGGCTTCGCGTGCCTATTACCTAACTTTTTATGGATAGCCTTTTTCTCCCCGCTAAGACTTTATGTTTTTATTTTTTTATTTATTATTAAAAAAATTTTTTTTTAAGTTTTACGTATTTATTTTGAGAGAGAGAGAGGGAGCGAGCGGGGGAAGAGCAGAGAGAGAGGGAGAGAGAGAAAATCCCAAGCAGGCTCAGCACCGTCAGTGAAGAGCCCGATGCGGGGCTTGAACTCACGAACCGCCGAGTCCATGACCTGAGCCAAAACCAAGAGTTGAGCGCTCAACCGACTGAGCCACCCAGGTGCCCCTAAGACTTTATGTTTTTGGAGTAGTGTTAGGGGCACAGCAAAGTAGAGGGGAGGGTGCAGAGATTTCCCCCGTGCCCCCTGCCCCTACACAAATATGGCTTCTCCCATTGGCAACACCACTTTTCCAGAGTGATACATTTCTTAGAGTTGATAAACCTGCATTGACATAATCATCCAGAGGCCATAGGGTTAACTCTTGGTTCTGTACATTCTATGGGTGGGGACTAGCCATGGGCAGAATTTTCATGTGAAAAATCATCACTCTAAAAACAAATGGCTCCAGAATATTCCATCGTATGGGTGTATAATAGTGTCGTCTGCCATTTATGGAGGTTTCCATTGACTGATGGCATCTCCCATTTATTGAGGCCGTTTGCGCAGCCATCCTGCTATGTTAGCACATATAATTCAGCCTACACTTTTTGACCACCTTTAGGCTATGTAGCTGGGAAGGCAGGTCTATGACCTAAGCCCCTGGTTTCGGCATGCTGCAAATTAAGTTGTGCCTAGCAGGGTCTAGCTGTCCTTGGGGCTATGGGAGAATTGGCATTAGAATAGCCAAGGGAGGGTAGGCGTGTCGGAGAGTGTTGGGGAGGGGAGGCTGCTGGGGAGGAAAGGTGGAATGGGCTGGGGAGCTGCCAGCCTCCAGTCCCCAAGTGGGAGTGTCAGAGGCTAGGGGAGGGGTACAGATTCCAGGAGAGGCCTCAGGCGGTTTGGATTGTAAAAGAGCTTCCTCTTCCCTGGCGCAGCTTTGGCAGCCCCTTCTAGGCCTGGCTCTGCCCTCGGGCCCCAAACCTTCTACTGGGAGCTACGGGGAAGCAATTTGCTTTTATTGAGGGGTGTACCTAGTTGGGCAAGGCCAAGGTTAGGCTTCCTTTGGGGAAGCCAGTTGATGATCTGGGGGGTCTGAGGGAGCAGAGATTCAACTCCTTGGCCAGCCCACCGTCCATCAGGCTTATGCTGGGGTTGCTGGACTTTCTGCCCTGGGAAGGAGATTCTGGCCTAAGCTTTTCTTTGGTGGTGAAGGCCCCTGGCCCCGGCTGTTTTTCAAGGCTCCTCCTTGAGCTGCCCTGCGTGGTCCAGTGTGACCCAGCCCTTCCCAACAAGCTGTGTATCCTCTCTAGGGCCTGTGCCCTACTTGGAGGCAGAGTTCTCTGGTTTTTGTCCGACCTCCTTGCTGACTGCTGGCCCCAAGAGTAGGCTGGCACAGAGGGGGCTGTGTTGAAGGGGGCCGGTGAAATGTATCTCTTCCATAGCTTGCCTCACTGTCTGCCACATTCACAGGCCCTGCTCGGCTTCTGGTATCCTCTCCTGGCCTCTGGCTGGGTTCCTGGGCCCTCTTGGGTCCTGGCCTTGGGAGATATTCTTCTTCTGGCCCAGTTGGCAGATTCAGACTGATGAACACACAGGGGCCAACTCTGGACAGCCTTTCTGAGGGCCTGGAACAGTGAAGGTAGCGCTGCATGCTGGGGATTTGTCTTGGTCACAGCCCTGCTGAGGACTCAGTTTCTTCATCTGTAAAATGGGTGGGATGTACAATCCTTGATGCACTGGGAACCATTCAGCCAATGAGAAATAAAGTTAAATCTCTAATGATTTCCTGTGCCAAAGCTACCGGCTCTGCCGGAGCTGGGTTCTGTCTCCCCCAGGGGAGAAATGAGGCAGCGGGGATTTGAATGCCAATGAGAACGGTGCCTGGAGGTCCATCCAACCTTAAACTGCCTTCATAAGTAGGGGAAGATCCACGTCTTGGAAACTTACATGTGCAAGGACATTTCAGGGTGTCCCCTCCCATTACAGGCCCAGAGAGGGGAGGGGTTGTGCCCCAGGCCACACAGATGTTGCAGGGACGCATAGTGGCCTTCCAGCTGCCTGTAGTGCTGAGAGGGTCCCAGATGGCCTGGAACGTGCTTCCCCATCGAGCCTTTTGACAGCTTGCTGTCTGTCCTTCAAAGTTGCCCTGAGTTCCAGTTTCTTACTTCTCTGCCTCCCCTCCCCCTGCTTCCCCAAAACACCCCTTCCCTGAAGCCCACAGCAGCTGTTGGCCTCTCCTGCTGCTTTCTGCGTGCAGCTTTTGTGTAAGCTTTTGTTTCTTTCCTCAGCGTTTCTCTCCGGCAGCCTGGCTTATTTCTGCCTCTCCTTGGAGCCTGGCTCAGGCCAGGAGCTTTGCTTGCCTGTCGCCCCTGAGCCAGCATCTCCCGGCAGGATGCTCTCAGGATCTCAGCTGCGGTCAGGACTGCTCCCCACAAGGCTCCCACCCGAGTGAGCCCAGAGGCCTGGACCAGGAGCGCCCTTCTCCGGGGCTAAGCTGCTCTGGAGACCAGGCCCCTCGCCACAGCCCCAGGCCTGCCCCTCGGCTCTCCATGGAGGCACCAGGTGACCCAGGCCCTTGGGAGGGTGAGCCTCAGGGACAGCCTCCCAGACTGGCTAGGAGAGCTCAGGTAAACTGCTCTCTTCTTCTTTTTCCTTTGTGCTCAGTGGTTCGGTGCCTAGTGACCCCTGCCTCGGAAGTCCTCTAGCGTCCGCTTCAGTTCTGTGCCAAGCAGTGTGTCCCGAATCTCAGCTCCTCAGGGATTCAACCATAGTTGGTTCTCAGTCTGCCAGGAGCTGGTCAGGCTGCCCCAGTCCACGTGTGGGCGTCAGGGGCACACTCGGCCTGCAGATCTGGCTTCCGCCCTCTGCGGATGCTCTCACAGATGACCTGTCCCAGGCAGGGAGCAGGACCTCGCACCCCACTCCCTCTGACCGGAGTCTGCATGATGAGTGCTTCTCCCTCACCCTCCCTCCCTCACCTACCAGCAGGTGTTCTTCCTGCCCCCCTGGGGGATGTTGCTCAGCCATCTTGGAGCGCCTCTGCTGTCCCAGGAATGCTGGGGGCAGGGTGACTTGCCTACCGCAGGCCCCTCTTCAGGACCCCAATCATACCACACCCTGTTTGCACCTTGATTGTCATAACCTGCTAATTGATCTCCTTAGAGACCTGGGGTTCTCCCTCCTTAGACCTGGGGTTCAAGGCGGTGACCCGTGAGCCGGGCAGAATTGGTGTCCGCTTGGTGCAGTGCTTAAAGAATTTTGCTTAGTTCTTTTAACGTGGTCTGTGCGTGCCAGTTCCCCACGGGCGTGCCCACCGCTTCTCGTTGCTCTGTGCCTGCCTAGCGTCGCTCATCGACATCGTCCACCTCACCCTCTGAGTCTGCAAGTCCTGCCTTTACAAGGGCAGGGATGGTGTCCGTCCGTCTGTCTGTCTGTCTGTCTGTCTGTCTGCGATTACTGTGTCCACAGCACAGAGCGCGCCCCAAAGCAGCAACTCAGTTAATGCATGTTGCTGAGTGGACAACTATACTGAGTGAAAAAAGTGCACAACAATTTGGTTAATGTGGGCAAAAGTAATATTGAGGGTGCAGAGACTATCTCTGGAAGAATTCAGATAAACTCGGTAATAGCGGCTGCCTTGGAGGAGGGAGCTGGGTGGTTGGGGAATGGGATGGAATTAGGATACACCTTGTTCCTCTGGAATTTAATTCAAATGCCACAACATTGCAATTTCATTAATAGACAGTTACATACTTTAGAAAGATCAAGTCCCCGGGTGCCTGGCTGGCTCATTTGGTAGAGTACGTGACTCTTGATCTTGGGGTTGTGAGTTTGAGCCCCATGTCAGGTGTGGAGTTTATAAAAAAAAAAAAAAAAAAAAAAAAAAGGAAATAAAAAGATCAAATCTTGGCATTTGGGGACTTTCTTGCTGTGGACCACCCCTGCCCTCCCAGCTCTTGAGGCCCTTGACCCTAATGTGGTGTCTCCTCCTATCCCAGGAGCACCCGGTCTGAGATGGGGTCCCAGGTCTCCGTGGACGTGGGAGCTGTGAACGTGGTGGTCGTGGGTGGGGGCTTCGGTGGGATCGCCGCCGCCAGCCAGCTGCAGGCTCTGAACATCCCCTTCGTGCTGGTGGACATGAAGGACTCCTTCCACCACAACGTGGCAGCCCTCCGGGCCTCCGTGGAAAGCGGTAACAGCCTCTTTTCTGGGGCTTTCTTTGTGCGAACGGTCTTGTTAACCACTCTGGGTCTGGAGGGGTTTTCTCCACTTAGGGCACGGCCTGAATTCTGCCTTTAGACAAATTCCAGAGATTCTTAAGAAGGTCACTGGCCTTGGGGCGCCTGGGTGGCGCAGTCGGTTAAGCGTCCGACTTCAGCCAGGTCACGATCTCGCGGTCCATGAGTTCGAGCCCCGCGTCAGGCTCTGGGCTGATGGCTCGGAGCCTGGAGCCTGTTTCCGATTCTGTGTCTCCCTCTCTATCTGCCCCTCCCCCGTTCATGCTCTGTCTTTCTCTGTCCCAAAAATAAATCAAAAACGTTGAAAAAAAAAAAAAATTTAAAAAAAGAAGGTCACTGGCCTTAAGCAGCGCCCGTAGCAAGGCTGCAGAAGTAAGAGCTGGAAACTTCCCTGAGGACCTGGTGAGGCCCAGGCTGGTGCTTTTAGGGGGTGGTGGTATCCCGGGAATACCACTGACTCGGCTGTTTGGCCAAGGATACCCCTCAGGAAAGGTTCTGAGTTTTTGTGGCCTCCTATGGGCAGCTCACTTTTACTCTGTGACCTCCTCTGTGTCCATTCCCCAGGGTTTGCCAAAAAGACGTTCATTTCCTACTCGGAGACCTTTAAGGAAAACTTCCGGCAGGGGCTGGTAGTAGAGGTGGACCTGCAGAACCAGACGGTGCTGCTCGAGGATGGCGAGGTGAGCGTCCTGGGGGCTGACCCGACCCTCAGCTGGTTTTCGGGAGGCCCCCCACCCCCACCCCGGGGGCTGCGGCTGCCGGTGGGGAAGAACACGGCCGGTCTCAAGGGCTGAGAGAGTCATCTGTGGCCCCTACGTGGTGCCGGGTGGACAGCAGATGCCTCATAAGCAACGACCTGACCACAGCAGCCACAAGAGTGTGGTGGCACTTCTCCTCAGCCTTTCCTGTACGCCACGCACCGTCTTCAGCCTTCCTGAGTCGCACTTCGTGCCCACCATGACTGTGAGGGCGGTGGTATAGCCTCACTTTACAGGGAGCTTGGTTAAGCGGCTCGCCCAAGATCCTACCCCTTGTGAGAGACTTCAGCCAGGACTTGAACCCAGGCTGTTTCACCCCAGGGTCTACGCTCTGAAAGCTGGGCTCCCAGACCAGGCCCGGGCCCGGCCAGCCTGTGGGGGCGCTCCAGGCTGTGTAGACTCGGTCATGTAGGTACACACGTGATCCCACATCCCCCGGATTGGGAGGTGACTGGGGCAGAGGTCTTCGCTCGTGTCTGCAACCCCCAGCCCCGGGTGGAGCCCACGGCCTGGTACCTGCAGCGACCAGAGGTCCCTCAGTGAGCTGCCGTGTGTCGTATTAAGGGTCACCTCCAGTCTGGCCCTCTGCTCTATTCAAAGCTCAGGGGGGACTGGAGAGAGGGGACTCCATCTCTGTCCTCAGTGATTTAGTGTGACTCGGGCTTTCTTGAATTAATTTTCGGGCTGGGGAATCTCTTGGTTGGAAAGATGACCGAGTCTCCTTGTCCTGTGGTTTGGGCCACGGGGAAGGGGCTGAGTGGGACACAGCCCCTCCGTTCTCCCTTCCCCCAGAGCAGCTGTGGTTTTGTCAGCCTTATGTATTTAGGCTCCAAATGATTTCCCTCGTTCCCTCCCTCTCTCCCTTTTTTTTTTGGCTTGTAAAATCCCTAGGAAATTCTAAACTGACTCCACATGGGAAGTTCGAGTCCTGCTTATCGCCACGAGTAGCTTCCTGTCCCTGCTCACCTGCCCGCTGCGTGGGGGTGCATCCCTCCCGTTTCCGTGGGGGGAGGAGGCTCTGGCAGGAGGTACAGGCCGCTTCCTTAGGTGTATCCCGGGGTTCTGGTGCTACCCCGTGGCTGGGCAGTGTCGTGATTTTGCTCCTTTCAGAGGAGGGCGGCCTCAGTGTGCCCAGAGGGGCCTCCCCGACCTGGTGCCTCTTGCCCAGCGGCCTGATGGCATTCAGTAGTAGCCCGGGGCTGCCCTCACTTCCTTTCCCTTGCGCCCTACAGGCCCTGCACTTCTCACATCTTATCCTGGCCACTGGCAGCACCGCGCTCTTTCCGGGCAAGTTTAACCGGGTGGCCAGCCGGGAGGTTGCTATCCAGGCCTACGAGGACATGGTGAAGCAGGTGAGCCGCCCGTTGGCCAGGGTGGGCTAGCGAGGGCCAGGTGGACCCCCAGGAGGGTGGGACCACTATGGCGAGGCCCGGGTGCAGCCGTGAAGGTGGGGTATTACTAGGGAGAGACTCCCTGGGGGGAGGCCTTTGTTCCTGTCATCGAAGTCTGGACATGAGCACCCCAGACCTCACACAGTGACTGGTGTGGGTCCCCGACTTGTCTCTGTTGGGGTCCCGTTTGCACAAGGCTTTGTGTTTCACAGAGCGGGCTCGGATCCATGATCGCAGGCAGCTTTCACTGAGAGGTGGGCGGGCGGGGTCCGGCACCACTGGGGTGAGGAGTGGAGACCCAGAGAAGGATCCCGAGGCGGCTGCTACCGTGTGACTGTGGCCAGGCCCTGCCCTCTCTGCCCAGCCGCTGAGGAGCCTGGGGAACCTCTCTTGCGTCGTCAGGGACAGACGTGAGTGTCAGGGTCGGGATCCCGGCTGTGAACTCAGGCAGACCTGGGCCGCGGTCACCTGCCCCTGGGCCGCGGTCACCTGCCCCTTGGGGCTGATGCAAGAATCGAGGGAGCAGACGCAGGGAGACGGTCGGCCCCGTGGAAGCACATTTGAATCCCAGACTCGGAAAGGCTTCTGTTCTCTTCTCGGGGCCAAGGGGCCCACGCCCTGGCCGAGCCACGGGGAGGACTGGGTCTGAGGGCGCGTGTTACGCTTCCTTCCGCTGCAGGTCCGGCGCTCGCGGTCCGTGGTGGTGGTGGGAGGCGGCTCTGCCGGAGTGGAGATGGCGGCAGAGATTAAAACCGAATTC
The DNA here is from genome assembly GCF_028018385.1 of Neofelis nebulosa. Taxonomy (NCBI): domain Eukaryota; kingdom Metazoa; phylum Chordata; class Mammalia; order Carnivora; family Felidae; genus Neofelis; species Neofelis nebulosa. The sequence continues at coordinate 35,618,754 of NC_080794.1, read as the reverse complement.
CCCGAGAAAGAGGTGGGCGTGCGGCCTTGTCTTTGCACTCGGGGCCCAGCTTCTCTGCGCATCGGCCTGGGTGGTAGTGCTCTGCGAACTTGGAGCGGGAACGCGTGTTTCCGCGCCCTGCTCTCTACCGTGGGGCGGCCCCTCGAGTTCCTCTCTCGGAGAACCAGGGCCGGTGAGGGGTCCCGCCCTCCGGTCCAGCCAGGAGGCGTGAGGTGAACTCCCGTGTCCCCTGCCGTGTTCCAGCCTCTTGAGATACAAACGTAGACCTTGGTTCCCTCTTTTTGCTGGCCCGCAAAGACCCCTGCGGTGGGTGTTCCGTGTGAGGCAGGCAGCGGCTGTTTGGTCTTCAGGAGACCGTGGGCCTGGCCCTGGGTGGCTCCGAGAAAGGAACCTCACTGGCCGTGCTGGGGAAGGACTGGCCAGCACCCCCCCCCCCCCCCCCCCCGCCCGGGGACGGTGGCCTTGTTCCCTTTTACTGATGGAGGGGTGGAGAAGCTGCCTGGTCCCCTGGAGAGAAATAGGACACCCTGGCGGGATGTAGAGGCTCGGCCGAGGGCTGAGTGGTGGTGGGTGATTATGGGACCTCAATGCAAGAGCTTGCTTGCAGCTGATGCCGGACCAGCTTTCGAGAGCCACATGGGCCCTGTGGCTGTTCTTTTTCCCTAAGGAAGGGCGGGTTGGCTTTGAAAAGTAAGATCAATATGGACGAATTGAATTACATGGCTGTTCTGCGGCAAATTATTGGTAATTATTATGAGCGATTGATGTAAAAGTTTGTTAATTTTGATTTATGGGGTAAAGACCAGTCTGAGGTAGTTAAGTCAGTCAGTATGGCTTCCGTATGTTTATAACTGGTGGACAAATCCAGGTAATACTGGCCACCCTTTATTTGGCCCTCAGTATGTGCTTCATACCTGTTTTCCCGGTTCATCATTACAAATGTGCTAGGAACGGGACTGGATCCCTGTTTGACGGACTCTTTGGGAAGTGTAGATTGGGTATCTGAGATGAGGCTTCAACTCAGGCAGTCTGACTTTAAAGCCCAAGCTTCCGGGGTGCCTGGGTGGCTCAGTCGGTTAGGCGTCTGACTTCGGCTCAGGTCATGATCTCACGGTTTGTGAGTTTGAGCCCCGCACCGGGATCTGTGCTGACGGGTCAGAGCCTGGAGGCTGCTTCGGATTCTGTGTCTCCCTCTCTGCCCCTCCCCCTCTGCTCTGTCTCTGTCTCTGTCTCTCTCAAAACTAAACAAACATTAAAAAAAATGTTTTTAAAGCCCAAACTTTGAACATCATTCGGGGCTGCCCCCCACTTCCCTGTGCTCACCCAGACAGCAAGTAGACGTGCCTGCGAGTGCCAGTTTTAGAACCAACTTTAATGTCAATGTCAGCCTGAGTTGTAGTTAGAATGTCAATGGTTTATATATAGACTATAATTATAGGTGCCCGAGGTTGCCTGAAAATCGTTTTCCACGTGGCCCCGGGAGCGGGGTGGGGTATGGAGCACTGGTACATTCTGAAAGAGTCTTAGGCCAGGCGATGTGGGCTCCAGCCCAGCTCGCTGTGATCTGGTTCCGGCATTGGGCGGATTACTTCTCCAGGGCCTCAGTTTCCTCACTTGTAAACTGGCGGTTGGCGAGGAGGTAGAAGAGATAGACTGATGGCATTTTTAAGCCTCTTCGTGTGAACAGGAGACTCAGTGGCTCCTTCTCTGCTCTGTGGTCGTTTGTCCCAGGTCACTCTCATCCACTCCCACGTGGCCCTTGCCGACAAGGAGCTCCTGCCCTGTGTCCGGCAGGAAGCGAAGGAGATCCTGCTCCAGAAAGGCGTGCGGCTGCTGCTGAGTATGTGTGCAAGTCCCCCCGCCGCCCTGCCCCTCTGCCTGGCCCCGTGAGATGTGCCCAGAGGCTTGGTCCCTGCCCCAGCTGGAGGACCCTCGGTGTCCTGGGGTCGAACCTTGTTGTCCAGCTGGAGGCTCTGTGTGTCTTCAGACAGGCCAGAGGCCCTGGGACTTACAGGATTCCCCTGCCACGGAGGCAGCGCTGTCCTGACTATTGCTTTGGACACAGTGCAGGTGGTACCGGTTTGCTGAACGATTTAAGAAATCACCTAAAGGATCTGACCTGAATTATGACGACTCTGTGGTAGCGAATGGTGGGGTTTTTTTTGGTTTGTATTCAGAAAGTGGTGAGGAGTGTAGCCTTTGATGAGAGCAGGAGGGGAGGGCATCACCCAGCTCGTTCAGAGAGCCGGGCCCTAACCCCTGCGCTGTGACCACTCCGTTTCCGGGGCTCAGCGTCTGCGCTTTTCACAGGGAGGCGTGACGTTCCTGCTCCATGCAGACCCCTCCCGGCTCCTGGTCCCTTTGTAACTGGCTGTGCAGTACTGTGACCACCTTTGCTTTGAGGCAGTGTGGAAAGTAGGCTGGCTTCTGGACTTTTCTTGCTTTCACCTCAGTGGTGCGCCTGGAGAGCCTTCCTGCCTGGTTAGGATGATGTAGGTGACTCTCTGGGAGGTGTGGCGGAGGTCTTCCTCAAACAGCTTTTCCCAGAACGTCTTGGGAAACTCAGTTTCACTTTTGCACGCTGCTTCGGGGAACTTTCCTCCCTTTGGATCCTCTGGGGTGGCCGGAAGTCCACACTGCGCTTCTTGGGGCAGCAGGGTGGACTGGCAGAGGGGCAGCGGGGACGCCAGGAGCAGAGCAGTCGCCTAGTTGGGCCCCAACAGCCCAGGGCTTCCCGGGTCACCCTTGGCTTGGGCCCCAGCCCCCTGCCGGCCTCCTGCTCACAGATCTCCCTTGACAGGTGAACGGGTGAGCAACCTGGAGGAGCTGCCCCTCAACGAGTATCGAGAGTGCATCCAGGTGCACACGGACAAAGGCACAGAGGTGGCCACTAACCTGGTGATTGTCTGCAACGGTATTAGGATCAACAGCGCCGCCTACCGCAGTGCGTTCGGTAAGCAGGGGCTGGTGCCCACTCCCCGGGCCGCCTCACCCTTCAGTCGCTGCAGGCCGAGCAGGCCTCTCCACCAGGAATCAGGTCGCCATCCCTTCCCCCTCCATCCCAACCGCTCAGGTCTCTTCTGAATGGTGACATCAGACTTTAAGTTCAAGTCTGGATCCGCTCTTGTTGTGCCTTCTTTCGTTGTGGCCGCGACTTAACCCCGGGGTGGCCCAAGTGACGGGTCTTTCAAAATTGGAGCCCGCCCCCTTGTGGTGAGAGATGGGAGCCGGTTTCAGAGCCAAGGAAAGATCGATTGTTTCACTTTCTTGGTACCCGAAGGGGAGGAAATTCCTGGGTCAGGCCTTTTACTATTCACAGGTATGCCGTTCTCCCCAGGCCCCGATCCAGACATTTGGCCATTCAGCTTGGAATGACCATTTGGGGAGTAGAGGCAATCATGCGGCTTGAACTCTCCTGCTCACTGAAAGGTGAGAAGAGGCGGAGTCTTGGCCTCCCGTGTGTGAGCCAGAGACCGTGACTCTTCCTCGGCCCCGTGATTGCTGTGTCCCAGGTCCCTATCGTTTACTCCATAGCACCCTTCCTGGACAAGGAGCTCCTGTTTGGGTCCTACAGGAAAGAACTGGCCAATCACAGAAGAAGGAAGCTAGCCCCGGCCATGAGTAGGGGTAGGATTGAGTGCTTATAATGCACAGAGATCCCAGAATTTTACACCCATTGGTCTTAATGTTATATTTTCTTTTTTTTTTTTTTAATGTTTTATTTTTGAGAGGGGCAGGGGTGGACACACGGGAGGGACAGAGAGAGAGAGGGAGACAGAGGATCCGAAGCAGGCTCTGCACTAAAGGCTCTGCACCGTTAGCACAGAGCCTGATGCAAGGCTTGGACTCACGAGCCGCGAGATGATGACTCGAGCCGAAGTCGGACGCTTAATGACTGAGCCACCCAGGCGCCACTTAATGTTACATTTTCAAAGATAATTCTTTTAAGCCCCTTAAAAAGAAAAGTTTAGCATTTTCTAGAGCCCTACATTTACTTTCAGAATCTGATCCGTGTTCAGAAGGAAATTCAAGACTTGGTTAAGTTGCAGCTTGATCACTGTAAGGTAATCAGCGTTAAGCACGGTAACTTAGAGCATCAGATGCATTATATAAGGTGGTACTTTCTGTCTTTCTGACCAGTTTCCAACCCGGAATAGTTACCTGGCCTCTGCAGGAAGAGTTCTGAGATGGGGACTTTAGGCAGACATGAATTGGGTGGCCTGCTCGCCTCCTGAGGCCGTGCCCCTGGAGGGCGGCCTAGCGGGCACCAGAGGCCATCTTCACTGTGCCCCCGAGGCCGCTTGACACGGCAGCTCGGGAGCCTGGTTTCAGGGTTGGCTCTTCCTGGCAGAAAGTCATCTGGCCAGCGATGGCGCTCTGCGAGTGAACGAGTATCTCCAGGTGGAGGGCTGCAGCCACATCTATGCCATCGGCGACTGCGCAGATGTGAGGGAGCCCAAGATGGCCTACCACGCCGGCCTCCACGCCAACGTTGCCGTGGCCAACATCGTCAACGCCAGGAAACAGAGGCCCCTCAAGGCCTACAAGCCAGGTGAGGAAGCCCCAGGTACTTCTCGGTTTGCGGAGAGCTGGGTTAGACGCGGTGAAGCCTTTGCGAGCTTTCGGACGAAGTGGGCCTAGAACACCCTCTGAAGGCTGGCGATGGAAGCGTCCCTCTGGAGCTCGTTAAAAATAAGTCGGGACTCACCCGTCTTCCTAAAAGTCATACGCGTTTCCCTGTCCTCAGACCGAAGGCCCCGGGGAGGACTGTGCTCTAGGGATGGCAGGCCCGCGAGTGGTGAGCGGGAGTCGAGCGTGTGTGCACGTGTCTGCTCCACAGGCGCGCTGACGTTCCTCCTGGCCATGGGGAGAAATGACGGCGTGGGCCAGATCAGCGGCTTCTATGTGGGGCGGCTCATGGTTCGGCTGGCCAAGAGCCGGGACCTGTTCGTCTCCTCGAGCTGGAAGACCATGCGGCAGTCTCCACCCTGAGCGGGAGCTGGGCCGCCGCCAGGTGAACGGATTGCTTGACCAGAGGTACCCACCTGACAAAGGCCAAAGAGCAAAGGCTCGTTTCCTAGAGTAAGGTGCCAGTGATGGACTGACCAGAAACCCACCTTACAGAAAACCAAAACCGGGAGAGAAAGAGAGAGCCGGAGAGGGAGAGAGAGGGGCATTAGAAAAGACACCCCCTAGAGGATGCTTTCTGGGGTTGGAGAGGTCGGCTTGCAGTTGTGCTGGCTGAGGGGTTCGCCTGGTCCTGGGGAGGGCATAGCCAGCCTTCTCTACCCCGGGCTCTTCGTGTGTGTGTGTGAATGCACGTGTTGGCATTCAGGACTCTCAGAGCAAGAGAGAGCAGGCTCTCCTGGTGGCTGAAATCCTGTCTTATTAGGGCAGGCAGGGGAACCTGCATGGTGGGACCATCTAAGGAGTGGGATTTGGGGTCGAGATGGTCTGCACCCCGAGCCTCTCCCATCAGATCATGGGTGGGGAAGCCTGTGCATTCTTCGACACCCAGGTTGTTAATAGGAGCCTAATTTTAAACTGTTAGTCCCTGTAATCTTTAATCTTCACAAAACTTTATATATTTCCATTTCTAGGTCCCGATGATATACCATAGGTTACATTTAAGAAGAGTTAGATAAATTTCCCTCCCGGTTAGCCTATCCTAACAGAGAGTGAGTTTTTCCAAAGCTAACAGGTTAAGACAGAAGCCTGGCCCGCCAGCCACTGGACATGTTAAGGAAAGGCAGCCGAGCTAATGGGACCCTTGGGTGGGTTGCCACTGGGCTGGTGTTCAGGGAGCGGAGCGGGGCTCAACATGCTTCTAGGCTGCCGTCACGGTCAGTTGTGCAAGGTACAAAACTCCGGCTGATGCTGGGGGTGGGGGACCCTGTGGGAACCTCTGGGGTTTTGTGCTTCTGGTTTCCTGGCCAACCCCAGTGACATTTATGTGGAGGCCCAGCCGTGTGGCAATGCCTGCCACTGACCGTGTTAAGGCACATAAAGGACTCGTCTGTCTGGGAGAAGACTTCCAGTTGGGGGGAGGGAGTTTATTTTGGAAGACGTGGGTTAAATCTCCATAATGGAAGTGGTTGGTGATCTCACTGGAATAAATTCAGGCCCGGCTCACTTTTGATGGTGGCCTCTGGGTACTTGGCCAGAGTCCTTGGGACACCAGCCTCACCAGGGTTCTGAGTGCTCCCTGTCTGGGCTGTGGCCTGGGTCGGTTCCATTTGTTACCCAGGCCTAAGTGACACGCGTGCCTCTCTCCCAAAGGATGACTACCCCACCGGAGGCTTCACCCAGGGCTCCGTTCCTGTGGGCCACGGCCAACCAGGCTCCCCTTCTGGAAGCAGGACCTGCTGCCTGAGAGACAAAGGCTATTCTGTGCTGTCTGACCTGGGGACTAGCAGGGTGGGAGTCTTGGCTCATTAGTGACAGGCCTTGTCCTATTTATAACATTTTACAAGTGTCCCCCCATGGGGACATGGTTTTTCCAAACTGAGGAAAATATTGCAATAAAAGAATATGTTGTAAGAAAGACACTGGATCTTCTGTGTTTTTTTTTGTTTTCCTTTCATTTTCTTTTTCTTTAAAAAAAAACAAAACAAACAAAACCAAAACAAAAGCCTGAAGCAAAATCTTTTTAGGAGTAGATACAGATATTATTGGGCGGGGTGGGGGCACTAAAACAGAAAAGAAAAGCACCAGTGGGACGCCTCTCTCATTTTCTTCTCTCCATCACTGAACACAGACAGCCAACAAAGCCCAAGTCACTTTTATGCCCTCTTCCCTTGCAAAAAGGAGAAACAAGGTTTTAAGAATTTTGAAAGGATTTTTTTTGTGTGTGTGTAAAAGTCAATGCTATAAATCTAAAACGAAGTCTGTTTTTTAAAAAAGTTCTAAAACAACAGGAAGAAAACACATGGAAAGAAACCCCTCGTGGAGACCTGGTTAATTACAGACTGAGGCTCTTTGAAACGAGAATATAAAATGCAGAGGGCTCCTTCCGTGGGCGGGACCTGCTCCTGCGGCCTCTGCTCCCCGCTTCCCTGCCAGCTGCCCTCCGCTCCCCTGCCGTCACACTTCCTCTCTCCTTTTACAAAATAAAACCCCACTCCTGTGACTTCGATCCTCCGGCCGGGCACGGGCACGGGGCGGCTACTTGGCATCGAGCTTGGCCATCTCCTGCACGTAGATGCCAATGCTCTCGCTGTCAAAGAGCAGGAAGTAGACATTCTTCAGCGAGGATGCGCTCGAGTCGTCGAAGTGGGCCGAGATGGCTTTGAGGGTCACCTGGGCTGCCGTCTGTTTGGGGAAGCAGTTTCTGTGCCAAAGGAAGAGAAGAGCTGACGTTACTTTGGTTCCCGGGACCCGCGGGTAACTCCGCTCTCAGCCTGGGTTTGGGGGGAAGCGGCCTCTTCTTATCTTTGCTTCCGTCTCCCGGGGTCTCACTGGGTGTAGGCTGGGCCACTATGGTCTTTGGTTGTCCTCACGGGGACATCCCGGGAGTGGGACAGGCAGGAGACGCTGTCCCCACTTTACAAGAGCCACGCTGGCTCAGTCGAAGTCACAGGGCTGGCCGGTGGGCAGTGCCTCCTGCTTGGACGAATCTGTGGTGCCTGCCTCGAGTCGAGTGGGGTTTTAAAACCACGACCAACTCAGCATTTAAGCATAGCTAGGCTTTATTAGCTCCCTCAACACTGCTTTACAATGTGGGGGCGCCTGGGTGGCTCAGTCAGTTAAGCATTCGACTTCAGCTCAGGTCATGATCTCACAGTTCGTGGGTTCAAGCCCCGCGTTGGGCTCCGTGCTGACAGCTTAGAGCCTGTTTCTGCTTCTGTGTCTCCCTCTCTCTCTCTGCCCCTCTCCCGCTTGCCTCTGTCTCTTTTTCAAAAATAAACATTAAAAAAAAAAACTGCTTTACAACGTCAGATCGTTAAAGGGCAGAAATGTGCACTCAAAAGCATGTCTTCATAATTCCTTTTTTGGGCACCTCGTGTGCCTTTCACTAACCCGTATGGACATGCCGCTGTAAGTCGGGGACTGGTGACTCTGGGTAGGGCCCTTGTCACCAAGCTGAGATGGAGCTGCCCACCAGGCTGGGCCACGGCACCAGCCTCCAGGGACACGGCCGCTGTGGCGATTGAGGGTCAGCCGCCAACCTCCCTGGGGCCGGCGGGTGCAGGATGGGCCTGTCTGATAGGGATTCTTCTCACTGGGATGTCGTGTCCTTGCGGCACGTGGTCCTGGCTACGTGGAGAATTCAGCCCGCCGTGCCTCTGGGCCAGGCTGTGGAGACCCAGCGCTGTTTGGGTTGAGACGGGATTACAGCGGGAAGCCAGGCCTCACGATTTCCCTCTCAGCCTGCCCGTCACTCGACTATAACAGACCATCTTCAGTGTGTAAATCCTGCCCGTGTTACAGACGGGCATCTCTCAAGAGAGAGGGTGTTGAAAACTGAAGCAACAGCTTGCATTGGCCACGAGTGTGACAGGAGAGGACAGGCAGGCTACCTGTGAGGACAGAGATCCTCATTATGTACCTGCTATGCTCCCAGCTGGGGTCTGTGCCGATCAGAACGATCACTTCTCCGAACTCCCAAAGCAGACCCCGGGGGACAGCCTGTCCCTTCTCTGGGTGTGTCTGCCAGGGCCTCGGCCTCTGGCCTCTGCTCCCCTCCACCCCGGCAGCGCACGAGTCCCCCGGGGATTCTGAGATGGTAGTTCTGGGCTGCGGCCTGAAACTCTGTACTCTCACGTTCCGACACAGCAGAGTTACTGGTCCACGGACCGCCCTTGGAGTAGCAAGGCCTTCGGGGCTGGTGTTTTCTTTCTTTCTTTTTTTTAATTAAAAAAAATTTATTTTAGAGAGAGAGAGAGAGAGAGCAGGGGAGGGGCAGAGAGAGGGAGACACAGAACGCAAAGCAGGCTCCAGGCTCTGAGCTGTCAGCACAGAGCCTGACGCGGGGCTTGAGCTCGTGAGCTATGAGATCATGACCTGAGCTGAAGTCGGACGCTTAACCGCCTGAGCCCCCCGGGCGCCCCAAGCCTGGTGTTTTCTGACCACGTGTTCGGATGGGCAGCAGGCGGGGACATGGGCGTTGAGCATGGCTGGCTCTCGGAGAAGCACTGTCTCTTGCTCCTCTCTGAAGCTGCCTTTCTCTGTGTTTCGAAGGGCGGAAATTGGGGTTTTCGCCCCATCCCCTGGTCAACATGCTTGGCCGGGCCGGCAGCCCTGGGTCACGTCTTCTGGAATGGTCAGACTGGATGTGCATAAGTAGGAGGGCAGCAGGCCCCCGGGAGTGGGCTGGACGAGCACATTCCGAACCTCCCGCCCACCCCGAGGAGCGCGCCTTACCTGCCGCTGGGAAACGGTGGGAACGCCACAGACTTCAGCTTCTTGTCCTCTGCCGCCGACAGGCAGTTTTTGATGGTCTCTTCGAGCTGTTCTTCACATTTGTCGGAGCCCCACTGAGGGATGTGACAGTGGATGACAAATTTGGCTGCGAGTCCGCTGGATTGGCTGACAGCGGCTGGGACAGGAGAGAGAAACACTGCGGGTTATTTCCCAGGTCTCCGCCTTCTTCCTGGGGGCTGGGCGGAACCCCACCCGAGCCTCTCAAATGTGTGCGGACAGGGAAGCCAGAGCGGCTAGCTGGGTAACGTTCCGTGCTTCTTCTTTTTTTAAATCTATTTATTTTGAAGGAGAGAAAGCACCAGCCGGGGAGAGGCAGAGAGAGAGAGAGAGAGAGAGAGAGAGAGAGAGAGAGAGAGAGAATCTCAACAAGGCCCCGCACAACACAGAGCTCGACTGGGGGCTCGAACTCATGAACCATGGGCTCATGACCTGAGCCAAAACCAAGAGTTGATGCTTCACTGACTGAGTCACCCAGGCGCCCCAGGTTCTGTGCTTCTGATGGGGCTGTGCGTTTGCGCTGTTGGAATTGCTCTGGACGGTCAGCACCAGCTGCAGACGGATGCGTTAAAAGCCGATGTGACTTGCCCGTGCTCTGCCACCCCGTCACTCGGCCAGGCCACCTACTGACGATGGCTCCCAGTCAAAGGTACACACCAGAATCACCCCGACAGCTGAGGAATGGCCTTCCCCAAATGTCCACGTCCTCATCCCTGGACCCTGCGAGCGTGACCTTACGTGGTGGAAGGGACTCTGCAGGTGTGATTAAGTGAAGGATCGTGGGACGGGGAGGTTATCCTGGGTTAGCTGGGTGTGCCGCCAGTGGATCACCCGGGTCCTTCTAAGTGGGAGGCAGCAAGGCCAAAGGCAGGAGAAGGCGAAGTAAGGACGGAGCAGAGCTTGGGGCGATGTGTCCAGGAGCCCCGAACGGCCCAGCCCGGAAGCTGGGAGGGGCAAGGAGCGGCTTCCCCGCGAAGGAACCCGCTCTGCCAACAACCTCATCTTAGTTCTTTCACACTGACCGTGGACTTCTGACCTCTGACACTCATCGAGAGTCGGTCTGTGTTGTCTGAAGCCACTAAGTTTGTGGTAGCTGGTCACAAGCAGTGATAGGAAACGAATGCAACAGCTTTTAATTAACAGATGCGTAGGCCCTGCCGCCCCCACCGGGCCCCCAGGATCCCGGCTCAGTAGGGCCGGTGCGGGACTTTCACGTGTGTGCGTGCGTGTGTGCGCGTGCGTGTGTGGTCTAGGGCCCTCCGTAAATTGAGAACCGCCGCACCACTCCGTTGCACATGCCCCCGGGCAGGACTGTCTTTCGGTCAGTGAGGAGCCTGCACTGGGGGCAGGGGTTCAAAACGGGTGGTGAAGTCGACTTACACCAGCCTTGTCTCGTTACTTCCGTTCGTGCTCCTTTTTACTCCCCCGATCCCACGCCGAGCAGTTGGGTCTTACCCACTGGCCATTCTCCGGCCACAGCCGCGCGCCACCTCCCCTAAGCCGCCCACCTTGCAGAGCTGGGGCTCCGTGCCCCTCGAGGAACCGGGTGTGCTTGTAACATAGACGGGTGCCTGCTGCGTTCTGGAGTGGGGTGGGGGGTTGGTTAGAAAGATTTAGTTGAAATACACGATGCCCGCCTAGTTTTTGAGAAGTGTTTCCTAGCAACATCCACGGTGTTGGGGAACTGATGGCTGCACCTGCCGGGTTGGGCGGGTGGACACTCTTTGTGGCCCTTTGGGTCGGCCGGTTGCCTTCCCAGAGCCCTGCTGGGTGCGGGCCGCCTGATGGGTGAGTGAGTGAAGGAAATTTGCCAACATAAATACAGGAGGCAGGGGGCGTGACCAGGTGGACTCTATGACCGTGTACATTTGCACACCAGGAGCAGAATGTCCCCGGGCCCGGAGTCCGGGGCTGTTCTCCAGAGAACCGGGGACACTTGGCATTGGTCCCACTGCTGGGGGCAATTTCTCTGAGGCTTCTCTACTCTGGTCTGCTGGCTTTTCACATACTGGGTGGATTTATTTTACATAAATTTAAAGTATAATCATGTTACCAGCTGAATGGTGTCTTTTTAATGTAAAGTCATTTACAGTATTTTTTTAATGTTTATTTATTTTTGAGAGAGGGACAGAGTGGGAGTGGGAGGGGGCAGAGAGAGAGGAAGACACAGAGTCTGAAGCAGGCTCGGGCTCCAAGCTGTCAGCACAGAGCCCGACGCGGGGCTTGAACTCCCGAATGGCGAGATCATGACCTGGGCCGAAGTTGCTTAACTGTCAGTCAGATGCTTAACTGACTGAGCCACCCAGTTGCCCCTAATGTTTACTTATTTTTGAGAGAGAGAGAGAGAGAGAGAGAGAGAGAGACAGTGCACACACGAGCAGGAGGGGGGTGCAGAGAGGAAGGGAGAGAGAATCCCAAGAAGGCTCCATGCTGACTTGGGGCTCAATCCCATGACCCTGGGATCATGACCTGAGCTGATATCAAGAGTCAGATGCTTAACTGAGCCACCCTGGAGCCCCTAATGTAAAGTCATTTAAATAACAGGAATATGCTCCTAGATGGCAGTATTACGTCAATCATTGAATCTATTAAAACAAACCCTTCTCTTCCCTTTTGAGGCCCTCGACTACACTAGATTTTGAAGGTATCCTAAGACAAGGTTTTCCCGTGGCAACTGAAAACGGACACTACGGCTGGAAGTTGTAATGATATAGAATGTTCCCTTGATGTGCCCAGGACAAGGGTTAAGGTATCTTGGGGACTGGGATGCTGAGACTTGGTAGAGGCACCAAGGCACTGATGTGGTGTCACCTGGGGAGCCACCTTCACCGGTGAAGACCTGTGCTCTCACGGCAGCAGTGTCACTGCGAGGAGCCTCCAGAACCTTCCCTCAGGCAAGCCATCACATTCTGGAAGGCCCTGCACCTTCTCAGAGTTACCGCAGCTGAAGGGGGCTCCGGGGTGGCCCCTTGTCCTGCTGGGAAGCTGCCAATCCTTGGTCTCCCTGACACCATGATTTTCCTTCTGCCTCAGTTTCCTACAACAGCCTCTCTTCTTCCTATCCGTCTGGGCCCGGGTCTCTTCTCGCTGCTGCAGGAGGCACTCAGGCAGCTCCTGGGCAACTACCTGCAAGCCATTTTCCTCCTCAGCTTTTCCCAACCTCTCACCAGGGACGTGCACCTCAGCCAACTTTCCGGTGCCCCTGGTTCCAAAGCCCGATTCCCCTCTTCTCCATCTGTCACTGGAAACGTCAGCTGGTTTCCTCTGACTTGTCTCATTCAAAGACCCTCTGCTTCATCTCTCCCGCTTCCCATTCAGCTTCCCAGCTGGAATCAGGATGCATCTTATGACGGCTGCCAGCCCGGACTGAGCGGAGTTATTCCAGACAGAAGTGGCATCTGCTTGTCACCTGGGGCCACTACCAAACTGGTCTCATGTTCCACTAACCTCCCTGCCTGAGGTTTCTGGGCCGCACTGGATTCGACACCAAATCCATAGGAGTACCAGCTTATGGCTCAAATTCTCTAGTGGGGTTTTTTTCCCCCTCAGTCCACCCAAGGTCAAGGTCAAGATACATACTTGCTGCCCTTTCTGCGTGGTGGGTTCAAGTCTTGCTTGCTCTCGAATGGAACATTCCCAGCTTTATGTGGGGTCTCCTATTAGATATCCCATCTTGGATGGTTATTCCTTTTTTTTTTTTTTTTTTTTTTAAGGTTTATTTATTTTTGAGAGAGACAGAGCACGAGCAGGGGAGGGGCAGAGAGAGGAGACACAGAATCCGAAGCAGGCTCCAGGCTCTGAGCTGCCAGCACAGAGCCCGATGGGGGGCTCGAACTCACAAGTCATGAGACCACGACCTGAGCCGAAGGCGGAGGCTCAACCTACTGAGCCACCCAGGCGCCCCTTGGGTATTTATTCTTTCTTAATGATATATACAATTAGGGCATGTCTTATAAGTGATGGCATTTTTAAACTAAATGTCACACTGATGTTAAACCCTGATGAGCCGTCTCCCCTCTTCCAGATTCAACCTCACCAATCCCTTCTTCCAACAGAGCTACCACGGATGGGTCCCAGGCCACGGGTGCTTGGACCTAACATACCTGCCCCACTTTCTTAGCTCGTGATTATTCCTGAAGCCTTCCCCTTCCTTCTGGATTCATTTGTCTCCCGTGGGCCTTGCAGCAAAAGGGCCTGTGATTTCTGCCACCCAGCTTGTGTGTGTCCGAACACGGTGTCTTTCGCGCCACCTCCTGAATAGTAACAGAGCGGCGTGTGGAATTTGTGGTTGATGGTATTTCCCCTGGGGGCTTTGGAGCCGTTTCTTTCCCACTTCCAAGAATCCTCGGTTGCTGATGAGAAGTCTGTGGTCAGAACGGTCTTTACGTGGTCTGCCTTTCCCCTCAGCTTGCTTTGCAGGTTTCTCTTGATTTTTGAACTTCTTTGTTATTATTATTTTAATTTATTTTGAGAAAGAGAGAGAGAGCTCATGCACATACAGGCGAGGGAGGGGCAGAGAGAGAGAGGGAAAGAGAGAGAATCTCAAGCAGGCTCCGCGCTCAGCCCGGAGCCCGACGTGGGGCTCCGTCTCAGGACCCTGCAATCCTGACCTGAGCCAAAATTGAGAGTTGGATGCTCAATTGACTGAGCCACCTGGGTGTCCCTTAGCCATGTTGTTTTAAAATGTGTTTTTACTTAATGTTTTTTGTTTATTTTTGAGAGAGCGCGCGCATGAGCAGTGGGGGCAGAGAGAGAGGGGGACAGAGGATCCAAAGCAGGCTCCGTCCTGACAGCAGCCAGCCCGACACGGGGCTCGAACTCGCGGATCATGAGATCATGACTTGAGCCGAAGTCGGACACTCGACCGACTGAGCCACCCAGGCTAAAGACTGCTTCTCTAGCTTCTATTTCTGCCTCTGGAACTCTGTTTCTAAGTGCACTGGAGCCTCCCACCCTGTGCAGAACAGCTAGTTTTCTCTCCTTCCCACCCTGGCAGCAGTTTGTTGGAGGCCTTTCCCCACTCGTGACTGGACCTGGGGCCCGGCGGCCTGCGGCCTCGACCTTCCCCGCTGCTGCCGCCTCCCGCCCTTCTGTCCCTGCCCGCCCGAATGGTTGTCTCACATCTCCACGCGGCTCTGTCTCACAATTTTAAGTGTGAAATTCTATCATTGCTCTATGTATGGGGCGTGGTAGGTGCAATTTGAAAGGGAGGACTCATGTTTTCTCTTGACTGGAAGCCCCTTTTCTTTTTTTTCCTTTCTCTTTTCAAAATTTTATTTGAATTCTGGCTAGTTAACATACAGTGCGATATTGGTTTCAGGAGTGGAATTCGGTAATTCATCAACTACATACAATACCCAGTGCTCATCCCAAAAAGCGCCCTCCTCCGTGCCCATCACCCGTTTAGCCCATCCCCGCCCCCCACTCCTCCATCAACCTTCAGTTCGTTCTCTATCATTAAGACTCTCTTCTGGTTTGCTTCCCTCTCTTTTTTCCCCCTCCCATGAACTCATCTGTTTTGTTTCTTAAATCCCACATAGCCCCATTACTTTTCTGGCCACAGATCTGATCACGACAGGGCCCAGCTTAAACTCTCAAATGCTGGCTCAGGGCCCGGGCCTTGTCACACACGATGCCCTTACCGCCCAGCGTCCCTGCCCCCAGGGGTTCTTACACCCTCGCTGGAGCCTCCCCAGCTCCAGAGGGCATGGCTCCCTCCCTGTGCCCCTCTTATGTTGTCTGTCTCTCCTCCTGGACCGTCCAGTGCTTGAGGGCAGGAGTGGGTTTCATTGCCTTCGGAGCCCCGGCATCGGGACAGCACTTGGCACTGAGTACGCGGTCCCCGGAGGTGATGTGTGCGCACGTGGGGGGGGACAAGGATCTGAAGTTGGAGCCACCTGTCAAAAAGTTACCCAACATCCCTGAAAAACTTGGGCAAGTGTTCACGCACAGCAGCTCTCTTTGCAAGAGCCAAAGGTAGAAACAACCCACCTGATGAAATGGGTCCACATAATGGAATATTATTCAGCCCTAAAAAGGGAACAAAGCGCTGATGCATCCTACAACGTGGATGAACCTTGATAAGATTATATAAAGTCAGGGAGGCTAGATACCAAAGGTCACATGGCCCGTGATTCTGTTGACGTGAAATGTCCAGAACAGGCACATCCATGGAGGCAGAAGGCGGACTGGGGGTTGCCAGGGGCTGGCTGAGGGGGAAGGGAGTCACCACTGGGGGTGACAGAAGAATTGCGGGGTTGGACAGTGGTGATGGTAGGACAGCAGGATGAGTGTAAGTTACCCAACAGCTTCATTCTGGGGTGATCTGATGCTAATTGCCTTGAACTCTCCAGACCCATTGTCGTCCCCAGAGTGCGTGAAATGATGTACGCGGGCCTGCGCGAGTTGTCTGAGAGATGCCGACTCTCTGACTCGCTGAGGCCTATTTTGCTCGGCAAACTGATCATGCGCGAAGCACGTGGCGCTGGCGGGGAGGGTGGCGAGGCAGTGCCGGGAACACGGGCGCCACACCGCGCTTACCTTCGGCGACTTCCAAAGGGCCTTGGGATTTGCGGAGCTCCTTTACCGTTTCCAAGAACTCTTTCCCGCCAGCCTTTTCCAAGGCCTTACCTGCGGAGAACAAGGGAAGCCATGGCTGTTGTCCTTTTCAAAGTCACCGGTCACACTGTTTCGCATAGTTTCAGTAGGCCAGAAAACAGATAACCAACCGCACTTGCAAAGCAGGAATCCCACTTTGCAGTCGGGTTGCCAGCGGTCCCTGCTGGCAGGGGTCTCTGGGCTTCTGTCCAGCAGGGCTTAGATTCTAGCAAACTCTTTCAAAGGGCCTTTTTAAGGGGCGATTTGGCCATAAGCAGTCTCACGACATGAATCCTGAAGGTGATTTTTAGAAATCGAAGTACAGTGGACACACGATGTTACGTGAGTTTCAGGCGTGCAACATAGTGACTGGACAACTCTACACATTGTGCTGTGCTCCCCATCTGTAGCTGCCATCTGTCACCATACAGCATGGTCACAATACCATCGCCTATATACCCTATGCTGTACTAAGGGTGAATTTATCTATCTATCTATCTATCTATCTATTTAGAGTGAGCAGGGGAGAGGCAGAGAAAGAGGGAGAGAGAGAGAATCCCAAGCAGGCCCCGAGCTGCCAGCATAGAGCCCCACGTGGGGCTCGAACTCAGGAACCGTGAGATCGTGACCTGAGCCAACACCCAGAGTGACACTTAACCAACTGAGCCATGCAGGCACCCCTAAAGGTGAACTTTAAAAAAAATCACGGCTCCGGTGTTCTGATCTCTGGGTTCAGGACCGCAGGCTGTGTTGGTTAAATTCAGTGCCTTGGATTCAAAGGCCCACACCGGGGCGCATCGCACAGACCATGCACTGGGTCCTAAGCCTGGCGCCGGGCCCGAGGTGACAGCAGGAACCTCTGGGTGCAGACTCCAGGGGTCCCAATCCCATTTCACCACCACCTGTGTGTAGTGAGTCTGGTGGGCAGAGGCCAGACAAGGCCAGGGCAGCCTGCGGTGGTGTTCCACCAACCTGGGCCTGGGTTTTCAATGGAAACACGCAACTCTGAGAGGCACCCCTCTAAGGACCTTTCTGACTGGAGAGCCCTTGGGTCTCTGATGTTAGGACAATTCCCAACTCGGTATTTCAGGATTGTGCTTCCGCGGAGGCCAAGTGGACCCCCCAACGGATGGCAGGACTCCACCTCTGGCCAGCAGGAACCCCGTATCTGGGCGCTGGGGCTCCTCATGCCTCTGAGATGACGTAGGGCGTCTTGTCCACGCTAGGTGGTTGCTGCCCTTGGTGGGGGATGAGGCCTCTCCCCCCACGTGTTTTCATCTTCTAATGAACTTGGTGATCGCGCTGTCTGGGGCAAGTCTCAGCTCTCTGTCTTCATGGTTACGATGGTGGGAGCTGGTGAGGGAGCTTCCCACTCCCCACCTGCACCCTCAGGCGTATTTGGAGAGCCGCAGGGCGTTGTGCGGGTTATGGAGGAAAGGTGCCTGTTCCAGCAGTCAGTTTCCACTGGGGCTGGGAAGGGGCGGGGATTTCTTCATGAAGGTGCTTGGGTTTCAGTGATACAATTTGGAAATGGTAATCTTGGGCCTTCAGAGTCTCCTTCCTGGCCCTCAGACTCCCGGCCAGTGCTGATCTGCTGGGTCACAGAAGCCTGGAGAAGGCCAGGACCCGCAGCCAGCGGCCCCATACGTGCCGAGAAGCATCGGAAGCAGGTGCATTCTGCACCTGCACTCTGCACTGGGGCCAAGGGCCAGATGGGAGCGTGTAAAAGGCAAGGCAAGCCCACCCTCTTCCCCAAAGACTCCCAAGCATGAAGCAACCTGAAATGTCGATGGGGGGACTTTCTCTCTATGGAAGCATTCCAGTGAAGAAAGGAAGGAATGCTAGAATTAGGATATGGCTCCCACCCACACAACCCCTAAGGAACGGACAAACCTGGAGAAGGAGCATCAGTGGGAGTCACCCGCCTCCTGACGTAGAATATCCCATCACTGACCAAACAGTCTTCCCCCCAATTTTTGAGCCTGAATCTCATTAGGACTCTAGATCCAACTACCAATTTATAAGAAGAACAGAGAAGAAACAGGTTTAATGGCATCGGGAGCATGTAATCAATAAAATCCAGACTTGGGAAACCCTACAGGACAAATGGCCCAGCTTCTTCAAAAAATAAACTGGAAATAAAAAGAGAGAGAGAGAGAGAAAGAGGGAAAAGATATGAAAGGGGAACCGAGGGGCTATAAGAGATTCATCAGCTAATTGTGATGTGTGGACTTATTTGGATCCTGTATCAAACACATTAAAAAAACAAACTGGGGGCCGCTGGATGGCTCAATCGTTTAAGTGTCCAACTTCGGCTCAGGTCATGATCTCTCGGTCTGTGAGTTCGAGCCCCACGTCGGGCTCTGTGCTGACAGCTCAGAGCCTGGAGCCTGCTTCGGATTCTGTGTCTCCCTCTCTCCCTGCCCCCCGCCCCCCGACCCCCACACTCTGTCTCTTTCAAAAATAAACATTAAAAAAATTAAAAACACAAATTGGTATTTGTGATACAACTGAAATGTGAACAGTGACCAGTATTCGACAACATTACTATTTCTAGCTGTGATGATGGTACCGTGTCAAAAAATTATGCTGTCAAAATGCTAGCCCTGATCATTCCGAAGAGCCCACAGACACGATGACGTCTGGGGGGTGGGGGTGGGTAGCATGAGAGCAGGCTCGGGCAACTGGGTGTATGGGGTTTTCGTCATGCTCTTCCGTTATTTTTGTGTATGCTCGAATTTTTCTGGAACGACACACAGTGCTTTAAAAAGACTAAATCAGGGTCTTATCTGCAGGGGGTGATTGGTTTGGGTGATGGTCGTGGAAAATGGAATCATGATAGGCGGGACCCCTTCTAAACAGCACAGCAACAATAAAAAAAAAGACCGTCACTTATCAAATGTTTATGAGCCCGGCACTGTGCTAGCCTCATCCGTGTGTTACCTTATTTAACCTTCACGCTGTCCCTATAACATGGGTGCTATGGTTATCCTCACTTATAGGGGGAGGCAAGTGAGGTTCAGAGAGCTTGAGGAATCTGCCTAAAGTCACACAGCTCAGAGGTAATGGGTAAAATCTAGGACACAGACCCATCCTGACCCCAGAAGCCTCATTGCTGCGATCTGAGTTTTTGCCCCATTATCGGTGTTCTTTGTATCCTATTACCACCCTGTCACTTAAAAAAAGAAAACTATCGTGATTGCTTTCCTGATATAGAAATGCAAACTCTAGAAATGATAGAATAGCACTTGAAGCAGATTAAGACTAAGGCTACTGGGGGGAGTCTTTGCATACAGTGGGGGAGTTCAGGGCAGTTGACAAGGCCTGGGCTGGGTCTGAACAATGAAGAAGGAAGTTTTACAGTTTCTATATACAAGAGAAGTCCTGTTTCTCTGCACTGTGGTTCACCCTGCCCCCAGCACTGAGGCTGTCCTATCTCCTTCTCAGCAAAGCAAGTGGCCTCTGATGCCCCTGGGGACACCTAAGTGAGCCCAGTGGCCTGGGCAACCCCCCCTCCCCCCGCCACCAGTCCTACCAACCCGGGGCTGAGACCCAAGCCCTGAATCCCAGGGATAAAGACCTTTTTTGCTCACTTTCTTTACTTTTTTCAATGGAGGGTTTAAGGCACTTCTGTCTTGTAAAAGTGGATAAGGTGGTGACCATTTAGAATGCCATTACTTCGAGTGCCCTTGAGAGCTTAGCCCTCCCTGTTCCTCCAGCTCGCCCGGGGAACAGCTCCCTTCCACCACCCTCGAGACAGGCTGCGATCCACCGGTAAAGTAACTCAACACACAGCCTCACAGACAACTTTCTCCAGATGTCCATTTCCTTTTTACTAAAGGTGTTCTTAATTTTTAGGCTCAAAATAAATGGGGAGGTTTACCCCAAACACGTACGACAATGTTTACAGCAATACGCATCATTGCCCAAAGTAGAAACTATGCAACCGCTGTCGATGGTAGAAGGTCACCACGTTCTGGTGTGTTCCTACAGTGGAATACCGCACGGCAAAGAAAATGAACGAACTGCAACCATGCCCAACAATACGGGCGTGTTTCATAGATCCAAAGTCGAGCAAAAGACACGAACAAAGACGCACCGCATGGTTTCATTTATATGAAGTCCAGAACAGACGGCAGCCGTCTGTGCTGGGAAGGGACAGGACAGCGGTTACCCTTGGAGGGAATGGTACGAGGGATGGGGGAGGGAGGGGGATTCTGGGGCGCCGATAGGGTTCTGCTTCATGATCAAGGTGCCGGTTACACAGACACGTTCACTGGGAGGAAAATTCGTCAAGCTGTGCACTAACAATCTGTTTTTACACGATGCGTCCGCGAACACTTCAAAAATATATCCAGATTAAAGACAAAATTAGTTACTTTCTGGTAGTGCCGTCTAATTACACCCAAAGGACGGAGTGTGATGTGGTCCCCCAAGTAGAGGAGATCTGGTCGACCATGGCCAACTTGACAAGAACTTGCCCGAACAGTGGGCTCGCCTTTGGAACCTCTACCGAATTCTCAGGACCTTACCTATGTCTTCCTTGAGGTCAATTTCGGCTGTGGTTGGGTGGACAATGCCCTCCACTCTCATGGAGCCAATATGGCTGATGTCACTCTGGGTCAGGGAGAGCTGCGTCAGGAAGGAAAGACGGAGAGTGTGGGAGAGATCAAGTCCTATTAAAAGTCTTCATATTTTACCTCCCATCTGTTAATTCTCTCAGTTATTTACACTGAATTGTCACCATAAAGGGCCGCGGTGGGAGCGACCGTCTCGGGGTGTTTGGTCTTCCGGAAGCTCTTCTGAGCCCAGTGGATTTGACTGTCACACTGAGCATCAAATCTGTCTCCTCTTCCGGGAGCAGGAATGGGCCCTCCCTGTTTCTTCCTTTCCCTCTAGCTTATGCCTCCGTTTCCCAGTCCAGATGGCCTTGGTGTCCGGTGGCATGTGGTCTGAGCAGTTCCCGCCAGGGAAGCCCGGGATGGCTCTCCCCGGCTCCCCTCAGGTCCCTGCATTCTTCCCAGAGCAGGGGACAGGAACGTGTGGCCGACGACCCTGATGTCCCCTCCGGGGACAGGGATGCGTGGCCGACGACCTGGCTCGAGAATAGTGGCGGGCTCTAGGATTCCAACCTGCCTATGTCTGGCCACCTTGCCTTTTGGGGACCATACTCTTAGGGCTACGCTTGTGACAGGCCGCCTTGCGTGTTCATAACTGAGTGGAATGCAGAACATTTTCCCTCGTCTCCCCGTGCGAGCGTGACAGTTCCGTTCCCCTGAGAAAAGCCAGAGAAGGCCAGTTATCATGCGACCGCGGCCAGCCCCTGGAGGGGACTTCAGCTCCACACCTTTGCTTTCCTGCTTTCGTCAGTGAAGAATTAGGAACCCACCACATACACACTCTTTTGTAACACGCTCTTCCCAATGGCTTCTCTAGAAGTGCATCCTATTATCAGGCTGTGAACACTCAGCCACCAGAGGTATGATTAACTGACTGTTGCCTTGTGTATCTTATTTCAGCCCCATTTGACTTGGTAGATAAATTGTCTGCTCCGTAAACTGTATGCTAGTGGGAATGAATTATTTGCATGTCCGTCTGGGCTGCTGCTATGCTGCTGAAGGCTGTTCAGATGTATAGCCCGCTTGTCCTCTTTCTGCATTCCAGAAAGGCAAGCAGACTGAATTATTGGCAAATGATTCATTTCTAACACCAGGGATATTCAGGAAAGGTAGATCTCTATTTTCTTGCCCTGATACATTACATCGAAACATGCAAGGCTGGCCTCCCAGAGTCATTTGAGAAGGTTAGCTAAGGATGTGTGGGGCAGGCGCAGAAATGAGTGGGGCGCTGGGGAGTTCCCGGCCACGATGCCATTCTATGGCCTGACCGGGAAGATGGCCTATGCTTACCTTTGGCTGACCGGCGCCGGCATGAATAATTCTCGGCACTAAAGCGTTTGTTTACTCTCACAATGTAGACGCTGCCATAGCTCTTTAGTGTAAGCGTGAATAATTCAAGACCGGAGTGAAAGTCGTGTTAGGGGAACGAGGGATGAAGGAAACATCATTGCCTGCAAACGGTAGGTTATAAAAATGCAACAGTGTTTTACTGCAGCACATGACAATTCTCTTTATTACCTTCTGCCCCAGAACGAGGCTTTTAGATGACAGAATGGTGAATCCGTCCCCCGGCCCATCTTCGGAGGTGGAATTTGAAGTTCCTTCTTTATCGCTGTCCTTTGGTTTGGACTGTTGGTAGAAATCAGAAGGACAGGTGGGAGATAATTCAGGAAAAGCCCAGAGTGGCTTTATCAAGCCCTCCCTATGGCTATCACCACCTTGGATATGAAAGGAAGTGGCGGATGTTATGTTCCGCCGTCCTCGATGGAGGGACGCAAGGGAGCAATAGGAGGGAAAGAGAAGGGCGTAGCCCAAAGTAAAGTGTGTTCAAGAGGTCCACAGGTATGTGTAGTCCTTCCTCCGACTGGACACAGGTACACTGTTGTTCTTTGCAATGCCTGCAGCTTAAGATGGCAAGCATCGGAACCAAGTGGGGTCATTCATAGCCCACTGTTCAACCTCCCTTCTCCCCAGGATTTCCTTGGGGCACAGAGGCAGCGGCGTGAACTCTTACACATCTTTTGTGTTATCGCGGAGGTCTGTGGAATGGAAATTTGACGACCTTTGTGGCAGCGCTGTCTACTAGAACTTTCTGTGAGCACGGAAATGCCCTCTGCCTGCTGAGCACTTGAAATGTGGGTGGCGCAACCAAGGAACTGAATTTTGTTTTAAAATGTCCCCACACGGGCTCTACACTGTTAGTGCAGAGTCCAATGCGGGGCTTGAACTCACAACCGGCAAGCTTGTGACCTGAGCGGCTGCCTAACCGACTGAGCCACCCAGGTGCCCCCAAGGAACTGAATTTTTACTCTGATTTAGTTTTAATGAATTCCAATGCAAAGAGCCGCACGTGGCTAGTGGTTGATCGTGGTGGCCAGCTGATGGAAGCATCTCCGAGCTATAGCTACCTAGCACATGAGGCTGTCCTGAACGCCTGAAATCCCACTGGCTGAACCCAGCCGACCATCTGGGGGAGACAGACAGTCTGTGACAAACACAGACTGGAGCTCTGAAGAGAACTACAAAGCAGAGTTCCAGGCTATCATCTCTCCCTTACGATTTTGTCGGAGGCAGTGGAAGCATCTGGAAACATGAAGGCCACCCAGGCTTTGGGTTTGGAAACCTCTAGTAGTCCCTGCTTGGTGATTTAAGCTCTAGTCTCAGAGGCCCTTTGCCATTTTCTCCCAGTGGGGGGAGTCCCCAGCCCGTCAACAATGATGGGGACTCTGGATGCTTCAACCTTCTCCTGTTCTCTGAGCATCCCTGGCTCACACAGGCAACCCAGGCTCACCTTTTTGGACGTCCGTGGTTTGGCAGCCTTGGATTTCTTGCCTCCCTTCTTGCCTGACGCCGCCTTCCTTCCTCTTTTCTCTGGGGGAGGGGAGAGGATAGTTTCCGACTTGCCTTTGGTCCCCCGCTTTTTGGCCAGCAGTTCAGGATGAATTCTGGGTAGGACACCTCCACTGGCGATGGTCACTCCTTTTAGCAGCTGAAGAGAGACACGCGTGAGCTCGGGCAGCCAAGGGCTTGCTGTTCCCAGATTTCATACAGTTCTAACCGATGGCAAAACAAGTGTTAAATCTGGTTCTTTGCTTTCCCAAAGCGTGATGGGTGGTTTAACTAACTTTGCTGTTCCACTGGTAGAGCGAGTCTCTGTAGGTATCATGGCATCCTATGGTCTCATACAGAAAGCAAAACCAACGAGGGAAGATGAAAAGGGTATGGAGGCTGAAACCTGCGCTCGGGGAGGGAGCACTGCTTGACAAAACTGGGCTCAAAGGTCGATGTTCGGGCTAGACCCAGTTAACAACAGACCTCCACACTCTTGATCACACATTCCATCAGTAAAATATGTTTGACCATGCACCTCTCAATTAATACGTTTACCTTCTAAACAATTGACATGTACTACTGCATTAATAGAGTCTGCACATCCCCAAGTAGTTCCCGTCTACAAGGTGTACAACCAGGGCGGGTCCGTGGACAGTTAGAGTTACTGTCAGGATCAAGAGAGATACAGGAATTGCAAGGAAGAGTCCAGAAACTTTTACAGCAACCTGACAGAGGTATCGTAGATCTATTGGATCTACTGGATCTGGCCAAAAGATTGTGGCTTGTGGTCGGTATGTTGTTTTTCAAAAACTTTTCTAGCAATTATTTTTTATTGTATTTTTGGAAATTATCAGCCCACGGTGGACTGGAGATAAGAGCTGATTCTTCACATCACGCACACTTTGAAAAGAACAAGATTAGAATACAAATTCTTGTACTATCTACTGACTAGCACTTCCTGGGAGAGGCATTCATGGCAACTTTGGAGTTAGTTCCGTAATATAGGGAGGATTCTCCTGCCCACATCAGAATGAGTTGTCAACAATGTTTGCGCGAAGAAATCGTGAACAACATATATGCACGGCGCCTTCCCCAGCTACACGGAGACCTTGCTTTTAGAGAGGACAGGAAGGTCTGGAAAGACCCAAATATATAATGGGTCATTTCCAGAGGCAATTTTATTTTCTATCTGAATGATATAGCCAGCGGGATTTCTTCATCTCTTACATGATCTGGAAAATTTGTTGTATTAATGCGATTGGGAACTGTAGCAGGAATGACTTATAACCAACGGGGTCTGCATGCAACAGTGTGTTTGGCAAACCCATTCTGCGGCTTGTGTCTGTGCTTCAGACAGACCTACCTGATTGAGTTCCTCATCGTTGGCAACTGCTAGCAGGATGTGTCTTGGGGCTATCCGGGCCTTCTTGTTGTCCCTTGCGGCATTCCCAGCCAATTCTAGAATTTCCGCTGAAATCACAAGAGGGAGTTAATAGGCAATCTACAGAATGGGGTCTGAGGTTTTTGGAGCTTTTCTTTGGAAATGGTCTCAGAATTGGATCACATTTATTCGTTTGTCAGTCTTATGTCTGGGCCTGGAAAGAAATCCAGAATGCTGGAAAGAACTCAGGTTCCAGATGAGTAAGATATTTAAGCAAGACCTGATAGACGATCCTGTGGCAGTCTTCGAGTTGCCCTTGACATTAATCCTGTGCCCTCTTCCTTAATATTTGGACCTCTGATTTTTTTTGTTGAGCCCATAAACACAGGAAGGAAGACAGGATTTCCCAACGTCCCTTGCTGAGAACTGTGGTCATGTGATTACATTCTGGCCAATGAAAGACAAGTAATTATACTGTATGGTGCTTCCAAAAATGTCCATCAATGAAGGGAATGTACCTTCTTCCCTTTCTGCTGGCCGACTGGGGACGTGATGGCTGGATTTGGCCAAGAGGAAGAGCAAGATAGAAGGAACTGGAGTTTCTTATGATGGTGGTGACTCCTGACTAGACTGTCCTTATTCCCGGATGGTCTTCTATAGACTTATTTTGTATGAGGAGAGAGATAAACTCTCTTGTTTAAGCCACAGGAGTTAATTCTTGTTAAGCACGAGTTAATTCCGACCAATACAGAGCCCTAACATAGGACCTGAATTTCTTTTAGCCTAAAGAGAGAGGGCCATAGATGAGGTAGGTTAAAGTCTGTCTTTGGTACCCATTGGGACCCTTTTTAGAATCTCCCTTTCTTCTTTGCTTGGTGCCCTAGGTCCCTCCTGTCCTAAAGGAAAGGGATGGGGAAAACTAACTTGTACCGTGGGGTGAGGATATGCTTAGCCCAGAAAGTGAATTCTGAACAGGGATACCTACAAAGCCTGGAAAGGAAGGTATTTGGGGCTTGGGGGGTTTCCACATATCCCTTAGGATCTAAGCATGACTAAGCACGTTTAAGAAACATGTCATCTGATAAATGTAAAAGAGTTGAGGGGCGCCTGGGTGGCTCAGTCGGTTAAGCGTCCGACTTCAGCTCAGGTCATGATCTGGTCGTTCATGGGTTCGAGCCCCGTGTCCGGCTCTGTGTTGACAGCTCAGAGCCTGGAGCCGGCTTCGGATTCTGTGTCTCCCTCTCTCTCTGCCCCTCCTCTGCTCATGCTCTGTGTCTCCCTCTCTCAAAGATAAAATAAAAGATGAAAATAAAATTAAATTAAAAAAATAAAAGAGTCGATAAAGAAGAGTTTTCCTGAAACTATTTTACATGTCATCAAAATTTGTATTTATTTATTTATTTACATTTTTTACATAGTGTTTATTTATTTTTGAGAGAGTGCAAGCAGGGAAGGGGCAGAGAGGCGGACAGAGGATCTGAAGCAGGCTCCAGGCTCTGAGCCGACAACGGAAAGCCTGCTGTGGGGCTCGAACTCGTGAACCACAAGATCATGACCTGAGCCGAAGTCGGACGCTCAACCGACTGAGCCTCCCAGGTGCCCCTGTTATCACAATTTTTAGTCAAAATCAAAAAAAAAATCTGTAGACTTACCATCTGTTTGTTTTCCCCTTCCTCCTCTGTCTCCTATTTCTTTCCTCCTCAATTTCAGAGGGATGTTCTGCTAATCAAATTTGTCTGCCTTCAGAAGTATTAATGAGCCCTCAAAGAAAAATTCTTTCCCTTAGAAAACTAGAGGCAATGTGCCAACGTGTTGTCTCACTGATAATGTGGTGGCAAAGTGTGTGTGTGCGTGCGTGTGTGCTGGGAGAATTTGCTGGTACAATGGCATAAGCGCTAAGCCCTAAAATTAACAGGCGATTCTGTGTGAATCTTCACAATCAACCTAATTTCAAATAAATAGCACATAAAATTGCCATCACTCATAAAAATCTATGGCAATAAAAACCTGCCTAAGTGTGCCGTATTAACTAAGCAAATGTGATTAACAAAAAATTAGAATAAAGTAAGCATTAGAGTTAAATATTTATATGGAATTTCCATAATGGAAGGCGCTAAATCACTGCGAATTCACTCTCACAACATCTTTTCCAGATTATTAAGCAATGAATATTGTGTTTACCAACAATCCATTTATACGGTGACGGTGACATTTTCTGAATCAGAGCCTGGGGGGCCGTGGTTTGAGAAGTGTGGGCATACTTGTTGGGACAATGGGATAGAGTATTTGAAATTCATGCCCTATTAGATCATCTGGTTGGCTGCATTCAAGCTGCTGCCCGGCCCTTTCCTTCCCTTAAAAGAAGGGTACGCATCATGGAGAACTGTGGCTATAAAGCTTTCACAAATGGGCTTCCTTTTCTGACTCTAGGGTAAATGTGCAGCTCCCCATTGTGCCCAATAAAAAGGAGTTATCTGCACCTGCCCAGCTTGGGGGTCCCACACCTGGGAGGAAGGAGCACTCACCACACCTGGGAGGAAGGAGCACTCACCACACCCGGGAGGAAGGAGCACTCACCACACCCGGGAGGAAGGAGCACTCACCACACCCGGGAGGAAGGAGCACTCACCACACCCGGGAGGAAGGAGCACTCACCACACCTGGGAGGAAGGAGCACTCACCACACCCGGGAGGAAGGAGCACTCACCACACCCGGGAGGAAGGAGCACTCACCACACCCGGGAGGAAGGAGCACTCACCACACCCGGGAGGAAGGAGCACTCACCACACCTGGGAGGAAGGAGTACTCACCACACCTGGGAGGAAGGAGCACTCACTCTTTTCTATTCTAGATTGGATGGGGTCAAGGAGCCTCCCAATTTTAAGCTTCTGAGCGACTGAATTTAATTTAGCATCTTGGACTATCACTTTCCTGCCTGTGTCACCTGCCCTGAGAGGAAGACGTTAAGCATCCTGCTGAGTTCCTCAAATTAGCTGTCAGCATGAGAGGCAGCGCTAAATGGGAAGCCTTACAGA
Organism: Neofelis nebulosa; assembly: GCF_028018385.1. NCBI lineage: Eukaryota > Metazoa > Chordata > Mammalia > Carnivora > Felidae > Neofelis > Neofelis nebulosa. The sequence continues at coordinate 35,590,869 of NC_080794.1, read as the reverse complement.
TCTGGAGCCTTCGGGAAGCCCCCCGGGGTCAGGTTATTTTCAGCCTGACAGACGGAGGCACGGACACTGGATTCACAAATGGACAATCTGCCGGAATCAAAGGCAGCTCGGCCAGAGACGAAGGGCGGTGATTCAGCAGGCAGACCCACGCGGGGCACACAGGCAAGGCTCGGCGGGAGGCCTGGGCTTCTGGACCTGCCCTTCGGAAATCAGTTATAAGAGAGAAAACCTTGATTCTGCGCTCTAGTGTAAAAGCAGAGGTACAGTTTTTCTTCTAGGAAAACTTAAAAAAAAAAAAAAAGCTTTTATTTATATATTTAGAGGGTGGAGGGAAGGGGCAGAGACAGAAAGACAGACAGAATCCCACGCAGGCTCCATGATGACAGCACAGAGCCTGAGGCGGGGCTCGATCTCATGAACCGTGAGATCATGACCTGAGCTGAAATCAAGACTTAACCGACTGAGGCACCCAGGTGCCCCAAAGAGAAAAACTCTTTCATAATACACAGCTAGGGGCGCCTGGGTGGCTCGGTCGGTTAAACGTCCGATTTCGGCTCAGGTCATGATCTCACGGTCCGTGAGTTCAAGCCCCGCGTCGGGCTCTGTGCTGACAGCTCAGAGCCTGGAGCCTGTTTCAGATTCTGTGTCTCCCTCTCTCTCTGCCCCTCCCCTGTTCACGCTCTGTCTCTCTCTGTCTCAAAAATAAATAAATGTTGGGGCGCCTGGGTGGCGCAGTCGGTTAAGCGTCCGACTTCAGCCAGGTCACGATCTCGCGGTCCGTGAGTTCGAGCCCCGCGTCAGGCTCTGGGCCGATGGCTCGGAGCCTGGAGCCTGTTTCCGATTCTGTGTCTCCCTCTCTCTCTGCCCCTCCCCCGTTCATGCTCTGTCTCTCTCTGTCCCAAAAATAAAATAAAAAAAAAATGTTGAAAAAAAAATTAAAAAAAAAAAAAAAATGTTAAAAAAATTAAAAAAAAATAATACACAGCTGAAAATCTAGATCTGGGAGTTCTCTTCTCTGCAGGATGTTTAGTCTGGACACGCCTTGGGACAAGGACTTCACGGTTTAAATGTCTGAAATAACTATCACTATTACTATTTTTCCAATGTCATTATGACAAATATAGTCACAGGAACTGTGTACAGTAGTTACACTCTCGAGTGATTTTACTGGGCTTGAGAGCACAAGTACCCTTCTGCTGGCAGTCAGTAGGAAAAACGGATTTATAGAGCCCAAAGGTGTTTTGCTGAAAATTCTGTGAGAAGATTATTATTCTGTTAACTGGTGGAGATTTCCACGGAAGTCTGTATTCTCGGAAGTCACACCTCCAGCTATAGGAAGCATCTGGAATACAGCTTAGAATTTGGTAGTAAAAAAAAAAAAAAAAAAAAAGATTTCTCTAGCCAAAAGGGATGTTGGAAAGCTCATCGTGCACATAATTTTGGAAGAGCCATGTCCTCTCATTTTGTCCAGGATCTAAAGCAACATTAGACATCCCGGCCCACAGGACATGGGAGACAGCACAGTAAATGTAGGATTGGGACAGGGGGCATGGAGTGGTCGCTCCTTTAAGACTGTCTCCTTCCTTAGCCCCTTCTTTCTTGCCCGTTTGCCCATGAGGTGACGGTGACCCCGAGGACCATCTGGGCCCTCTGGTCTGCTCAGGCCATGCAGTCTTCTGGGAAAACCCATCCATTCATGGCTCGAGCCACCCTTGCCCATGTTATCAGATCTGTACCTCCTGCCGTGATGTCACCTGGACAGCCTCACCTGGTGTTCCACAGGTCAATCAAACTCACCGCATCACCAAATCCAAATCATCCCCCTTGGGGTCGGCACACCATTCGCACACAGCTCCTACCAGAGACCTGAGAATCAATCACACACCTTTGGCCAACTTCTCCACACCTATTGCCATGACTTGAGTTAAGGCTCTCTTCTCTTTGAGCCCAGATAATTGTAATGGCTGTCCAAGTGGTTTCCCCGCCCCCATTTTTGTCCTCCTCCAGATCCACGGCAGAGAGGCCACTGCTGGCCTATAGGTGCCTTTGTACAAATTAGAAAAAGACATTCCTTCTGCCAGATGCTTTACTTCTCTAGAACAATACCCTTTACTGCCATCTGCCGGGAATGCTCGTAATACACATACAAATCTTTGAGATCTGTGATGCGAACGATACTCCCTTGGATGCGTGCCCTTGCACAGTGTACAACCTGCACAACCATACGTGTGGCCCTGGCTGCCAAAGGGATCTTTTCAAAACATAAATATTATAAATGAAAATCATTAGATAAAAAAGTGTTTGTGTTAAATGGGTAGTCCCAATTGTCTGATATGATGTCAACGAAGGTCTTCTATGTGGCACAATGACTTAAGTCACCCTGAGATTCAAGCTTTTTAAAAAACCTATTTATCCTTTCAATTAAAAAATGTTACAGAACATTTTCTCACCATAAAAACGATTTCAATTCTTCATTTTCAACATCTTACATTTACATTGTATCTATTGGTGGTAAAAACAAAATTATTTCCCAGAATTTCGGGCTTGCTTTTTTAGTCCATTTTCCCTCACTAACATTGGAGACGTGCACTGGATCAACGTTTTACAGATCGACAAAGTAAAGTATGAATGTGCTGTCTGTTCTGGGAGGCTTGGGACTTCTCAGGTGGAAAGGATGTTCTAGATGAACGGTCCAGCATGTGCCAGATTGTGTCACCTCCTCCTCTTTTGGGGACTAGACACACCTCATGGCTCTAACATCGGGGTGATGTGTGAACCCAGGCCCAGCCAGGAGGCCAGTCTGGAGAAATCAGGCAGGCAGACTGCTCTCTCTCACCCAGAGTAGCTGAAAATTTGTGCAACTTTCTTTTTTGGCTAAGTAAGCCCCCCCACCCCAAGCCTTCTCTTACTCGCCGTTCATGTGGCCCTAGGTTCCCTTTCTGAGGCACTGAGTGGGAGAGAGGATCTTCAGAGACCCCAGTCATGAATCTGAAGGGAGCGGTAAGCTGGCCACGGGAAATCGCCGACCCAGGCCTGGTCGACCCTGTCCTGGTCCGCTGCCAGGACATCAGCGGGCAAATTCCAGGTCGCTGCTATTGACATCAGGGCAGGAGGTAAGAGCGGAACAGTGCAACTTAAAAGCTGCCTTAGGAGGTTCAGCTTGGAGAGTCGGCGAAGGTGATGCTCTACGTGGAGGAGGAGGGTGTCTGCTAGAGGCCGATGGGACGCTGTGGTGTGCTCACCTGTCCCCGGCAGCCCCTCTCCTTCTGGGAGCCTGGGGAGGGAACTTCCCCCCTGACCAGAGCCTCCAGCCAGCTCTGGGGTCCCTGGGGGCTCCATCTCCCCGATGAGCTCCTTGTCTCCGGCCTCTCCCCCCTCTGCCAGTGGAATCCCTCTGGTAGGCTGGTGAGGCCTGTGGGCCCCTTCTCAGAATAATGGCGGCTCTTCCTTTCATTGTGGTAAAACAGGCGTGGCATGAAATGGACCATTCTGACCATTTCCAGGCGAATAACTCAGTGGCGTTCAGTAATTCACAATATTGGGCCACCACCACCGCCATCCACCCCCTGCCCTTCGTCTTCCTTAAACCGGAAGCTCCATGCCCATCAAACTCTAAGGCCCATCCCACCCCAGCCCCCCTCGGCCCCTACAGCTGCCGCTCTCCCCTCTGCCTCTTTGCACTTGACTACTCTGCTGGCTTATTTCCATCCCCTTTTGCACAAAGTCTTCGAGCCTCATCCATGCTGTAGCACGCGTCAGAATTTCATTCCTTAAAAAAAAATTCTTTTCAAGGTTTATTTAGTTTTTGAGAGAGAGAGAGAGAGAGAGAGAGAGTGGGGGAGGTGCCGAGAGAGAGAGGGAGACACAGAATCGGAAGCAGGCTGTCAGCCCAGAGCTTGACGCGGGGCTCAAACCCACGAACCACGAGATTGTGCCCTGAGCCGAAGCTGGACGCTTAACCGACGGAGCCGCCCGGGGGGCCTCAGACTTTCATTCCTTTTTATGGCTGAATGATATTCCACTGCGTGGATCCACGGCTTGTTTATCCACGCATCTGGTGACACTCGAGTTGTTTCCAGTTTTTGGCTATCGTGGTAATGCCGTATGAATGCGTATAAATGTGTGTTTAAGTCTCTAGTTTCAATTCTTTTGGGCATATACCTAGAAGTGGAATTGCTGGGTCATAAGATAATTCCATGACTCTTTAACTTCTGTTTTTAATAAGCATTTTCTTTTAATTGCAATATAGTTAACATACAGTGTAATATCAGTTTCAGATGTATAATACAGCGATTCAACAAACCCATATATCATTCAGTGCTCATCACAACAAGTGCACTCCTTAATCCCCAGCATATATTTTATCCCCACCCCCTTCCCTCTGGCAACCATCAGTATGTCCTCTATAATTAAGAGTCTTTCTTGGCTTGTCTCTCTCTTCTTTTTGCTCCTTTGTTTTGTTTCTTCAATTCCACATATGAGTGAAATAATACTGTATTTGTCTTTCTCTGGATGACTTATTTCACTTAGCACAATACTCCCTTGATCCATCCATGTCGTTACACATGGCAGGATGTCATTCTTTTTTATGGCTGAGTAACATTCCACTCTGCGTGTGCGTGCGTGTGTGTATCTCACCTCCTCTTTATCCATTCATCTATGGATGGACACTTGGGCTGTTTCCATACATTGGCTATTGTGAATAATGCTGCAATAAACATAGGGGTGCATGCGTCCCTTTTAATTAGCGATTTTATACTTTTTAGATTGTAGAGTCATTCTATTTTTAACTTTGTGAGGAATCTCCATACAGTGGCCGCACCAGTTTGACTCCCACCAATAGCGCATGAGGGTTTGTGCGTGGTGTAAGAAAGTGGTCCAGCTCATTCTTTTGCGTTCTTCTTCTCTCCTTCTTTCTACTGAAAGCTGTCCAGTTTTCCCAACACCATTTGTTGAAGAGACTGTGTTTTTCGCATTGGATCGTTTCCTGCTTTGTCAAAAACTCATCGACCATATAATTGTGGGTTCGTTTCTGGGTTTTCCGTTCTGTTCTCTTGGTCTAGGTGTCTGTGTTTGTGCCAGTACCATACTGTCTTGATGATTACAGCTTTGCAATACAGCTTGAAGTCTGGGATTGTGCTGCCTCCAGTTTTGTTCTTCTTTTTCAGGATTGCTTTGGCTATTCGGGGTCTTTTGGGGTTCCATACAAATTTTAGGATTGTTTGTTCCGGTTCTGTGAAAAATGCTGTCGGTGTTTTGATGAGGATTACATTACATGTGTAGGCTGCTTTGGGAAGTATAGACATTTCAACAATGTTTGTTCTTCAGATCCATGAGCATGGGATATCTTTCCATTTCTTTGTGTCTCCCTCAATTTCTTTCATCAATGTTTTAGTTTTCAGAGTACAGGCCTTAACCTCTTTGGTTAAGTTTATTCCTAGGTATCTGGCTCTCCTTGGTGCAAGTATAAATGGGATTGTTTCTTAATTTCTCTCTCTGCTGCTTCATTTTTAGTGTAAAGAAATTCAACAGATTTCTGTACATTGATTTTGTATCCTGTGACTTTGCTGAATTCAGTGTATCAGTTTCAATACTTTTTTGGTGGAGTCTTTTAAGGTTTTCTATATAGAGTGTCATGTTCTCTGCTAAGAGTGAAAGTTTTACTTCTTCCTTTCCAATCTGAATGCCTTTTATTTCTTTTTTGTTGTCAGATTGCTAGGGCTGGGACTTCTAGTACTGTGTTCAATGAAAGTGATGACAGTGGACGTCCTTGTCCTGTTCCTGACCTTAGGGGAAAAGCTTTCAGTTTTTTCCCTTTGAGGATGGTGATGGTTGTGGGCTTTTCATACAAGGCTTTTATTATGTTGAGGTATGTTCCCCCTAAGCCCTCTTCTTTTGTGGTTTTCCTCATGAGTGCATGTTGTACTTTGTCAAATGCTTTTTGTGCACCTATGGAAATGACCATACGGTTTTTATCCTTTCTCTCATTGATGAGGTGTATCACATACATTGATTTGCAAATATTGAACCACCCTTGCATCCTGGAGATAAATCCCACTTGATCGTGGTTTATGATTTTTTTTAATGTATTGTTGGATTTGGTATTTTGAGGAGGATTTTTGCATCCATGTTCACCAGGGATATTGGCCTGTAGTTCTCTTCTCTCTCTGGCTCTCTCTCTTTTGTGGTGTCTTTATCTGGTTTTGGTGTCAGGGTAATGCTGGCTTCATAGAATGAATTTGGAAGTTTTCCTCCCTCTTATATTTTCTGGAATAGTGTGAAAAGAATAGGCATTAACTCTTCCTTAAATGTTTGATAGAATTCGCTCGTGAAGATGTCTGGTCCTGAACTTTTGTTTGTTGGGAGGTTTTTTTTGTTTTTGTTTTTGCTAACTGATTCAATTGCATTGCTGGTTATCCGTCTGTTCAAATTTTCTATTTCTTCCTGCTTTGGTTTTGGTAGTTTATAGGCTTCTAGGAATTTATCCATTTCCTCCAGGTTGTCCAATTCATTGGCATATAGCTTTTCATAGTATTCTCTTATAATTGTTTATATTTGTGTCGTGTTGGTTGCTAGTTTTCCTCTCACGGGTGATTTTGTTTGAGTCCTCTTTCCTTTCTGGGAAATCTGACTCCCTAGTTTATTAATGCTGTTGATCTTTTCAAAGAACCAGTTCCTTATTTCATGGATCTGTTTTACTATGTTTGTTTGTTTGCTTTTTGTTCTTGTGTTTTTTGTTTTGTTTTTTTTTTTTTTTTTTAGTTTCTCTATCATTCGCTTCTGCTTTAATCTTTATTATTTCCTTCCTTCTGCTGGTTTGTTTGTTCTTTTTCTAGTTCCTTTAGGTGTAAGGTTAAGTTGTTTATTTGAGATTTTTCTTGCTTATTAAGGAGGCCTGTGTTGCTATAAACTCTCCTCTTAGAATTGCTTTTGCTGCATCCCAAAGATTTTGGACCACTGTGTTTTCATGTACTTTGAAAAAATTTCTTCTTTGATTTCTTGGTTGACGTCCTTGTTTAACTTTTTGAGGAATCCCAAACTGTGTTCCACAACAACTACGCCAATTCATATTCCGACCAGCAATGCACGAGGGTTCCAATTCTTTACATCCTCATCAATAATTGTAATTTTTTTTTTTACTAGCCACTCTAATGAGTGTCAGGATAAAGTTTTAAATGCATAAAATACAATACAAAGGATGACAGAGAAAACCAATTACACTGAAATGTAATTTTCCAAGTATTAAAAAATCTGGGGGGCGCCTGGGTGGCTCAGTCCATTAAGCCTCTGACTTCAGCTCAGGTCATGATCTCGCGGTCTGTGAGTTCGAGCTCCGCATCGGGCTCTGTGCTGACAGCTCGGAGCCTGGATCCTGCTTCGGATTCTGTGTCTCCCTCTTTCTCTGCCCCTCTGCCTCTCATTCTCTCTCTTTCTCAAAAATAAACATTAAAAAAATTTTTTTTAATAAAAAAATCTGGGATATAATAGTCTGTGTGCTTGTTTTAAAAAATATATAATTTATTGTCAAATTAGCGTGTACATTGTGCTCTCGGTCTTGGGGGTGGAGTCCCGTGATTCATTGCTTTCATACAACACCCAGTGCTCATCCCAACAAGTGCCCTCCTCAATACCCACGTGGGCTTCTTTATGAACACGTTAAATAACAAGATCTAGTCTATTAACTACTGTGATTCTGAAGTAATGATAAGTATAAATGATATTTCTATACATCTGTAACAAGGGGAATCTAATAAGAAGTGATTTCAGTTGGTCAAAAAGTCCCAGGTGCCACTGACACACTACTGTGGTTTCTTGCCCACGACAGATAGAGGAAGGAAATGCTGAGGTTCAGGTACGGCTCGGGAAGTTGAAGACAGAATCTGAGGACCCCAGGCTCAAGCTTGTTCCGTGTCGCACCCCCTCCCACCTGCCGCACCACCAGCTATCGACTTCTCTCTTCCCTTCTTCTGAGCCAAACTCCCTAAAATAGTCTCCACCCCCTTGGTCTCCTGGCCACAGCTCCAACTCCCCAGCCCACTGCAGTTTGGCTTTGACCACCCAGCCTGTTCTCACCGGGGTCACCGTGACCTTGAGATGGCTAGATCTGTTGCCCCCGTCTGGTTTTATTGGCGTCACCTTTGAGGGTTAGTTACTCTCCCTTGGTTTCCCCGGCACCGACTCTCCCGTGAGCCCTTCCTCCCTCCTCTCTGCTGTCCTCCTCGGTCTCCCTCGCCATGCCTTCCCCCTACTTGGCTCAGAAACCCACACATGCAGATGTTGCCAGGGCCGGTCCTGGGCTCCCCAGTCTTGTCGTCGTCACACTCTTCTCTGGGTGACCTCACTCACTCTCCCGGCCTTTATTGCAGTCTCCCCACAGTGCCCGTGTCTGCACCTCCAGCTTACAGCTCCCTGGTGGCTCTAGACATGTCCATAGGGCTTCACTCAATAACAACAATAGCCCTATGGGCGGGTTGCTACCATGGGTCCCAAGCGGTGCTAAGTGCCTTTCATGCATTATCTTATGTAATTCTCACCATGACACTATGAGGGTAAAGCAACACACTCACAGTCCTTAGCTGATAGGTGGCAGAGCCAGAATCTGTCCTCCAGGACACCTTGCAGAGACCGGAGCCCTACGGGTCCCCCTGAGCCCCTCGCCCCGCCCCGTTTCTCCCCCACTATTGCCTGCTTCAGCTACGGGCCCCATTCTTGTTCGCCAGCTACTTTCCTCTTCTCTTCCTCTTGGCCAGGCTCCATATGTAAATTCACCAATTCTCCCCTTGGAGTGGAGTCCCCATGCCCATTCCTCAACCCACGGCAGCGTGGCTGGAAAGCAAGTAGCCGCCCAAGGCTGAAAGACTTGTGCCTTCCTTGACACCCCTTTCCCCATCTAATCCATCACTGAGTAGAGCTGACTCTACCCCCCTCCGCCGATACCTCCCCAATTTGTCCATTCCTTCTCATCACCCCCTCTGGACACCCCTGCTCTGGCCACTGTCAATTCTCAGAAGTGACACAAAAACAGCCCCCAGTGGTCTCCTGGACTCTGATCTTGCTTCCTGCCACTTCCCAAAGCCCAAGTGATGTCCCCCAAATGCTACCTCCTCCCTTCTAGGCCTCCCCCTAACGGGTGTGTGTACCTGTGTGTGCACAGCGTGTACATTTTCATCATGGCCCTCAAGGACCTGCTTGCCCACTGCGATCTCATCTCTCACCCCCTCCCTTTTCCCAGCTCTGCTCTGGGCACGAACTTCCTCCAGGCTCCGGTTGGGGACACACACTGTGGGCCTTCACCCTCGTTCCTACCCCACCTGAAACTCTCCCCCTGGCTCAACACCCCCATCAGAATCTACTTAATTCCTACTAATTCCCCACTCTGGTTCCCATCAAAACCATTTGAGGGAGGGGCACCTAGGTGGCTCAGTCGGGTAAGCGTCCAACTCTTGATTTCAGCTCAGGTCATGACCTCCTGGTTTGTGGGTTTGAGCCCTATGTCGGACTCTGTGCTGACAGTGTGGAGCCTGCTTGGGATTCTCTCTCTCCCTCTCCCTCTGCACCTCCCCTGCACGCGCACACACACACACACACACACACTCTCCCTCTCTCTTTCTCTCTCTCAAAATAAATAAATAAACATTAAAAAAATCCTGATGTCCTGAACATAGCCCCAGAATCTCTGGGGGTGAGCCCAGTCATCAGGATTTTAAATCAATCAACTTAAGAAAAACCAAGGTTGCACACCTGGTTTAGGTCCTAACAACTCTTACTTTACAATAGGCAGCTCCCGGCACCCCACCCCTACAGACCCTCCCCAAGCTCCTGTAACTTTCCTGCCCAACATGCATGCCCATCTTGCTGTGTTGTGCTTAATGCTTGTCCGCTCTGCTGGTATGCAAGCCCAGCCTTCGGAGGTGGGGCCACGCAGGTCTGCCCTCCTCCGCATCTTCAAGGCCTGACCCAAGGAAGAAACTCAGTCAAGATCTGCGTCATGAATGTTGAAGGTCATTTCCAGGATGACAGGAGGCTTTCATGCTTTGAAACTTTTTTCCTAAGCAAAATCAATTGGTGTCCACCTCCCACCCCCAAAGTAACAAAAACCACCCTTTTGCTTTCTCCACAGTGGCCTGCAATTCTACCAATAATGATTCATTCCTTTGGCTTAAAACTTCTCATCTCAGTAAAAGGCAAGCACAGCCCGAAAATACAACACTTTAACAGAGTTAGCCATTATACTTTGCCCTGAATGATTTCATCAGCTCTTAACAGACGGGAGAGCAGAAGAAAATACCATTTACTGAGTGTATCCTATAAACCAGGCATTATCCACGGGCTAGCTCATGAATGGAGTTGAACGAGTTAGTTCTGGAAGCACTGAAACTCAGAGAGGTTCAGGAATCAGCCCAAGGTAACAGAGCTGGTAAACGGATGCACCAGATTGAAACTGACAGGAAGAGAAGGAAGGGACACCGAGAACACAGGCCTGGGCTTCAGAGGACCCATCGCCTCCTCCACTTGACCTGGGACCCCACTGGGTGCTGAGACTGGCCCCGGGGGGAAGGAGTGGTATTGGCAATGGCATCCTTCCAGGTACTCATCCTCTCTTCTTCTTCGTCTTTTTTTAAAAAAAATTTATTTATCATTTTTTTTTTTTTTGAGAAAGAAAGAGAGAGGGAGGGGCAGGAAGAGAGGGGGAGAGAGGATCCCAAGTGACTGTCAGCACGAACCCGATGTGGGGCTTGAACTCATGAACCGTGAGATCATGACCTGAGCTGACATCAAGAGTCGGACGCTTAACCCACTGAGCCACCCAGGCGCCCCGGTCGTTTCATGCGCCCCCTTCCATTTCATGTCCAAGCCGCTGGCAAACCCTGTTGACTTTTGGGTACTCTGACCACGTCTCTACACCCCCTCTGCACTTTGCCTGCTTCCGCCCTAGCAGCCCCTCCCCCCAGGGTCAGATCACCTCTGCCTCGGCTCAAAACCCTTCAGAACTCCCACTGCGAGCTCTTAGCTCCCACCAGCCTCACTTCTCAAGCCCCACTTACAGTCCAAGCCCCTCCCGGGATCCCAACCCCCTGGCCCACTGCTGCTCCTCCAACACCCTGCTCCTGCCGTCCCCCTGCCCGGAGCACCAGCCCGCAGACATGCGCGTGCCCGCTCCCTGCCTCCCCCTCAGTGGGACCTCCAGACCAGCACTGTTCACCACCCCCCTCACCTCCCCATTCCTGGAACACTCTATCTCTTCCTGGCTTTATTTGTCCCCTAGCACTTATCAGCATCTGAGAACCACACACCCTTCACTTCTGTGCGTTTGCCATTTCTCTTCCCCAGAATGCACCTGCTCGAGGGCAGGGATTCCCGGATTCTGTCTTGGTCTCGGTGGTATAGCAGCCTCAGCGTCGAGAACGCCTGCCATATGGTAAGTGTTCAATGAAAGTTTGTCGAGCGAAGGGAGGATTGTGAGTGATCAACTTGAGAAATAAGGCGATGTTCTACCTCGGGGGATACTCCAGATCTCTGAAGATGTTTTGGCTCACATTCCAGAGGGTGATGTTCAGGCTTTAGTATGCATTGCTTTGGGGTCTGGTGGCTCTAATCCAAGATAAATTAAAAGCCCTATCAGTGATCCAGTTCTACCCCCAGGGAATAGTCTAAGGACTTACCGTGTACATTGACATGTAGACGCTTAATAAATATTTGTTAAACGAATGAATGGGAAAATATAAGATTTGATTGGAGCCGAAGACTAACAGAGACGCCCGTGATGCAAAGGGCCACATTTTGTTCTGTTATGCACAAAGTGCAGACCTTCACCAAGTAGAGGCATAGGATGTACTTCCTTTGGTTACACGAACATTACAATGGGGCAATGTAGTATAGCAGAAAGTATGTGGCTTAGGGTTGAGGGACCTCAGGGAACCCCAGCTCCCTTCTCGGAGGCTGTGGGATCTCTGGTTACTCAGTGCCTTCCAGCCTCACAGGGTGATATGGACCTAACAGGTAGTTTTTTTTTTATTTTTTTAATGTTTTTTCCCCCTCTGGTGGAGTTTTTAATTTTTTTATTGTTTTATACTTATATTTATTTATTCATTTAATATAATTTATTGTCAGATTCATTTCCATACAACACCCAGTGCTCATCCCAACAGGGGCCCTCCTCAGTGCCCATCACCCACTTTCCCCTCTCCTCCAGCCCCCATCAACCTCCAGTTTGTTCTGTGTATTTAAGTGTCTCTTATGGTTTGCCTCCCTCCCTCTCTGTAACTATTTTTTTCCCTTTCCCTTCTCCCATGGTCTTCTGTTAGGTTTCTCAAGATCCATATATGAGTGAAAACATATGACATCTGTCCTCTGACTGACTTATTTCACTCAGCATAATTCCCTCCAGTTCCATCCACATTGCTGCAAATGGCCAGATTTCACTCTTTCTCATTGCCAAGTAGTATTCCATTGTATATATAAACCACATCTTCTTTATCCATTCATCAGTTGATGGACATTTAGGCTCTTTCCATAGTTTGGCTATTGTTGAGAGTGCTGCTATAAACATTGGGGTACAAGTGCCCCCATGCATCAGCACTCCTGTATCCCTTGGGTAAATTCCTAGCAGTGCTATTGCTGGGTCATAGGGTAGGTCTATTTTTAATTTCTTGAGGAACCTCCACACTGTTCTCCAGAGCGGCTGCACCAATTTGCATTCCCACCAACAGTGCAAGAGGGTTCCCGTTTCTCCACATCCTCTCCAGCATCTATAGTCTCCTGATTTCTTCATTTTGGCCACTCTGACTGGCGTGAGGTGATATCTGAGTGTGGTTTTGATTTCTATTTCCCTGATGAGGAGCGACGTTGAGCATCTTTTCATGTGCCTGTTGGCCATGTGGATGTCTTCTCTGAGAAGTGTCTATTCATGTTTTCTGCCCATTTCTTCACTGGATTATTTGTTTTTCGGGTGTGGAGTTTGGTGAGCTCTTCATAGATTTTGGATACTAGCCCTTTGTCTGATATGTCATTTGCAAATATCTTTTCCCATTCCGTTCGTTGCCTTTTAGTTTTGTTGATTGTTTCCTTGGCAGTGCAGAAGCTTTTTATCTTCATGAGGTCCCAATAGTTCATTTTTGCTTTTAATTCCCTTGCCTTTGGAGATGTGTCGAGTAAGAAATTGTTTCGGCTGAGATCAGAGAGATTTTTTTCCTGCTTTCTCCTCTAGGGTTTTGATGGTTTCCCGTCTCACATTCAGGTCTTTCATCCATTTTGAGTTTATTTTTGTGAATGGTGTAGGAAGTGGTCTAATTTCATTCTTCTGCATGTTGCTGTCCAGTTCTCCCAGCACCATTTGTTAAAGAGACTGTCTTTTTTTCACTGGATACTCTTTCCTGCTTTGTCAAAGATGAGTTGGCCACACATTTGTGGGTCCAATTCTGGGTTTTCTACTCTATTCCATTGGTCTATGTGTCTGTTTTTGTGCCAGTACCATGCTGTCTTGATGATGACAGCTTTGTAGTAGAGGCTAAAGTCTGGGATTGTGATGCCTCCGCCTTTGGCTTCCTTCTTCAATATTACTTTGGCTATTCGGGGTCTTTTGTGGTTCCATACAAATTTTAGGATTGCTTGTTCTAGCTTTGAGAAGAATGCTGGTGCAATTTTGATTGGGATTGCATTGAATGTGTAGATAGCTTTGGGTAGTATTGACATTTTGACGATATTTATTCTTCCAATCCATGAGCACGGAATGTTTTCCCATTTCTTTGTGCCTTCTTCAATTTCCTCCATAAGCTTTCTATAGTTTTCAGCATACTGATCTTACACATCTTTGGTTAAGTTTATTCCTAGGTATGTTATGATTCTTGGTGTGATTGTAAAAGGGATCCATTTCTTTATGGCTCTTTCTTTTGCTTCCTTATTGGTGTATAAAAATGCAGCTGATTTTTGTACAGTGATGTTGTATGCTGTGACTTTGCTGAATTCATGTATCAGTTCTAGCAGACTTTTGGTGGAGTCTGTCGGGTTTTCCATGTAGAGTATGATGTTGTCTGCGAAAGCGAAAGTTTGACTTCTTCTTTGCCAATTTTGATGCCTTTGATTTCTTTTTGTTGTCTGATTGCTGACCAGTACTATGTTAAACGACACTATGTTAAACGACAGCAATGAGAGTGGACATCCCTGTCGTGTTCCTGATCTCAGGGGGAAAGCTCTCAGTTTTTCCCCATCCTAACAGGTAGTTTTAAAGGTTCATTTGCCTCTCCCTCCCTGAGCCAGCAGATTTTTCCATCAGATTCCTGGGTCCCATTCCAAACCCGGTGAATCAGACCACAGCACGTGTATGTGGGGGGCTGGGGGATGCAGCCAGGATCCTGTATTTTAAAGCATTCCCCAAGCCTTTAGGCTGCTGCTACAAGACTAGCCACAGTATCGCTCCTCTGAGTGGTCCCAAGACCAGCATCAGAATCAACTGGGGGCCCATTAGAAATGTCGAGTCTTGGGGCGCCTGGGTGGCTCAGTCGCTTAAATATCCGACTTTGGCTCAGGTCATGATCTTGCGGTTCATGAGTTCGGGGCCCAGACCGAGCTCTGTGCTGACAGCTCAGAGCCTGAACCCTGCTTTGGATTCTGTTCTGTGTCTCCCTGTCTCTCTCTGCCCCTTCCCTGCTCACACTGTCTCTCAAAAATAAACAAACATTAAACAGAAAGAAAGAAAGAAAGAAAGAAAGAAAGAAAGAAAGAGAAAGAAAAAAAGAAAGAAAGAAAGGCCAAGTCTCAGGCCCCACGTCGGATCTTGTCAACAAGATCCCGGGAGTGGCTGGCACTTTAAAAACACTGCCTTCTCACGCTGGACTGAACCAACTTTAGAGCCCTCCAGCCCTCTCTCTAACCTCCTAAAAGGTGCCCATGAAGAACTTTTGGCTCAGAGACAAGCCTTTCATTTCCCGATAAGGAACAGGCTTAAGATGCTGAGGTCTGCCTGAGGGACAGGAGCCCCAGTTATGAAGGGGCACCCTCCGCTGGTGGACCAAGGTAAGCCTTTCATTGTGACGGATGGGGGACCAAGAGGGCAGAACAGGACTGAGCATCTAAGAGGGAGGAAGACATTGCCCCTGAGGGAGAAGGAGGAGGGGGAAAAGGGACCTGGGGATAGAACCTGGGTCTAGCCCTGCCACACCCCCGTGGGTTTTCATACTGTGGCCGCAGGCGGCTCGGTTTCTCAGAGAGACAGTTTGGGGAGGTTTGCTTTACAGGGGGCTTCCCAAAAATTTAAACCTGGCACCCCGGGCAAAGTCAGAGACATTGTTGCTCGTGGCTGAAATGACCCCTTAAGGAGCTACTCGCACTGACTTATACATATTTTTATTCTTATATATTTTATTTTAAAATATTTTATATATTTATATATATTTTAAAAGCATCTTGGAAATTTTGAAGTATGGTGTCTGTTTTACTCTGACAGAAGAGAACAACAAGAAGAAAGCTAAACAAAGCTATTCAAATAGATAAAGACCACCCACAGCAAAAATCTCGTTCTGCAATAAAAAAACATAATGTTAACAACCAACATGGGCAACTATTCCTCTTGTACCCATTGTATACAAAAGAGGGCACAACTGGGACATGATGGGCTTCATGGAACCAACTGGAGATGGTTCTGATGCTGGGCCAACACTATTCATGGACACTGAGCCCTAGTTCCAATACACCAGGAAACCCAACGCTCAGTGAGGACCTCAGAGTAAAGAGCAGACCCCCTGTTACAAAATGAATAGCCCCCCTGCAGCCCCCAATCCTCCCGGTAGATTCTCTTCTGTGGGAACCTGGATTTTTACCTCCTGGGTTTGCCTAAAGCAAGACACACATTTTTGGGGGCTGGTCTAGAAAAGCCACTGCATTGTGGGTTCTCTTCTTTCCATGTTGATCATCTGCCATTATGCCCTCTTCCCTCCCCTAAAGCTTGCAAAACGAATCTGAGCCGAGCAGGCAAGCTGAAACCCTATTACCAATCCTCGCCCCCCCCCACCCCGAGTACCCTGGAGCCAGCCACAGAGGGAAGCCGTCCTCTTTGTCCCTGGGTGGCAGGGACAGAGGGGAGGGTGGGGATCCGGGAGTGGGTGACCTGTCCCGCGTGTTCACATTACCTGCCAGGTACTCGATGACGGCCGCCATGTAGACGGGAGCCCCCACGCTGATCCGGTACTTGAACGTCCCTTTCTTCAGGTAACGCATCAGCCTCCCCACGGGGAAGATGACACCGGCCCTGGCTGAACGGGACAGCTTGGACATTTTCTTCTTCCCGCTCCGGCCCGACATCTTGCCTCAGTTTCCCTCTCAGCTTGCTGACACGGTGTTCTTCCGGCACTACCACGATGCTGAAAAGGAAAGAAGGCAGGGTGAGGAAGGATGGTCGGCAAACACCTTGGGGACAGTGATGTGACACTAGGGCACCGTGTGACACATCAAGTAGCCCTGGGGAGGTGGCTGAGACCTGGCTGCCGCTTCAGGCCACGAGATGGGCAGGGGGACTTCGCAGGGCATCGGCAGCCCCTCCCCAAACACCTCCCCACGCGTCAAGCCAGCCCAATCTTAACAGGAGAGGCCAAAGAAACTCACTAGAGAGAGGGGTCATGGTGCTGTAGTCTGCAGAATAACGGCCCCAAAGATGTCCACTTCTTCATCCCCAAGACCCTTGCATATATCACCTTATATGGCAAAAGAGACTTTGAAGATACGATTAAGTTGAGGGTCCTGACATGGGGCGATTATCCCGGAGTATTTGGGTGGGTCTGATGTAATCGCCAGGGTTCTTTTTTTTTTTTTTTTTTAAATTTTTTTTAATTTTTATTTTTGAGACCGAGAGAGAGGCAGAGTGCATGTGGGGGAGGGGCAGACAGAGGGTGACACAGAATCCGAAGCGGGCTCCAGGCTCGGAGCTGTCATCACAGAGCCTGACACGGGGCTCGAACTCAGGAACTGTGAGGTCATGACCTGAGCCGAAGTCGGACGCTTTACCGACTGAGCCACTCAGGCGCCCCCCCGGGGTTCTTTTAAGAGGGGGCAGGACATCAGTGAGTAGTGACAGGTGCAACGAGAGAAGAAATGGATTCTCCCCTCGGGGCCTCCAGAAGGAGCCAGCCCTACCAACACCTCCACTTGAGCTCAGAGAACCCGATTTTCCCCTTCCAACCTCCAGAACTGTCAGGGCATCGATCCACATTGCTTCAACCCCTAACCTGGGGCTAATTTGTTATAGCAGCTGCAAGAGAATGAATACAGTTCCTCTTCGCTCTGACTTGCTTCTGCCTATTTGAATACATAGTGTTAGCTAATATGGCGATGCCTATAATGGTTAGCTTTGACCCACAACTCAGAGCTGATGTGCATGTCTCAGATGGAAATGTTTTTCTAAATTCTCCAATAACGTAGCATTCTTTTTTTTTTAAGGTTCACTTATTTTTGAGAGAGAGAGAGAGAGAGAGAGAGACAGAGTGTGAGCTGGGGGAGGGAGACAGAGAGACAGAGAGGGAGACATAGACTCCCAAGCAGGCTCCATCCCGGCTCTGAGCTGTCGGCACAGAGTCCAACGAGGGGCCTGAACCCATGAACTGCGAGATCATGACCCGAGCCGAAGTCGTAAGCTTAACT
Source organism: Neofelis nebulosa (assembly GCF_028018385.1). Taxonomy (NCBI): domain Eukaryota; kingdom Metazoa; phylum Chordata; class Mammalia; order Carnivora; family Felidae; genus Neofelis; species Neofelis nebulosa. Next base: position 35,573,241 of record NC_080794.1, on the reverse strand, counting down.
GGCTGAGCCACCCTGGTGCCCCAATAGTATAGCATTCTTAAAAACAGAAGTATGTCAGAAGATGCAGGTTAGCAAATATGCTAACGCAGATTAACCAAACCTAGCAAATTAAAAGCTATAATGCAGCCCAAGCTTCTGCCCCTTGAAATGAGGAGTCCAGGCCGATTCGGGGGAGAAACCCCAGGAATCAGCCAGAAGAGGGGATTTCAGTACAAGGCACCGAGAGATGTGTATATAATTCATCGTCATTTTAGGAAGCGATCTTTTGTGTGAAGATAAGATAATTACATACTTCCGAAAAGCTAATTCAGAGAATTATAATAGAGCTCAACCTGTTGGTTAAGGGAGTACTGTGACCAAAAAATGGAATATAATCCAGGATAAAGTAAAAGCAAATTACCAAGGACAAACAAGCACAACCAAAAGAAAAAAAAAAAAAAAGATGGAAACAGAAATCTCTAGGAAATGTATTAATGAATCAAAGCTCCCTGCTCCAAGGACAGTATCATTCTCGGTGGCCGTTTTGTTTGGGAATGGAAAGAAGAGTGTCAAAAATAAATTGGGATTAGATCTACCTGTTGAGACAGTCGTCTCGAATGCTGGCTAGATTTGTTTGCCAACAGCCAAGGTGACAATGACAAGGCCTAAGAAAGTGGATAAAACCATAACGGAAGGAAGCATGTGGATGCATGAAAGATACAAAGCTGGGGTTTATTTACTCCGGATGGAAGAATGAACGGAACGGCGTTCAGTTTTCTAAAGTAGCTGATTACTCTGTTACGACTGAGGAGTTTTATGTAAACACTACAGAACTGGCAACCAACCCCGTTCGCGACATCCTCCTCTCCTCGAGGTGAATGATGTGAACTTGAGGCATTTTATTACATACTTCACATAGATTGTTTTTTACATGCTCATACGTACTCACTATATTCCTATTTTATGAGTCGTTTTGCCACCAAGAGATGTCGGTATTCATCAAAGTTAAGCACAAGCAAAGAGGAGCAAATAGCCTTAGCATATTATCTCTTTCCCAGCAAGGCACAGGGATCAGACAGTATCGCTGTTTCTAGAACTTCCACATTGTCTGTACTTCTGCTGTCCTAGGCTGCTAACGGTCACGAATCCGCTCAGATGTCCTCTCTTGGGGGAAGCAAGCGACTGCAATCCTAGGGTCACAGCCATCAATTTATGTTAAGGAAACTGAGGTCAGGCATCCATCAATGTCCGGAGTAGCTGCTGTCGGTTATCCCTGTTCCGGGACTCAGGGGACTCATAAGGCAATGTGAACCCGTCCTGTCCTCAGACAGAGGGCCACGGCAGGTCTGCCAGCTGCTGCTGGTGGTGTTCAAAACGGAGGTGACTCCTGGTAGGGTGGAAACCTTCCAGGATTGGGTGCAAGACGCCCCCGGTGAGGTCCCATGTCTACATAACTGGCTATGTGATAGGTGTGGGCCTATCTGTAAAACACGGAGGTGACTCACTGATCCTGAAGGTCATTCCGACATTCGAGAAACGCACTTTCAAACAGTTCTGGAAAAGAAGCTTTAGTGCCTTTAGGAAATGAATTCTGAAGAGTCGAGAGCCTGTACAGGTTCATAAAGATGCATTAGTATTGGTGAGTCTACTAAGCCAATTATGTGCTTTTTTGCCGTTGCTGGTAAGTTGGGGGAGAGGGAGGATCATGAGGACCGGTTGCCCAGGAAACCACCTGAAAAGTCCATCACGGGATGGACTTGCCCTGTGGATACCGTGCGCGCTACACGGTCATCATCTCTCATAGCCACAGAGAGAGGGACGCATAAAGCCCAGACACCACAAGGGCGGGACCCGCTCATCCCTCGCCGCCACCCTATTCTTCTCAAACAAAAGTAGCCAGAGGATGACTGGGTAGGCAGGAAAGAGCCACTTAGGGACGCCCCCAATGTCAGCCAAGAGGAGTCACAAGTTCCCCTAAAAACGGGGCGTCAGCAGCAGTACAAGGAAAACAGGTGACTTCAGCGCCCTGGCACTCATGAAGAAAAAACAGCCAAGGAAGGAAAACCAGGGCTAGGTCAAATGGAGAAGCATGCCAGCGGCACAGCGGCAAGTGGAGGGATCACCCTACAGGTTCAACATTTTGTAACCAGACCACTTTCCTCCAGGTTAAGGCCTTAGATCTGGGGATGTGGCTCCGTCTGATGTCTCGGCGCGAGACTGTGTATGTGGAGAAACTCTGTGCCTGGGGGAACCTGTCTTTGCAGACACTGTGCTGGCCTTAAGCAGCTGGGCGTCTAACTCCTGGGCTTCCCGGCGCTGGGAGGCCCCCGGACATTGTAAGAATCAGACCACATCGGGAATCCCTTAAGATTCCGGGAGGAGGTTGATGGCGCTGACCTGTCACACCTATGGGGCCCCACAGGTGGAAGGGAGGATTTGGTGCCCTCTGACCCCTCCAGAGAAGACCCCGCTTTTGCAGACCACCCCTGCCCCCAGCCTGTGCTGGACTCCGCCCAGAGCGGTGAGATAGTCTAACCCCTGGCTTCCTTCGTTCCCAGGCCACCCTTTCCCCTGACTCCATCCAGTCTTGGGAAGTCAGGAGTGAACAACTCGAACGGGTTTTTATCCACCTCCTGCGACTCTCTCAATCTCTGTGTAGGGCCACTCAGCTAAAGAGAAAAGAACTATTGGAATGTGAAATTTGTTTCCATCAGACTAATACTTAAATGTTTACATTTATTTACCTTCTGCTCTAAAACAATGTTTTCTCTAATTAGGCAAAGCTAAGGACTACAGTACATTATGTTTGTTTACAAGTTTGAAGAACAGAATATGGCTGGATGAAGCTTTTCCAGTGGTTACAGACACCGTGTGGGCGCCCCTGGAGGATGTGCATGGCCAAGTTCAGCTGGCCCCACCTGCCAGGCCAATCCTGGGGTATTGTGGGGGTGCTTAAGAGGAATTGGGGGGGGGGTGCCTGGGTGGTTCAGTCAGTTGAGCGTCTGGCTTCAGCTCAGGTCATGATCTCAAGGTTCATGGGTTTGAACCCCACGTCGGGCTCTGTGCTGACAGCTCAGAGTCTGAAGCCTGTTTCAGATTGTGTCTCCCTCTCTCTCTGCTCCTCCCCTGCTCATGCTCTGTCTCTCTGTCTCTCTCTCTCTCTAAAATAAATAAACAGTAATAATAATAATAATAATAATAATAAAGAGGAATTGGGAAACAGACAAGATATAACCTAGATCTGCAATATATATCTGTCTTTTCATATCGGAGAAACCAAGAATAACCAAGGTATAAAGTCTCATAATTATTTGCAAAGTAAATGGGAGGGTTTTCGGCACGTTAACAACAGGGGCTCAGGGAAGGAGGAGGGAGGAATACAGTAGCACCTGCTCATTGTCCTTTCCCTCCAAAAGCAGAGAAGTTGGAAGAACAAAACTGGTTTTGTAGGGCGCCTGGGGAGGTTAAATGTCCAACTCTTGATATTGGCTCAGGTCACAGTTTGTGGGTTCGAGATCCACGTTGGGCTCTCAGCTGAGTACGGAGCCTGCTGGAGATTCTCTGCCTCCCCAACCCTCAAAAATAAATAAATAAACATTAAAAACCCCCACAAACACTGGTTTTGTGTACGCTGGGAAGAGGGCACGTTTGGACTGTTTTGTTAGGGTTATTTATTTTGTGTTAGGGTTATAGTTATGGGGTTTTAAGCCCATAAGGACACCGATGAGCTACATTTTACAGATATCACAGGGTAAACATTAAATTGCAGCACTGACTCAGACACGGACGATAAACTCATGCCAGGCTATTCAAATAACTACTGTATATCAGTGATTTTATGATCTTTTTTTTTTTTTTGGACATTTTACTACCTCTAGAAATCAGTATGCATCTTCCAATCTACGATATCATCGATTCGATGAAAGACAGTATTTATGAAGCATTTATTACTGAATAAGAAACTACATTAGATGTGGAATATATATGACCCTTGTCCTCAAATATTTTCCGATGAAGTTGCAAGACAGATCATGATAAAATTTCAAATAGATGCCAGAGACATGGTTCCCAGACTGCAGCAAGGTACCTGGGACAAGCCAGCAAATGTTTAAGCTTCCGAGGGGAATAAAGTGATACTCAACCTCCGTTGGACCTTACAACTACCAGCTCAAAGTGTTCCTACCAGTGGTTCGCAGTAGATTGTACTATCTTCTTCTTCTTCTTTTTTATGATGCCATATCTTACAAAGCTGAGTTTTTGGTGGCTGCTGTGATTAAAGCAAGTGCCAGGGAAAAATCGATGTGGAACAGAAAATGAGAGTGGCAGTGTCTGACCTGATTCTAAGGTTTGAGAAGTTGTGCAGTGCCCAACAGGTGCACACGTCCTATTTGTAATTCCTTGTGGCTATTTAAGAATGGGATACAAATATCCTTTTTTCTTCTTATTCATTGTCAATATTTTTTCAAATAGCTCCTAGCTGTTAAGACATAAATACTTATTGTTTGGACCCAACCAGGTAATAAATGGAACTGATGGGTATTCCTTCTGGCCTAGGCGCCCTGAGAAAAAAATGTCTGAGACATTAAATTCTCTGTGAACTGAGAAAGTTTGGGAACTTCTCTGTTAGGGCCTATCACCAACAAGCTGAAACACGATTATGACTTGCGTAAGGTCACCCTGAAGCAAGGAAAACAAAAAAAGTTAAAGAAGTTATTTAAAATTTTGAGTTTGGCGGGGGGGGGGGGGGGGCTAGCTGGCTCAGTCGGTAGAACATGTGACTCTTGATCTGGGGGTTCTAAGTTTGAGCTCCACATTGGGTGTGGAGATTACTTAAGAATAAAATCTAGGAGCACCTGGGTGGCTCAGTCGGTTAAGTGTCCAACTCTTGATTTCTGTTCAGGCCACGATCTCACATTTTGTGGGTTTGAGCCCCACGTTGGGCCCCACGCTGACAGTGCAGTATGGAGCCTGCTTGGGATCTCTCTCCCTCTTTCTCTTTGCCCCTTCCCCGCTTGCTGTCTCTCTGTCTCAAAAATAAATAAACATTAAAAAATAAAATCTTGGGGCACCTGGGTGGCTCCGAAGTCGGTTAAACAGCCAACTTCGGCTCAACTCATGATCTCGTGGTTCATGGGTTCAAGGCTGGAGTTGGTCTCTGTACTGACAGCTCAGAGCCTGGAGCCTGCTTTGGATTCAGTGTCTCTCTCTGTCTCTCCCTGGCTCGTGCTCTCTGTCTCTCTCTCAAAATAAATAAATCTAAAGAAAATGAGATCTAAAATAAAAAGTTGAGTTTATTTCACCTTTAAATCTAAGTAATGCTTGCACATAGTATTATAAAGCAAAAAGTAAAGAAATGCATAAAATGGAGAGCAACAGTCTCTCCCCAACTCTACCCCCAATCTCGCTTCCAGAGGCCATTCCATGTAACAGTTTAAAACAATTTTTTAACTTTATTTTTGAGAGAGAGAGAGAGAGAGAGAGAGAGACAGTGTGAGTCAAGGAGGGACAGAGAGAGAGGGAGACACAGAATCCAAAGCAGGCTCCAGGATCTGAGCTGTCAGCACAGAGCCCGACGTGGGGCTCGAACTTCTGAACCTTGAGACTGTGACCTGAAGCAAAGTCGGACTCTTAACCGACTGAGCCACCCAGGTGTCCCATCATGCAACAGTTTTTAATTTCACTTCTGGTGGTCACCTCCAAAGCTCAAGTGTTTATAGTTCTACGTCACAATTTACTTCCACTTTTAGACAGTCTCTGTCAATGCCTCCGAAGGATGAGAACTTGAGTCTCCATTCTCTTCTCTTTTCCAGCCATTGACTGCATACTTCCGTTTTTATTTCCTCTGCTGATGACCTTGGGAACTTTAAAGAACACACTGCAATCTCTGACTCCCCCAACCCTAGATGTTCCCTCTTGAGTCACGGTTATGTTGGACGAGGATGTGCGCCCTGACCTTTCCCTGGCCCCTCTGCTCCCTACCTCACCTCCCCATTTCTACCTCTGTCCTCCACGCTGCCACTGCCTCCACTCATCACCTTTCTGTTTGGTCCTGTAATCACAGTGAAGTCTTCCTTCTGTCTCTAGGCCGATTTCGAAAACGAAATGCTCTTAAGCAGCATTTATATGATTGCGACTTTGTGAATACTGTTCCCTGCAGAATCGCATGCGTGCTAGCCTCACACTTCCTTTCCTGGGGTCCAGCACCTGCCTCAACAAGTGGATTCTCTTTGTTCTGCAAACGGGTTGTTCAAAATCATTCCAACATTTCACTTGGCTTCACATTTAGAGCACGTCTTTCTTTTACAGCTTCCTCCCACCCCCAAGTTCCTAATCACTGTCGATTCTCGTTAAGTGCAGTCGCTGTGTTCTACAAAGCAGCCGGGAACACTGGATTAGTGAAGAGTGGAGCACTGATCCTAGGGGAAACAGGGTTAGGTGGCCGCGAGCCTCCGGTCACAACTTTTTCATCAACGAATCAACACATCACCTTGTTTTATGTGCGTTTCTGTTTAAAGACGCCTTATATAATACGTATTGTTGATTCACCAACACTGCGCTCACGGGAAATCGCGCCATGACTTAAGCCTGCACGAACCTCATTGGACACATATATTTTCTCCAGAAGGCACATTCCTTCACAGCCTTCTTGTGCTCAGGAACACTAGACAGCGCTTCAGGACTATGCTTGGGGGCCACTTTAAATAGTGGAATCGCCAATGGGAAGCACAAAAATGTGAAAACATGGCACTAGAGAGACCATGGGAAGGGCACTAATTTCCAGCGTGACAGATGAAAGAGGAAACCAGGCCTTGTTAGAACTCAGCAGGGAAAGTGACCGATGGATGGGTGGCTCAAATGTTTTGCCGCCCCGTGCATGTCCTTGAGAGACTGAAATGCATTGATTTGGGGGTTCCAAATAAATATTTTTTTTTTAATTTTTTTTTTTCAACGTGTTTTATTTATTTTTGGGACAGAGAGAGACAGAGCATGAACGGGGGAGGGGCAGAGAGAGAGGGAGACAGAATCGGAAACAGGCTCCAGGCTCCGAGCCATCAGCCCAGAGCCTGACGCGGGGCTCGAGCTCACTGACCGCGAGATCGTGACCTGGCTGAAGTCGGACGCTTAACCGACTGCGCCACCCAGGCGCCCCTCCAAATAAATTTTAACAGGCAGGCAAATTCGCTGATATGGAACCCGTGAATAACGATGATCTATCAGTCGTACTTTCCTTCGTTCTTGTTGACGAAAGGGAAGTGTGGCTTTGCCACAGCCTAAAAATCACCAAGCTTCTTGGTCATTGGTCTTCGCAGGGGCCACTTTCTTCCCAGAGACTTTTATCCTGAAGCCCTTTGACCTCATGCTCCAGTTTGGAATGGTTATTTTACCCAGAGGTCATCCTGGGAATGTCTTCCCTCATGCCTCATCCATGATCCAATCATCCCTCATCCAATGACCTCCTCTTTCTCGACTTTCTCCCTTATATTCTTGGTGTCAGCCTCCTGTAACTCTTTAGGGACAGTACAGAGAAGTAAACTTTGTTTTCTTACGTAAATGAAACTGTCTTTACTGAATGATTTCTGGATTATCCTTGGGTGGGGTATAGTTTTTAGCATCCACATCATTTTGCTTCAATATTTTAAAGCCATTGATCCACTGGTGTTTTCATCCAGTGTTACAGGTAAGTTTGGTGCCCCCCAACTCCCAAGACTTTAGATTTTCTCTTTATGTTCTAATACTCCACAAAGATGTGTCTAGGTGTGAGTCCCCCCCGACCCCATTCACGCTGCTCTGCATTTGGCAATAAGCCTGTTCACTCAATCAGAAGACTTATCTCTTTAATAACTTCAGGAATTTTCTATTACGGATTTGATTATTTCCCCCCATCTCTTTATTTCTCCCACGTGCCCCTTCTCTTACAGGGATGCTTGTGAACCAGGGGTTGGATCTCCTGGGTTGCTCCTCTCTCTTACCCCTTCCCTTCCATTTTTTTCCCCAGTCCTCTTAACATCTAATGTTGGCAATCATATTAATGTCCAACACCTCTTTCTTGTCTCTGATTATTCCTTTTTCATATCATCCTGTTCCTGTATGAAGGTACCATGTCTTCGAGTTTCTCTGAAATTACTTAGGGTGTGTTTGTGTTATCATCTGTTCTTTCGATTATCTCACCCAGCTCATCATCCTATGTGTTCATTATCATCTTTCTCTTTCATGACGGCTTTTCTTAAATGTCTGGTGACTTTTGGTCAGGCCTTGATACTTAAGAATGATAGACAAGGCTAATGATGATAGGCAGATGGAAAAGCTTTCCTCAGCTCTCCTTTGGTAGGCATGGTTCTTGCTTGGGACCTCTGGGTGTGTGCATAGCACGTGTCAGTCAACACCTCACCTGAGCATGTCCAGTCAGGGACTGAGATCCCCCGAAGGCCAGAACGAGAAATTCTAGAAATCCTAGAAATCCTAGAAATTCTAGACCAGCCCTGAGTTGTTCAATTTCTTCAGAGGGGAAGCCTCAGACTGTTAGCTGGGGGAGAAATGGAAGATCACCGGAAGCTCAACTGGGAGAAGGGGAAGGAGAGAGAGGCCAATCCACTTGGCTTTTCCAGAAACAGACCCACAACGACTCCTCACTTCTCACCCTGCCCACCTTCAGTGGAGCTCCCTCTTGCATTTACCCTTATATTATTTTTTATTTGAGAGACAGACAGAGAGAGAGAGAGAGAGCAAGTGGGGGAGGAGGGGCAGAGGGAGAGAGAGAATCTCAAGCAGACTCCATGCTCAGCGTGGTGTGGGGTGCAATCCCACAACTCTGAGATCATGACCTGAGTTGAAATCAAGAGTCAGACCCTCAATTGTCTGAGCCACCCAGGTGCCCCTTGCATTTTACTCTTCTTACTTGTGGCTTCCCCTGTGACATTGTCTGCATATTCCCAGGTACTTCCAGTCTTCCAGAAATCTGTTGAAATCTCCCACTTGCTAATGAGCAACACCACCCCCTTGCCCTTTTGTTGTTAAGTGTTTATTTTCTTTGCAATTCTTTACCGGTATTTCTGTGGGCTCCAAGAGAAGGAAGCCCATATACTCCGTCCATCATGTGGAACTGGAAACAGAAAGTGTCATTTTAATTTAACATCTTCACAAACATCATTTGGGAATTAGCCTCGAAATGAGTATTCTGGTAAGGAGAAAAAGTTCAACTGTGTTATAATTGAGTAATAATGTCATATTGAAAAATTTAGATCACTTTCATCACCAGGTGAGTCATTGGTCTTGAGATAATTGAAGAATATAAAATTTCATATCAAGAGATTATATAAGACCCATTAATATAACAGGATCAAATTCAGTGAGTCTGTATTTGCCCGATTGTAGCATATGGGATTCCTATAAATAATATTTATAATTATACTGTAATCCCAGAAGGGAGGAGAGGAAAGAAAAGAAAAATGCCAAGCATCTGCCCTTATTGAATGAATTGCTTTTGGTGGGAAACAGCAAACTGTACTCAACATACTGACTGCCTCTGTAAAGGACAAAATGGTCTGGTTTCTTCAGACCACTCTTTTCTTTTAATTTAAATAAGTCCTTTCTTAAGCATAAAGAGCTGATAAAGAACATTTTTTTTTTATTTATTTTTGGGACAGAGAGAGACAGAGCATGAACGGGGAAGGGGCAGAGAGAGAGGGAGACACAGAATCGGAAACAGGCTCCAGGCTCCGAGCCATCAGCCCAGAGCCTGACGCGGGGCTCGAACTCACGGACCGCGAGATCGTGACCTGGCTGAAGTCGGACGCTTAACCGACTGCGCCACCCAGGCGCCCCAAGAACATTTTTTTTTTATGCCTCAAGCAACTTCTGGAAATTTTTATTATGTGTCAACTGATGGGGACTATGACAAACCCTAGCCAATCGGCAAGAAGGTCCACTGGAAGCCGCCAGCAGTCTTGATTTAAGTGACCATTTTCCTGCCATCCAGCTTCTGCAAATGCTCACAGGGTGGGCTTGGGTCTCACGCCTGCCTGCGTGCTCCTGGTGGGTGGTGAAATCAGAGGCAGATCCGGGCACCAGCTGCCTCTCCTTTAGTGAGGAGGGACCCCCAGGGGCCGGTGGCAGGGGAGAGGGGAGCCCGAGCCCCGGAAATCAACAAGACTTGGGGTCTCGCTCTTTTTGTTTATGACTCTATCCCTGCACTAACCTTGGCTCCTAGAAGATTCTCCGCAAGTTTCTGCAGAATACATGAATGAAAGAGCGAATTCCCGCGAAAAAGTATACAAATCAAAAGGCTTTCATATATACGTTACTTTAAAACTGGAAATAAGAGGTCTTGTAGCTTTTTAATGATGGAAATGAATTTTTTTTTAACTTCAAATACGGTTTTAAAATTGCTGAAATGTATTCTTTTTTAGGCCCCATGACATTTCTCTAATCTGTAGTATCGTGTGTCAGAATATCTCATATTGTAAATAATTATGAAAAATAAAGTAGACACCACAATGAAGCATCTTCACTCTGTCGGTTCCAAACTATCCTTTGGGAGAATGAAATGAGATGGAATAAAACTGGGCAGGACCTAAGGGAATTCAATACCAATGTATTAATTATATGTAGAAATATATTTTTAAAGGGCATTAAAAAAACCTCTTAGCCTCCCACCTAATAGAATTCTAATATATTTTGGTGTGTTACCCTAAGGACTGTATTAAAATAATAATAGTTTGTTAGTATTATTTTGTGGCTGTGAAAACCATTTTCGGTAATCCCAGCTAAATCACTTGCTCTATTACACTCGCATTTATGAAGTCCAAGGGCAAATATATTATCGCACAAGTTAATACTTTCCAAACCGTTTTCTTCCAAGGCCACCTTTAAGTGAATGAGCATAGTCAATAATTTTATCCTCATATATGTTAAAGCACATTAACAATTTATAATGTAAAGGGCTATAGCAAATGCAATTTCATCAAAATGACACACGGATCAAATTAACTAAATTAACCAACCATGAACGTTAGAACCAAGCGTTAGCCCAATTTATTTAAATTATACTATTGGGTTACAAATCATTCCTTTTAAAAAAAAAAGTCTTTCAAGCCATGTCCTGGAATAATCTAGGGGGAAGCTCAACCACCCGTGCGTTCTTTATAAGCCACAGTCGGAGCGGGTGTGCCCACATCCTTCTAGAAGGGATGGGGAGAGGAGGGCAGAGCAAGCGGGGGGGGGGGGGGCGGGGATAGATATGGCATGGATTTATTGTATAAGCTGTTACTGCAGTACTTGGTGACTTTTTTTTTAATTAAAAACTTTTTTTCTTTAATTTATTTTTGAGAGAGAGAGAGAGAGAGAGAGAGAGAGAGAGAGACAGAGCACAAGCCAGGAAGGGGCAGAGAGAGAGAGAGAGAGAGAGACAGAATCTGAAGCAGGCTCCAGATTCTTGGACCTGGGACCATGAGATCCCTCGAACTCGCGGACCATGAGATCATGACCTGAGCCAGAGTCTGACACTTAACCGACTGAGCCACCCAGACGCCCCAGTACTTGGTGACTTTTTTTTTTTTTTTTTTTCAACGTTTTTTATTTATTTTTGGGACAGAGAGAGACAGAGCATGAACGGGGGAGGGTCAGAGAGAGAGGGAGACACAGAATCAGAAACAGGCTCCGAGCCATCAGCCCAGAGCCCGACGCGGGGCTCGAACTCACAGACCGCAAGATCGTGACCTGGCTGAAGTCGGACGCTTAACCGACTGCGCCACCCAGGCGCCCCAGTACTTGGTGACTTTTAACAGGTTCTGCTGCCTTTGTTGAACATGAGCTCAAGTTTTTGTTTTTGTTTTTTAAAGACAAAGGGACCAAGTTGTTGATATATATTTGGTTTCTTCATTATTGGCCTTCTGCTATTCTCTAATATAATATAAATATATTTGGCCACCTATGGTACTAGTCGGATGAGAAATGAATATAAGCACATGGATGAAAATCAGTTTTGTTCTTGTTGGATCTTAGTAATGCACCCCAGAAGAAAACGTCTTCCTGAATCTATTCAGTCATGGAGAACAAAATAAAAACCAAAACCCTTCGCTGCGTCCAGCTGGGTCTCTTTTGCTCTTGACCGCTGACAAACAGGACCAGTGGGCAGGCTATCCTGTCTCCATAAAATCCCATAGTTTCAAATTAGTCGTGAGGGTGACTGTTAGAGACAGTAGTCCCCTGAGCAGGGAACTGACTTTGTCTAAGCCAAGAGCTTCTCAGGTGAGGGGTGAGGGGACGCAGGAGTTCCCTCTGGGGCTGGGAGTGAGCAAACCAGTACAGACAGCAGGTAGGTTGTGGTCCCTGGTGCCACCTCATCTGCCAGAAGCTCCCGGAGACACCCACTGCTGGGCACATAGGTGGGGCCGGTTGTGGGCTCTTGGGGCAGAGGTAGCTGCCCCGGAACCCCTCTTCCTCCATCCCTCCCCTGCCCGTTCCTCCCTCCCCTGTTTTCCTCACTGTCCGTCCTAAGGTGGTGGCTGCAATGTGGCCACAAGTGGCAGGGGCCTGGGGCTCCAGGTGTAGTGCGGTGTCCTCCCCAGACAGAAGGTATGGCAGACCCCAGCAGGTGTGTGTGTCGGGGGGCAGGGGTTCCAGTGTTGGACTGACCACGTGTGGCCCGTAGCCAAACCCGCTGATTTTTTAACAACCTCCCACCCCCCAACTCCGCCAACTTTGCTAGAAACAAACAAAAAAGAACAACCTTTCAGGAGATCCAATATTTAGAGCAGATGGAGGGAAGGGCAGCTGTCCTGGCTGGAGTGGGGAGGTGCCTGAGAACCTTCGTGGCTGGGTCCCCACATTTTCTGCTTTGGGGCTCTGAGAAACGACAGCCATTACACCTGCTAACTTGTGAGGTCCCTTCCAACCTGAAAGAGGCTTCTGTTCTACGAAGATGCTCAAAATGTCACTCTGTCTGACCCCCCTCTATGAAATCTATAGACCTGGAAAAACCCGGTAGAATTAAGTCACATCCAGGTGATCTTTCCTTTGAAGTGACTATTTCATCACCCATGATAACCACAGAATAGAACAACCGGGCCTGAAAATTCTACCTTGGTTTTTTCCCAAGACTGCCTCTTCTCCACTCGGAGGCAATAACCTATAGAGTTTCCTGAAGCGCGACTCCGGTGTTGGACAGCGCTGTGCTGAAATTCACGAAGATCCGTCAATTTGCAAATCTAGTACTCTGATGGGGGACCCGGTGAACTATCATCGGACCTAAAAGTTTATGTTGTAAATTATAAAAGCTATTGGAACTTACTTTTTCATATTCTACCACCACTGTTTAATTTTAACGGCTTTATTGAGCAGTGAAGGGAGCACAGAGTACAAGTTGCATAATATATGTCATTATTAGTGCCAGGCCTAGTAAACACAGGGCCCGGGTTTTCCAGGATCGGTTTGATTTTACTTTGTGATATTTTTGGCCTGTTGTTATGGAAACGCCCCGTATTTAGGCATCCAACCTATATCATCAGGACCGCCTCTTATATCCAGAAACAACCCCCAAATCTCTGATCAGATTGTGTGTTGCGATTTAGGGTTAAACAATATGGTCGCGGACGCAAATTCTGGAGTCCCGGGATCAGCTGAAGTAAACGTGCCCGGACCGAGGCCAGTGGTCCGGTGCATATTTCCACACACACTTCTGTCAAAGCACGAGAATTCCGACTTGAATTACTTACTCCATTCCACGTCCAAATTGGCAACGCCAGTCAAATAAATCGGGCCAAGGATGATGGATGGTGAGATGGATAAATGAACAGTAAGGCCTTCAGAGAAACCACAAAATTCATCTTATTTAATACGTGGCGACAAGACAGTTTAAAGTATAGGGTGATGTGGCTCCATCGGATCATCTTTATCTTTCACCTGACATAGGCAGGTAACACAGTGATGCAAATAACAAGTTTTAGAATAAGAATCTGCATAATGAGAAGCAACCCCCTTGCTCTCCCGTCACGGAGGTAAGGATGTGGGGCTGTGGCGCGAGGCTGCCTGGGCTGGGGTCCCAAGTCTACCTCCGCCCAGGTGTGGGCACGTCCTCAACCTCTCTTTTCTTTTCTGTAATTTGGGTATAACAATGGTATCTACCTAAAGTGCTGTTGTAAGAATGAAATGAGGTAATGCACATAAAATGTCTGGAACAGTGCCTGGCAGGCAGGAAGGCATTCAATAAACATTAGCAATTGTGACTTATTTCCATGGAAGCAACAGTTTTAGAGAACGATTTTCCTGGGATGCAGGCTGGCACTTCCCCTCTGTTTCAAAAGCAACTTTTGCAACACTATAGCGTTTGATGTCCTGTGTCTACCACGAGGCTTGAACTCGGCAACATCTATTTCCCTCACTGATCTGAAGGGCGGCAATGAAATGTCAGCTCTGGGGAAGCTCCCAGAGCTACCTAATCTACTGAGAACCTTGTGACAGTGACCTTTTATTTTTCCCAAGGCGGGGCACTCTGGGGCCCCTCCTAGTCTTATCCCATATCCCCCCAAAATCCCCTCTGCCAGGGAATTCACAATCATCATGAGGTTAGAATCATAGGATTTCACAAAATCATGATCTAAGACTGAAAGGGACTTGAGCCATCAACTATTTTTAGGGCCCCCTCCTAATTTCAGCCAACGTAAAAGGTGTGGCATGGGAGGAGCTCATGAAACAGCTTGTCCATGACCCCACGGTCTGTGTGAAACCAGACCTAGGACCAGCCCCCTAACCCCCACTTCTGGAACCCTGGTCGGGGGCTGTTTTTCCTACATTGTTACCCTTTGCATAGTGTTATGTACACATTTGACCTTAAATGAGTGTTTGAAGGAAACTAGCCTTAAGTATTTGTTTCAGAAGTATTTTGAGGGTGCCTTTTGTGATTTTTCTGGTGGTGGTGGGGAACGACGTAGCCTCTCAAACACTTATCTTTCCCTCCAACTTAATTCCCAAAATATATCCCAGTGTGCATCCAGCAGAAAACAAATCCTCCATCCTGAAGTTTTCACTACCTTTTTATTTTTTTTATTTTTTAACATTTTTATTTATTTTTGAGACAGAGAGAGACAGAGCATGAACGGGGGGAGGGCCAGAGAGAGAGGGAGACACAGAATCGGAAGCAGGCTCCAGGCTCTGAGCTGTCAGCACAGAGCCTGATGCGGGGCTCGAACTCACGGACCGTGAGATCGTGACCCGAGCGAAGTCGGACGCTCAACCGACCGAGCCACCCAGGCGCCCCTTCACTACCTTTTTAAAATACTACCTGCCAGGGCACCTGGGTGGCTCAGTCAGTTGAGTGTCAGATTTCAGCTCAGGTCATGATCTCAAGGTTCATGGGTTCGAACCCTGTGTCGGGCTCTGTGCTGACAGCTCAGAGCCTGGAGCCTGTTTCAGATTCTGTGTCTCCCTCTCTCTCTGCCCCTCCCCTGTTCGTGCTTTGTCTCTCTCTCAAAGATAAATAAACATAAATTTTTTTTTTTAAGTACTACCTTCCAATACCATAAAATTGTTAGATGTCATACCTCTATTGGCTCATTTCATCTTTCCTTCTAAATCTAATTTAATGGGTGGCTCAGTCATTTGAGCCGCCAACTCTTGATTTCGGCTCAGGTTACGATCCCAGGGTCATGGGATCGAGTCCTGCATTCTGGTTCTACACTAAGCGTGGAGCCTGCTTAAGATTCTCTCCCTCTCCTACTGCCCCTACTCCACTCGTGCTCTCCGAAATTAAAAAAAAAAAAAAAAAAAAAAAAAAAAAGATAGAAATGATAAACTGTTGGTTTAGTTCTCTTTGACCTGAACCTTGGCAGGGCAGGTGGGGACTCAGCCTCGAAAGAGAATTTATGTGACGACAGTCTGGTCAAGCATCCTTCTGCCTGCCTTGGACCCTTTCCCCCTCTCCTCCAATCCTCCTGCAATGTCTGTGAAGCTTGGTCCTCCACCCCCTCCCCCCGCCCCCCGCCCCCACCCCCCCGCCCCCACCCCCACCCCCGTTCCAGCCTAAAATGCTGTTCTCCCTTTAAAAACTGTTGTAACATTTTATTGTGGCTTTTATTACACATTATCAACCACTTGTATCTTAATTGTATTTAGTTATGCAAGTAATATAGAAATCAATTCAAATTGTAAAATTTCAAACGTTGTAACAATGGTTACAGATGGGTATGAATAATTGTATGACTAATCTCTTCCTTGACAATTCCTCCAGTTCTCGTCTCTTCCAGTGGGTGTCTTTACAGCCCTATCTGTTTTTGTATGTATTTCTACTTATGGGAATGTATAGTATTATTATTTTTTTAATAGTCCCATACAGTACGTATTGTTCTGTAATTGCCTTTTTCTTTAATAATATGGTTTGGTGACCTTTCCGTCTCAGCATATATAGACTTACTTCGTTCTTTTGAACTGTTGCCTAATTATCCAGAAGTAAATGTGCCATTATTTAGCCATTCCCTATGATGGCCATTAGGTTGCTTTTACTTTCAAAACTACCAAAACTCTGCACCCTTGTGCCCGCTTCTCTAGGATATATACGAAGAAATGGAATGGTTGGGGTCATAGAATGGGCACATTATTAATTTTAACAGTGCCAAACTGCCCTTCAAATTGGCCATTTCAATTTACACGCCTGTTAGCAGTGCGAGAAAGCCCCCGGTTTCCCACTCAGCTTGCCAAGATTAATTACTTTTTACCTGCACATTTTATCTCCTAGGCTTAGGATGTAAGCTCTCTGAGAGCAGGGCCCATGACTACTCCATATTTGCATTTCTTTCCCCATGCAAAGGTGTTTAATAATTGGTGCCCAATAAATGTTTGTTCAATGATCTCCCACCATAAGTTCTTTGCTCATCTCTGCGCAAAAAAAGCATTTACCGAGGGTGCATCTTTGAGGCTATTTCTTTTTGTTTTTTTTAAGTTAAAAAATATTTTTAAGGTTTTATTTACTTATTTTTGAGAGAGACAGAGTGTGAGGGAGGGGAGGGGAGGGAGGGAGGGAGAGAGAGAGAGAGAGAGAGAGAGAGAGAGAGAGAGAGAGAGAATCCCAAGCAGACTCCATGCTGTTAGCACAGAGCCCAATGTGGGGCTTGAACCCACGAAACTGTGAGATCATGACCTGAGCTGAAACTAAGGGTCAGACACTTGACTGACTGAGCTACCCAGGCACGTTTGAGGCTATTTAAGAATGAAAAACATTTTTTAAAAAGTTGCTCATGGGGTGGGTGCCTGGGTGGTTCAGTGGGTCAAGCATCAGACTCTTCATTTTGGCTCAGGTCATGATCTCACGGTTTGTGAGATTGAGTCCAGCCTCCTGCTCTTGGCTGACATCAGGGAGCCTGCTTGGGATTCTCTCTTTCTCTCTCTCTCTCTCTCTCTCAAAAAAAAAAAAAAAAAAAAAAAAAAAAAAAAAAAAAAAAGTTGGCTGAATTTTTGCTCTCTCTCTCAAAAAAAAAAAAAAAAAAAAAAGTCGGTTGAATTTTTGCACACCCTTCCCCCTAGCCAAGTTACAGATATCTTCCATTTAAAGTTGCCTGCGGAAAACAGGACTCCCTCCTGCTCTGCTTGGCAGGAGGCAGTGAAAACAGACCTGGCTGTCTCAGACAATAGCTGGTAGGATGTCTCACCCACTGGGAAAAGCTACAGAATCCCTGGGAACTAGACAGAAGATGGGATGGGGAGAGAGTAAGGTCAGACTCTTTGGAACATTCTGGATCCAAGGAGCTAAATTCTTTGACAGAGTTTTGAAAGAGAGGAAACCATTAATAATGTCCAAAGCACGTCAATAAATGGATCCAGGCGAGGAAGAAATTGACAGGCTAGCAGAACTGGAGTGCAGAGGTGGGCATATATACATTTTTAAATTTGGATACAGGAAAGGGAGGTTTTAAAGGTGTGAATTACTCGATCCATGATAAACTTTTCCTCCAGGCAGAGCCTATTTTTATTTACATGATAATCTCGGCTACAGCGATTCTAAAAACCATGAGCGTGTTTCCAAATCTTGGCGTTCTCAACACTCATTTGGGAAAAAAAAAAAAAAAAGGAGTTTTCCAAAGGAGTAAGTGATAACGTTCAGTTAAATATGAACGAACTGAGAATTCTGTGTCGCTTAGTTTGTTTCCACAAAGGAACTGGTCCTAAATAAGAAACAACACAAACGGAGGCGCATTTCGCTCTTGATAACGTTTCTGTTTCTCTCACCCATTAACAACTGCGCAGCCCAGGGAGGGGACAGTCGGATTTCGACACAAACACAAATGAGGAAAGTGAGGAAACCAATTTGCTAGGGGGTGCTGACCACCTCCAGGAGAACAGGCCCCTGAGGCCCGGGGATCTAGGCCCGGGCCCCGGGTGGACTCCCCCCTGGCCGAGTAGAGGCTGGAGCGGCACCGCTGTTCACCGGCGCCGCGGGAATGCGGGGACCACCTTTACTGTCCGGGCCGCACCGCCCCAGACACATAGGGACCTGCGCTTTGGTTCCTCGGCCCGCTGCTTCTGGCCTCCTTCACCTCTTCGCCCATCGTGGGACGGTTGCCATTAAACCCCGGCAGTGACCGGGCCGAAATCACGCCCGCGGTGGCTCCGGAGCAATCGGCGACAGGAAACTCCTGGAGAGGGAGGTTCATTTGGCCCTTTGGGGGCTCAATGCCCTTTGGCCATTGTTGGGAGGAACAAAGAGGGCAGGAGCGGAGGGCGCCCCCACGAGGAAAGGCGGGGAAGGACACCCACGGGCGCGATTTAGGCGGCGGGAGAAGCTGGCACCGGGGTGCTCGGAGGCGCAGGCTGCGAGCCGCGGAGGTAGGGCCGGTCCCTCCCGCCGCGCCCCGCACGCGCTTTGCGCGCCGTCTGGCGCCCGCCGCAGCCCTTTCCTTCGTCGCGGCTGCTTTACTTTTGTCCCTTTTTTCCTTTTTATTACCATTATTATTATATATATATATTTTTCCCGCGCAAAGCGGGAAGCCGGGACTGCCCAAGCGGGCGGCGGAGGGGCCGCCATTTCCCGGGGACAGCGCAGCGCGCGGCGGCACCGGGCGCCCCGGAAAGGGAACCGGAGGGGAGTGCCCGGCCCCGAGCCCTCCTCCGCGCCGGCCGGGGGCTCGCGGCGCTCCTGGCGCCCGGCGACCGCGCGGCAGCCCCCGGCCTCGCCCCCGCCGCCCGCGTCCCCGGCCTGACCTTCGGCGGCGCGGCCCGCCCCCGGCCCCCGGCCCCTTCCCTCCGCTCCGCGCCCCCGCGCCCCTTCCATTGTCAGCCCGGAGCGGCCGGCGCCCAGCCCCGCACCCTCGGAGGCCCCCCGAGCGGCCCACCGCCCCGGAGCGGTCCCCTCGGCGGCCGGGCGCCTCCCTCCTCCGCTCCGGCGCCCCGAACTCCGCATCCCGGGAGCCCGCCGCTCCCTCCCTGGCCGGCCTCGCCGCGGCCCGCCGCCGGACCCCGCATCCCGCCGCCTCCTCCCTCCTCGCCCAGGATGCCCCCGCTCCTCGCCGGCCGCTGCAATTTTACCGCTTCTTTAGCACCCCCCCCCAGCCCCCGCCTTTATTTCCCGAGGAAGCAAGTTGGGCAGCTTGATTTATGAATTCTTCTCTCTTTCTTTTGCGGGGAGGGTCGGCTATCGGGGTGCGCCGGCAGGGGCCGGGCGGCGGGAGAGGCAGGGGTTCTCTCCGGCCCCTGCACTGCCCCCGCGGCGCGTTTTGTTTCCAGACCCCGGAGCCCCCTGAACAATAATGCCATCGCCATGGCGGGCTCACCTGGTGCTGCGCCGCCTGCTCCGGGCGCCCGGTGCCCTCGGCGCGCCGCTCCCGGGGCGCAGGTTCGGCCCGCGCGGCGCCGGTGCCGGGCAGGACTCTTTGCCTTTCTTTGGGTTCTATCGGTGCTTGTCAATGGCGGCAAGCGGCAGTTCTCCGGGCCGCGGATAGTAGCGGGGGGAGGAGGAGGAGGGAGAAGGGATTGCTCCTTCTCCACATAACCACCTCTAGGAGGAGTCGCTCAGCCTCATCCCCCGCCAGCCCAGGCTCCGCGACGGGTCCGGGGCTTTCGGTGGGGCTTGATGAGCTATTGTCCTTCAGGAGCATTAATGATGAAACCGCGCGGCCTCCGCGTCGCCCGCGGATCTGCTGCATGCGCTGAGGGCCACTTGCTACGATGAGGCTTTCCCCAGGGCTGGGGACCGAAGCACTACGGTCACGATCCGGAGTCTCCCGTTTGCGGAATCCACCTTTGGTGGAAGAAGGCGGCGTGGGCGTTCATCGGGCAGTTCTGGGGAGAGTCTTGGAAGGTGAAAGCCGAAAATGCCACCTTCCATGCTCTCTCCTGTCCTCAGATAATGACAAATACTGTACATTAACGTTCGTGTGTACCACTGGGGCTGTAGCAGAGGGTAGCCACAGCCACAAGAACTGAGAACGTGTATCCATGCCTGTTGGCTTTTTATAAATTAAGACCAATTTAGATTCCAGCGTTGCATAATATTTGGAGTAGCAGATGTATGTTTTGGAGGGTAGGACTGTGTGCCTGGACATCCTTTTTAATTCGGTTGCTTGGTAGTGTGTTAATTTGTAATATCCCAGCAGCTATTGATTAGCACGAGGCTATTGTCTTAAGGACCAAATGTTATTAGTTTCTAGAAAATGCATTTTTATGGGGATGGGGTGGACAATATTAGTGTGATAATGGATTAGTAGTTGCTCTGTTCTACTGGAAGCCAGGGCTGTCCTTTGTAACTGGAGACGTTGGTCAGGACTCCGTGGTTGGGGGTGAATCAAAGCCATGTGTTTATTTCATGGGGAAATGTTCACTTGCTACGGGTCATCCATGCTTTCTCTGATTTCTCCCTGATGAGGCAAAGGGTTGTGAGAGGCAAAATTTTGACCTCTTCAAAAAAGAGAACCCCAGTTCTCCAGCAGTGGTCAAATGGACGCTTTTCAAAGCCTTTCCCATTTGGTAATACTGTGTATATCTGCCCCCGTAAACTTGTAAATGTTTAGGCAACGGGAAACATTAGGGTGACTGAGAGCCTCCAATTGCCTGAATGGGAAAGAACCCAAAGCAAGAATCCACTGCTCTCTGGATTTATACTAGTCAGTTGAGGCTGTTGATGGAATTAGTAGATAGCCTTTTAGACTATCTGCATTTTAAACAAGTGTTTTGCTGAGAAATCTGCGACTTCCCAGAAGATCAGGCATGTGTCATAAAGGCATAAACAAATCTCCGTTTGTTTAAATCTCATATGGCTTCTCAAACTCTTCTGGAAACAATGGTCTCAGTTTATTGGGGGCTTCCTTACTCTTCTTTTTACCCCGTTTACCCTCTCTATGTAGGATTTTACTGTTCTTTGTCTTTGAAGGTACTCTCCAGGTCAGAAATTTAGTCAGGATAAAGTCCGCGTTTCCCAGGACATACATTCAAAGGGTTTCAAATGATCCCTTGGGGCATCTCAAGTGGTTTCGATTTCCCTGTTCTAGAGGAAGTGCCTATATCCCTTCTTCTATAGATTTCTGGTGTCCACTCTTGATCAGAAATAACCTTCAGGCCAACATTCAAAAGGGTTCAGGAAGGAGCCCCTGGGAATGCTTGAAAAATACTCCTACCCTGTGACCCACTCAGCCAGGCTGACTGAGATATAGTTGAATAATTCATCAATATATATTAGATTCACATTCTCCCTGTAACTTCGCAATAAAAATGGTACACGTGGTCATTTTTATGTGCATTTTATGTAACTCATTTCATCCTAACATTTTGTTATGCGCTATCCTGAGAAAAAGGCTGGGTCTAAGAATTTACCAGGCAACATTCTCCCATTTCCTACTGGTTGTTTTCTTCCAATAGATGATGCAGTTGCAACTCAGAGAGTCAAGGGGAATGTCAGCTTCATAAGGCTCTTGTTTTTTGAATAGAAGGGATCGTAGAATTCACTTGCCTTTATGTTATGGTCAGACATTTGATATTCAAATGGGTGACATGACTTGGTCAAGGCCATGTGGGGGAAACTTCCGGGCACTTCCAGATACCCAGCCTAAAGCAATTTCCCCCGACTCCAGACTTCTGAGGATGTAGAGGAACAGCTATGCAACCTAATGTGCAGACCTAGCTAAGTTATATATGTTATTGGGCATCTGACACATGCCCAAAAATTTCACCCAGATAATATTGTGTAGTTAAAATACGTTGAAAATAGCATAATTATTAATTCACCAGTAACTGTGAGTTCTGCAGTGGCCAATAGCTCAGGGAATCTCAGACAAGGAGAATAATAAAGCGATAATGAGAGTTTACACTTACTGAATGCTTGCGATGTGCACTGTTGTTTTACATTTACCAACTCACTTGCTCCTCGCAACAACGCTCTGGGTCGGGCACTATCTCCTTCTCTGTACGGATAGAGACACGGAGGCAGAGAGTGGATGAGAAACTTGCCCACAGTTATGGAGTTAGGAGGTGACGGATTCATGCTGTTAATTCCTGTGCTAATAATCTGGTGATAAGGATGTGTGCATCCATTTTAAGCAAAGAAATTTTGTGATTGGTCACAGGATGGAAAGTCCCTTGACCATTCCCGATACAGGTCCTCAAGGAGTCAGCGAAAAGCCTCAGTACAGGAGGTTTGGTTGATTACCACTGCACTGAAAACATTTTCTTAACCTTCGACCTGTATGTGTGCATATTGTTATGAATACATGGATTGATTGCGAGTTGACTCCGTTAGCGACAAGGGTGTCTGGCAAACATTTTATTGAGGTGCAGGATGAACTGCTTCTCCACTTAGGGACAGGCATGTAGCATGCTTTAAAGATGAAAAAAAAAAAGAAAGAAAGAAAGAAAGAAAAGGAAAAAGAAAAAAAAAAGACGCAGCCATGCAACTGGATTCATCTTCTGTTGAGTCTATGTGTCATTCATTCACAAAATCTTCCATTTTAAGAATAGCTTCATTGATTTTGGCCCCCCCAAACCATTTAACTTTCTCATGATCCCAATTTATGATGTTGTGTGAATTGAGTGGGTGTTTATTTTCCATAGTTCGTTCTCATCTAGTTCATGACACCGATTACAATTTGCGATCGGTTTAGCCTTCTGAGATCTTGGTATGCAATTACCATATTAATTTCCTGACCCTCGCCCCTTCCAGAAGTCATGCAGGTATGTATTTATATCTGACCTACGTGACTATATGGGTATAAGATTTATATATCCAGAATAATTTCATCTGGGAATTTCTGATCTCCTTTGAAGTAACTTGAGATTCCCTGGGAGTGTCATGGAAACAGATGGAAATCATTGGTTTAAGCTCTTCTTTGAATGTAAGTTAGGCAATTCTAGATGCCGTATTAATTCCATTAAGACGCCAACTGGCATAACTCTAAATAGCAACGTGGAGGCCTGAGGTTATGAGTGTAGACAGAGCACCAGGCTGAAAAGCACCCCACTATTCCAGGAAGCAAATACAGCTTTTAAATGTACCCTCTAGCTTGAAAAATTCCAGGCAATCTGATTTAAAATTTTTTATTAGATAGAAATATGCAAAGTCTTCCCTGATGTTATAGCTCGAACACTGAACATTTGATTAACATTTAATTAAACATTTGATATCCTTGATCAAAACTGGCGGCTTTAGGATCTTAATCACTTATGAAAGGGAATGATGTCTTTAAAAAAACACATAGGCAATTATTATGCCAACAAAGCCTATTCTTAGTAGCTCTGGTTAAAATGAACATCTTTGTCTCCTATCAAAAGAGGCATCTTAATAGTCCAGGTTTTTTTTCTTTTTGTTTTTGTTTTTTAAAACAACAACAAAATATGTCCTTTTGGATACTAAGTCCTGACCATTTGGTTCTGGGAAAGGGGATTTACATGACTGAGTATGTGTGAGTGTGTAGATGAGTATCTATGTAGATACATCTGTATATGAATTTATAAATGTCTGGTGTGCGTCTTACGTGTGCGTATGTTGTAAGGCGGGTCGTGACAGAGACTGCGGTGGGCTCAGCGAAGGGTGATACTTGGATTTTAAAGAATCTAGCAAATGTTTAGCACTTAACTGGTGACTACATTGTAAAAGAAGATTTAATGTTTCAGGTTTTTAAGAGAAATACACTGTCAGCCCCGATTATGCAGAGTTGTGGTTAGGAAAATAAGGCACGAGGTGTCATTATTAATGGAAACAGAACGCGGAGCTGAGGGGAGCGTGCCAGTTCGTATCTTGCTCTGTTGAGTGCCAGAGCTCCCTGGGAGATCATCCCGTTAGCCCCAGGCAGAGCTCTTTGCCACAATTGGGATGGTAAATGGCAGCACGCATCTAGAGACGTTGGACCTTAGCATCTGTGTTGGGAGATCGGAGCAATGTGGCCTCACACCCAAACAAAATTGCTCTTTCCAGTTTAGACCCATTCTAGAGAATGGGGGCACAGATTTTCCAAATCCACAAAAGCAGAATACCATAGTAAAACTATAATTTATTTATACAAATGGTGTGTTTTTACAAAGGCCATCTGTCAGTTGACTCTCTGATCTAAAACAAATCTGTTTGTTCCCCAAAAGAAATAACATGTCTGTTGAAAAAGGATTTATGGACGACAGGCTGCCCAATCCACCAGCCATTGGTATAATAGGAACTATTTATGATATATTTACTTCTACAGGAGTGCTGTGAGTGGAAACTATTACTTGTAAAGTATGGTAATTAATTTTTCATTACCTCAAAGCCAAGAAATGGAGCCCAGTTGCATTTATTAAGATGACTGCATGAAAAACATGTTTCTTCTGGAAAAAAAAATCCAAATAAAAGCATTCAGAGAGCTTTGGCAATGTGGTACCTCACTGCCCTGATGGGTGCTGGTGGGGCCACGGGCTTGGACTCGAGCACTGGATTTGTTTTTGGAGGACAAGAGCCCAGATCATTATTGAATGACCCTGGCCACTTGATCTCTAGGTACCCCTGAGAGCCCTTACTGGAAATTAGATGTTACTAGTAATACTAAATAGAAAAAGGACTCTAGGCTGGGAGAGAGAGGAACAGAAGAGGAGAGAAGGCCCCCTGTCCCCATCCCCTGTACACAAAGGGGACAGTCAAGTGAATATTAATATTTATTACTGAATGGAATCTAACATTTTTTAAATATGAGCTCTTTGCAAGACTCCATGCCAGGTCAAATGAGAGGTACAAAGAGGCATCTTCTCTCAGGAAGCTTGCCATTTATCTGATAACTGAGGGCATGGTGACAGGTGGCAGAAATCACCTCGAAATTATCAGTGAAAAATTGTTAAGAGTTAGGAGTTACCTCGTCACTGAACACCTTTCTTAAGTGAATACCGATTTCTACATTTTGGTTTTCCAAAGGGTTCTTAAAATGAGCTAAACCAGGCTTTCCCCCAAGTGTTTATTTTATTTACTTTTATTTTTTGGTTTTCAAACATTTTGAGAATAGGTAATCATTGAATAAAACCACAAGGTATACAGGTGGACAATCCACAGGGTCCTTTCCCTTGTCTCCCCCAGGCAGCCGGTTGTCCTCTTTAAGGGCGCCAAAGTTACGTTCCTTCGGTGTCCTTCCAAGCATGTACTTTCCTCCCTGTTGGTGGACAGAGGTCTTGTCTGTCTTCCCTGGACTCTGGAAGAGTCTTAGCGTTCAATGCTTCAGGGGACAGACGCTAAGCACATCCCCTCTTCTCTGCTGAGGTCTTAGGCAGAAGAGCGGATGTAGAGGCTCAGAGGCAAGATCCTGGTAAAGGTATAGGTTTGGGATGTCCTGCCAGTGCCTCAAGGTGAAAGACCCTCACCTCCAGATCTAGGAAAGTCCTCACATGGCATAAGTCAAAGCTCAGGGACACAACTGGCACTGAAATGTGTTTTGTCTCTCAGGCTGACCACCCAAAATCCCACCTCGGAAGATAAGAGGACCCTCCTTTTACTTCTTGATGGGTCCTTGGAGATGCCCAGATGCCGCTCAGCTTTATTTCCCACAAACACCTCTCAGTAATGGAGCTAGAGCTCAAGTGGGCACTGCTCTAGGCCCCCATTGTGTAGACAGGTCTCTCAGGATAGTTAGACTGAGTCTGCCCCCAAGCTCCACCCTGTAAAGGGCATCGGAAGTGATGAGATGGTTTTTTTTTGTTGGGAACACATCCAAGGGCATATCTGCTTGGGACCTCTGCAGCTGGGGTCCACGGGCAGGGTTCCCTTCAGCTAGGGCTGCTAAGCTTCCCATCGGGAGGCTGGGTGTCAGCTCAGCCCTTGGGGGAACCCCAGGGTAGTGGCCAGGGCATAACACTGCCCTGGGTGCTGCATGGGCAGGAGGTTGATACAGCCAAGGCACTCTAGGACTTCAGAATAGTGTGGCCTGGAGCAGCTCTTGGCTTCCTAAGGCCCTTTAACCATGGCATCCTCAGGTCTGGTTTTCGGGAATGCTCTTGCCTGCCCCTCCCCTCCCCTTTGTAGAGGAAATCCTGTGTCCATTCCTGGCCCTCAACACACCATTCCCTGCCTCACCTAATTATTCTTTCCATTTCAGGTGGGCTGGGAAGGAGTATCCAAGGCAAGAGGGGAGGGAGTTCATGCTAAAGGAGACTCAATCACTCACACCTTTGCTATTCATAGAGGTTTCTCTCTCAATTTCTTTCTTTCTTCCTTCCCTCCCCTTTGATACTCTTAGCTTGGGTTCTTGGGCACTTCTAAGTCCATCAGGAGCTCTTAGGGTTCTTGGAAGAACCCTGGAATGTTCTGGAATGTTTTGTGTGAATGTGCATTTCTTTTGAGAGGATCCATCTTATGTTGTTGGCAGGATCTCAGAGAGATTCCCCCATCCCCCAAAGCTAGCTAATGCTGACTCAGTGTTTTCATCTTGCCCCAGGGCCGGCTGAGCTCTGGTTCCATTGTTATGAGGAAACTTCATTCCTCCCTTTATAGCAGAGATTGGCAAATTTATTCTGCAACTGGCCAGATAGTAAATATTTTAGGCTTCTGTGCCAAGAGACAACATGGAAGTCAATGTAGGTACTTATATAACAAGAGGGAAAAGAAATTTCCATAACATTAAAAAAAATTTTTTTTAAAATTTTTTAATGTTTATTTATTTTTGAGAGAGAGAGAGAGAGAGAGAGAGAGAGCGAGTGGGGGAGGTGCAGAAAGAGAGGGAGACACAGAACTCCAAGCAGGTTCCAGGCTCTGAGCTGTCAGCCCAGACCCTGATGCGGGGCTTGAACTCATGGACTTACGGACTGTGAGATCCTGACCTGAGCAGAAGTCGGCCACCCAACGGACTGAGCCACCCAGGCGCCCCCATAGCATTTTTATTAATAAAGTTTTGACTATAAGAACAGTACATTTTTTTGTGTGTGTGTAATACAGGTTTATAAACGAAAGAACAGAATTCTATTTTAAGGGTGATAGCATTTCTCATAGTAGGGGTTCGAAGTTCGCGTTTGCTGTCATCAAAACCGATTGCAAATGTTCATCTGTTAATGTACTAATGACTAATCCACTGCATGTGTTCAAACTGCCATATTTAACTGGAGGAGATCCTTCATTATGTGTAGAAGAAATTTCTTTTTCACGTAAGGGAAACAAATGGCTCAGAAATGGTCACAGGTGGAAGAAAAAACTCATCTGTCGGCCAAGTAGATGAACTGTTGACACAGCCCCATACTTTCAACTTTTAAAATTAAATTAAATTAAATTAAATTTTATTTTATTTTATTTATTTTATTTTATTTGTGTCCACATCATTCATGGAAGGAAGAATGAATTTAGAGATTAGAGATTTGATTCCAGTCCTAGTTCTTCCATTGTGTGACCTTGGGCAAATGAGAGAATCACTTTGAGTCTAGTTTTCTCATCTATAAAATGGTAATAGCAGTTAAAATTGAGGTTTTGGTGGTTTCTTTTTTTTTTTAACCAAATTTTGCTTTTGTAATCGTGTCTTTAAATATTTGGCCTAGGGGCACGTCGGTGGTTCAGTTGGTTGAGCGTCCGACTCTTGATTTCAACTCAGGTCATCGTCTCACGGTCATGAGATCGAGCCCTCATTCAGCAAGGAACCCGCTTAAGAGTCTCTCCCTCTCCTTCTGCCTCTCCCCTGCTTTGCAAGCATGTTCTCTCTCTCTCTCAAAAAAAATTTTTTTTTGGTTAAAATGAACCTAAAATGAATCTTTAAAATGAATATTACCTAATAGATAAGCTTAATGTATTATAATATCAATAGCTTTTATTTATTGAACACTTTCCATGTGCCCGGGACTGCCCTGCACTTCAATAATGGTAATAATGTTAGTAATAATCAACCTGATTTCATGCTTATGATGTGCCATGTACTACACAAACTGCTTTGTATGTACGAGCTCATATATTCCTTATAATAACCACTTATGACGATTCCATTACCAGCCCACTTTATAGATGAAGACAAGTAAGGTTTCAGCAGTGCCACAACTTGCCTAAGGCAGCCCATCTCTCCACAAACTCTGAAGTCTTTGCTTTTTGCTTTTTTCTTATTTCTTTCTGTCTTTTCATAAAATGTTGTATCTGTTTTTTTTTTTTTTTTTTTTTTTTTAAGTAAGCTCTACACTCAAGGCAGGGCTTGAATTCATGACCCGGAACTCAAGAGTCAGGTGCTCTGTCAACGGAGCCAGACAGGTGTCCCCTATGTTCGATTTTTAAATGAAAAATTAAAACAAGCAGGTAAGATTAGAGAACCACAATTGGACCTAAGCAAGACTTGCCTCTAACTTGAAACTTACCGTTTTGAACCCACGGCCACAATACGGTTTAGAGTCATGGAAGGGGGGCGCCTGGGTGACTCAGTCAGTTGGACGTCCGACTTCGGGTCAGGTCACGATCTCACGGTTCATGAGTTTGAGCCCCGCGTCGGGCTCTGTGCTGACAGCTCAGAGCCTGGAACCTGCTTCCGATTCTGTGTCTCCTTCTCTCTCTGCCCCTCCCCTGCTCATACTCTCTCTCTCTCTCTCAAAAATAAATAAACATTAAAAAAAAATTAAAAAAAAAAAAAAGAATCATGGAAGGGGACATGGGGTTTATCCAGTCTAACCTCCCGTCCAGCGTAGGAATTCCCTCTTTGACAGCCTGGGCAGACAGTCACTCGGCCTCTGTTCAAACACCTCAGTGGCTGAACTTTTACTGCTGTATTAGGCTGTCTGTGCCACCGTTCAAGAATCTCAACAATGTGGCCAACTGAGCCACCCAGGCGCCCCTAGACCAAATATTTAAAGACATAATTAACAAAGACTCAAGCCCTGCAGATGCCTTTGCAATGCTAAAGCCATCAAGTGCTGGCCCATCTCTTTCTGGCTCTCATCTCCCTCCCTTCCTGTTTCCTCCAACCCCTTTGGTAGAGGATTTCATGAAACTGGCTTTCGAGTGGAGTGAGGACGGCTATATGGGATTTCAGCAGGTGGAGCTGAAGGGCAGGGGATCAGAGGAAGGCTGCAGGTGGGCCAGGTGGGGCGTGTCCCGTGTCCCAGCTTGGTGGATCGTTGGGTGTTCTTGAACAGCTTAACCAATTCTCTGGAATTGGTGGTGGAGGCCCTAACACAGGGAGCCTTGGACACAAGGGTGAAGGCTTGGTCTTGCTGTGATAAGCAGTGAGATCTTGGAGCTTCTTACGGATAGGGGAGTAGACAGGCTGAGAGCCGTGCTTTGGGGACGTCCCACCCTACCACCCACCCCCGACAACTGCAATGAATGGCCTGGCGAGGAGACTCTGGAGCAGAGACAGGTCCTTCCCAACCCGCTGCAGCGGGGGCCCCTGGTTCTTCTCATCCACAGGATCCTCTTTCTCTTTACACAGTAGAATTTTCTTTCCCCCTACCATATCACAGGACAAGTTATTACATTTTTAAATACTGAGGATGTACAGGGGCATCTGGGTGGCTCAGTTGGTTGAACGTCTGACTTTGGCTCAGGTCATGATCTCGCCGTGTGTGAGTTCGAGCCCCCCATCGGGCTCTGTGCTGACAGCTCAGAACCTGGAGCCTGCTATGGATTCTGTCTCTCTCTCTCTCTCTCTCTCTGGCCCTCCCCCACTCACACTCTGTCTCTCTCTCCTTCAAAAACAAACATTAAAAAAATAAATAAACTTTTTTTTTTTTTTTAAAGAAAGAAAGATACTTTGCAAAGAGGCCTAGTCAGTAGACCCGCTGAGAATCTCCTGGGCTAGTCGCACGTGTGTGACCGGTAGATGTGGAGTTCTCCATTCTCCTGATGAAATGATCTCACCTACAGCAGCCTGTCCGCGGAGCCCAGTTTTGTCAGACGGACCGGTTCTCTTTCCAGCACGCCATGCCGCCCTTCTCCCTGGTGGCTCCTTTCTTTCATCCAGCTCCTCGGATGGGGGTATGCTCCCCTTGGCTCCGTGTTGATGCTCATGAAATGGAGTGCTCCCAAACAATAGGATGAAGGAACAAGAAGAACCTTATTGGGAGCCAGAGGGGATGGTCACAATTAAGATCTTTAAGAACTTTCAAAAAGACGTCCCTGCAGAGTGGCGTTGACAGCTGCTGCTCGCTGAGATGAGAAGCTGCTGGCTCAGAACCAGCCAGTTCTGAACAGCAGGGTTTCCCTGCTCTGCTCCAAAATGTTTCTTTCTCTCCGTGGTGGCTGCTGAAACGCAGGCCCGAGGAATCCTGCTTTAAATGTGCCATTGGGGACCCTGGGTTATTAAGGGTTATTGCTAGGGGTTCCTCTGTCTAAGAAGTGATTTCAGTTCTATATTATGCATGTTAGCGTTGGCTCAGAGGACTGCACGTGTGACTACAGAGCGGTGTGTGTGTTTGATCTGATAACCCGTGTGGTCATTTGTCATCAGAATGATGTTGAGGACATTATAGTACATAATCCTAAGAAGCAAACGTTTGGGTATCAGATGCTCTCACTTCCCCCCTGCCCCCTGCACTTAGGATCCATTCTGCAGACGAAGCCTCCCATGCCAATGTTTTTACTTCCCAAGCAGAATGAGTGCTCAGATGACCTTAGCTCACACGTACATACTCTTCCAATGGTTACGTGCATTAACGATTCAGTTGAATTAATAACCCCCCATGCCTCTCTTGGGACGATTGAAAAATTTCTTAGATTGCCCAAGGTTAGATAAAAATCCCAATGTTTGAGTTCCGTCATCATGAAACAAATCCTGTGTGCCATCTCGTGTTCCTTTCCGCATTGGTAAACGTCTTTAAAAAAAAAAAAAATCAACAATCAAACGAGGCATCCTTTAAAAAAAAAAAGTGCACTGTAGTCCCTTTGCTAATCTTTTGAATGTGTGAGGTGTTGCCCTGGGAAATGCTATGAGGCTGATGTTTTATGTGGCTAATCTTACTTGACTCAACCCTAGTCATTCACAAACAACAGATGTTCATGGTATATTTTTTCACTTTCCTGCTTGCTCTGTGAGCAATTAGGTTTATAGTAGGCTGGGCCTTTGTCAGGTCCTCAGATTTCTAGACAAACCTGGTATTTTCCTCTGGCTGATGTTTTCCTCCCTCAGGATGCAGTGTTCTGCTGAGGTTAGAGGTTTGTGGTAGCCTTCATTTAGGTTTGTTCTTGTTTCGGGGTACAAGTAATTCAGGCACGAGGTTTCTGCGCGATGAAGTTTAGAGGCACTCTGTGTTTCTGTCTGGAACGCCGAAAACGCAGAATCTTTCCACAGAATTCGTAAAGGCGCTAGGCCGTCTCCTTGTTCACCAACCAACCACAAGATCTTTTGGACAATGCCAGAGCCTTCCAGAGAAATCGCCAGGGTAGCCGATTGTCCACTGTGGCTTTGGAATAACTGTTCCTCATCCCGTGTCTCTCAGCCAAATATTATTATTCATTAGAATATCAGATTCAGAAACGTGATTTTAGCTGTCTTGAATTCAGTTCTGTGAGTGACAGTTTTGGAATGCCTACCCTTTACTAGGTTCTGATGGTCAGCACACGCCACAGTGCAATCTGGATAGGAAGGGGCAGGGCTGATGTAGTCGAAACAAAGAACCAAAGAGAGCGAAGCGAGGCCCAAGGTATGAATCCTATTCCTAAAGGACAGTATATACAATTTGTGGAGTAAGTATTTCCATTCTAAGTATTCAGTGGCTTTATGTTTTTTTCCCGATTACAAAAGCAAATCCTATTTATTGCCAGCATTTCAGAAAGAATAGAAAAGTAGTCATAATCTTTAATCTCCACATTCGTAAAATAATCGTTGCTAACACTTCATTTCACATCCTTCCTGTCTTTTCTTGAAGCATGTCTATAGTTCATAAAAAATTTATTTTGGGGCGCCTGGGTGGCTTGGTCGGTTAAGCGTCCGACTTCGGCTCAGGTCATGATCTCACGGTCCGTGGGTTCGAGCCCCGCGTCGGGCTCTGTGCTGACAGCTCAGAGCCTGGAGCCTGTTTCAGATTCTGTGTCTCCCTCTCTCTCTGCTCCTCCCCTGTTCATGCTCTGTCTCTCTCTGTCTCTCTCTGTCTCAAAAATAAATAAACTTTAAAAAAAAATTATTTTATATTGTTTTTAAAAACTTTACGTTAGAAAATAAAACCCGTATTTAGAAAATGACCCAAATGTATGGGTTCACTATCAGTTATCATGAGGTCAACATTCTTGGAAGCGGTATCCAATAAAGAAACAGAACTTTGCTGGGGCGCCTGGGTGGCTGAGTCGGTTAAGCGTCCGACTTCAGCTCAGGTCATGATCTCACAGTCCGTGAGTTCGAGGCCCGCGTCAGGCTCTGTGCTGACAGCTCAGAGCCTGGAGCCTGCTTCGGATTCTGTGTCTCCTCTCTCTGCCCCTCCCCTGCTCACGCTCTGGCTCTCTCTGTATCTCAAAAAATAAATAAATGTTAAAAAAAAAAAAAAAGAAAGAAACAGAACTTTGCCGACAGCCCCAGGAGTCCCCACACCTACCCCATCACCATCTCCAACCCCTACTTGCTACAAAAGTAACTACTATTCTGGTTTTTATCACGTATGACATTTTATCATTTATAACTTCTACATAGGGAATAAGCCCCATCTTATATTATTACTATTTTCCCAAAAAGTGTCCATGATCTCTTAGAGATCTTTAAAAAAGTAAGACAAACACTTTTTTAAAAAGTTTATTCGGGGCGCCTGGGTGGCTCAGTCGGTTGAGCGGCCGACTTCGGCTCAGGTCACGATCTCGCGGTCCATGAGTTCGAGCCCCGAGTCGGGCTCTGTGCTGACAGCTCGGAGCCTGGAGCCTGCTTCGGATCCTGTGTCTCCCTCTCTCTGACCCTCCCCCCTTCATGCTCTGTCTCTCTCTGTCTCAAAAATAAATAAACGCTAAAAAAAAAAAAAAGTTTATTCATTTATTTTTGAGAGAGGGGTGGAGAGAGAGAGAGAGAGAGAGAGAGAGAGAGAGAGAGAGAGAGAGAGAGAATCCTAAG
This sequence comes from Neofelis nebulosa, assembly GCF_028018385.1. Classification (NCBI taxonomy): domain Eukaryota; kingdom Metazoa; phylum Chordata; class Mammalia; order Carnivora; family Felidae; genus Neofelis; species Neofelis nebulosa. The sequence goes on along the minus strand of NC_080794.1, from coordinate 35,539,861 downwards.
CAATCCTTGCTGTCAGCTCAGAACCTGACCCGGGGCTCGATCGCACAAACTGTGAGATGGTGACCTGAGCCGAAATCAAGAGTCGGACGCTTCACCCACTGAGCCGCTCAGGTGCCCCAGAAAAACACTTTTCTGTTTATCTAAATATTTACCATTTCTGGTGCTCTTCACTCTTTTGTGTTGATCCAGATTTTTCCATCTTCTACACTTGTCCTTCTGCCTGCAGGACTTCCTTTAACATTTCCCAAAGCGCAGGTCTGCTTCAGTACAGTCTTGTAGCTTTTTTACGTTTGAAGAAATCTTTACTTTTGGTTTTGAAAGATTTTTTTTTTTCTAGGATATTTTCTCTGTGATACTATAGGATGACAGAGTTTTGGTGTTGGCTTAGGACATTAGAAATGTTGCCCCACTGGTCTCTGGCTTGCATTGTTTCCCTTCAGAAGTCGGTTGTATTGTTGCCTTTGTTCTTCTGGCTGTTTGTAAGATTTTATCTTTGTCGCTGGTTTTAAGCAATTTGGTTAAGACGTGCTTCAGTGGTTTTCTTCTTGTTGCTTGTGTTTAGCTTTATGACGCTTCTTGGACCTATGGGTTTAATAATGTTGATAAAATTTGGAAGAACTTCAGCCGTTATTTCTTCAATTACTTTTCGCCCCCTCCCCCTGCTTCGCACCTCTAGGGGCTTTCATGCTGCGGGGAGTTACCCCACTGCTCACCCATGCTCTAGGGTTTTTTCAGTCTTTTCTCTATGTGCTTCATGTCGAATAGTTTCTGTTGCTATGTCTTGAAGCTCTTTTCGTTCTGCACTGTCTAATCTGCGGTTTTTCCTGTCCAGTGTGTTTTAAAAATCTCAGATGTTGCGGTTTTCATTTCTAGAAGTTCACTTGGGTCTTTATTGGGTCATATTTTTCGGTCCCTTTTCATGCCCGGTAGTGCTTTTCTATTTTATTTAATTTATTTATTCAAAAAAATTTTTTTAAATGTTTTTATTTATTTTTGAGACAGAGAGAGACAGAGCATGAGCAGGGGAGGGGCAGGGAGAGAGAGGGAGACACAGAATCCAAAGCAGGTTCCAGGTTCTGAGCTGTCAGCACAGAGCCTGACGCGGGGCTCGAACTCACAAACTGCGAGATCATGACCTGAGCCAAAGTCTGACGCTTAACCGACTGAGCCACCCAGGCACCCCTATTTTATCTTTTGAATGTTTGTTTATCTTTGGTAGAAACAGAGTCCAAGTGGGGGAGGGACAGAGGAGAGGGAGACATAGAATCTGAAGCAGGTTCCAGGTTCTGAGCTGTCAGCACAGAGCCTGATGCAGGGCTTGAACTCACAGACCTCGAGATCATGACTGGAGCCAAAGTGGGATGCCTAACCAACTGAGCCACCCAGGCACCTGACTGGTAATGTCTTTTTAATAGGCTGCAGATATTGGCTCCAGACATTTTAATGTGTAGGATGCTGGTTGTTTTGCACTCCTGAAAATATTTTTGAGTTCATTTGTGGGATTCAGTAAAGTTACTTGGAAACAGTGTGACCACTTTGAGGCCTGCTTTTCAGTGTTGTCAGGTGAGGAGGTCAGAGCAGCGTTTGTTTTAGGGCTGATTTTGCCTCACTGTCTAAAAAAATTTTTTTTTAACGTTTATTCATTTTTGAGAGACAGAGAGAGACAGAGCATGAGCAGGGGAGGGGCAGAGAGGGGGACACACAGAATCTGAAGCAGGCTCCAGGCTCTGAGCTGTCAGCACAGAGCCCGACGCGGGGCTTGAACTCATGAACTATGGGATCATGACCTGAACTGAAGTTGGATGCTCAACCGACTGAGCCACCCAGGCGCCCCTTGCCTCGCTGTCTCATGCTTCATGAATAACAGGGTTTTCCCACTCTGGTTGGTGAGATCATGGATTTTTCCTGGTTCTGTGTGAGCTCCTTTTGAGTGTCTTTCCACGCCACCACCCCCCCCCCCACCCCCATCAGATTTGGGTAGTTTCCTTATGTCCATGTGCCATCAGTCCTCAAGAGTGGCCTCCTCAGACTCCTGGAGCTCTCTCTGGGTGCTCCTCTCCTCCCCACTGGACTTCACCAAATGGCCTTCTTGAACTGCTAGCTTGGTCTGTTCCACTCGGGACGGCTGTTAGATTCCCCAGCTCTGCATTCTGGGCTGGATAGTTCTCCAGGCAGGAGGCTGGGGCAATTGTGGGGCCCACATTGTTCGTTTCCCCTCTTTCAGGGATCACTGTTCTGTGCAGCCGGATAGCCGAGGTCTAAAACCGGGCTTTTCCCTCTATTTTGTCTCCTCTTTCAGTTTTTCCAGGCAGGAGGGTAAATCTGGTCCCTGTTACACCATCTTGATCCGAAGCAGAAGGCCCTATCCCGACTTTTAAAGCGATTGCTTCCTTATGCTACTTTGTAGTTTTATCCCCCAAGTGTACCTCTCTTCTCACTGTGCTTCAGTCTTGCTCATTAAAAAATTATCAGACATCTTTTAAGTCTCTTTTAATATACAGACTCCTTCTCCAGGCCTTTTTTGCCCCCTTTCATTTTATCTGGGGAAGGGCCGGACTCTTTGCCCCGGAGTGTCTCGTGCTGTGGATTTTGCTGATGGGTGTTCGCGGAACAGTCCAACACATGGCTTTAGCCTTCTGCATTTCCCACAAGTGGGCCGCAGATCCAAGGGTTTGATCTGACTTGAGTTCGGCGCCTTTGACAAGATTACAGGGCTGCTCTCTTTCACCAGGAAGCACATCACGCCTGGTTGTCTCTCTTTCTGTGGTTGTTACATTAATGCTTAATGCCTACGTTTATTCATTCGTTGAGGATTGCAAAATGGTGATATTCTAATTCTTTAATTTCTTTTTCATTTTTTAGATGGAGTACCTTTATAAAGAGACACATATCCTCATTACTATTTGATTACCCGTGGTAGAGTTTATATGGGAAGGCCGAATAAATGATTCATTTAAGATAATGAATTGGTTTCATATCATTCTCTCGAGATGACCCATTAGTATTTTAAAAATCATTTAAATAACATTATTAACTCACTGATGGATGGGTTTTAATCAACTGTAATTATTATCCTTTTTGAAGCTTAAATTGTCCCATCTTTGGCTGGGGCGGGGGGGGGGGGGGCGGCCTTTTAGGTTGGCACTCAGTCCCTTTTAACACCTTAGTAGCTTGGAAACTGCCTCGCTAGCTGGTGTGAGGAGATAGTCCAGGCTCATTTATACACGTTCTGCCCCAAACCAGGAGTAGCAACTTCCCCGAGAAGCTCTTGTCTCTTTTTGTGGAAAATGGTATTTCCAACGGTCTGAGTGTAGGCATGATCATGGCTGTTAGGTGGGTCATCGTTTTCAAGCTTCCTGAGTGACCAGAGCTAAGATTTCATACGTGTGGACATTAGGAGATTTGGATCGTTTCCCAACATCTCACGATTTCCTGTGGATTCTTCCAGTGCATAACCACAGGGTTGTGAAATTGGACGTCTTCTCCGTTACACCTGTCTCTCCTCTCTTTTCCACCATGAATCCTGATTCTCAAGGGCACAAGAGATGACAGCATTAGAACATTTCACGATTACTCATGGACTTTATCCTTCACTCAAACAAAACACCTTCAGAAAAGTAACTATAAGGTTTCTACTGCCAGTGTTATTACTAAGAGTAGTGAAAATACTTTTTTGGGAGAGTCTCACCATTCTACCCCCATTTAAAAATAATGCACCGTATCTACCTTGTTTGAATGTCAACCACTGCATACTATAAAACTCTTTCCTTTAGGCCTCATTTAACGTTATTGTTACAAATAACTCCATGTTTACCGCTGAGCACCATTTCTTAGGTTAAATGTTTCTCTAGTCATTTGGCTGGACTTCAAGTTAATTTGTTTTCTTTTAACTTATTTTATTTCTAAAAATATATTTTTTTCGTGTTTATTCATTTTTGAGACAGAGAGAGAGGGAGAGAGCGAGCATGAGCAGGGGAGGGGCAGAGAGAGAGGGAGACACAGAATCCGAAGCAGGCTCCAGGCTCTGAGCTGTCAGCAAAAGTCCGACGCAGGGCTCGAACTCACAACGCACGAGATCATGACCTGAGCCAAGGTCGGATGCTTAACCAACTGAGCCACCCAGGGGCCCCTAACCTATTTTATTTCTGCATATTGGTCTTGTCTGAAGTTCTTTCTTTAATAGATTTTTTCAGGGAGGGCTTATGGGACCAATATCCTTGTGTTTTTTGCATGTTGAAAACATTTTTTGTCCCTTTACACCTGAATGGCATTTTTGCTGCCTCTAAGATCCTTGACTCTGCTTTCTTTGAGTATCTTAAAATTATTGTGCATTTGCTTGCCAAGAAATATTAGTGTAGCAATGTTGTATGATAATCCAGTTTTCTTTCTCTTATAATTCGTTTGCTGTTTTGATTGGATGCCCAAAGTGTTTTTTTTCTTTTACTTTAAAGTTTAGTAATTTCATTAGAATATTTTGTGATTTGAGTCATTGTAAGTCAATAATCTTAGGTATAGGAGTGTGTTCTTTTCAAATGCGGTTTCAAAACTTTTTTTTTTATTTCAAGAAAGTTTTTTAAATTACAGTTTTGGGCGTTTACTCATTCCTTGTTTTAGTTTTTTTCTTTGGAGACTTCTATTACTCATGTATTGAATCATCTTTCCCCATACAGCGTTCACCTGTTATCCACAGGGGATATGTTTCAAGTCCCCCGGTGGCTGCCTGAACTCATGGATTGCACCAAACCCTATATATTCTATGTTTCTTCCAATATCTATGTACTGATGATAAGGTGTAATTTATAAATTAAATACAGGAAGAGAATCACAACAGTAACTAATAATAAAATAGAACAAATTATAACAATATACTATAATAAAAGTTACATGAATGTGGTCTCTCTCTCAGAAGATCTTCCTGTATGGCACTCACCCTTCTTCTTGTGATGATATAAGATGGTAAAGTGCTTACATGATGAAATGAATGAGGTGAATGACACAGTCATTGTGACATGGGGTCAGGCTACTATTGACCTTTTGATAATATGCTATAGTTTTTAAAAATTCCTGGTCTGATAATTCTGACAGTTTCTGTCCTATCTGATTCTGTTTTCTTTTTTTTAAAGTGTATTTATTTATTTTGAAAGAGAGAGCGAGAGAGCAGGAGAGGTGCAGAGAGAGAGGTAAGGGCACCAAGAGAGAACCCCAAGCAGGCTCTGAGATGTCAGTGTGGAGCCCCACATGGGGCTTGAACTCAAGAACCGTGAGATCATGACCTGAATCCAGATCAAGAGTTGGCTGCTCAACCGTCTGAGCCACCCAGGTGCCCCATGATTCTGCTTCTGATGCTTATTCAGTCTCTTTACACAGCTTTTGCCTTTTAGTATGCCTTGTAAATTTTTGGTGAAAGAGGGACATGAGGTACTGAGTAAAAGAAAGTGCATCGCTAGGGTCTTTAGTAATGTGGTGGGGAGACGGTGCGGGAAGGGAAGCATTCTCTCATGTTATGACTAAGTCTTCGTCCTTTGGTGAGCCTATGTCCCTGAGCTGTGAACTTCACCCATGCTCCACAGTCTCCCCTGCTCTCTTTCGGTGGGACAGGATAGCTAGAGGGGGCTGGAGTTGGGCACTTCCCTTTCTCCAGGCTGGTAAGGTGCTGAAAAAACCCAGTTAGTGAGGCTTTGGCAGAATGCTTTCTCTTGAGAGCAGGCCTAGTTAAGAAGAGAAGAGTGCTCTGGCATATTTTAAAATGGTTCCTTTCCCCCTCCCCTGCCAGAAACATGATGGCATTTTTCTCTGAGACTCACACTGAGGACCTTATAGGGCTCCTGGAGGAGGTAAAATGCACAAATGCCTGGGGGAAGCTGTGACTGGAGTTACGAACTCACACTTGTCCACATGGAGCCTCCAGCAATGTATGCGGCCTCGGTTTTCCTGTCCTGGCAGGAAGTCTCTGCTCCTCTATGTTGTGATTCTCTGCATCCACCTGCCTGTAGCTCGGGCTTTGGAGGGATTCACTCTTCCTTTTAGCACCTTAGAGACTCATCGGAGTCCACTGCTCACTTCTCAGCTCCACTTCTCAGCTATTGTTTTCAAGTTGGTAAATATGTAAGTAGGGAAAGATGGCTGGTGGTTATCTTCCCCTTTCTGGGCTTTCCTTTATTATTTGGAGTTCTTGGCTCTGTAAGTGCTAACACTTTCCTAGCTCCCCAACACCTTCAAATAGGTTAAAAATTATTAGGCTAGCTTTTATAGCTGTTTTCAGTGGAATGAAACGAGCCAGTCCCTCATTGCCAGAACAGGACCCACTTTGAGGAGTTCGAATTTTGGTGAATATTTAAATTATTTTTCTAGGATCTCTGCTCATTAAAAAAAACTGACCTGTTTCATAGTGTCTTGTATATGCAGCATAGTTTCTGCACTTAAAAATACCTAAGCATTTTATGGGGGCACCTGGGTGGCTCAGTGGGTTAACGATCTGACTCTTGGTTTTGGCTCTGGTCGTGATCTTGCAACTCATGAGTTCGAGCTCCACATCGGGCTCTGTACTGACGGCGCAAAGCCGGCTCGGAATTCTCTGTTTCCTTCTCTCTCTGCCCCTCCTCTCTCTCTCTCTCTCTCTCTCTCTCTCTCTCTCTCTCTGAAAAATAAATAAATAAACTTAAAAAATATCTAAGTGTTTTAAAGAATATGCTTTTATTCTACCTTTCAGTGTTCCATCGCCTTTGTTTCTTAGGATGTCGTTTCTCCTTGAAGGAGTTTGTGGCTCTTGTCCTTTACGTTTTGATTGTGAGCTAATCTCTACCAAGCGTCATTTCTGCTGGAGTTCTGATATGGTTTGCAGAGTTTTCTAAGGGGGAAGTTTGCATTTGCCTCTGGTAGCACTCTAAGGGCTTCACTATCTCCAGCCAATTTTAATGTTAATTTTAAGTGTACAGATGAAGGGGAAATGGCAATTACTACTAATAGTAATGGGGTTTCTTTCGGAGCGGTGGAATGTTCTGGAAGAGATAGCGATGATGCTGACACAACTTTGTGAATGAACTAAAAGCACTGAAACCACTCGAAAGTTACTGTATGTGAACTGTATGATAAAAACACACAAAAAATCCGAGTTTCTCTACGTGCAAGTGATATAAATTCAGACTACACATCTCCCCCAGCCTCCCAAGGCCCAGGTGGACAAGAAATTTCTTTGTTGCACCTCTGGGCCTGTGGATAGTAGTTTTTAGACCTTATTTAAAGACAAAGCAGCTGTTCAAGGGTTTCGTATTTTACCTCTTGCCTCGTATAAGCCTTAGGACTTGTTCCTGTCTTTGGTGGGTATTAAAATCCCAACCTCAAACTCTTATGTCTTAAGTCTAATACCTCTTTAAGTCACCAGGATTTTTCTTCCTTCTTAACGTTCTAATTTGAATTCTTTTTTCGTTTTTGGCCCCAGGGATTTTTTTTCTCTTGCTTTAGGTTAGCTAATTATTTTGAAAAGTTGGTTAATATATTGTAGTGTCACTACAGTCCATGTGATTAACACTTCTCCTGTTTTTGCGGCTATGCATAACACCGCAAGAAACATTCTTTTTGTTCAAAGGACTTTTTTTTAAAGTTTTTATTGTCTTTAATTTATTTTATGAGAGAGAGGGAGAGAAAGAGAATTCCAAGTAGGCTCTGCACTGTTAGCACAGAACCTGCCATGGGGCTTGAACTCACAAACCGTGAAATCATGGCCCGGGCCGAAATCAAGAGTCAGATGCTCAACCAACTGAGCCACCCAGGTGCCCCTGCAAGAAACAGCCTTGTACCTGTGTTCTCATGAGATGATACTTTTATTATTATTTTTTTTAAGATTGGGTCCAATAAGTGGGACTGTTGTATCTGTCAGGAAGGAAGATTTCCTCTGCTCGTCAAGGTTCTTCCAGCCAGACTAAGAATTAAATTGACATCAGACAGATGAACAAGAGAAAATCAAATTTAATTTCGTACATATGGGGAATCCACACAGATGTGAAAATTCCAAAGATAGGCAAAACGGGGTATGCGTGTCGTTCTGAACTAAGGAGAAAGGGATAGGGGTCTAGGACTTCAAAGGGAATCCATGCAATTCACAAGAAGTTGAAAAAGACTAACGGTTTGATAAAGAACTGTTTTCTGGGCCCCTGGAGGAACAAAGGGACGAAGAGGACTTGCATCAAACAGGCCTTGCTAGGTTCCTCCCTGTCTGCCGTACCTAGTTTACGTCATAATGTAGTTAAACTGTGTCCTCCTGGAGCCGACCCTCCGTCTACATTCTTTTTAGGCAGTTGAGGGGGAGGTAAAGAGCTTTTCCTGAACCTGCCGGGCTGTGATGCTTTTTAATTCAAAATCATCCCCACACCGAAGTGACCCATCTTGGGGACCTTTGGACCCGACATGTCAAATGTATGCACATTTTGAATGTCCATAGCTATTGCCAGATAATTTCTCAGGGGTGCTGTAGAATCCCCCCCAACCCCCATCCCCCCCACCCCCCCCAAAACTTGTGAAGTGCGTGAAGCAGGTCTTATCAGTTGTAGAAGGTGTAATTCATACAAAAGATTAGACTTGTCCATCTCTCTCTTTCTTTTTAAGTTTAGTTATTTATTTTGAGAAAGACAAAGACAGCATGGGTGGGGGAGAGGCAGAGAGAGGGAGAGAGAGGATCCCAAGCAGGTTCCACGCTGCCAACGCAGAGCCCAATGCAGGGCTTGAACTCCCAAAACTGTGAGATCATGACCTGAGCCTAAACCCAGAGTCAGACTCTTAACCGACTGAGCCACCCAGGTGCCCCGAGACTTGTCTATTGCTTAAATCGTATTCTTCTAAATCATACACCGAGCACCAAGTGACCCATAAAGCTGATTCCCAGGCTCCCCTGAAGGTGATTCTAGCATCTGTTCACTTGTTCCGGAGTCACTGAAACTTCAGTTTTGTTCAGTCTTCCTTTTCGGATCCGTCTCTCAATTTTTATTCCCAAAGGGGTTGAGTTTGGCAGCTCTCCTTTCCGGCTTGGGTTCAAGACTTTCCCCTCGAAGGATGCTGGCTTTTTTCTTCTTTCCCAGGTTTTGACTCTCTTGGGACATATCTCTGCCCGTCCTCCCTTGGTCACTCCTAAGATTCACCCCTGGCCCACCTGTGATGGGCCGAAGTTGGAATAAAATAGCCCCTGAAATTTGTGAATATTTCCTTTGCTATCATGGAAGATAGCGCTGGGAGTTGTGGAGAAGATAAGGACTATCTTAATAAGCATGGATAAAACTAATATTGATATTTTTAAATGAATAGTAAGGAAGTCGAGAGAACTGGCTGATGGCCAGTACGATAATAAAACTGCGAGTTTTAAGCACAGAGGGCTGATTAGGGGGGAAAAAGAAAGTTATATTGGGCAACACTGTGCAGTTTGTTTTGATAGTTTTGAAGCTCGAGGAGACGCAGTAGATATTATATGCATAAATGTTAGCAACACATTTCAGTGTTTGAGAATTTTGCTCGTAAAATTTAAGATGCTTTGGAATGAGAAACACGGTCACGTGGCTCTCAGTCTGCTTGAAAGACTGTAAATTACCAAGGGTATTGTTTGGTAGTGGGCTGAGAAGTGACAGAGGTTATGGAGTCGGAACATTATTGCTGGACAACTGTACCTCTTAAGAAAAAATGTCAAGGAATTTCAGGAGTTTCGGAGCCGTGTATGAAGAAGAAATCATGTCAGTTCTGTCCCCTTGAAGTGCTGGGAGAGCTGACTTTTCGACAAGGTGGACAAGGGTGGACAGCGCTTTATGGAAATGAGCATTTTATGTTTGAACGGCTTGTGGCAACCGAATGGCCCATCAGTTGTCACCTGGGAATTTTTTCTCTCAGTGCTGGTGGTTGATGCTTTCCTGCTCTAAGCGTTGTAGGGATTCAGAAAGATTTTTCTCTAAAGTTCCAAATCCTTAGGGTTTATTTTACAAAAATTATTACATCTGCTTTCTTCAGTCACCTTTGGAATTGTTCGCCTGTTGTCCTGATGTTATTTTCAACAATTCAAAATCGTCGGTGGGGTGCCTGGGTGGCTCAGTCAATTAAGCGTCAGTCTTTTGGTTTTGGCTCAGGTCACGATCTCACCATTTGTGGGTTCAAGTCCCGCATTGGGCTCTGTGCTGACGGTGTGAAGCCTGCTGGGGATTCTCTCTCTCTCTGTCTCTGCTCCCCCCACCTCCCCCACCCCACAGCTTGCACTTTTCTTCCCCCCCCCTCAAAATAAATAAACTTAAAAAAAAACCCACGAGATTCTTGTGATTCAGGAATGGACTGTATTCGGTTTTAATTTCTCCCAGAAATGGAAATGTTTCATAGGCTCCCTTTGGGAATGCAATTATCTGGTTAATCTCAGTGTGCTATTACAAAGCATTTTTAGGTCTTGGTCTTAGTCTGTAACAAAGCACCATAGACTTGCTGCCTTAACAACAGATGTTTTTTCCTCGTGGTTCTGAAGGCTGGAAATCCAAGATCAAGGTGATGGCAGATTTGGTTCCTGGTTAGAACCCTCTTCCTGGCTTGCAGTCAGCTGCCTCCGTGGTGGGTCTTCACATGGCCGAGGGGAGAGAGCTCTCTTCTTCCTTTTATAAGGATCTGCCCTCCCACTCCTCATCATGGGGCTCCCACCCTCATGACTTTATCTAAACCTAACTACCTCCTAAAGGCCTCACCTCTAAATGCCATCACATTTCGGGAAAGGGCTTCAACATATGAATTTTGAGAGGACACAAACAGTCCATAACAGATCTCATGACTCTAAATTTTATTTCAAGAAAATGCCTCTCAATGCCACATTTCTAATAGAATACAGTATATATTTATACATATACACACACATATATGTTATCTAGACTATGTTGAAAAATATTTTGTAGTTGTGCATATATATGATATAAGGTATATAGAATATATTGCCAAATATTTTGAAGTCACATAAAGGGCAGTTTCTGGAACAATTGATCAGAATTTTTCTGTTTTTACTTGTAATAGAGAATACTTGTCTCTCAGAGAAATGATTTCCCATCGATTTCCTTCCCATTTCCCTTTCTTCCTTTCAGCTTTTATCTATTGGTAGAACAATTTTAAAAGAAATCTTGAAAAAAAAAATCAAACCCCATCACTCTCCACAAGGCACTTTTTTTTGGTAAGTTCCATTTGTTAGTTTTGTTCATATATAATTAGAGTCTGCAATTTTGTTTTCTGCTTATTTTATTCCACTTAAAACTGTCACAAATGTTTCCCTGTGTAGTTACATCATTACCTTTATCATTATCATATGATTTTATGATTGCATGATAATCTCAAAAGATGAAATAGCACATTTACCGAGCTGTTATAATGGAAACCATTCTAAAGTGCGATCGTGAGAGGTGCTCCCCCTCCTCCCTCCTACTTGTCCCCAAAGATGCATGGGTCTTTTGGTGGGTAGTCAGAAGCTCTAGGCTATTCTGGGGGATGCCAGTCACAGAAATACCAGGTGCTCAGGGAACTTACAGTCCAGCTCAGCGACAATTTTTTAAAAAAAGTGCTTCAGGGGCGCCTGGGTGGCTCAGTCGGTTGAGCGTCCGACTTTGACTCAGGTCATGATCTCACGGTCCGTGAGTTCGAGCCCCGCGTCAGGCTCGGGGCTGTGCTGACAGCTCGGAGCCTGGAGCTTGTTTCAGATTCTGTGTCTCCTTCTCTCTCTGACCCTCCCCCATTCATGCTCTGTCTCTCTCTGTTCCAAAAATAAATAAACTTAAAAAAAAATTTTTTTTTAAATTTTTCATTACAAAAGCAAATCAATCTTGCTTCAAAAAATTTAGGGAGAGAAAAAAAAGAAGAAAAATCAGCCTTAGTTTCACCTTTGATACTATTACTGTAGTATTTCCTTCCACTTTGGCTTTTTTTTTTTTCAACGTTTTTTTTTTTTTTTTTTTTTTTTTTTTTTTATTTATTTTTGGGACAGAGAGAGACAGAGCATGAACGGGGGAGGGGCAGAGAGAGAGGGAGACACAGAATCGGAAACAGGCTCCAGGCTCCGAGCCATCAGCCCAGAGCCTGACACGGGGCTCGAACTCACGGACCGCGAGATCGTGACCTGGCTGAAGTCGGACGCTTAACCGACTGCGCCACCCAGGCGCCCCCCACTTTGGCTTTTATATTAGTACATTCTCCGCCCCTCCCCCCCGCCCCCCCCCCCGCCCCCCCCCCGCCCCCCAGTTTTTAAAATTTTTTTTTTTTAACGTTTATTTATTTTTGAGACAGAGAGAGACAAAGCATGAACCAGGAGGGGCAGAGAGAGAGGGAGACACAGAATCGGAAGCAGGCTCCAGGCTCTGGGCCATCAGCCTAGAGCCCGACGCGGGGCTCGAACTCACGGACCGCGAGATTGTGACCTGAGCCGAAGTCGGACGCTCAACCGACTGAGCCACCCAGGCTCCGCCCCCCCCCCCCGCCAGTTTTTTATTCTTTGTCTTTTGCCTTAAAAACGTACAGAATACTGGGGCGCCTGGGTGGCGCAGTCGGTTAAGCGTCCGACTTCAGCCAGGTCACGATCTCGCGGTCTGTGAGTTCGAGCCCCGCGTCAGGCTCTGGGCTGATGGCTCGGAGCCTGGAGCCTGTTTCCGGTTCTGTGTCTCCCTCTCTCTCTGCCCCTCCCCCGTTCATGCTATGTCTCTCTCTGTCCCAAAAATAAATAAAAAACGTTGAAAAAAAAATTAAAAAAAAAAAAAACGTACAGAATACACGAATACATTCTTACTGTAAAAAATCAAAATAATTATTTTTTAAAAATAAAAAAAAAATTTTTTAAATTTATTTTTGAGAGAGAGACTGTGCGAGCAGGGGAGGGGCAGAGAGAGAGGGAGACACAGAATCTGAAACAGGCTCCAGGCTCTGAGCTGGCAACACAGAACCCGACATGGGGCTCGAACTCACGGACCACGAGATCCTGACCTGAGCCCAAGTTGGACACTTAACTGAGCCACCCAGGCGCCCCATGATCAAAATAATTATTAAGTGGAAAGGACACAATAGAACTCCTCTTCCTTCTAGCGTACTAACCTCCCCGCCCTTTGAAGGTAAGTTTCTATTCAATATTTGGTGAGCATGATTCCAATTTTCTTTCTTTGTGGCTACGTACATACAAATACGTATACAGCTTATTTTCTTTTTTACAAATAGGACCATTTCTACATTGTTTTGTACCTTGCTTTTTCAATTCACAGGGGAGCCGTTTCATATTCTTTAGAAGGGATCATATCGGAATTTTAAAATGTTTCTTCTATTGATGGACATACAGATTTGTTATTTTTTTCTATAACAAACAATGTTACAGTGAATATTCTTGTACATTCCTCTTTGGAACATGTGTGAGAATTTCTATGTGGTGGGTCCTTTTCAGTTGAACTTCAAGTTCATATAGGAGACATGTTAAAATTTTTGAGACATATTGTCAAACTGATTTGAATTTATGTCCTTTCTAATAGTATCCCGGGGTGTCTGTTGTCTTTTATTCTTGTCTAATTTCATATTGTAAAACATAATTTTTTGATAACTTTGGAATGCTTTATTATCGCCTTCATTTGCGTTTCTTTGCATTGTAATAGATCTGGCTTATTTCACTTAGCGTAATGTTTTCAGTATTCATTGATATGGTACCATGGATAAAAACTTCATTTCTTTTTTTTTTTTTTTTAAGTTTATTTATTCGTTTTGAGACAGAGAGAGAGATAGTGGGGGAGGGGCACAGAGAGGGAGAGAGACTCCCAAGCAGACTTCTTGCTGTCAGCACGGAGCCCTACACGAACTAAATGAGATCGTGACCTGAGCCGAGATCAAAAGCCAGTTGTTCAGCCAACTGAGCCACCCAGGCACGCCCCCGTCTTTTTTATTATAGCTACCTTGGTAAGAGTAAAGTGGTATTTCACTGTGGATTTGGTTTGAGTTGTTCATCTTTTTGTGCTTATTGGCCATCTGTACATCGTCTTTGGAGTCATGTCTATTAAAACTCTTTTCCCATTTTTATAATGGGTTATTTGCCTTTTTTTTATTATTGAATTGAAGAGTTCTTTATTTATTGTAGATACAAGTCCTTTATCAGGTATAGAATTTGCAAATATTTCCTTCCATTTTGTTGGTTGCCCTTTAATTCTTGACAGTGACCATTGAAGCACAAAATTTTTAAATTTTTTTTTAAATTTTATTTTTACTTTTTTAAAATTTACATCCAAATTAGTTAGCATATAGTGCAACAGTGATTTCAGGGGTAGATTCCTTAGTGCCCCTTCCCCATTTAGCCCATCCCCCCTCCCACAGCCCCTCCCATAACCCTCAGTTTGTTCTCCCTATTTATGAGTCTCTTCTGTTTTGTCCCCCTCCCTGTTTTTATATTATTTTTGTTTCCCTTCCCTTACGTTCATCTGTTTTCTCTCTTAAAGTCCTCATATGAGTGAAGTCGTATGATTTTTGTCTTTCTCTGACTGACTAATTTCACTTAGCATAATACCCCCCAGTTGCATCCACGTAGTTGCAAATGGCAAGATTTCATTCTTTTTGATTGCCGAGTACTATTCCATTGTATATATATACCACATCTTCTTTATCCATTCATCCATCGAGGGACATTTGGGCTCTTTCCATACTTTGCTATTGTGGATAGTGCTGCTATAAACATGGGGGTGCATGTGCCCCTCCGAAACAGCACACCTATGTCCCGTGGATAGATGCCTAGTAGTGCAATTGCTGGGTCGTGGGGTAGTCCTATTTTCCGTTTTTTGAGGAAACTCCATACTGTTTTCCAGAGCGGCTGCACCAGTTTGCATTCCCACAAAATTTTTTAATTTTGATAAAATCTATTATATCTATTTTTTTCATTTGGTTGCTTGTGCTTTTGGGGTCCTGTCTAAAAAGGTTTTGCCTAACCCAAAGTCATGAGGATTTAATCCTATATTTTCTTCTAAGAGATTTCTAGTCTATCATCCATGGCCATTGAATTTTTTTAGATGGTGCGAAGTAAGTGTTCAAATTCATTTTTTTCCCCACACGTATATATCCATTATTGCAACACTATTTGTTAAAAAGATTGTTTTTCCCATTGAATTGTCTTGATATCTTTGTTGAAAATCAGTTCACGTGAGGTTTTATTTCTGGTCTCTTCTATTGGAATGTCTATCTTTATGCCAATACCACATAATCTTGATTACTGTGGTTTTGTGGTAAACTCTGAAATTAGAAGGGTGAGTTCAACTTTGTTCAGAATTTTTTTGTTTATTTTATGTCCTGATTTTGGCTATTCCATATGAATGTTGGTATCAAGCTGTGAATTTCTGCAAGATAAAAGCGGTTGGGATTTTGACAAGGATTGCACTGAATATACTGATCGATTTGGGGAGTATTGCCATCTTGACAATATTAAGTCTTCTATCAACATGGGAAGGGTGTAGAGCTTACTGAAAAAAAACAAAAAAGGTTTAAGAAAAATAAAATAAAAGCCTGATAGAATTCCCAAGGGAAGCCATCAGGTTCTGGACCTTTCCTTGTGGGAAGTTTTACAATTACTTATTTAATCTCTTGTAAGTATAGTCAGACTTTCTGTTTCTTTCTCCTTTAGTCAGTTTTGATAGTTTATGTCTCTAGATTTGTCCTTTTAATTTATTAAAAAAAATTTTTTTTTTAACGTTTATTTATTTTTGAGACAGAGAGAGACAGAGCATGAATGGGGGAGGGTCAGAGAGAGGGAGACACAGAATCTGAAACAGGCTCCTGACTCTGAGCTGTCAGCACAGAGCCTGACGCGGGGCTCGAACTCACAGACCATGAGATCATGACCTGAGCCGAAGTCGGACGCTTAACCGACCAAGCCACCCAGGCGCCCCTGTCCTTTTAATTTAGATTATGTAATGTGTTGGCATGTAATAGCTCATAGTATTCCTTTTATTTCTCTAATCCCTTTTATTTCTTATAATCTTATTTCTGTAAGGTTGGTAGTAATAGGCATCTATTAGTTCTAATTTGTTTATACTATTGTTCAAATCTTTTGTTTTCTTATTGACCAGCTACCTTGTTTTATGCATTTTGAAAGGGAGTATTGATATCTCCAACTATTATTTTTTATTTTTTTAAGTGTTTATTTTTTGAGAGAGAGAGAGAGAGAGAGAGAGAGAGAGCAAGCAGGGTTAGAGCCGAGAGAGAGGGAGACGGAGGATTCAAAGCTGACAGCGCAGAGCCTGGTGCGGGGCCCAAACTCAGGAACCCTGAGATCATGTCTTGAGCCGAAGTCATATGCTTAGCCGACTGGTTCACCCAGCCATCCCTCCAACTATTACTTTTTAATTGTCTGTTTTTCACTTCACTTCTATCAATTTTTACTTTATATATTCCTGGATCTGTTGTTAGGGTCATATGTATTTAGAATTTTTATATCTTCTTGAGGGATTGACCCTTTTATCATTATCAAATGTCCTTTTTTTGTTTCTAGTAGGAATTTTTGTCTTACAGTTTATTTTGTCTGATACTAGTATAGTTCTCTTTTGATTATTGTTTTTTTTTTTTTTTAAATGTTTTATTTATTTTTGAGACAGAGACAGAGCATGAGCAGGGGAGGGGCAGAGAGAGAGGGAGACAGAATCCAAAGCAGTCTCCAGGCTCTGAGCTGTCAGCACAGAACCCGACGCGGGGCTCGAACTCACAAACTGCGAGATCATGACCTGAGCCAAAGTCGGACGCCCAACTGACTGAGCCACCCAGGCGCCCCTTGATTACTGTTTGGATGGTATATCTTTTTCCTTTTTTTTGACTGTCAATCTATTTATGTCTTTGAATGGGAAATGTCTCTTATAGATAGCATGTATTTAGATCATACTTTTTTCCCCAGTGATTCATTCTGGCAAACTTTGTGTTTTGGTTGGCAAGTTTAATCTATTAAACATTTAATGTAATTATTGATAAGGTACTATTTACATCTGCCCTTTGGTCAATATTTCTTTAATTTTTTTTTTTCTTAGCATTTATTCATTTTTGAAAGGCAGAGAGAGACAGAGCGCGAATGGGGGAGGGGGAGGGAGAGAGGGTGACGCAGAATCCGAAGCAGGCTCCGGGCTCCGAGCTGTCAGCACAGAGCCCGACGTGGGGCTCGAACTCGACTGCGAGATCACGACCTGAGCCCAAGTCGGCCCAGGCGCCCCGGTCAATATTTCTTTAAGTATGCTTTTTGTCCCTTTCACACTCTCTTCTCCTTCTGAGACTCCTGTTACTCACATACTGGTATGCCTGATGGTGTCCCACGTGTCCCCAAGGCTTGTTTAGTTTTATTCTTGGGTTTTCCTTTCTGTTCCTCAGACTGGATAATCTCACTTGAACTATCTTCACATTTGCTAATTCTGTCTTCTCCACGCTCAGATTTATTGCATTTTGGTTGTATTTTTTAACCCCAGAATTTCTATTTGCTCTGTGTAGTCACTGAAGTCTGTGCTCAGTTAGCTCCAACATCAGCTAATGGTTACAAAGGGATTGCTCAAATGGCTAGAGCTAAGAAGTCTCCTATTCTTTGCCAAAGGGCTCTGTGTATGTGTTGGAACATGCCTTCAACGCCCAGCCATGTAGCCGACAACTCTGCCTTAGCCCTCACTTACTGCTTGTACGGGGTCTCAAGGTCAGCCAGAGGTGATAGCCAGGGCTTCTCAGCTGAGCACAGTCCTGAGCGTGAGCACAGTCCCACGTATGCATGTGGCTTTTTAGATTACTAGGAATATGTTGGAGCTTTTAGAAGTCCCCCACGGACATTTCATTTCCCAATTTTTCCTTGTAAACTTTTTGGTTAGACTGTTGTTTTTCCCGACTGTTATCCACACTCACGTAGCCACAACGTTAAACAGCCATTGTGGATGGTTTTTATTTATTTATTTTTTTTAATTTTTTTTTTTCAACATTTTTTATTTATTTTTGGGACAGAGAGAGACAGAGCATGAACGGGGGAGGGGCAGAGAGAGAGGGAGACACAGAATCAGAAACAGGCTCCAGGCTCCGAGCCATCAGCCCAGAGCCTGACGCGGGGCTCGAACTCACGGACCGCGAGATCGTGACCTGGCTGAAGTCGGACGCTTAACCGACTGCGCCACCCAGGCGCCCCTTTTGTGGATGGTTTTTGACTAACGCCCCTCGAGAAGAGACCGTTTTCACTGGGATAACTCTGAGTCATGTCAAATAAAGATAAACCTGCCAAGAGATCCTTCTAGGAAGTGACCAGGCAGGTCAGGTAATGACAGTTTTCAGGAAACGTGGCCTTGAACGAGCTCCAACCTGGCTCTGCCTGCCGCCTCCCCGCTCCCCCATTTGCCACCCCAAGTTTCTGGCAGGCTTTTGGTTTTCGCTGTGATTTCAGGCTGTCCACTGCTGAGCTGGGGAGGGAGTTATGGAAAGAGGGTGAATCAAGTGTCAGCTAGTTTTCTTGAATATATGTTTTCCGGGTTGCTGCAAACATTAATTTCTAGAGTTCTGAAAAAGTTGATTCTGACAACTTTTGCCATTGTTCCAGTTGCTTCTGAGAGGGGAAGTATTTTCAGAACTCCTTACTTGACCATTCTCACCGATGGTACCCTGGACCCCTGATAATTTTCAATGTTTAGCACACCACATCTCCTTTGTATGTCCGCAGTTAATCAGCATTTTCCTCTTCCTCTTATCCAGGATAAGGAATAGCATGGGGATGAGTTTATTTTCTCTTTCCCTAGGTTGCTACTTTCTCTGTTGAGAGAGAAATTCTAAAAATTGGGAATTTTCTTTGTTCTAGATTACTAACAGTAAAACAACAATCATTTAGGCTTAACTGGACATTTTACTCATTTCTATGTGCATTCCAGTTTCTCATATTCCATGGCTTACTTTATGCTGGGTTACACTTTCTGGTAATAATTCCAACGAGAGTTCACAGCCTAAGAAATATTCTGAGTCCTGCATATCTGAACATGTCTTCATTTTGTGCTAATAACTGAACACTAGTTTTCTTGTATATAGAATTTAGTTTCACGATTATTTTGCCTCAACTTTGAAGTTATTTCTACATTATCTTTTATTTGAGAGAGAGAGAGAGAGAGAGAGAGAGAGAGAGGATGAGCAGGGGAAAGGGGCAGAGGGAGACAGAAAGAGAGAGAGAGAGAGAGAGAGAGAGAGAGAGAGAGAGAATCCCAAGCCGGCTCTGCACTGTCAGCACAGAGCCTAACTCATGGTTCGATCCCACAAACCTGGGATCATGACCTGAGCTGAAATCAAGAGTTAGATACTCAACTGACTGGGCCACCCAGATGCCCCTCCATTGTCTTCTTTATATTAAAAAAAAATCATTTCAAACAAAGAAAATTATAATAGCATGAAGAATCCTGCCTACCCTTCACCCAGATTTGCCAATTGTTCACATTTCCCCACATTTGTTTTA
Organism: Neofelis nebulosa; assembly: GCF_028018385.1. NCBI lineage: Eukaryota > Metazoa > Chordata > Mammalia > Carnivora > Felidae > Neofelis > Neofelis nebulosa. Next base: position 35,520,423 of record NC_080794.1, on the reverse strand, counting down.
TTATTTTATTTTTGTCTTTGTCACTTTCTATTTTTTTTTTTCTGAACTGTTTGAGAGCTGTTGTAGATATCCTCCCCCTAAGTAATTCAGTGTGTATTTTCTAAGGGCAAGAGTATCCACATTGAGAGCTATAATATCCTTATAAAAAATGGGAAATTTAACACGAACACAATAGTACTAACTTAATATGCAGGCTCTACTCAAGTGTGTCCAATTGCCCTATAGAAAACTTGATGGTATTATTTTTCTGGTCCAGGATTCATCTGGTTCTCATGTCTCTTTAATCTTTCTCCTTTGTTAATCTGGATCATTTCTTCCATCTCTCTTTGTCATTCCCCACACTGATATTTTTGAAGAGTACAGGCCAGTGTTTTTGTCGAATCTCCCTCCGTTGCATTGTATTCTTACATCCAATGCTTACATCCAATGCTAGAGTTTGGAGGTAGACAGACTGAATGAGAGTGTGCTTAATTCAGCATACTCCACCCTCACTCTTGAAAAGTCAGGAAAATATACAGTCGACTTTGGGAACATCCGGTACCCAAGCTCCTCAAGGCCTGTTGAAGCTCAGAATCCCCGGAGATGCCATGTAATGGCTCATTTTGGGGGGAATTTCCTGCTTTCTCAAATGGAGCATGAGTTGGCGAAGAGATCTCTGTGCATTGGCACCATCCAAACCAATGTCTCCCCAGTTCCCACGTTACAGATTTAATCTCCAGGAGGTTGTACCCGGACTTTCTTCAAGCACACTTATGGCTGTCAACAGCATCTACTGTCATATTGTGTTGAAAACACCCATGCTTACAATGTACCTCCCGCTATCACCGTAGGCTGTGATAGCCTCGGAAAGATTTAGAGTTCGGTGACGTCATTTTATGAGGAAGTAGGGACTCTGGGAGATGAAGATCTGGTGACGGCCACATAGCTTGTTAGTGCCACGGCCACATCTTGAATTAATATTCTGATTTATTATTTCAACTTGAAATGACCCAGCAATCCTAAAGAAACCACTGTTCAGCAGTGGCAAAACTACAGTGGCCACATAAATTGAATTCATGCTGGGAAGGAGTGGGGAATGGATATAGTTCGCATCTCCAGGACTAATATGCTGTGCATTTGCTAGCTCGGTTAAAAATGTCAGGTGGATAATATGCATAAAGTGTCATTGCATGGGGCTCTATGAAGTCAAAAACCAGAGACTGCAATTCATTATTCTAAGAGCATCTTGACTGTCAAGCACATTGAATTAAGGGGCCAGTAGCAAAGAGGTCCTTCCCAGTTAACAGCCACACATGTGAAGGGTCAGGGGTCTTTAATTCAGAGGAAAGGCTCTAGCCATATAAACATAGAGATTTATTGCTCACCCAGCGATGAGTGTTAGGAGACGCGGGGGGTCAACATCCTTCATGACATCTGCTTTTGATAAGCTCTGCAGAGTTCGTTATTTCCGTCAAGAGTTCTTAGCCCCAAGCAAAGTGGGGGTGGGGTGGGGTGGAGAGACAGTGAACAGAGGAGGGGAAGGGCACGGGAGCTCACAGGGATCAGAAGGTTAATACTCAAATACAGGGCTCCATCGTGCTCAAGGGTTTTCCTGATGACACATTTACCAGCATAATGTATGAGTTGAAAATGATGATGGGTTTTAATGTCTGTGAAATAGGTCTGGGTATTAAATACAGCAAAGCATTGCTTCACAATTGTAGAAAATCTTTTTGCGGTTCAACAGAAAATGATGCTTCGTCTGTAGTATATCCTCCCTGGGTTATCGGATTCTCCATCGGTCCATTGTCTTTGAAAGATACGTAAATTCTGTCGTGTCTGATGGTGATAGTCCACCGTAATTTGCAATTCATCGCCACTTTCTTTACTTCATATAAATTCGTGCTCTTTTGACTTTTCTGCTGGGCTGGTTAAAACACGGTTGGTTTCCTCATCGCATGAGTCAAAATCCTTAACATGCATTCATTTTTATATCTGTATGCGAATCATGATTTTACCTTTAAAAAAATTTTTTTATGTCTTTACTTATTTTTGAGACAGAGAGAGGCAGAGCATGCGCAGGGGAGGGGCAGAGAGAGAGGGAGACACAGACTCTGAAGCAGGCTCCAGGCTCTGAGCTGTCAGCACAGAGCCCGATGCGGGGCTCGAGCTAACAGACTGTGAGATCGTGACCTGAGCCGAAGTCGGACGCTTCACCGACTGAGCCACCCAGGCGCCCCGATTTTATCTTTTTCTGAGTATTATCTTTTAACACAAAATTCTTCTGCAGCCTGATGGCTTGTGAAGAAATTCAGCTACACTCCTCTTTCCCGTCTAAGAGTTGGTTATGCAGACCGGGTCTCTGGAGATTTTTTGACTGGAACTTTTAAACAGCAGTATTTTCAAACAAAACACAGCTGAAACTTTTTCTTTTCTTCATTTCTTTTTTTTTTTTTTTTAATTTTTTTTTTCAACGTTTTTTATTTATTTTTGGGACAGAGAGAGACAGAGCATGAACGGGGGAGGGGCAGAGAGAGAGGGAGACACAGAATCGGAAACAGGCTCCAGGCTCCGAGCCATCAGCCCAGATGCCTGACGCGGGGCTTGAACTCACGGACCGGGAGATCGTGACCTGGCTGAAGTCGGACGCTTAACCGACTGCGCCACCCAGGCGCCCCTCTTTTCTTCATTTCTGATGCACTGTTGGGTTTATTAATTTGACAGCACAGGACTATGTATCTAAAGTACTTCCCTGTTTTACCAGTTTTGCTGCAAGGAGTTAAGAGAAGTTGATGGGCGGCTGGGGAGGACAGTGAGAAAGAAAATGTCAAGGAACAGAAAACGGAAGTGATGTTTTTATATGCTTCATTGCAGTGCTACCATCATGGAGCAGGAAGGGCTCCTGGTTGCATCTAACAACAGACCCAGATCTGGAACCCGTATTTTGCAGGTCTGCGCTGCTCTTTGGAAAACATGGAAGAGAGGTAGAAGCTTGTATGTTTAGAAGCTCCCCACCCAGCCCCGCAAACTGTATAACGCAAGAACTGTATTTCTGACGCCCTAATCTGAAGACGGAGGCCCCTAGATTACTGAGAAGTGAATGCAGAAATTCCCCTCCACTTGCCCTCCATGTGGGTTTCCTTGAACAGCAGGGAGAGGGAGGGACCACAGCTCCGGAGAAGGGCCTCCGTGGTCCCCTTATCCTTAGCTGGTTTTCTCAAGAGCTGGTGGGACTACGGTGTCAGGTGACTTCAGGAGAGTCATAAACATTCTCAGCCTCTCTTGTAGAAGATGGGCAAGGTGCAGATGATCTCACAGGCTTGTTTCTATTCTGATATGCTAAGAAGGCAAGGTCAAGCCTTTTTGGTGTGTTGAAGAGGGAAGGAACCTGCTATCTATCAAGGCTTTTTTTTTTTTTTTTTTTATTCCTTAGCTTCATTTTGGTCTTTCAGAAAGGATAAGAAGGCACGTCTCAGCCCAATGGGGTGACTACAGGCGTTCCATGGCTCCACAGTGGAGGTTGCCTGAGCCATTCCTTGGGACTCCTGCCCACTTTGGTTGGCTTGTCAATTCCAGGCCATTTGATTATATTTCTGCCTTGGTCCAAATTTTCTTCGTGGGTTGTTAGACACGGGTGAAGAAATTCGGGGCAGATCAAGAAGATATTCAAAGCTTGAGTATTTCATTAAAAATTGTTGAAAATGATTTCTTCCCCAAATGCTCTTAAAGCTAATAAAATAATTATGGTTATTAATCATGGGTCTTTAGAAGTATCAACAGTAAAAGTTAACTTCACACTCCATTTCTTTTTGGTTTTGTCCCAAAATAGAATTCATGCAAAATAAAATATGAAACAGAAGTTTCCCTTATATGAAATGTTAAGCATCTGACTCTTGATTTCAGCTCAGGTCATGATCTCATGGCCGTGAGATCAAGCTCCGTGTTGGGCTCTGCACTGACAGGATTTAGCCTGCTTGGGATTCTCTGTCTCCCTTTCTCTCTGCCCCTCCTCCATTCATGCTCTCTCTCTCTCTCTCTCTCTCTCAAAAAAAAAAAAAATCTCTCTATATACATATATAAAAGAAATTTCCCTTATATAAAATGTTCATACTCCAACCAATTGACATAACGAAAATTAAGACTTCGTTATTTCCGCGTGCATCTTTTGAATTTTAAAACACCTGGGGCAGCTGCTTTTATTTGTAGTTGAATCTCCATTCTTTTTTAAAAAAAATTTTTTTTTAACGTTTATTTATTTTTGAGACAGAAAGAGAGCATGAACGGCGGAGGGTCAGAGAGAGGGAGACACAGAATCCGAAACAGGCTCCAGGCTCTGAGCTGTCAGCACAGAGCCCGACGCGGGGCTCGAACTCACAGATCGCGAGATCGTGACCCGAGCCGAAGTCGGCCACCCAACCGACTGAGCCACCCAGGTGCCCCTGAATCTCCATTCTTAAGTGATCTAGTCAGTCTCACATCTGTTAACAAGAGTCAGAACTAAAACCCACTCTCCTGACCTTTAATCTTTTCCTTTTTATACTGCACTATCTTACTTTCGTTAGTTAGGAATGAGGGCTCCCTTTAATCATGAAACCCCTTTTTCCTTCTGAAAGATATTAAAATAAAGGTATATCATTCCTAAAAAAAATAATAAAAAATAAAAAACCAAGATGTAGATGATTTGTAATTTATTACTTAGATCAACTTCCATTTTAGAAAAAAAAACAGAAATAAAATATATAATTTATATTTACATTTGTACAGTGGAAAGTATTTACACCATAGATATTAAGTACAAAATCGCATAGAAAATTCTAGGATGACACAGACAGAAAGGACCACAGTTTCCACAGGGAATTTTCTGGCTATGTTTTTCCTTAACAAATGGAAGCATTAGGCTAACAGTTGCCTAACCATTTTGCTAATTTAGCCAGTTACTGTCTCGCTTTTCTAGCTTGGTGGCCTCTCCTAAACAGGCTTTTTTTCAGTGTAATTAATAACTGAGTTTCCACACTGCTTTTTGGGGTTTCATCCTTAGGATACCTGTTCTGTCATCGTGGATCAAGACACTGGCCCTCGTGGGGTCCCCAGGGGGCAGAGCCTTCCCCTTAAAATGGCAGTTGTACTCATTTGCTAAAGTTCTCCCCATGTGGGAGTAGCAAAGCTACATTTCAAGGAATAGTCAGATTTTTTTCAGTTATGTCTTCTACAGGATATTTGCGTTGCAAAGAATACCCATCCTCGTATCGTATAGGGCCGAGGATTAGAAGGGGCTGTCATTTAGTGCGCTGGTGACAGAACTGAGGCTGGAACCGGGATCTTCTGACCCCCACGCAGCGCCCCTACTCTGGTCTCACTGCCTGGGATGGAGTTAGCTTAGCATCCCAGATTTTATTCTATCGAATGGGAGGCCAGAATTTTCAAAGAGATGTGGGTATGGGTTAGCTGGGGGCCCTGCCCTCTATTTCAAAGACACTTGAAAAGGCACTTGCCAAAAGCCATCTACTCATAGGTCCTTAGGCAAACCCCAACCGCCTGGGCTGTCCTCCCTCTGGTTCACTTTTAGCTTGGACATTGCTGAAATGGAGAAAAGAGCCCACCGGAGGGAGGCGGGAAGCTCTTTTTGACCTGGTATGTTCAGGCATTGGAAAACTGAATCGTGGCCAATTAAAAATCAAAGTCAGAGACTGGAAGGACAGAAAAATCCAGCAAAGAAACAAGTTTTGTTGAAATAGCACCTGCTAATGGGAAGAAAACCACATAGGTGGCATTTAAAAGGACCAATCTTTTAACGTCAGTATCTATCTACCAAAGGCTTGCTCACTGCTTAAGCAAAGTGCTTTCCTATGTCTACTTATACAAATAACTAACATGCTTCCAAACGATCAAAGGTGCCTGGAAAAATAAATTGAGTGCACCAGAAAATAGATCCAAATTTATGAATGATAATAGAATAATAGTGACACTGATCACAATAATAAGAGACAGTTCTTAAAACACCAAGATATGACATATAAGAAGTTAGCAACAGCACAACATATATAAAATGGGCATCGAAAAATGGAAACATTTCTGAAATTATCTGCAGGCTAGGAAAAGCAAGAAAAATTCTGTTCCATTATCGAGGTCATCATAGAAATAAAACAATGTGCATTTAAACATTGCACACCAAATGTACCAAATAACAAGAAAAAAAAAGCTTCAATAAAGTAAAAGTGGGGCACCTGGCCGGCTCAGTTGGAAGAGCTTGTGACTCTTGATTTGGGATCATGAGGTCGAGCCCACGTGGTTGTAGAGATTACTTTAATAAATGAAACTTAAAAAAAAAAAAAGTGAAAGTAACAAATGCATAAAGTCCAGTTGCTTCAATAAAACGATCTGCCTGGGATTACAGAGGAAGGTTGCAGTGTCCAGTTGGGTAAAAAGAGGTTGCTGGGAATAAAAGAATCGGGCACCTTTGCCCCTAATATGGTTTTGCAGGTAAATGGCATTTTTACTGAATCACTGAAATATATTATGAAAAATCTCATAATATATACTTTTCATTATAAGAAGCTCTCAGACTTATGGAGTGTTTAAAATTCTTTGGAACCCTTTTTTAGATCATTGATGGGAGAGGCCACAGTGCTCAGAGAGTGGAGTCTGGGATGACAGTCCAGTTGCTGGAGAAAAGCTGTGGTCTGAGGGGCAGGGGTTCTGTCCAGAAGGAGTCCCTTTGATCAGTAGGGAGAGGCCGAGGTTGCGGCCAAGGCTGTCACGCTCTTGGGTCACCGCCGTCCAGTGGAACGCCTTTCTGAGGCTCCTCGTAGGAGTCCAAGAATCCCCAGGTCTCCGGGCGCCCCAGAAAGGCTTCATCTTCCCACGGCCAGCAGCCTGGGGTGGACACGTGGAAAGCTGTGAGCGTGGCCCTTCAGAACCACAGTCATTGTGAGGGACGTGGTGTGACCACCTCAGGACTTGGTGAGGGGCACTCATACGAGTGGCTGTTTCACAAAAGAAAACCTTAACTGGAGAAACCACACTTCCTTCAGGGGCCCCTTCTGAGAGGGGCACCCTCCCCTTACGGTTAGTGTTTGGACGGGGGAACTGGAGTCTGCACCCCAACACAGAACTAGTCCACTCCTCTGAGTCTGTGTGTCAGGTTGATGGCATATTTCGTGGCCAGGCGGTAGAGTGGAACGTTACTCCGTCCTGCCTCTGTCCCTGCTGGTGAGCTTTGTATGGTTCTTGGTCTAGTAGCCCAACCATATTCCCAGGGCCACCTCTTTCTCCCTCATATACCTGCGGGGATGCCTTCCAGAAACACACACAACACGGGAGCTAATTTTCTCTTAAAGACAGGTATTATAAACCCTTTTGGCCACATGGCAGCTACAGAGCCCCTCAGAGATATATGCGGATCGTTCTAGAGCACACACGCGGAACTCTAGTGGCCACGGTGATGGGAACCCTGCAGACCTCTGCTCATTCATGGGAAATACTGAGGGTCTTTCACGGAGGTCTTGGATGGCCAGGGAACTGGCTGGCTTTTTTGGCTAAGTTATGGAACAGAGCTGGCTTTTAAGAAAAAGGTTAGTTCCTCTATTTTTGGCCACAAATACCTGGCACTGGGTTTCTCTGAACATCTCATCACGTATCAGAAACCTCATCCCGGATCCCCGCAATCCACGCATGGGAGCAATCCGAGTGAGTTCCCAAAGGCAAAGGAAGGAAACCAGCACAGGGAATTTTAGCCCCTCTTTGTTCAGGCAGCTTTGCATCCAGGTTTGCTGGAGAGGAAGCAGTTATCAGCTCAGACCGCAACCAGAACACCTCTTCAAATCAGAAGAAAATAGACACTGATGTGGTTAAAAAGCAAAGCAAACCAAGCAAATCCCTGACAGGTATAAAGACAAATGCATCTGACCTGTCGAAATCAAAAAAGCTATGGAACTATAGAATCACAACATATTACACCTAGCACCACCCGTTCGTTTTCAGGATAGGGAAGCTGAAACTCTTTGCTCTGTGGCCCGCTGCCTTCCCCTGGAGACACGGAACGCACAGGTCTGTACTAACAAGTTCACTGTGACGTATTGAACTTAAAACCAATAGGAAACCCTGGAGATTTGCTTATGACCCTGAAACAAAACAAAACAAAAAAACCCAAGAAATCAAAGCAGTTTTTCACCAGGAGGTCCTAATAACAATGTTTTTATGAGAATAAACACCAAAAATGAAAGAAATAGAAAGCGTGTATTTCCCTACTCATCAGGAACATAATAGGATAAACGGTACCCCTGTCAAAGGCTATCGCGATGAAAGGCACCAGGCGTGTTTGGTAGGCAAACAAAATTGTCACGTAAGTTGACTAGATGGCAAATCTTTCTCCCACTTCACACAGGACTTCCTTGTGTGAAGGTGAGCTAGAATGGCAGGGAGCTCTGGGGGACAGAGGATGGGAATGGAGACAGAAAGGGATGGGGACAGGGACACAGGAGGGAACCAAGTGGTCTGAGGGCGAGGGGCCCTTGGGGGAGGGTCAGAGATTAGTAAGGGGTTTGGTAACCATTTGGGAAAGTGCCACAAATGTCAAAAAGGTAGAAACCTCTCAGCTTCTCACCATCTGCTTTACATGGTGAGGAAGAGCCAGCCCCGGGCACTGTATGGAGGTAAAAACGGGGCCCCTCGGAAATCAGGGACTGACCTGCAGCCCAGGAAAGGTCCTGCATGTTGAAAAATGACCTCTTTTTGGTAAACGGCACTAAGGCGTGAAAGGGATTCCTGCAGGGGTCACAGGACAGCTGTGCACGTTGTTGGGGACACTCAGGATGAGGAGAGTGGGTGAGGGGTTGGCTCACTCCAGGAGGCTTAGCACCAAGGTGCCTTCACAGGAGGCGCTTTTGACCCAAAGGAGAGCTCAGGGGAAATAACTTTTTAAAAGTCATAGGAAAAATACCGTTAGTAAAAAAGAAGACATCTCGCTTTAACATCAAAACAGAAATGATAGAAAAACTTCAATCGTTAGCAAACTATATACAGGTAAATGTTTTCTTCCATATAAAAGACCCACTGCCTGCAGTATAGACAGGTCCTTACCAAAAATAATTACAAGAAAAAAAGTAATTAATTGGAGCTTTTATCATCTAGGGATTACTCTTGGAAACTCCACCCTCCCTCCCCACTGCCTAATGTATACAGTGGTCAGATAAGCTGTGACCTTCATTATGCAATTCTGAAACTTACATTCTGACCTGCTTTGAAAAAATGCATTAAAGCTCAATTAAACGCACTGAAGGTTCCTGCAACAGAGCTTTATCTAGTGAATTACTGAGGTAACGATTGTTAAACTTAAGACGACAGGTTGACAGCCTGGGGGAGCCTCGCCCACAGCGTCTAAGAGGGCACGGGTGGGATTCCAAGGAGGGTGGGAGCCTGCTGGGGGGTGGGAGCCAGCCCAGCACCAAGGAAACATCTTCTGCTGGGGTCAATAAAAAGGAGAATCCTCATTCCTCAACCAGGAATATGGGTAACTGGAATTTTAAAGCAAGATTTAAAAAAATGCTGATTTTTCCCTGCTAGGGAAAAGAAAAATAAAACGCTAGGAGTATTTATGGGATTTAGTTTTAAAAAGCAACTTCCCAGGGGGCAGTCCACAACCATCAGCCTGTCCCCCCACCACCGGCCACCCAACGTTTCTGCTTCTCTGTCATTCAGCACACTTAGCATTTGTCCTCCAGGCCCCCTGTGTGGGCGCAAGAGGGCCTGCTTTGAACTTGATTTGCCAGAAATTTTAATGCATCTTTTCCAAGCGACTCCATTTAGTTGAGGTTTGACAATGAAAAGCAAGGTTTTTTTTTTTTTGTTTGTTTGTTTTTTTGTTTTTTTCCTGGACGGTGAACACGAACCACTGCATTGTCTAACCTTACATAGCGCTTTTCTGTGTTCCAAGTCCTTTCCCTGGACGGTCCTCCGTTGCCGGTGAGGCGGGCGGAGCCCATCCCCGGTCAGGGATGAGGGAACGGGAGCGCGGCGGGCTTGCCCATGGTGGCCCCGGGGGGCAAGTGGCAGTCAGGGCCAGCATGCGCACCTCCCTCCCTGGGCCAGGGCGCTGTCCCACTGGCTGTGGGACTTGCAGGCCTGTTTATTTTGGCGGACGTTTGCAATAAAACATTTGGTCTTTGGAATGAGTGGAGTGCAAGAAAAATGTCTCTTGGCGGGCAGTTTCACTGTATTTCTTACAGAGAAGAGAGGCCGGGACTGGCAGTTTCCTCTCTTAAAAGGTGGCCGTGATGGATCTGTCTTCCTCCACCGTTTATTGGCTCAGAGTGGGAGGTGCGGAAGACCATTTGTCTGTATACAAATGTCCAGGATCCTGTGAGTCATCGAAAGTCCTCAAACCCATTCATTTGTGTGTCACGTCATATAGGGATGCTTTTTTATTTCTCCCATGCCCCCATGCGGAGGGCAGGGGGGTTGGGTGGCTGGTTCACCCGGCTGTAAAAACCCAGCAGATCTTACTGAGCCCCATGTCATGTGTGGATCACCATCTGGGTCTATTAGCTGTGACTTTTGCCATATTCAATTATACACATGGGTCCTTGACCCCCAAGGGGTCCGGGATGGACTCAAGCTGTCTGTCTGCAGCCCCTGGATGTTGGATGTGCTCGTCCGACTCAGGTAAAGAGGCCGCTGTTCCTACTTACGATAAGCATCCAAAAGGGGAGAACGTGGAGTTATCAGTTATCAGTGAGGGTCAGGACTGGATCGACACCTTTGTGGGTCAGGCACTGTGAGTGGGAAAAGTAATAAACTCGTTGTAATGCATTTGCTTTGGCTTGCAGGGCTGAGAAAAGATGTTATGGAGTTAAGGTCAGAATGTGTGCCCTGGGTGATCCAGTCTTTCCCTCCTGAAAGTGCCTTGGGGAGGAATTTCTCGGAGCTGTCGGTTTATTCAAGAAGGTCCTTGTTTGCCTTTGAATACCCACCGCCCTTTGTTTCTGCCTTTCTCTGGCCTACCTGCCTTTCAGATGTGGACCTCATTTCCGTTCTGATCTTATCTTCCACCAGAGGTGAGTGGAGGTGAGAACAGGGGCAGTATCTTTGTGCTGTACACAATGTCCACCTGGTCCCAACACTTTAGGCCTTGGTACAAGGTCGTGGCTCTAAGGAAAAAGGAGATGCTGAATCCTTGCCAGTGGTCGCCCTGGAGGGGCCGGGGGACGACTCATGAATTGGGTCCTAGTGTGACCCCACCTCCTGGTTGGCCAGGTTGACATCTGTCGTCACGGCACACGGTTATCAACGGTGCCTTCCTTTACTTGCAACAAGTCCTCGATGGGACAAGAGAATATCGCCATCCTATTCACAGAAGAAGCAGGTGGCAAAGTGGTCTGCATAGGGTGACCGAGGGAGAAGGAAGGCAGTGGGTGGGTAGTTACCAAGCTCTGTCCCTTCAACAAGTCCGCGAAAGGAAGAGGGCTTATTCCAGATCCTCTTGAAAATATGTCGATTGCTGCCTCTCTCCATCATTTCAGCTAGTGCCGGCTGGAGCCTCTCAGGACACCGGACTACATGTGCGAGGCCCTTGGCTCTGAGGGTCAGCCTAGGCGTCCAACCTCATTGCCCAGTCTTCTCTCCTCTATGACATCATCGCTCTTTCCTCTTGAAGACAAATGCTCTCTGGTTTTCCAGCTTGGTACACTCATCAGCCGATGACATTTGAGAGAACCCAGGAAGTAAAAGGGTTAACAGCGACGCACCAAAGGAAGTCAAAGGAAACATGTTGAGAAGGAGCTAGGAAGGTGACAGGTCTCCGGCCCCAGCTTCCCGGGGAGGTCTTCCGGAGGTGGGACAATGACAATGCTGGCGGGAGAGGCTGCTCAGAGAGCTTCAATTGTCCAATAGAAAGGGGCATCCAGGAGCCCTTAAAGGTATAGCAGCACAGCAGCAGATGGTCCCAGCTGTGGCTGTAGCTGAAATCCCGGCAGAGAGCTGGAGACACAGGCATGCCGAGCCTTCACTCTTCCGGTTGAGCTCTGGCCCTCAGGAAGGGCAGACGGCCCGTAGTCACCTGTGGTCACCCTCTGATCAACCCTCAAGCCAGGCCCCTGGGAAGGGTCTGGCCTGAGACTCTCCGTCTTCTCCCTCCTCCAGGGCAAGGTGCTTTCCCCAAGGCTCTGGGCTGGCTGGCTTCACTTCTTGGCCACCAACCATGGACTCTGGCCCTTGAGGAGGCATAGAGAAGGGGAAGGTTGAGGAGGAGCCCCACCAGTGGTCGGCACGTGGGGATACCTCTCCGGACCAGGGGAATCCCACAGACCTGGCCGACCCAGGCAGACTCACGGCGTGGGCCCCCCTTCCTACCTGCTTTCGTCTGTAGAAATCTCATTTGCCCTCCCTTGACTAGAGAAGCAAGTATGGCCCGGGATTATGCTCAATGGAAGATTGTGCCTGGGATGGCGGGCAAGGCAAGGGAAGGAGTGCTCGTCTGCGGGGCCAGCTCCTCCCTCTGTCCTCTGTCCTCCCTCCCTGGCAAACTCTGTCCTCCCTTCATTCTGGCCACACTGGCTGCCACAGGGTCCTCTGGCTGTGCCCTCATTTAGCACTTAGCACATACGTCTTTGCATTGCTGGGCACCCCTGTTAAATCCTGGAGGGCAGGCTGTGTCTCACAGTCCATAGGAGCCCTGGCCTTCCTGCCCCACTGCTTGCACATAGTAGGTGCTTCACCAAGTAGACTGTTAACTCGGCAGGTCATGGATGTTTATGAACCTTGGCCATGGGAGGGAGGCATTGAGCTAGGTCTCTAGGTGCCTAATGCATTAGACAGTCCCTCCCCTCTAAGAGTTCACTGTCTGGGTTGGAAGACTGACTTTTCCTCCTCCAATAGAAGGCGGAGGAAGAAAAAGACACAGAGTTCTGGGTTGTTCCAAGGAGGGAGACTCACCTAACTTAGGAACCCAGAAACGTCTTCCCAGGGCCCTGGTGGTGAGAGCTGAATTTTGAAAGGTGAGAAAGGACAGCGTTCCCGGCAGAGGACCCGGCGTGGGCAAGGGTGTGGAGAAGAAGCGGAGAATGTGTGTGGGCCGTGTAAGCAGACCCTTGCCGGGGAAGGCCCTGCAGTGCTGAGGCTTGTCCCCAGTCCTGCTCACCTCCGTCTATCCTGTTCTTGGACAGAGGCTTGGGTGTTGCTCAGGGGCAGGCTTTTCTAGGGACCAGGGGGTTATTCTGTGTGTGCAATCCCGCCTTAGCGAATGAAACCTGGCTCTCCTTCCCTGCGCGCCCCCCCCCCCCGCCAGCAGTGAGCAGCAGGCAGCCTCGAGGAAACACCACCTCAAAACTCTGCTCCTTGAAGAACCGAGCAGCCAGCCCCTGCCTGGTCCTGGTCCTTCCTTCTTTCCCTGCCTCCCTCTTTGTGTGCATCCTCTTTTCTGGCTCGCTCACTGGCAGCCCACCCTTCTCTTTTCAGTGGCGTGGAGCTTAGGTGCTCGACTCTCAGGGTGTCTTAAAGCGAGTCCAGGCACAGGGCCGGGGGCGGGGGGGCAGGGGTGGTGTAAGGTCAGGAGTGCAGAGAGCCAGATATGGGGAGAGGCAAGGCGAACCTTACCACGGCAGCACTGCGTCCTTGAGCCTTTGTGGGGCTTTGGGGATCCTCCCTGTGTGCCAGGTAGTTAAACCCCTATCGCTTTGTCTCTGATGAATTTAGCGGGATAGATACCGATGAGAGGAAGCGCCTCTGCGGCCATCCCTGCCCTCCGAGAGCCGACCCCGCTCACCTATCCCACCAGCACAGGGCTGCTTGGGGTCCTCTGCTTAGGGTTATGGAGCACACACATGCAGCACACAGTTTTGCAACGCCAACTCCATGCAAACTACTGTCACAGCCAGATGGCTCTAGGCGGAGGGGGCAGGGAATGCTCCAGTGTCCGGTCCACCCAGGAGCCGACCGGTCAGTGGAATCAGTGGGTTTCAGGGTTGTCAGAGGTCACCTAAGTCAACTCCCTTATTTGACACTCAGGGAAACAGAGAGCAGGAGTAACGTGCCCCACGCCACATAGTTGACAACGGAGAAAGGACCGGAAGCCGAGCCTTCTGACTTGCTGGCCAGCGACCTCCCTGGTCAGGGGCTAACCCCAACTCTCCCCGTGTCCTTGGCGCTCCATTCTGCCGGATGAGGTCAGGGGAAGGGAGGCCGGCCCTCGGCCTGGCAGGGTGGAAGCACAGGGGGAGGCTGAGAAGGGGTGAGGTGTGGAGGGAGTCGTTTCTTCCTTAGCGAGGTGGAGGGCTTCCTTTGGCCCACGTGACTGCAGAGGCACAAGTCACTGACCTTGGTGAGAGCGATTATGTGGGCCTAGACCACCCTGTTCCACTGTCAACCACGGGGGGCACCGGTTCAGCCTTCTGGTAAGCCTCCAGGTAGGCAGGGGCGTGAGCCCCAGAAGGCAACAGGTCTCAAGACCCAGCACTTAGTTCCTAGAAAACATTTGCCAGAAGGACTGTAATGGGCTCCGTGGGGCCGGGCTTGGGTGCGCCACTCACTTCCTGGGCAGGCACGTCTCAGCAGGAGGAGCTGCACGTCCCAGGGACGGAGTGAGTGTCTTTAACCTCTGTGAACCCTCTCTGGTCACCGGCCCCCGGCACTGCCCTCCCGCAATGCTCCCGCATCTCGTGAACCTGCTCTGCTGGTGTCGGTCCTGATCTATTCTGCAGACCGCTCGACCATCGGTTTCCCTGCTTCTGACGTCCCCGCACCCCGTGTGACACAGAGATGAGTTGAGTCAAGGTCCCAGGGGGCCCCAGGTGTGCAGCTCGAGGCCCTGCAGGGAGGAGGTCCTGGCTGAGGATACACGAGGCACCGAAGCACGTGAGGGTCAAACCTCAGTGGACGGCCACTCACCCGGGAGGGCAGGGTGGTCCCCGGCCGGTTGTTTCTTTTTGTCTCCGACCACCGGGCAGCTTGAAATGAAATGTGTGGAGGACCTTCCCCTGCCCATCCAGGGCTCTCTTGCCAACTTATTTCTCCTTGACGCTGACTTTTAAACTTGCCCTAACACATATTTCTAGGCTATTCTCTACGTTCTTGTGGAGGGGATCCCTGTGGTATTAACGGGGGGTGTAATAAGGAAGTGAACACCAGGACGGACATAAAGTTCGAGGGTTTTCTCTGGGGACAGTTACCCCGAGTACTCAGCTCACACAGAAGCTCAGGTTCTGGAGCCTTCCAGTTAATGTTTGACTCTAGCCTGAGGCCATCAGTGGGTTCGGACTGCTCCAACGAGAGCCTGAAAGGGAGTGGGTCTACAGGAACCAGGTTATACTGATTCCTCAGGACCTCAGTCCGGCCAGGGCGGGAGGAAGTAAAAGGAGCGGGTGAGGAGGCCACTCTCTCCGGGAGTGGAGGATGTGGGCAGGGCAGCGTTCTGACTTTCAGGGCCCGTAGTCCCTTTTATGGCCACAATTACATTTTATGACTGCTCTGGCAGAAAGATGAATATAACCCTGGCTGGATTCATTATTAGACATTCTTTTTCCCCCCCCTGAATTTAAAAGAAATGAAAAGGCAAATATTTTCTTAGCTCCTGAAAGTTCCGTGGGGCCGGGCTCGCGGCATTGTGCGTGAAGAAGGCGGCCCTGGCTGGGGCTGATAACATCCCGGACTCAGGATCACTCGGGAAGGGCCACATCCTGGAAGTCTCCCGCCACAGGAATAACGACAGTGCCAGCTGGCGGCGTGGGCCTGGGGCCCGCCTGCTTCTGCTCCGTGGGGAGGGGACAGGCGACCGGTCAGTGACCATGGAGGTCAGCTCCAGGCCTACTTTTCAGTAGCTTCGTTTGCTTTTCAAACGAAGAAGCTGAGATGCAGAGAAGGAAGCGGATTCCCAAAACACATGAGTGGCCGTCTAGAGTAAGAATGTTGACATGGTTGGTCCCCTGGGTTGGGGCAGCCGGTGGTCCCCTTACCACAATGTGGCAAGGGTCCCACGAACGTGAAGCCCCCTAGCGTAGTGTTCGTGTGACTGTGTCTAGAGCAGCGTGTTATTTTCAAGCCCCGAGGAAGCACCAATGTATGTTGTAAAACATCGAACAGTAAACCTGTGTGCCACACGTAGGGGGTACTTAAGGCAGGTTTCCTGAGACCTCTCCTAAGCCGTGTGCTGTGAACAGAACTCTGTAACCCTCTGTTTACTAACAAATAAAAACACAACTTCGGATTGCCAGTCTGGCCCAGATTTGTGAGTGTCTTCTGAATGTTCTTTGTCGGAGTGCAGTGGCCACGAGGCAAGCTTTCCAGCTGCTAGTGGTGCGTGGGCCTTGCAAATCTGTGTCAAACGAAAGGCCACCAACAGCAGTAGCTGTGACTAGTGACTGTCACTCAAAAGGAAGAAAAACACAAAATCATCAAAAATAAAAACAAAAAACAACAACAAAAAAACCCCACCAAGAAACCAAAAGCAGTAACAAATAGCCCTTTGGAGCCCTGGGGATCCTAGAGGGTTTCAGCACAAGTGAATCTGAGATGTTCACATGGCTCTAGAACGAACTTGGGATATCTTACAATAGACGTTGCTTCCGAGTCCCCTCCCTCCCTCTGTTGGACCTCACAGTTTCATACAGTTGCTGTCTACTTCTGAGGACCCCTGCTTCGGAACTTGCTGCTCTCACAAGAAAGAATGTATTTAATTTAATGATTGATCAGGATCAGGAATTGCCACGTTTAACTTTTTTTAATAATGAAAATCCGTAAGAGCTTAAAATATTCTTGGCAAAAACACCACCGATGTCCACATCCCCGTGAGTTCACACGTAAGCTAGCCAGCGCCTTAGTGTTGGCCGGCCCCCTTCGGCACCAGAACACAATAATTTATTAAGCTTCAATACTTAATAAGTGTGCACAAATATCATGCAAACATATGCCCGTACTCACAAACAAAAAGTGTATTAGAGTCATAGACGTATACAAAACATCTTGTAAACAAAAGGAAAGAGGTTGGCATTTTCTGTACAAAATATGCAAGGTTTTCCTTTTCTTTCTTTTTTTTTTAATAATAATCTGTAAGATGCATCATACTTCCGGCATTTTCAAAAAGTGAAAACTGTATAAAAATAAATACTCTATGTACAAACACACACACAGGCCAATCCCAGGTTAGAGGCATCACTGCAAAACAAAAACACACAAAACAACGTAGAGTTAGTGTCAGTGGGTCTGCGGGCATCTACTTCCCTGGTGGGGAAGGAGTGTGCACTCTGGAGGGCTGAGGGGGCAGCTCTGGAACAGGGCCCCGCGGCCCCCTGGGCGGAAGACCCCCGAGCTGTCTGCACCCCGAAGGAAGGCAGAGGCAGGGAACCACTTTCGCCTTCCTGTCACCCCCTTCCTGGCCACTAGAGGGCACCTGCTCTCTATGTGGCCTTTGGGGGCTTGGCAGTTGATGAATTACCGCATCGTCCGGGACTGAATTTCTGGTGTGGACCAACAGACGGGAGGCTTTCTAGTTACTTCCCCAAGACACTGTAGCTCTGGACAGTGGCTGTTCTCCCCCTGCCAACCTCAACCACTGCCATCTCCTAACCATCAGCGGCAACCTTGAAGAAGGAAATCTTGGAAACACGTCATTTGACACGTCTCTTCCCTCTGCCGGTGGAGTTTTAACTAGGTCTCAAGGGACACACCAAAGGGACGAGCCATGGCTAGAGAGACGGATTCTCGGGGGGGCATCTCCCTTGAAGCTGAGCTTTTCCCTTCTCTGCTCAGGGATGCTTTGGGTACGTGTACTTCACCTTGGGCCTGGCGTCTTGGTGGTTTCACTACCTTTAACTCAATCCCGTGAGCTAAGGAGATTCCGGGCATTTAGCACAGAGGAACCCTTCATCTCATTGTTAAGCGGGCCACTACTGTCCCTGAGACAGGGCTGGGTTAGCTACGCACAAACTCTTGGATAGGTTGGGTTCTCCAGCCCTTTTATTTTATTTTTAATTTATTAAAAAAAAAATTTTTTTTAACGTTTATTAATTTTTGAGACAGAGAGAGACAGAGCATGAACGGGGGAGGGGCAGAGAGAGAGGGAGACACAGAATTGGAAGCAGGCTCCAGGCTCTGAGCCATCAGCCCAGAGCCCGACGCGGGGCTCGAACTCATGGACCGCGAGATCGTGACCCGGGCTGAAGTCGGACGCTTAACCGACTGAGCCACCCAGGCGCCCCTCTCCAGCCCTCTTAGAAGGATAAACCAACACCTGGAGACCGCGTAGTGAGGGCTGTGAGAAGTCTCGGTGGGAGCCAGGTGGAGGGTGGCTGCGGAGGGAGGGTGGGCAGCATCGCGGCCGCCACCTCTGCCGAGGACCCGGGTGGGCTTCCGGATTAGTGACCTGATGGCTGTCATCAAGTCAGCACAGAGGAGCCCTGTGCTTTGGGGGCCCGGACTGAGCGGGGTGATTGGGTTCAGGAGCACAGCCCTGTGGTGTTAGACGGTGTTAATGATGCCAACGCCAAGGCTAGCGTGAGCAAATGAAAGCTCATTGCTGATGGGAATTCTGGGAGCTCAGGAGACGCTGGGCAGCAGGTCCCCCGTGTGCCAGCAGGAAGCTCTGGCAGCTTAAGTTCAAGGGGAAGGGTAGAGCCGGTCAGTCTCTATGAGGAGGTACAGAAGCTAAGTGAGTTTATAGTTTAAGCAACTTAGATTCCCGACATCTGTATAAATGTCATCACGTGACTTACCTGACCTCGCGTGAACGCTGCGAGAATAGCTGCCGATAACTAATTTTGAAACACGGTCTAGGGGCGCCTGGGTGGCTCAGTCGGTTAAGCATCCAACTTTTGATTTCAGCTCAGCTCACAAAGATCCCAGGGTTGTGGGATCACCCTGAGTGTGGAGACCCTCTCTCTGTCCCTTTCCCTGTTCATGCCCTCCCTTTCTCTTTGTCTCTCTCTCTAAAACAAAACAAAACAAAACAAAACAAAACAAAACAAAAACAAAAGCCCAAAACAAAAAACCCCAAGGTCTAGTAGTCCTTGGAGGAAAGGTGCTGTAGAAATTAACCACACGAAGCATGAAGAGATTGGCTGTGGGGCTACACGGACCCACCGTACGCTGGGGTCCTCGGATGCCGCAGAAAACATTTTTGAAGGTCCTCTAAGTGCGTGCAGTGAATGGGATGTTTAATGGGCACCCTGCCTTTGGGATCATTCCCTTCTCGACCCATGCCTTGTGGCCTCATCTGCAGGAATGCCCAGCGTGGAAAGTGTGCGTGCATGATGTCACTTGAGAATGGAGCCCCAAGGACCCCTGTGTCCCCCGAGGCACCGCAAACCACCGGGCGGCCTTACCTTGTTCCAACAGCCCTGGACTGGTAAGCCATCTTCGCCCTGCGGGGAGGAAGGAAGGCAGGTGGCTCAGACTCTGGGACAGCCCGGCGAGCAGGCAGGACAGGGGAGCAAGGGCCACAAACACTGTGGCAGCCCGCCTCTTGTCTATCCCTCTCCTCTGCTTCAGGGCAGAGCCTCCAAAATGGGTGGGAGGCAAGCCGGACTTCCCACTGACTAGGGTCACACGCAGTCACCATGCAAGGCCAAGGGGGAGGCTGCCCTAGCCTGTGGGGTCAGCGAGCAGCGGTGACCTGAGTGTCCTGTTAGGAACAGCCCTCGGCCACGCAGGTCTCTGCTCTGGCTGTACTGAATGCTAGGTGCTCACAGCTCAGTCATTCAGCGCCTGGAGGCCTGTTTCGTCCTCTGTGAAACCTGGGGAAGGTGCGGTTGTATGAGGTGATCACTAAGGTGTCCCCAGCTCTCCTATGATCTTAGTTTCCTCCCTTCCTGAGCAGCAGGAGGAAGAGATCTAGGCGGTTCCCATCCGATAATCAATAAGGAGGAGGGCAGGGTGCAAAGAGGCAAGCAACCTCATGGGAATCGCAGCATGGTCTCGAGGTGCCTTCAGCAGGGCGACGCTGTCCTCGGGCTCAGCCTCACCCATTACTGGGAATTTTGGGCCGGGGGCGGAGATGAAGTGGAGGATGGGGATCAACCGTGCCCCGTCTGTCCCCTTTGCCGGTGGCACCCACAGAGCACCTGTAGCCCCAGGACGTCCTGAGGCTTCTCCGGCCCTGATGTCCTGGCCCCCTCTGGCATACCCTGGGGGAATCTGGAAACTGTGAGACAAGGTGGGAGTGTGAGGCTGAACCGGGGCCTAGATCTGGTCTAGAATTGCAGCCCAGATCCTAGAATTCCACGCTCCAGGGCACAGAAGGATGGACACAGGGTTTCAGATGACTGGAGCAAGCGGTTAGCCCAGAGGTGGTTGAACGGGAGCCCTCTGTGCCGCAGATCGATTTCATCCACCACGACAGGTGCCTAAACCTCTGGCCTGGCAGGTAACAGGCAGCCGGCCCGCCGCGGAGGGCAGAAGAAGCCTAGTTATCTCAAACTGAGATAGCTCCCCCTGCCCCCATGTCCACAACGACACAGGGCAGGGGACGGGAAAAGAGCCACGACGAGAAACAAGAAAGGGAAGATATGTACACTTCCCCAGCGAGATTCATAGACAAAGGACACATGGGTATGGGATGTTATTGCAGAAAATGCCGGTTTGCATTAAGGACCAAATAAAGATGACTTTCATTGTTCCCTCTGGGTCAGGGAGGGTCTGCAGGGGGAGGTGGTGCATTCCAGGGCTTCATGGGACACCTGCCCCCTTCCCCAGCCCGCCGTGGTGCAACACTTCACATGGACCCTGGAAGGGAGAGGAGCCTCCGCGGGGCCACGGCGGCATTCCCATTGGCACGTGATGGTGGCAGGGCGACAGAGGAGAGTGGGGCAGGCGGAGGGAGTGTGTGAGAGAGGAGCAGGGTGGCGCGGGCCAGCGGAACTCAAGGTACTCAGGCCACGGAAGGCACGTGGCCGAGAGGAGACCTGGCCGGTGATTAGTGGAGGTGCTCTGGGGGGACCGGGGGTCCTATGGCTGCGTGCTCGGGGGTCATCAGGCCAGGCGGTGGGGAGGTGGGGGCAGTGAGCAGGGGCTTCAGCAGGGGGGTGGGGGGAACGGGGAGCATGCTACCCTGCAGTCTTCTTTTGTTGTCTACACTGGTCCTAAAAAGTCCCTTCACGGGGCTCCGTGGTCACCTCTCAGGGGCACACAGCGTATTTTCCTACAACTTTTTCTCTTCTCTTCAGAGATAATTCTCGTGTGACCCCGGGGTGAGACGTGGGACCTGGAGCCCTCATCTCTTACTTGTATGAAAATAGCTCCGCGCACTCTAGACCTCCTGGGGAAGTTTAGGAGAGCGGGAACCTCCTAAGCCAATTGCCTTGGAGTGAGGTGCCGTCCATTTCTCCCCTTGCAGTGCGGTGAGAGGGTGGCTATGGGGCTAGAACGTCCCTGCCCGAGAGACCCTGAGCCAGGTGTGAGCAGCACTGTGGCCACTCGGCCAGCACATGCGTGGGGAGGGTTCCTAAGATTCTCCCTGTCTCCCCTCTTCTCTTCCTCAACTACATTCTTGACCTTTCCATTCTCTTCCAGACTTGCCGGTGGTAGGTCATCTGCAGATGAAAGGGAGGGGAGCCAAGGGAGGGTTTTGTAGTGTTTCCCCAGGTTGAAGCAAAAAAGATGAATCGTTTAGTATCTAAAATCCTGACCTTGGACCATCCTTTAGTTCTGGTGGCAGCACCGGGGTAGCGACCCCAGAGCCAGCCTGGAAGAACGGGCAGAGTGGCCCCCTCTTCTAACTCAGTTCTAGAACTTCTCAGTCTACCCACGTTTATGAGCGTGCCCGTCTGTCCCCGGCCACATCACAACATGGCGGAGTGGGAAGGGGTGTGGGACTGGCTCAGGCATCTCATTCAAACGTTCCGCCTGGGGCTCAGCTGATGCTTGCTGAACCAACCGCAGTGTGTGAAGGAAGAGAAGTCACAGTTGCCAAGAACCTGTCCAGAGGATCTCACCTTCCTGACTTTCTGGGGGCAGGTTTGGCTAGAAGCCCCTAGGAAGGGAGGGTCAGATGCGGGATGGCTCACATTAAGGGGATGCGCTTTTGCAGCAGTGGGAGGAAGAAGCCAAGAAAACTTCTGGCAAGCTTTGCGTGCTCCAGGGGGCATGCTTGGAGGCCCTGAGGACCAGCCAGGGCAGGGTGACCCTTAGCGTCTACAGAGAGAAGGGGCAGGAAGTGGAGACTGAGTGGATGGGGCAGGAGGCGTGAGGAGGGCGGCTGGAGAGGCATGCGGGCAAGAACCACACACGTGGGGAAGCCTGAGTGGGCCATGCAGGCGAGGGAGGGTGATGCCATACCAATGGGCACGGGGCATCCAGTCCGTCCAGCCCTGGTAACCCCGGCTCCCCTTTCTCTCCTTTAAAACCTCGGTGTCCCTGTTCACAAAACCAACCACGATGATTATTTAGGTTGAGGCCGGCCAGCTCCGACTGTGGAGTGGAGAGGCCCAAGTCTTACCCCAGCCAGGATGCAGGGCCTTGAGGCATCTACGAGCAGGGCCCAAATCCCCGTTGATCCTCCTGTCCCAAATTCAACCTCTGCGCTCTCTTTGGCTGCCACGAGAGCTGAGCCGTGGCACATGTACAACCAGCCCCCTCCCCACTTAAAGACTCAATTGGAAACAGCGCAGATGAACTTCAAAGGTAGCGTAACATCGTTTTCAGAGCCTTCCAATGGATTGTGAAGGCACTTGAGAAGCCCGGCTGATGTGCCACAAATCGTTCCTCAGAAGCCTGTTTGGGGGTGCTTCCCTACTGGTTTTAGCTGGATGGCTAGTGGGCATCGGGAGGCTGTATATTAAGAGCCCCCTTTTTCCGGCCTTGTTCTACCCAGTCTGGGGTATAGATGGCCCCCGGGGGACATGAACCCGGGCGGTCTCCTGCATCCTGACAGAGGATCCCAAAACAGCTTGAACTGCTGGCCACAGAGGTGGCCGTGAAACGAAGAAGGCAAATGAGGGGCTCACAAATGCTACACCGGCTTCCAAAGCCATGCTGGAGCTCGCGGCCAAGGCCTGCTCCCCAAATCCCTTTCCTCCGGAGCGGGTTCTCATTTGCACACGTCCATTGTTCTACAGCTTTGAAGGAAAGGGATTCAGCCAGAATGACTGCAGCTGTGGTTTGAAGGCAAAGCCAACAGCAGGCAGAGTTTCCCCGGCCGAGTGAGCAGATATTTGCCTTCTTGGTTTCACACTTGGCAAACCTCAAGGAACACACCAGAACAATGCAAGTGATAAATGAAGACATACCAACGGGCAGGGGGCGTCTAATCCAGGCGCTCCTTGGTCTCCCTTATCCCCTTTAGGCCCTCTAGAGCCTTTCTTCCCCCTCTCCCCCTGTAAATAATGGTTTAGTCCGAGAGAAAAAAATAACATCAAAACTTTAGGATCATTCCCGTGTTAAGTTTAGAAACAGAAAAAGAAAAAAAGAAAAATCAAAGAGGGAAAATACCGTCTCTTAATTAGGATCTTCTTCCCAGTAGGATTTGAGGCCAGCGCCCATCCTCACTCCTCTAGAAACTGGAGACTTTGGTTCAGGCAGGTGGGCAGGGGGCAGGGGAGGAAACTGAGGCCCGGGGACAGGGAGCAGTGGGGCTCAAAGCTGGAAGTGGAGGGAAGTGTCGATGGAATCTATCTGTGGCCAGCGTTGCTAGCACCGAGCCCAGAGCGGTCTGTGATGAACAGAGGACCCACTTCCTTCTCTTCGAGGGTCCATTTTTAAAAGGCTTTGACATGGCAACTTTTGTCCCAGTTGGTTTTCATCCCTTTGATATTCTATTAGGAGGCAAGATGATTTTATCTAGAACCCTGGGATATGTGTGCGTGTTTGTGTGCGTGTGTGTGCACATGCGTGTGTGTGAGCGTGTGAAGATGTGCTTGGGCATGCATGTACAAGTGTGTGCGTGTACGATTGTGTGCTTGCACATGAGTGTACAAGCGTCCATGTGTACGTGTGTGTCCGGGGCTCATGGTGGCTCCTGGTTCTCAGTGAGGTCCTCTCATTGTACGTGCGTCTCTGGCCCGTCCTGGTCCGGATCATAGGCAGCTATTTGTATATTGACAGGTTGGTTCAAGGAGCTCATTTGTTTCTGCAAAACTTCCCTAAGCATCCTCTTTCTAAATCGAACCCCACTTTGTATGCGTCAGGATCACTCTCCATTTAAAAAGGGGCAATGGGGAGTTTTTTAATGAATTTGAGTTTGGATTTTCACATGTTGGGTTTCCTTACAAAGGGGCCGAGTGTGCCCGTGGGGAGCCTTCTTGGGAACCGGTCTCCTCAGCCGCAGAAGGCCGATGGCGAAATGCCTGGGGGCTTCCACTGTGCTCCCCGAGGTGGACAAGACCTCGAAGGCGGGCAGCGCGGGATCAGAGCAAAGGCTTGGAGCCAGAGCGCTTTCTGCCTATTACTAGCAACGTGTCTTGGGGAAGTTACTCAACCTCTCTGAGCCTGTAGAACGTGGATAATATGACCTGCTTCAAAACTTTGGTGTGATGACTTTGTGCACGGTAAGTGCTCAATACTGACACATGGCACGTGCTCAGCTGGTGAGAGTTGCCGCACAATGATGCCAATGATGATTGTTACTTCTTGTTGGCCAGTATTGGAGCCGAGGCTCCGGACACGATCCTGTCACGTCTACTGTGTTCCTGCAGTGGAAGGCTGCAAGGTTCCTCGGAGGGAGGCAAAGGACGAGAATAGTTTTTATGTTTCCCCGAATCTTTGGAAAGTCCGCCCATTTCTTGATTCCAGGGGTTCCCTGTGATGGCCAGTGCACTGGTCTGAGTGGGTTTTCTGAAGTGCAAATCCTCACTTGGAAAATGCTGTGTTTAGGAGGGAACGTGTATATGCGCGTTAGGTGTGACTGTGTTGGCCCTGAGCTCTGCCCACCAGTGAGAACGTGATGGCGTGAACTGTCCCCGAGCAGTGGACAAGCAAAACCACCGGCTGCTTGGATGGGAAGCCCACGGTCAACTTTCTCAGCAATGTGGTCCCTTATTCACCTTGGGTCCGGTCAGTGTAAAAGTAAACACAGCTTCCCATGTTCAGAGGGTGGGCAAAGCTCCTGAGGGGTTGGCGGGGGTGGGGTTCCAGGGCCCTGATGATTCGCCTCTGGGCAACAGAGGGTCGGCGGTGGTCCTGACTTTCCAGGTGGGCAGCTTGCACCACGGGGCGCCATGTTCTAAGGGCCCAGGAAATGGCTTTACAGCGGACGCCCTCTGGAGACAGTAGAGTACTAGCTTTACCTACATTTTCCCTGCCTCCCACCCCCAAAGAGTGACAAAAAGAGGCCCTGGCAAAGAGGGGGTTCTAGGTGGGGAAAGGGCAAGTTAAAGTCGAGGAGCAGAGGCTTCTGTAAAATATAGGGATGCATGAACTGACCTTAGAAGAAATAAATTGCAGCTGGGAGAGTGGAAAGAAAAGGATGAGGGGTATGGGGTTATGGTAATGGGGTGAACGTGTTGGGCAGGGGGAGAGATATCGAAGGAGTGAAGGAAGGAAGTGTCCAGCCCAGGCCAAAAGAGATAATGGAGGAAGGAGAGGGAAGGAGGCAAGGGGACCTGGGGGAGCAGGCCGCTCGCATGCACAAGCACATGCACACCCAGACGGCGTGTCTCGCAGTGACCGCAGCCTCCCCGCGTGCACGCAGACCTTCCGGCTGGCTGGCTGGCAGGCAGTCCCACCGCGGCACCCAATTTTCCTGACGCCAGATTGCCGAATTCGTGCCACCCTTTATCTTGTGACCGCCTTTTTCATCCTGAACGCGGCTCCTGGGCCCAATGCACGAGGCCGCTAAGGGCCGAGAAGAGTACCGTCTCTTGCGACAAGGACAGAACATTCTTTCCATTGCCCGGTGTGTCCCCCTTAGGAAAGTGCCTGTTTGGGGCCCTGGGCCTTGCCGGCTACCGCAAGGACCTTCTTCCTTCCACGAACAGGAAAGAGGCTCCAAGGCCGTTGCCTGGTGGGACACAGGCAAGCCTAGGTTTAAGATGGCGCCTTGGTTCACCGTAAGACAGAGCAACAGGCTTGCGCTGCAGCGACCGGGGGGCCTCTCGGAGGCCCAGGCATGACGTGTGGCGAAGTCTGAGAGCTACCTCAGGTAGCCACCCTCTCCTACCGGGTGGGGGCGGGGCTTGGACCACCTGCAGCTTCACCTTCATGAGCAACAGTGGGGCTTCTAACTAGAATGTCATCTAAGCCCCTCTGGGCTTTTCCCTTGACCAAAGTGTCAATACGCTGAGCTTCAAGCCTAAGGGAAAAAAACTGTCCATGGCAAAGCATTGACTGTGCTTGGAACTTCCTTTGTTTTGAAGGCTTTATCACCAAGCCCTTACATCTCTCCCCAGAGGTCCATTAGGGCCTGGGGTAGACAGAGGTCTGTCTGAGGAGGTGAGATGTAGGGGGAGCTCTTCCAGCACATTCTGGCATCCCGAGAGTCAGATCTCTTGAATAGAGGACACAAGCTGTTCCTTGATTCAGAGACCTGCTCTTCGGAATAAGTCAGTTGTCCCGTACGGTATGCTTGAAAGTGGGCTTGTGCAACTTGACCGTTTGCCGGACTTGACTTTTACTAAGTGGCATATTGCTAATTTATGGGTGGGGCAGGGGAAAGTGTGTAAAACTTTTAGCTAGGAAGGAGTCGTGGAGAAGAAATATTCTCCCGTGGATTCCTGGGACCTCACTGGCGCATTCAGCAACCCCAGTCCCTTACATCAGCACCTCCAGTCTCCTGCCACCCCTCCAGCTGGGCATCTTTCTGCCTGTCTCCACGTCTTCTAGGGCAACATGGTCACTGCCACCGGGGACTGGCTTTGCAGCCTCCAAATGGCTCACTGCCTCAAGCCAACTGGAAAAGTCTTAAGAAATAGTTCAAAAAGTATTAATTGAGTATGACAAAGACAACCAGAGCACTGTAGAAATAAATTAGAAAGGGAATTAGTGTGCCAGCTAAGAGGTGGAATGATCAATTTTTTTGGTGGTCACAGTCAGGAAGGTGGGCTTCCCAGCCTGCCTGAACAGCCAGCACATTTCTGGAAGTAGGTCTGTTTCTTCCGGTGGTTTCTAGACTTGGTTTTCCGTGGACAGTTTAGTAGGGGCCCCTCTGCCTGCTTCCTCTTACTTATAGAGGCCACAGAACAAATTGAGTTGCTTTTGACCTGCTGCCAGAAAGGACAATTTAGGGATAGAAGGAGTTCAGTAAATACACCTTAAGTTGAAATGACAGGATATAAGATATAAGCAAGATATAAGCATACAGATTCTGGCACTTTCTAGCCATGAACACGCTTATCAGTGCTCGAAGATCAGCCAGAAGACCAGGGGTTGAAAGCTATCTGCTGTGCCTCTGTCTGCGTGAGCTCAGTATATTTTGTCGTGATTCTGGCCTGTTCTCCATCTGTTCCCCCACTCATTCTTGTCTACCTCTAAGACCCTTGGATATTATGACCCACTAGAAGATGCACTTGGGCCTCTAAGAGCTGTGTGCCACACTCCGAGAACCACTGGGAGGAAGCAGCAGATGAGACGTTCTATGAAGGGACCCGGTGGTCATCTCTCGGTCGGGTGTAGTTGAATGGTCCCTGCTGGGCCCAGAGGCGTCTTGTGTCATCCACCGTGTACCACCATATGGCCATGGGTGCTGTGGACATTCAATAATTGTGTCCTGCTGATGACGGCAGAAACCAAAGGGACAGCAGAGGACCTCGGGAGGTGCAATTCATTTCATGGTCCTGCTGACTTTTTCCAAGAGAAATAATGGCCGTGATGATTTTTTAAAGGGTTGGCTGCTTACAACAGCTGTCTGCTTGCGCTTGGAACTGGAATTTATTTCTTTCTCACCAGTGGCCTGGGATGCCTGGCGAAACTAAGTTTCAGAAAATACCATTTAGGGGTCCATTATCAGGGCACCCTAGGGAGAGCTGGGCACGTGACTCCCGTTGCTGGATGGCAATGCTAATCTGATGGCCACCCTGGGATTCAGTCTCCCCTTGTCTTGTGGAAAAATCCATGCTTCTATTTCAGGATTAGGCCTCAGGCTGCCTGCGTGCTACACAGTGAGCCCCTCACTATAAAGCCTTTTAATTCAGGATGATTTGCCAGGAAAAACTGTATCTGCCAATGGTGGGTCAGGAATCCCCAATTGATCATTCCACCACATCATGAAGACATTAGTAAGCAGAGCCAGAGTGCAAAGGCTCAGACTCACCCGGTTTCCTTTGTCCCCGGGTGGTCCATGTAAACCCTGTAATAAATCGCACAAATGAAGACACGTTAATGAGAAAAGGCAGGATGGCCATCCCGTCCTTCCTTCCAGGATCATAAAGGTCTTCACTGATGTCTGATTCATCAGAGACAGGCTTAATTATCCCCATTTTACAGAAGGGGGACAAAGGGGCTTGACCTAGAGACAAATAATGAGTTATGGGCAAAGCCAAGAACAGGGTCCTGGTTTTCTCTCGCTGCAGCCGAGGCCCGGGCCGGTGGCTCTATTCTTCTAGCTCACTTGTGCTAATGAGTGCCAGGTGCTGAGGACACGGCCTGGACACAGAGAGCTCTCCTGGCAGAAGAGGTGTTTGCATGGCTCTCCCGCCAGGCTCTTGCTAGATAAATGACCCCAAAGCTGCTCATACCCTCTTTTCAAGGTACAGGCTGTTCTCCATTGTCTTTAGCTAGGGGAACGGCACAAGGCAAGGACCAGCCAGGGTTAGCCCGAGCAAAGCTGCCTGGGCATGGAACTGGTGAACAGATGTACCACCTCCCACCTTCCAGTGGGTGGGAAACAAAGGTCCTGGCTCTCTTGGGCGACCCACTTTTATAACAACCCAACGGGAAAATCTGCCGTAATTGGGAAGGCTGTCTCTTGGGAGAGCCGCCCCTCTCATGAAACCTCTCCCTCTGGCATTACTATGATGCGGATTTGATTCTGCCCCTCCTCGACGGCAGGGGCCGCTGACACATTCGTCTGTGAGGCCCCCACTGCACGGAACACAGAGGCTTGCAGCGGGAGGGGCTCGTACGTGTTTGCCTCATGCCTGAGGACCTGAGGCCCAACAGGGGCCACGCGTCCCAAGCACTGCCTCGAGCAGTGCCCAGCAGGGAAGTTCCACGGCCAGTTGGCTGTTGGCAGCCTCCTCTGTCACAGAAATCAGCGTTCTGGCTTAGCTCTGGATGTCTGCTCCGGACTCTGGGTTTTCTGTTGTGACGATGGCTCTGTTGTGGGTAGGGATAGGCGGAGAGAAACTTCCCGTCCCGCGACACTTACAGGAAGCCCAGCCGCTCCTGATGGTCCTGTCATCCCAAGGTCTCCTTTGCTGCCCTGAAACAGGAGAGAGAAACCCATGAGCCCTCCCTGACGGGGCAACAACCTTCCATCAACCGTTTTTTGTTTTTGTGTGAAACCCAGGAAACCTCTCCAGTCCCCTCAAAGAGCTGTCACTGCAAAGCAAGGGCTGAGCGGAGGGCTTGACTGGTGTGGACTGTGCCTCAGCACCTCCCTCCTTCCAGCAGAGCCCATCCCCCGAGGCCCTCTGGAAAAACCGGACACTGTCCTGAAGGTAGTTGCTGGCCCTCAAGCAGAAGCTGGGGAGGGGAACAAGGAGCAGGACATGAGCATGGAGAGCGAAGGTGGGGAAGAGGCAAAGAGCTTTGATTTCTTCTTTGAAGCCACAACTGTCCCCTCTGAGAGCAGCCATCCTGGTTCCCAAAGTGGCTGTGATCTCAGGGAAGCCTGTGACCTAGGGAGGAGGTCTAGTGTCCCAGCGGCTCTCCGGTGACCTGCCCCTCGCGGGCCTGGTTGGGGAAGAGCTGATGGACGGGACGGGCAGCCCTCCTCATCCCGAGCCGAGCCCCCCACCGGCACCGCACATGCCCACTCCCCGGGCTGCGGCTGGGAGACGTGACTGTGGGAGCTGGCCTAACGCCCGTCCTCCTGACTGCCAGGATTTTCTTATGCCACCTGGCACTCCGTTCTATGTTGTCTTCCTCAATCATACAGGGTTTAGGTGTGTCTGGTCCCAGCAGCACCGGGGACCTTGCCAGACTGAGCCTGTGACTAATGCCAGGTGACTAGGAGCCCAGCACGGGAAGCTGTCCGTCTGTCCACTCACAGCTATAAAGTGAGCAACCCAGGCCGGCCGGCTCCCCCACGGGCTGCTGTGAGGGTCACTGGGAGAGGACAAGGAGGTCCCTGCTGCTCCAGGAGGAATGGGTGGGGGCTAAGGACCCGCGGCTGAGCCCGGGCCCGGGGCGCTGGCCCCCTCCTGGTGTTCACACTCACTGCCCCTGGTGTGCAGACCACCCCCCTGTGTGTGTGCAGGGTTCCCGAGCACTCACCCTCTCGCCCTTTGGTCCCGCTGGGCCTGGAACTCCGACTGGTCCTGGAGTACCCTGGGGAGGCGAAAGAAGGCAGACGTGAGG
This sequence comes from Neofelis nebulosa, assembly GCF_028018385.1. Classification (NCBI taxonomy): domain Eukaryota; kingdom Metazoa; phylum Chordata; class Mammalia; order Carnivora; family Felidae; genus Neofelis; species Neofelis nebulosa. The sequence continues at coordinate 35,490,075 of NC_080794.1, read as the reverse complement.
GGGCCGGTGCCAGGGGGAGCCCCGGGAGCCCCGCCCGGCGCTGGAGATGAGCAAGGTCCAGAGGCCCATTTTCAGGGTTGGCGAGGCCAGGCTCGTTCAGGGCAGTCATTCGACTGGGGCGGGTTCCTGTTTGGGTGGGGGGCCTCGGGGAGAGAGGCGTCCCCCTGCCTCAGAGCCAGATTTGAGGGGGGAAACCCTTTCGCTTCACCACCAAGCTTGCCAAGGCTGAAAACGGTAGAACTGTTGCTTAGTTTGCTCCCTGAAGCGCTTGGGAGGGGTGGGTGCCATCCCCGGGGTGGGGGCGCGGGCTGGCACCTGCTTGCCGTCGCAGCTCCACATGCAGCGGGAGGTGCTTCATGCCACAGAGACCGATGCAGACGCACATACAGAGGCAGGCGCGGGAGGGTCGTTCAGCCACCGCTTAGCCCACCCGCCCCACCGCCCCGGCCTCCCGCCTCGGCCGGGCCTCTGCACCCGCTCCCAGGCCCCGCGGGGCAGGCTGCACCGGACAGTGAAGCAGTGTGCCTCGGACGGGTGCCAGCGCTGGCCTGGCCGGGAGATGTGTCCTGCTGGCTCCCGAATCGGGGCTGCCGGGGGGTGGGGGCGGGGCTGGCTGTGACACAATTATCTTCGCCAGTTTCCACCCGGACTGGACGAAGTGTGCATCTCAGAGCTTTCCTGTTGCTCGGCCTCGGTGTCTAGATTTCCTGCTCAGACAAGGACTTGAGGACGAGGGGCTGGCCTGTGGGGGGCTTTCTGGGGCACGAGCCAGTGGGGGAAACGCTGACTGACCTCACGCGGAAAAGAAAAAGAGCGCTAAGACGTTCTCCGTGCCCCCTTTGCAACTAGGGGGGGAGGACTGGACAGGTGGCACAAGAGCGCGTCAAAAATGAAGGAGGCCCGATCAGGCTCAGAACGGCACTCCGGAGTCCCTGGCCTGCTTCAAGTGAAGCCTCTCAGGCCTTTCAACTCTGCGATATCGGAGACGTTTCTTGGGCTCTCTGAGGGTCCATTTTCCTCCCTGTGAAATGGGGATGATGATACGAGTATCTGCTTTTGAGGCCCCTGCTCATTAAAACAGTTGAATGTATGTCACGCATTCGGCACCAATAAATGTCAGTATTGGCTGGGCAGGGTTATTTGCCCCATAAAACTTTTCCTTTAAGGTTGTGATATTGATTTAATGAGGTAAAATAAAACCTGGGGCCCAAAGGGGACAGCATCTCTGAATTTGCACTGCTCCCCCGTCCGTCCAGGAAGAACGGAGCGCGTTGTGAGGACAGTTTTGTTTTCTCTGATTCCAGCCACAGATCATCCCCCTCGCCTGACGGGCCACCTGGGGAAGGTGAGCTGGGCGTGAGGAGGATGAAAAGGGAGGGACTGGGGAGGAGCGAAGCCGGAATGATGCCTGGATAAGAGGTCTAGTCTCCGTATGGGAGCAGGTATAGTGTCGCCCCCATAACCGCATGGTGGAGAGGGGCTCTGGAAGGGCCGTGGTCTCGGCTGAGCCACGTCACCGCCTCTGCTTGGCGAGGACACGTGCACTAGGACGAGGCTCTGCGGCTCCTTCTCGAAGCTCTGGGCTCCCACTGCACCAGCTGTGAGGTCCACCTCCAGGGCCCCGAGAAGGCCCACTGTTGCCTTTGTGCTTTTGACATCGGCCTGTACCCCAAGTGGACATCCTGCACCTCCACAAATGAAAGCCTGCAAACCCGCTTTCCCCTGAGGGCCATTCCAGCCAGCTCATTAGAACCTCGACTTCTAGGCAGACCATGCAGCCGTGGCCTCACAAGTGTCCCGCAAAGGCAGGGCGGGGACTCCCTGGCTGGAAGGGGCCGGGCGTACCCACAGCTCTGGTGACGGCTCCCGGGCAGGGAAATTCAGCCTCCTGGCCCTCGGTGGTCAGTGATCCCTATACCCTGGGAAGGTGACAGGCTTCAGTGGGAAAGCCACTTCCCTAAAGACCTCCCGGGGTGCTCTGGGAGGGGCCTGGCAGGTGGAGAGGAGAGGAGAGACTCTTTTTCTGATGCTTCAGCTGTTGGTCACGAGAAGAAGGGCCAGGCGCTTTCTAGTCATGAGTAGTGATGCCTGTTTTCTGGAATCAGAAAAGAATGAAGAGGGGACCCGAATGTTCCTGACTTGCTCTGCATAAGGCCCCCGTTGAATCGCGGGGCCGCTGCGGCACCACAGGAAGTGGCTATAACATGCCTGCCGAACACTGAGCTGGGACCGTCCCATGTGATCCTAGATGCTACACCTGTCCTCACCCCAGTACACTCCGCAGGGGCTGCACAGGACTAGGAAGCCCTTGTGGGCAGAAAGGAGATGGACAGAGCTCACAGCATGAAGACAACACGGCATGACAGGCACATACAGACACTGTTGTGTTTGGTGGGCGTGAGTCAGGGTCCCGACCCCTGGGGCTGGGCTCCCAGGCCGTACTCGGCCCTCCGCGAGAAACAGAGTCTATGCCGCTGGAGCAGACTTCCACCCCGTGCCCGGCAGTCAGGAAATTCAGATTTGAGGACCCTGGGTTCACACGATGGCCGGGGGAATTCAGATGAAGGCCATCTGTCTTTGGCCAAGAGACCCGAATAAGCGTTTCTGAACTGAGTGCAGACGGTACCTTTCTGGTGTTGGTGGTGGGATGAGGCATGACTCACGGGGAAAACGAGGCCACAGCGGGACAGGGACAGACGAGAGGGGTCACAGGCCGGGGGTGGGGTGGGGTGGGATGACGGGTGACGGAGAAGCGACACTCACCGGTGGCCCAGGCCTGCCGTCCAAACCTGAAGCTCCCTGGACGAAGGGAACAGTTTGACCAAGAAAAGGGGAGGGGAGGAACGGGAGGGAGAAAAAGGGACCGGGGAGGGAAGAGGTGAGTGAAGCAGTGACTCTGGACAGACACAAATGCTGGCAATCAAACAAAACGGGAGAAATAGGCTTGGGAGGACAGGTAATGGTATTCACACGGAAACCAACGAAAACGGACACTGGGTGCAGTGGGGCCGACCGCTGAGCAGGCCGGTGGAGATCCGTGCAGATGGCCGTTCTGATCCTCAGTGCCCCCTGCTTCCCTCTCGCCTGTTATCCCCTCTCAGAAACCCCTCTCCCAGGGGCTTCCAGTGCCCGGAGAAAGGGACGCAGAAAGAGAATTCGTGGGAAGGTGTCTGGAACCAGAGGTAGTGCATCCCTTCCCCAGGACCAGTCTCACTGCAGAGGGACAAGCCTGTGTGGACGGTGGGTTGTCTTCCCAGCGTCTTTTGCACAGCAGCTGAGACCGGGCCATGCTGGGGAACCCTGAGGAAATCAGTACTGAGTTGGGAACCTGGGGGAGAAGCCAGCCTGCTTCTGTTCCAGCGTTGGGGCTTGGATGTCAGTGCTAACGATGCCTGATCTTTCTCTGGCTGGCACTGCAGTTTGCAAAACTCAGCACGAACTCGATCCTTTCGTGTTGTCCCAAACAAGGGCCCTTTTATAGAAGAAGGCTTTGGGGGCAGCTGACTGCGACAAAGGTCTAAGGCCACATACGCCCTGGAGTAAACTGGCTGGCGGGTGGGATGCTATTAAGACCACTTGCAATGCAGCATCCAGTGATATACGAGGGGGGAATAGGCTGGGAAGCTGCCCCTGAGACCCACCTAGAAAAACCAGGGGGGAATTTGTCTAATGACTCCAATGTGACAAACCACAGAGAAGGCAGTGGAGACACTCTGGCCCCGTAAGGACTGAGTTCTTAAAAACTGCTTCCAGCAGTTCAGAAATGAGCCTAGGCCAGGGTGCCTGGGTGGCTCAGTTGGTTAAGTGTCCGACTTCCGCTCAGGTCATGATCTCGTGGTCCATGAGTTCGAGCCCCGGGTAGAGCTCTGGGGTGACAGCTCAGAGCCTGGAGCCCGCTTCAGATTCTGTGTCTTCCTCTCTCTCTGCCCCTCCCCCCACTTGTGCCCTGGCTCTCTCTCTCCCTCAAAAATAAATAAACATTTAAAACATTAAAAAAAAAAAAAAAGAAAAAGAAATGCGCCTAGGCCTCAGGATTATACGGTGGGGCGATGCCCCCTGGCAAGGAAGGGCAGGGGAAAGGGCGCTGGGTAGTAGGGTCCTCCGGGGACTTCCTTCTCAGTATTAGAATCACAAAAGTTCCAGGATGATCTTGACTCACAGCCTAGAAAGCTGTGGTTCTCAACCCCACTGCCACATGAGAATTTCCTGGGGGAACATGTCAAATAATACAGATGCTTGGGTCCCACCCCACCCCAACTCAACCAGAGTCTCCAAGAATGAGGCTGGGAGTAATGGCATGTTTGGAAAGCTCCAGGCAACTCCAGTGTGTAGCCAGCCCTGAGAACCACTTCTGTAGGGCAAACAGGAGGAACTGAATAGGATGTCCTAGAGAAGCAGACTCCTACCATACAGCATACAATATTGCGGTGAAGCCAAAAATCAGAGCTTTCACTAAATATCCACACACTTTGTCTATGCAGCATTAATGCTGAGCTATCTTGAGAGATCTGGAGCAGTGGACACAGACCGGAGGTTTTCAGGGCATATGTGGGCCACTGACATATTTTGCACAATCTGCAGAGTTGCAAGGAATTTTGACTTCACGTTAGAAAATGGGGAGATGTCATGTAAAATGCCAGATGTCCAGCTTCCTTTGAAAAATGAGACTATCCAGAATACTGGACCCTCATTCCCCCAAGACAACAGTCAGCTGAACTGAGGAGGGACGGCTTTCCTTAAGAAGGGACCCATGGTCTCCAATGGGCCACAGTCCCCACGCCTCCCTATTGTCTCTCCGAAGTCCCCGTCTGTTGCCAGCTGTGAATATGCTTGCTCTGTTGTTTTCCTAAGCTAGCAAAAGTATTTCCCTGTGCCCGTTTCGCTATTGAAAGTTGACAGGTTGAAGGTAGACTGGCACTTTGTCTTTCCTCTGGCACTTTCTTTGTTTATGTGACCTGTTCAGTCTCTGTGCCGTTTGCATTTCAACCCCTGGCTCCAGTCCTCAGTGTTCACTAGGGTGTTGGGGCCATGAAGGCGGACAAGGAGAGATCTGTGGTTGAGCGGGGGCAGGAAGGCTCTTTAACAGTAAGGAGCATTTAACCATGCCGGACATAGCCTGAGACACAGGAAAATGTCTGTTCAAGTCATCAGTTTTCTTTCAGGTACATCAGCTCCTTAAATGGTCCTACATTTGATGTGCTAATGAGGGTGGAATCATACCTTTTGCTTTTGCTGTTTGGTTGCTGTGATTATATTAACCAGACCTTCGAGCCCTGCCAAGCTGGGGTAATTGGGTTTCTCTTTGTTGGAGAACAAAGCTGTTCTTTACGGCTTCCCAGGGTGGGAACTGGCCTTGTGCCTGGGACGGAGGAAGCCCCAGTGGCTGGAATGAGCCCCTTTTCGAGGCTGAGGCCTCAGTGAAGGAGCAGCCTCTGGCGTGGCCTGACCACTGACTTCACATATGCCATCAAGTGACCCTCTTTCTTCTCTGGGGCCATCAGTAAAATGAGGAGATGGACCTCGAATGACCATGCTAGCTCTAGAAAACCAAGCCACGAAGAGTGCCAGCCCCTCTGGGGTGTGAGGGAGGATGAAGCCCAGGGCTCCAGGGAGGGCGAGGCAGTGACAAGGCCATGAGCCCCCTGGAGTTTGGGACAAAAGATTCGCCCAGGCCGGGCCCCACGTCTGGAAACGTAGATGCCTCCCAAGCGACCCTTCGCCCTGACCTGGGATCTGATCTCAGGGCAGGCTGAGACAAGAGATCTGAAAGGCCTTAGCCTGCTGGGACCAGAGAATCTGCCTCTGTACAGGCTTTTCTGCCGTGGCCAGTGCTTAAGAGCAGAGAGCGGGGGCTCTGCTCGGGTCTCAGTAGGAAAATAAGAGAGAGACGAAGACGTTTCACTGTCTCCTTGCCCCCAGGTCCTTCACGCTGGGGTCCCAGGAAGGCAGAGCTTTACTGCCTCTGAATCAGGCACATGTAGGCCAGGGGCTGTTCTCAGGCCACTTGTGGCTCTCCAGCTGGGTGCTCCTTGGGGGGGGGGGGTGTGTGTCATATGTAGCTCTCTATTCCCCCCACACCCAGGCCAGGACCTGGCCCAGAGGGAGCCCTTGGTAAGGGAATTAGAGGCTATGACCTCGCCCGGGGTAGGAAAGCAAAACCACGCGGAGTTCGGGGATGCTCAGAGCTTGAGAACCTGCAGCAGTGTTCTCCTGGGGTCCCGTATACCACCCGGCCTCCTCAGGACCACCCAGCTGGGCTCTTCACGGTGCTGCTGGCTCTGAGATACTTACGGGTAATCCCAGCGGCCCTCGGTCTCCTTTCTCTCCCTGGACACCCTTCTCTCCTTTTGCTCCATCCAGTCCCGCTTCCCCCTGAAGGAAAGGGAGGGGGGTAAGATCACAGATGGGCACGTCTCAGCCACCTCAGTCTTGCGTTCTGGGATCCTGGAGGGTGGGGTCGGTTGGGGAGATGAGGGCAGGTAGAGGACGAAGGAGGGAGGCGGTGGAGGTGGCTGGCCCAGGGATGGCAGGCTGGAGACTCCAGGAGTCCTTGAATTCCTAGCCTGACTCTCCCTCAGTTCGAGTCCTCAGTATGCCTGTGGTGACTGGGAGGTCGCCCTAAGAAAAGGGGGTGGAATGGACACAAGCCCACAGGGCAATTCCAGGTGGGGCTTGGGCCTAAGTGACCACTTGTATAGCAGCAAAAGTGGGGCCCTCCAGACACTGGCAGGTGCCTGAAATGCCAGCATGGGAACCCCGAAGCTTGCAAACTAACTGGGACAAGAAATTGCCCAACAGTCCCCTGAAGTATACTGGGGCAGGAAGTAAGGGCCAGTAGGCCATCAGCGCCCAGCCCCTCTTACCCAGTTGGAATGCTTTTGAGTGGGGAGCCTGGGAGACCGCCAGGCTAGAGACCAGTGGGTTTGGACCCGGGGAGGGGGCCCACACTACACCCCTCTCTTTCTCCCACCCAAACTTCAGGGCGAGTGAAGGATCTGGGGTGGGTCACACGGAAAAGGATTTCATCGTCTGCTAAGAATCTAACCTGTCACTCACTGGGTGGATTAATGGATGGGAAAATTCTAAATCCAAAGCCTGCCCAGTGTCAATGATGGATGTGAAAAGGACTGTAGGACTTCATTCTGTCCGGATTGTAGCCACTGGCTAGAGGGTCACACGATTCCATTTAGGGAGGGGGTCAGCTGGGCCACCTGTCTCTGAAGGACTTTCTTTCTTTGCGGCCCTCACCCCTCGCCCCTTCCCCTGCTCCTGCACTTGTCACATGACCTCTTCTTACCTTTGGTCCAGGAACACCTTGGAGTCCCTGCATTTGGAAGCAAAACAGGGGTGTCTCAGAACTGCATTTCTGGTTAAGTCAAAAATACCTTGTCCACAAGTTGGACCACAAAAGAGCAAGGGCCTAGGGTCCCTGCCCAGGGGAAGCAGAGGGGATGCTAAGGGGGTTTGTGCTTGGGCCTCCCTGGGGCGGGGTCTGATCCAGGCTCCCCAGCCAGGGACTGACAGAGAGTCTCTCTGTAACCCCCACAGCTGACCTAGAGTCTCACGAAGGGAAGATTTGGAAGGAACACAGCAAAAGTGGAATAAATTAACATATGCAAAGTGTTTGGAGCAGTGTTTGGCACATAATAAGTCTCAAAAAATGTTGGCTACTCTCATCATTACTACTCCTACTTCTGCCAGTGACAATGGGTGACACAGTGCCCTGGGGACTGTGAACCCCACAGAGGAAGGACCAGCATCTGTTGGTTGAGGATGCTTGGGGACCTTATAAAGGTCTCATCTTATCACCTGTAACCATGGAAAGGCCGATCCACTGGGGCTGGTCTTAAATCACTGTCTCTATTAATCTAGTTCATTTTGCTGGCCAGATAGTAGAAAGAGGAAACAGGAGAGCAGACGCTTGATGGCCAAGGGCAGAGCTTAGTGACAGAGGGACTCCTGCAGGGCCGTGGGACCAGACCCCAGGGCTGCCCGGCCACTCAACTGTTTTTGGGAAACCCGGCAACACCCAGGTTCCTTGGTGTCACTGAGGTGGTGCCTGTTTAGCAAGGGAAGGAAAAGGAGTAGGGAGGGGTTTGTGGTTGAGAAAATCCCACCCTGGGAGGAGGCCGTGACAGTGACCTGAGGCCTCTGAGGTTGACCCCAGTGACTGCTGCGGCGAGGGGATGTCAGGGGCCCGGTAGAGTGGACTGAAACACTGACAAGCCCTCCAGACTTACCGGAGGTCCGGGAGGCCCCTCTGGCCCTGGGGGCCCAGGAACCTAGAATCCAAAGGGAGATGGTTAGCCCACCGCCTGTTACGCTCCAAGTGGCCTCTCCTTCTGACATGGCTCAGGGTCCAGCTGGGGACTGACTGCAAAGCCAGAGGAAGACAGAACTGCCCAGCATGTAGTCTCCCAAAAGAAGGCTTAGAACAGGGCAGAAACTCACAGCAATTGATTAACCTGTACAATATTAAAAAAAAAAAACCAACAAACAAAAACCCAAACATTGCCAGGAAATGCTGTCGAAACGTCTAGACTTCCAGATTTTCTTGAAAAAAAAAAAAAAAAGAGAGAAAGAAAGAAAAAAAAAAACACATCTGGCAGCACTAAGACTCTTGTTCATGCCTGGCAACAATTGCCTAGAGCTGAATAAGAGGTTTCCCCTCTGGGGCATGAGATCTTCCGACGACCCCAGTCCCCACCACCCCCTATTGTCTTTGACCTCGACCTTTACCTTCATTTGTTGCATGCCTGGTCCTTGCAGGCATTTGAATTTGAGATCTTCGGCTTCAAGGAGCAGAGACTGGTTATGTGGAATGGGGGGGGACGCTGAGCAGTTTTGGAAAAATGTCCCTCAAGTCTCCTCGGGTCTGTAACAGAGACCGCTGGTCTCTGCTTCCCTTGAAGACACAGTGAAGTAGAACAGATTCACACTGGGCAGGGAAGGGGGAGTGACCCAGGGGGTCTCTCTCTCTCTGTGGAGGATGCTGTTCATTGCAGATTCTGTTTCTGATCAGGATGGACATCCATTTGCCCACAGTCAGTCACCCAGGAGGCAAGGGGAAGTCCTGCCTGCTCCTTTCTGAGCTGCTCACCCCATTTCAACTTTGAAGCTCTTCTCGCCTTCCCAGGGTTAGAATCCCACGGAGTGTGGCCGGGGTGTGACCTCTCTGCCAGGCCATCAGAGAGGAGCTCCCTACACCGGGCAGAACTGGTACCTCTAATGTCTCTTGGATCTGTGGACTTCTCGGCTCAACCTCTGGAAACTTGATTTTCTTTTGTGAAAAAGTTTACTGCCTTTTTTCTTATTATAAATAAGTAGTTCATGTATCCTGATTGTGGTCGAAGCTACCCAAACCTATGTATTGAATAAAATTCACGAACTATACAGACGTCGATTTTACCGTATGATAATTTGGAAAATAAAATAATTAATAACAGACCCATTAAAATATTTTGTAAATTACAAGGGATTGAAAGAATGAAAAAGAATAAACATCTGAATACTAATATTTTGCTTTATTTCCTTCCATGCTTTTTTGATGTGGCGTAAAATGTATTTGAATACGTCCGTACTTGATGATTATCATTAATTATATATATATGATTATATATATATGATACATACACATGATATATATATATATTTATGATGATTATCATAAATATATATATATATATATAATTTGATTCTCTGCTGGTTTTTCATTTAAATAGAAAAAATTTTTCTATTTTTTGAGTACGGTTCCCCACAAGTGTCCTTTTCATGGCGACTGCACGGCACGGAATGAGTTCCTCCCCAGCTGGGGCTCGGAACAGTGCTTGGCACAAACATTCTCAAACATGGGGACCCTTATTACCAGTAGTATTATCAACCATAAGTTATTGAATCATTTCCTTCTTGTTAGAAATGTAGCCTGTTTCCAATTTGTACTTTAAATACTTCTGGAAGGAACATTTCTATGTGTGGTGCTTTTCCCGCATTTCGGAGCATTCCGTTAGGAGACCATGCATGTCCACCTCGGTAACCATATCATATCATCAGGTTTGTCTCCCTAAGTGAGGCTGGGCCTTGGTGACACTGAAGGTGACCAGGGGCAGGGGACCTCTCTGGGGGCTGGGAAGCCTTGGTGGTCTCTTCCTTGGCTCTGTCTGGGTGGCCTTGGCCCACCCACCAAACGTCCTCTCCCTCACATACCACTGAGCTCTGCTGCTTTCCTGGCTCTTTCCCTGAGCCTACAAATAGGCCGGAATCCCTCTCATCTTGTGAGAACCTGACTTCCATCCTGAGTTCCTCTCCACTGTTGTGTCCTCCTCCCTTCACCAGACATCTCTCAGAGAATAACGCGTCTCTCTGGAAAGCCCGGCTTCTGGAGCTTCGAGGCAAACTCCTACAAAGTCTTCAAGACCCTGCTCAAATGGCCCATCTTCTAGGATGCTCACCTAACTCCTTGAGCTGCTAACCATTGTATGCTTGCTGCTGGGACTGTTGGCTGCATAGAGACGGCTCTGTTTCTTTTCCTACCTCCAGACTCTAGCACCGGGAACGAAGCATGGCGGGTGCTCTGTGAACACCAAGGGGGAGACTGTGAACCGGGGCTCTGAGGCCGAGCCTCTATGTTCAGTGAATGTTCAGCTTCTTCCTCGGTCCCTGTGTCGGGCAGTTGTGGGTTTCTTTCTAGAGCACAGGAACCCTGGAGGGGCTGTGGTGTGATGAGACCCCTGTCACCCCCCCCACCCCCACCCCCGTGACACAGAAGGTAGGGCAGGTACAACCTACCTCCACTCCTGGGTCTCCCTTCTCCCCGGGCTCTCCTTTCTCCCCCTGTGGGCACAAAACACCACGGTGTGGATGCCGGCCCTCAGGGAAGGCTGGCACAGGAATACCCTCAAATGTGTGACAAACCAACCAGCACTAGACTAGGCCTAGGTGTGACCGGGGGACATCTTGGAGGCTGAGGAGGCAGTCAGCCTGATGGATGATGCCCCGGCAAGGGCCCTGAGATCGCGGTCTTCAAGACTCTGCGGTCCCATGGGGCGCCTGGGTGGCTCAGTCAGTCGAGCGTCGGACTTGGACTCAGGTCACAATCTCACGGTCTGTGGGTTCGAGCCCCACGTTGGGATTCTCTGCCCCTCCCCTGCTCATGCTCTGTCCCTCAAAAATAAACATCAAGAAAAAAAAAAAGACTCTGTGGTTCTATCCCATGGGAGGAGAGGCCAATACTGTGCGTGGATCCTGCCGTGCACAGACCCTACAGTGACCGGAAACCTGTTTCTAACCAACAGAATATGGCACCTGGCAAAGGTGATGGGATGTCCCTCCTGTGGTTATGTTACAAGTTCACGGTACAAACTATAACATACACATGTTAAGGTTATGTTAGAAATATGTTACACACACACACACACACACACAGCTCTGTTGGAAGCAGGCACTGAGAGACTCCTGCCGGCCCTGATCTTGAAGAAGCAAGCTGCTCTAATGTGAACTGTCTGTCACGGGGAACAGCCCGCACTGGCAGCCTGGAGTAGCTGAGGGACGCGGCCCTACTATGGCAAGGCACATGGTCCTACTATGGCATGGATCATGCCAACAGCAGCGAGCTTGGATGAGGACCTGGGTGAGAACAGAGACCAATAGCCTGACCGCAGCCTCGTGAGGCCCCGGGCAGAAGACCCGGTGGCCTAAACGCCTGACCCACAGACACTCTGAGGTCACAGGTGCGTGCTGTCTTAAGCGGCTGAACTTGTGATTTGCAAGGCAGCTGCAGAAATGAATACGGCTCTGGGAACAGAGCAAGGGCCCGTGGTGGGAGGGCGACGAGGAAGCTCCCACACCACATCCAGGAGCAGGTCCCCTGCTCCACACTGGAGGGGACATGTCAGGAGGCCGTGAGCTGTCCCCCTGTCCCATCTGGGTGGGGCAGCCCCAGTTAGTGGCTCCCGAGGGACTCCTGCGCTGGGTCAGAGGTGGGGCGGGTTGACCTCTGAGGTTCTTTATACTTCTAAGAGGAGAATTCTGAGTCTAAGATTCTAGCGCCTTTGAACCAGGCTGGTGCCTGAAGGCAGGGGCCGCCGTGCAGTGAGCGGAAGAAGTGGGAACCACTGTTCACCCTCCAGTCAGTACCCTGCACGGAGTAGCTGCTCATCAAGAGAACACGCCCGCCCCCCACTGAGGCCAGCCAGGCGGGCAGGGGTTAATGCAGCATCGTTATAGCGCCGGGCATCCGCTGGGCTGGTGACCACAGCGAGGGCACCCCTGCTCGCATGCCCTCGTCCACAGCCGCCTGCTGACAACCTTGATACCCTGCCCTCTCGCCTTACTGTAAATCCCGGGAGCCCGATCGGGCCAGGCAATCCTGTTGTTCCGGGTCTCCCTTGGCCACCTGGTTCTCCTTTCTCCCCAGTTGGGCCGTCTAGACCCTACAGATCGACAAAGATTTCTGTTAGTCAAGAGCAAGGTCATCAAGTGGGCCTCTGCGACCAACTGTGGCATGCACACATGGCTCCCTTGCTCCAAGGGCAGGTGTCTAGGATGGTGCCCATTTCACAGATAAAAACCACTGAGGCCCAGAGAAGACTCCCAGGTCAAGTCGGCAGCCTGGCTGGACTGGGTACGGTCCTTTCTTTGTACCTGCAGCCTCTCCGGGGTATCAGGCTTCCGCATACTTTCCAAAGAGGCACATTTACACCTACGACTTCATCGCCTTCCCAACAACCCAGTGAAGGGTCCAGGGGAAGCATTCTTATCCCCATTTTAGAGATGACAGAACAGGTTCTGCAAGGCTCAGCAACTTTCCCGAGGAGATGACAGAACAGGACCAGTTCTCCTGAGATAGGAAACTGGCCTTCATAAAAGAAAAGGGGGGGGGGGGGCTTGAAGGGAAACCCAGCTGAGTCTCCTGCCCCCACTTCCTGGCTGCAGGTCTCCGGCCCAGGCCGCGGTGGGGACCCTGAGAAAGCCATGCTGGGGTGGCACACTGTGCAGGCATACACGCGTCACAGGGTAGGGTCCCGGCCGGCCCAGCACTCACCGGTGGGCCTGCTTGCCCCGTCTCCCCTTTCTCCCCCTTTTCTCCCGGGCTCCCCACGTGTCCGTCTTCACCCTTCATTCCTGTGGGCCCAGCCTTTCCTGGGGGGCCTTGGGGACCGGGAGGGCCCATGTCGCCTGGTTTGCCTCGAGGTCCCTTTAGAAAATATCAGCAATACTTATTTATATACACTAATGGAGAAAAGAGAGAGAGAGAGAGAGAGAACAGGAAAGAACGGGAGGTCCAAAGGATGTGGCTCTTCAGTGCTTGACTGGCCCAGGCGAAGAGCCTGTCCACTTTCCCTGGGAATTCTAGAAACTTCCAGCCCAGCCCAGCCGGGTCTTCCTGGCTCCTCTGGGGCCGGCAGTGTGGGGCTCAGGCTTGCGTAGGGTTGGCCCCCACCTCCCCTACTCTCTTCCCCACAAGGCTCACACCTGGGCTTCTTCCAGAGCCTTCTGTCCCCCCTCCCGGTCCCCCTGCCAGCCCAGGTCAAGGTCCATCTTCGGAGGCTTGTCTGGGAGAGTCTGTTCTTACCTTTTCCCCATCGTGTCCTGGAGGGCCTGGAAGTCCAATCTCCCCCTGTGGCCAGGACAACTAAAGGTCACTCTCAGAGCAGAGATGAATGATAACTGTCATTTATGGGGCGCTTCTATGTGCCAGGGTCCCCCGGAGCTATGTACTTGCACTGCCTCCATTTCCAGGTGAGGACCCCAGGGCAGAGGTATGTGCCCAAGGCCTGCGGTCTGTGCAGAGTGGAGCTAGGTCCGAGTCCGGGCCTCCTGGCCCCACAGGCCACATTTTGGCCACAACCTTGCGTGCTGCCACTGAGGGCCCTGGGTACTCCCTGGGGGGCTGTTGTCTCCCAGTGCCCCCCAACCCAGCCCTCCTGTCCCGCCTGCCCCAGGGGGAGCTCCCTGTATCTTCACGTCAACCCAAGCCTCTTCTTTAGGTCAGGGAGGGAGATAAAGGAGGCCTGGTCTCTGTCTTTGAGGCCAGTAAACAACGAGCCACGTCTCCAAGGCAAAATGAGGCTATGAGGGGAGCAGAGAGGAAAGGGCAGTGAATTCTGCCTGGTAGATCAGGGGAGACTTCAAGGAGGAGGTGGCCTTTGAGTTGGGCTCACACTATGAGGAGTGGGAAAGGTAGGGGAAGAGGGGAAGGAGCTTCAGGGCAGGGGCCCTCATGAGCAGAGGACAGAGGGGCAAACGTGCAGGGTCTTCTGAGAAAATCACAGGGGTGAGGCAGAATATAAAAGAGCAAAGGCAGGGAGTGAGGGAGGTGGGAGATCGGGGAGGAGCTTAAGTGCCACGTCGCCTGATGGGTAGGTTGGGGGTCCCCACATGGTTTTGCCTGGAGCATGGCTTGTCTAGACCCAGGCTCCACCACACCAAAGGAGCCTGTGGATTACAGGAGCCCAAGTCAGGCAGCAGAGCCGAGGTGGCCGGTGTGGGGGTGGCTGCGATGTGGGCAAGGTAGGGCCTGGGGCGCCTGGGAGCAGTGGGAGGAGTCACAGGCCAAGTTGCCATGGTGGCTCTGCAGGGAACACTAGAGGGTCACCCATTGGCTTCCGCACTCAGGGACACATGCAGTACCTCTGCGGGGCCCGCCCCCCTCCCCCCCCTTGTCAAGACAAGTGTTACCTTCTGGCCTGGGATCCCCGGGGCTCCGGGTGGGCCAATTTGCCCGGGAAGACCAGGGGGCCCCTAGGAAAGAAAAGAAAGACCCGTGGAGGAACTTTCCAACCAAGGAGGGGTGGCCTGTTGCCAGAGGGGTGTGTGTGGTGGCTGGTTTCTGGAGATCAATCATTTTCAAACATTTCATCCTTTTTGCAAAGGAAACAGTATGGGGTTCCCACTGTGTAAGGCAGATGAGCCCTGAGTGCGTCTGGATTAGAGTGATGCTCCCCCTCCCCACCGACCTAGAGCCACGCCTAACAGCCTCTCCCTCTTCTCCCTCTGAACACCCCTGGGGGCTCCTGGGCTCCAAGAACATGATTCTGACCTCTCCTGACGGGGACTTAAAAATGCCTCCAGGAGGGGCGCCTGGGTGGCGCAGTCGGTTAAGCGTCCGACTTCAGCCAGGTCACGATCTCGCGGTCCGTGAGTTCGAGCCCCGCGTCAGGCTCTGGGCTGATGGCTCGGAGCCTGGAGCCTGTTTCCGATTCTGTGTCTCCCTCTCTCTCTGCCCCTCCCCCGTTCATGCTCTGTCTCTCTCTGTCCCAAAAATAAATAAAAAACGTTGAAAAAAAAAAAATTAAAAAAAAAAAAAAATGCCTCCAGGAAATAGTCCAAATAGCCATCAGCAGGTGAAGGTCTGCGAAGCCCATACAATGAAATATTACTTAGCAGTAAAAAATGAAGCAGGCCCTGGTTCCTGCCAGGCCACCGATGAAACCCAGACACATTATGCTGAGTAAAAGAAGCCAGACACAGACGAGAATACAGTGTGATTCCATTCAAATGACACTCCAAGAAAGGCAAGTGTAATCTACTGTGACAGAAAGCAGATCCGTGGTGCCCCGGGGCTGAGGGTCGGTGTGGGATTGACGCCTGAGGCACATAAAAGAACTTTCTGGAGTCACTGGGGTGGAGGATACGTGGGTATGTGCATTCGTCAAAGCTTATCCAACTTTACCCAAAAGTGGGTACGTTTTATTGTGTGTAACTTACACTTTGAGGTTGATTTTAAAAGAACCAAGAATTCCATGAAAGTTCAGCTCTGAATACTACTTCAAATAATATATTTTAATGTTCCCAAACGAAGCTCATCGATTCCAGAATCGTGTGATGTTAATACCCACCTCCGGGGTCAGGGGATGCTGTGCCTGGTGCTTGATTCTGGATCTGTACACCCCCTAAGCCTTCTGTGGCACGTGGCCGTGAAAAATAGTAAGTGAAATGAAATCCCAACAGTTTGAGAACTTTGTGATCTCCTTTCTTCTCTCCACATGGAACTTAAACCTCGGGGTGGTTGTGTTAACCATAAATATTCACCACAAAAATGCACAGGCCTGTCACTGGTAGGTGCACAAGTAAAACCTGGGCTTGGAATTCTCTGGCTTTCTGAGTGCAGAAAATGAAATTGATTCCTAGGGAAGGTGAAAATGCGGAGGTTGAGTTGCTACTGATTTTTTTAGGGTTATGGATTTTATTGGCTGAAGGTTGAGGAAAACGAGAAGCCTAAAAGCATCCTCCTTGGGGCACCTGGGTGGCTCAGTTGGTTAAGCGTCGGACTCTTGATCTCGGCTCAGGTCATGATCTCACGGTTCGTAAGATCGAGCCCCGAGTCGGGCTCTGCACTGACCGTGTGGAGCCTGCTTGGGATTCTCTCTCCCTCTCTCTCTGCCCCTCCCCTGCTCACACTCTCTCTCTCTCTCAAAATAAATAAATAAACTTAAAAAAGAGCAGCCTCTTCTCTACCTCCATCTCCTTGACACAGCTTTATGGAGAAGCATAGGAACACGCTGTCCAGAGGATAATCGGGACTCTGGGTGGGGGAGGCTCCTGAGACCCCCCTGCTCGGCCTCCCCTCACCCTCTGCCCCAGCACTTCATGGTCAGTCCAAACCCAGATGCCTAGAACCTACTTTCTGGAAGCTACACCTCAAGTCCTTGCCCTCCCCTGGCCCCCAGCCCCCAGCCCCCAGCCCTGCACCCAACAGAAAGGGGAAGACTTACCATCAAGGCCAGCGTTCGGATCTCCTGAAAACCAAAGCCACGCAGTCAGTTGAAGAACAAGTCCAGAGCCATCTGGAGGCACCCCTTGGCCCAGGCAACGTGGGAGCTGGGCCTCCCCTTAGGAGCACAGTAGGGGTAGGCCCTGCTGGTGGGCTCCGTGCTTCCCAACCCACACCACCCCACCTCTCGCACTGGGCAGACAAGTCCCTACGCCTCACCAAATGCTGCTCTGAGGCTCTCCCACAACAAACTCAGTCAAGTCCCGAAATGGACCGCAGACTTCCCTTCACTTTGCCAAAGCAGGAGGGCACAACACATCTCTTATTCTCTCTAATCACCGACTGGGACTCTCCCTTGTTCTTTCCTCTTCCCCCAGAGCCCAGATTTCCAGCCTCCGACGTACTTCCTCATAAACAAGGGAGCCGCTCAAGATACGGAACCGTATAGGAAGATATGGAGCCACTCAAGAAATCAGAGGGACAGCGTTGGCATGAAATCAGGATTATACACCTTCCAGATGGATTCACAGAGGTACTTTCTTTTGAGCGGTGGTTCTCAACCCCGGGGGTGAGGTTTGGCCCCCAGGGGACTTTTGGGAATGTCTGGAGACATATTTTGGTTGTCACAACTGGGGGAGGGGTGCTAGCGGCATCTAGTGGTTAATCACCCTACAACATGCAGGGCACCCCTCCCCCATAACTCCCAACGAGCATGCTCTAGCCATTCATGGCAATACCCTGCTTCAAAGGGTGGGTACCATATGAACTTGAAACGTGATTAAATAGGCACGCAAAGGAGATATGTTTCAGAAAGACAGATTCTACCATGTGAAAGGGCTATTGAAGAAACGGGGCTCCAGAACCCTGGATAGGTCAACATCCCACAGGGTGCCAGGATGCTCCAGTTACGGCTCTCAGTTCCCCAGAGCCAGGATAACCCGCCAGCCGGGCCACACCAAGGGCTGGGCCTCCCGGCTGCCAAACGAGGGAGGTGCATTTTCCTGGAGGCTGCAGGCAGAGGCCAAGGGAGACAGAGCAAGGGGGCCTCTCTTCTGGAAGCTCTGCCCATTAGCCTGGCCTCAAGGCCACTAACTGGGGTGCTGGAGCGCTCCCTCATCAAGGCCGTGGTGCAGAGCCTTGGAGGCCCCCGGGCATCTCCAGATCTCTAGAGTCTGGGTTAGCCCCCACTCACCTGGAGAGCCTCGTTGATGTTCCCATTATAGTCCACCATTTCTTTGCCTGGTTCCCCCTTGCTGCCCTGCAAGACAAACGTGGTCTCACCCCCGGCCCGGGGCCCAGCAACCGCTGCCCGCTGTTAGATGGGATTGTCCCCAACACGGGTGATGCCTGGCTGCACCCGGGTGGACCTAGAGCAGCAGGATGGGGAGCCTGTCAGCGGGTTCCCAACACTGAGGCAGGGTGCCCAGAGGTTCCACGACGAACACAGAAGACTCCGTGCGACAGCTGGGGACTAGCCAGGCCTGGAGAAGACCGAGTCCAGTCACGGCTGCGGTCGCGAACCTCCTGCCACAATCTTTCCCTCCCTCTCCGTCAAGACCCAGAGTCCAGCCACCTCATGCCGTGAGCCCAGGGAAGTGAGATGTCGCACTGGGACTCTGGGCGAGAGACGCACGTACCTTGGGGCCAGCCGGTCCCTGTTCTCCGGCTGCTCCGGGCTCACCCTGTCGTACGACAAAGTTGGAGTGAGACGCAGTCAGGGCTGGGTACGAGAGAACCTGATGTCCCCAGAGGGGCCATCGTAAGGGTCCGTGGAGGGGCCGGGAGGCTCATCTCAGCTCAGGCCAAGAGGCTGCAAACGTCCCTGTGCATTAAAGTGCCGGCTCTACCCCTCCAGGAAGCGTCTCCACCCGAAGGCCTTCTTCTGTGCCTCCCAGCGCCTCTGGGCTCCGCTGCTTTTCACTGGAAGGACATTCTTTCTGTCCTGTGTTAGTTGTTAGGGACTCCACCTGTCTGCCTGGCCACCTCTCCCCAGCCCCTAAGTCAGCCACCTCCTTGGGTGCAGGGACCAGGCCCTTTGCTCCGCTGTATTTCCAGTCAGCTCAAGGAGCAAGAGCTCAGTAACTTTTTGTCAATGGCCTGGGCGGTCGTAATTGCCACGGAAGGACCGTGGGTTCTTCCAGAGGCCTGAGTGTGAAAGCCCCAAACTGCAGGATGGAAAAAGGGAGTTCAGCGTAAGGGGAACACTCAACCTCCCTGGTGGGTGGGGTGGGGGTTGCTCCTGCTGGAAAGAGGACAGAGCTATGGGGGAAGAAATGAAAACAAACCACACTTCCAACTGTTCTGGGACAATGTTAACATTCAAGACAAATTTCAAAAGTCAAGATAGAAAGTAAAGATAAAGGGACAACAGGCCCTTTAATAGAACTCAGCTCCTCGTGACCTTGCAGTGGGCCAGCTCATGGAGCGTTGAGTCACTGCCACCTGCAGGTAACCTGACCCTTACCCCCCTGTCCCCACAGCATTTCAGTTGCTGAGCATCTGTGAGGGATGGGGCAGCACCGACCTGACCCTCCCACAGGAAGGAGCCAGAGAGGAGTGGGAGCCCCACCTTTACCAGTGGCGTGGAAGCTCACAGAAGCAGAGGCTCTGGGAGGCTCCCTGGCCCAAGCGTGCACCCCCGAGCCAGCCTTTGCATGACTGCTGACTTGGGGGAAGGCTCTCCCCAGCCTACAGGAGTGATGGCCCCAGGAGTCACGGCCCATCAGCCTTGTGCCCTGGGGGTCCAGCTGTGGGAATGGCCGCCATGATTCTTTCTCTCTCTGAGCTGGGGCCTGAGCTCCCAAGCTGCCCCTTGTCTCGGAACTGGGGGCCTCTGTACCTTGTCTCCTTGCTGTCCTGGGGGGCCGGCCTGGCCATCAACACCAGCTTCTCCCTGGGGAAGAGGAGAGACACAGGCTGAGGGTGTGCAGGGCAGTTCGGCCGGCTGCCTAAGGGGCCACACGAGGGCCTTGCTGTTGATGTTCTGGGTGTTGAGTGTCTTCGGATCTCTGTCAGTGTCTGCACTGGCTTCTGCTAACTCACCTCCTTCTACTTATCTGACTCCCACCCAGCCAGCCTGGGTCTCACCTCCTCCTGGCAGCCTTCCCTGCCTACTCCCTTCCTCCTCTGAGTCCAGCACGGCTTTCTGGGGTCCATACCGCCCTGCCGGGCCCTCCTCATTTCTTGATTAACACACACAGGCCAGTTCTGTGGCAGCCCCCATGTGTGGACTGCTGGCCGCCCCTGGCTGCAGGGGACCAGGTCACTTTGGAACCCGGGACACTTGGAAAGGCACAACTCCTCAGGTCCTGCCTGGGAGACAGAGGGGACCGAGAAGGCCCAGGGCATGTAGGGAGGGGCACCAGGAGGTCTAGGAGGGGAGGTGCAGAGAGAGATGGGAGGAGGCCCACTGCACATACTTCCCCTAGTCAACATTTTGCCTGGACTTGGAAGGAGGACATAGGTTTGGGAGCATCCTTCTATCTTTCCTCCTTTTTGTCCCAGGATGCAGGGATAGTCCCCAGCCATCCTTAACCCCAGGTCAAGACCCAAGACATGCCAGGTATCCACTCCTTGAGGGGTCGGTGGGACAGATTGGGACAGACTCCAGCCCCGGGGATCCCAGAGCCCAGGTGGCAGGGCCACCTTTGGCAAAGCTGGTGATCATGACAGGGCACGAGCCACAGTCAGGTGGGCATGTGGGGGTGGGCCCGAGACCCTTTCTGCCACTTCATCTCACCTGTCTATGGGCTTCCTTCTGCCCCCAACCCCCCTACACTATATCCGTGTGAATTGTGGGTTTGTTTCTCCTGCTAGACTGTGAGCAAGTGGAGGGCAGATTCTCTGCAGCCTTGCAGCCCAGGAGGGGCCCTGCTCACAGCCACCCCTTGACAAACGTTGGTGGGATGAATGTGTGTGTTGTCTGAAATCGTGTCATGAGTCCTTTCCTTACAGGCCAAGAGAAAGAACGTCCCATGCTCCTATGCTACTGGCATGAACCAAGTAGCACAAAAGGCACCTGCTTTGGGAAACCCAAATCTTACCGTTGCATTTCCACCCAGTGCCAGGAAGGTGAGGGCTGTCCCATTTGCAGATGACCCCACTGCTGCTCCCCAGCCCCTTCCCCCCACCCCGTGTGCCAGCACCCGGTGGTGGAGCCTGGCTGATTCCTGATCTTGACTTATTCTGAGCCTGGGTGAGGGGCCTTTCTGTCTGTCCTAAGGTTCTGTAGCCATCGGTTCCTGACTCAGTTATATCATAGCCATTTGGATCAAGGGGACCATCTATCCGCCCTCTTGACTGTTTCCCTTGCATGGTCAAACAGTCACCACTTAGAATCAGGCCCTCGGTCCAAATTGCCTTTGTAGAATCCACTGGAAAACCAACACATCTGGAGCATGAGAGAGGGCAAGGTGTTCAGGACAGAGTCCCCAGGAATGGGCTGAAGATAAAGGCCACAGACAGCATCCCCCTTGAGTGCTGATCCCACAGGGAAACTCACCTTTGGGCCTGGGGGCCCAGGTAGCCCTGGGGGGCCGGGCTCCCCTCTGCCCCCTCCAAAGGAGTTGCCAGCATCGCCTTTTTCTCCCTGGGGGTGGAAGGGTGGGAGGATGGGAGGTAAGTTAAACATCACTGGGTCCGTCTAGCTCTGGAAGGAGGTGGCTGATCCCTGTCTTTCCCCCCTTCGTGGTTCCACGGGGTGGAGATAGCAGACCACCCCTCGGTCCAGGCCGGGCCCAGAGGCCCTCAGAAGCCTGGCCTTGTCTTATGGGCCGTGGGATGTGAGCAGACAATGGAGCCAGCTACAGAAGGGGAACAGGTAGGGAGCTAAAACAGGAGACCCATTGTAACTTGGGTCTAGACTCTCAGAGTGTGTCCATGGACACTTCCTTCAGCGGGTGGGCAATATTTGGCATGTGAAAAAGGAGTCTGGTGGCCAAAGGATGTCAGGAAAGGCAGAGTGAAATGGAGCAGGGCAGGCTCCTTCCCTGCAGGGTGCTCTGAGGCCCTGACGGGCTAGGGTGCCTTGTGCCATCCCAAGGGGCCTATCTTATGCAGCTCTCCCCAAACGTATTTGGCCTCTAGTCTTTTGTTTTGTTTCAAATGGACCGTCTGATGGATCTCATGTACTAGGGGGCGCATTTTCAGAGCTGGTGCAAAGAGATCTGACAAGGTCATAGCTACTGGTCTTTGCATATGGGCGGTTTTTTGTTTTGTTTTGTTTTGTTTTGTTTTTTACCAATCAGGGGCTCCCACGTGGTACCCCACACAATAATCTAGCTGCGTTGCAGCTGCTTTCCCCCAATCTGGGAGGGACACCCGGGGCCCGTGTGAATGGTCAGGTGCGGATGAACACCAAGGCCTTTACACGGAGCCCACCATTCAGAGCTTGCCAACACCCACCTTCTGCCCCAGGAGGCCGAGCAGCCCGGGGGAGCCTGCAGCCCCCTTTTCACCCTGTGGAGGAAATGCAGACAATGCAGGGTTAGGAACGGCTTCTCCAGGACAACCGGGAAGGCACCGGCCCCACCAGCATGGAGCTGAGGCTTTCTCTGTCCTGCTTCCCTCCCGCTCTGGGGGCCATTTCCTGAAAGACTCCATTTCCTGCCAGACCCCCATCTGCACCTGACTCCTCCCTTGGGCCACTTCATACTGGTGACGGCCTGCCTCCCTGGTCTCCTGTTCCCATACGGGCTGGGCCCTCATCATTCACGAAGCGACAGGGACCAAGAGCACTTAGCCCCTTTTGGGGTCTCCTGGGGACAGGTGAACAGTTTAGAAGGCCGGGAGTCGGGGAAGCTCTTTAAAGTACTCTGCTCTTTTCATTTTTTAAAACGTCCAGCATTCAGAGCTCCCTGGTCTCTGCCTCCCTCCTCCCTGCCTCCAGGGAAGACAAAAACCATCTAACCATATTTTGAGAAGTTTGCTTCCTGTTATGGGTTGACTCGCGTCCTCCCCCAATTCGTATGTTGACGTTCCAACTGCCAGTATCTCAGAACGTGACCCTCTTGGGAAATAGTGCCATCAGAGATGCAATTAGCCAAGCTAGGAGAGTCATACTGGAGTGAGGTGGGGCCCCTAATCCATACGACTGGTGTCCTTGCAAGAGGGGAAGTTTGGACACGGACATGCATACAGGAAGAACACCATGTCAGGATAAGGCAGAGACCGGGGTGATAATTCTCCACACCAGGGAACACCAAGGCTGCCGGCAAACCAACAGAAAGGAGGGGACAGAGCAGACCCTCCTTCACGACCTGCAGAAGCAGTGAGCCCTGCTGACTCCTCGATCTCAGACTTCCGGGCTGCAGCACTGCGGGACCGTAACTTTCTGTGGTTTGAGCCACATAGTCTGTGGTCCTTTGTCAGGGCGGCTCTAGCAGACTAACACCCCTCGCTAAGCATCTTCTTCCGCCACGAAGAGCTCTTCCCATGACACGCGTCACAGGGCCCTGCTCTCGCTGCGCAGGTGAAGCGGCACCGTGGCTATGCGGGACCCCTCGCGGCCTCATTGACAGAGCCAGATCGGGCCCCCCGGCGTCCGCCGAAGCTCCGCCTTCTACACCATGGAGACGGCACTTTGCGCCCACAGAGTGTCTCCTACGGGGAGAGCACCCCCAAAAGAACCCCTGCAGGCCAGCGCTAGAGGGCTCGTTCTCCACAGCCCGGTGGCTGCTGGTTCTCCTAGGTAATAATACACACTGAGGGCCCCGGGGGTCATAATTAGCCAGATGTCTCGATGATTTTTGCCGCTGGAGCCACAGAAGATACTGCACCAAGTCTTCAGGTGGCCTCCCCTTGCCACCTGACCGTGCATAGAAGCTGAGTGACAAAATAGCCTGAAGCTGCTCCAGGGAGGAGAGGAATGCCGGGTAAGGGCCCACGTGCTGGGAGGGAAGGGAGTCCTGGGGCCCCAGCAGGCCCTGCTTTGCCTGGGCCGTGCCTGGGATGTGCCTTAACTGGGGTCTGCCCTGCCACAGGCCGAGTCTGAAGGGAAATGATACAGATGCTGCCCCACGAGGTCCTGGGGGATGGAAGGGGGGGAAGGCCTTCCTTCTGCTGGTCTTTCCTCCTGGGTCACCAACACTTTCAAGGAGGGAGGGTGTGTTCCCGAGTGCAGGATTTCTGAAGCTTTGCCAGGCCATCCCGGCACTCCCTCTTTCTGGGGACACATGCACCCCCCCAGCACACCGCAGGCAGCACACCAGCCGTGGGGGTGGGGCAGGGAGTGGGAGACCAGCAGAGGCCAGGATGAAGGGGACACACACTCAAAGACACAATATCCTACCCTCTGCCCCCTCTTCCCCGGCAAACCTGGGGGCCCTGGCTTCCCTGCTGCTCCTGGGTCTCCCTTTGGGGTAAGAAGAGAAAGTCACTGATAAGAGGATGGGGGTGGTGAGGGGTATGGTGGACAGTGATCATAAACCAGTGTTTCCAGAATACTAGTCCCATAAGATGTTCCTCTTAAAAAAAAGGATGATCTAGTCAAAAGAAAGTTTGGAAAATGCTGCACCGGAAATTACAGTTTTAGAGCTTCCCAACACATATACGGCATCTTAAAGGTTCTGAGAAGGCCTGCAGTAAAGCAACCTGTGAAATAGTTTTTACGTCTGTATTTCCCAAACATATTTGACCATGGAAGCTTTTTTCATGTTACGTCTCTTACAGTCCCAGACAAGAGAGACAGAGCCCTGTAGGCACAGGGGACAATAGTTACTGCCTGCTGGATCTGGTGTGTAGACAAGCTATCCGAGCTTCCCAGACCAGAATGCAGGGAGTGGGAGGCAATCCTGACCAGCAGGCCCCTCCTGGGTGGGCCGTCCTCCACTCAGCCAGGTCCCCAGCTCCGGGTCAGCCTCAGGGGGACCAGGAGCATAACAACAGCAGCCACTGTCACCTCCACCCCATGCTTGATGCTCCGTGCAGCCCAGAACATTCCCTCTGTATCAGTACCTTGGCTCCTGGGGTCCCCGGCTCACCCTGTGTGGAAAAAAAAAAGAAGACTCAGGTAAAGAGATTAGGGAGAGAGAGAGAGAGAGAGAGAGAGAGAGTGAGCAAGCTAGTGTAGGAGCCATTAAGCAAAGGTACTCATGGGGTAGGTGAAGCATCTGGCCAGCCCACGGCTTTCCTCTGCCTAGGCCTCAGGTCCCAGGCCAAAGGAGGCCTCCCGGACGATTCCGTATCCTTCCCCTCGGTGGGGATGTGGCAATGTGAATGCCAGCGAGGCACCCCAGGTGGAGGGAGGGGAAGGAACGGGCGTTGGCTTTGGACAAGGTGCCCCCTGTGAGTGGACCTGCCGGGAGATCCACACTTGTGCTTCGGGGGTCTGCAACCATCTGCCTACCAACCCAACGGGCGGCTCGGGTGGGGTTCGGGAGAAGGTCTCCTGTTCCCTGCTCTGAAGCTTGGCAAGCACACAGCTGCTGAATTCTGAGGGACGAAGGAAAGCGCCGGGTTCCCTTGCACGCCGGCAGGGGGGTGAGACCTTTAGTTGGGGCTGGTAAACCTTCGCTACTTACTTTGCAAGGCTTAGTTAAGCCTCTCTTGCTCAAGTTGTGCATAAGGGCCTAAATGTGGCCTTAAGAGAAGTGTTTCTGAATCCTGTCTGCCCCCTCCTTGGTCCGGCGGCCACCCCACTGAGTCCCTGAAGGCCCGATTCTGTCTTCCTCTCTCCTTTCCCCCCATCCTGCCCCTTGTGTGTTGAGCGACAACGTTCCACCCACCTTCATCCCCGCCACGGTGATTCCGGGAGCCCCCTGGCAGAGAGAAGAGAAGGCGTGGTGACTTTCCGCAGCTGGGACAGGCACGGAGGGAGCGGCCCGCCTCCCGGCCTCCCCTTGAGGGGGATGTGGAGCCAGACCACTGGCTTCTGCCCGCTGTCCAGACCCTCAGCAGGGGTGGGTGGCTGAGTGTGGCACGGGGAGAGCAGGCCCCGAGGAAGGAGGAGGCTCTGTGCCGGTGAGCTCCCCAGGCTTCCCAGCCGCCTGCTCAGGGGGCCCAGGGGGGCCCAGACGGGGGTCTCTCTGGGATGCAATGTGGGGAGGGCTTCCGTGGGACAGGAAAGGAGGAGGCAGAGGAGATGGGAAGGAAGGAGGGTGGAAGGGAGAGCCGCACGGCAGGGGAGAATGGGACGTGGCTGATTTGACCCCTGAGCCTGCAAGTGGGGATCTTCTCACAGAGAGCTCTCTGGGCCTGTGCCCTCATGGACTGGGGAGCAACTGGGAGCGAACCCCATTTCCACATCAGCCCAGGACCAACCACTTGGAGGTAAACAGGCTGCCAAAGGCACCCCTCAGTAAATCCCAAGTGGAGGTGATTTTTAGGGAGTCCCTACCCCCCGCGTGGGACTGCAGCCAGGGCTGGGGTGACCCGGGAAGCTTTGTAACGACCCAGAGATGCCCAGGAGGCGGCCTGGCCACGTCAAGGCACTGGTGAGTGTCGGCTCACGGGAAGAACAGGCTGGCACAGCAAGGGGAGAGGGCTGGGGAGGAGATGTGTACCCGCCTTCATGTCTTCACAGCGGCACATGGGCAGGAGGAGTGGGGCCTCCGAGGTGTCCCAGGGCTTGAGAGAGAGAGCTGGGGCTCAGGCAGGGGTTGCCTGGGATGGGGTGAGGGGCACGTACCTTGGCTCCGTGTTTGCCCGGCATCCCCGGCATGCCTCGTTCTCCCTGAAGGAAGAAACAGAAGAAATGCTGAGGAGAGGGCCTGACTCGCCTGAGGCCCTCGGCCCTTGAAGCATGGCCTGCAAGGATGTCAACGAGGCGTCCATCCTGGTTGGTCTGGAAGCCCGGGACGGCCGTGCAGCTCACGCTGAGCTTGGAGGACCTGCCACCACCGGCGGCCACCACAGGCCACGTGAACTCACGGAAGGGCCCAAGTCCCAGAGCGCAGATCACGGTGCAGGAAAGGCGCCCAGCAAGAAGGGCCCACCAGCCGAGTCTGAGTCCTGAGGGGGCTGCGGGGGGAGCTATTCCAGATCTGCCACCAGCCAGGGGCCCCGCTGGCTCGGAGCTCAGTGCAGCAGGGCCACGGGTGGAAGGGGCTGCTTGGCCATCACCGGTGTCCCCTCCCTCCAGGTCCCCCCTGGCCCTTCTGGCCTTATTTTCTGGTGACTGCTGGCTGGGCCACTTCCTCCCGGCCTCCTTGGGTCTAACTCCTCCAGAGGGCGTGGCGGAGGGTGGGCCTTGGTTTGGGGGGCGGGGACTGTGGGTGGAGGCAGGGCTGCGCCTGGAGCCCATCCAGAGGCCCCGAGGGGGCTGCGGCTTCAGGACATTGTGGGGTTTGCTCTACTATCTCAGCAGCGTCCCGTCTTTCTCCTCAGGTTCTTTTGCCTTCCCCGTGAAAATGCCACACCTGTGGGGCCGGGCTGTGAGCTCAGGAAGGACAGGAGGTAGATGGGGCTGGAGATGACAGCCAGCGACAAATGGAGGTCAAGCGGAGACGGTGAGTCAAGACTCACCTACTGGGTCAGTGAAGCCGGGGGTGGGGGTGCTCGGGAGAGGAAGGAAGGCAGCTCCTGTCGCCACGAGCTGAACCCGAGATGAAGCCCCGGCCAGGGCTCTGAATGCCGAGCAGTGACAGGTGACAGCCACGAGCCTGCGGCAGCTGCTCGCCTCTGAGCACATCTGAAAGCTTTGGAGGGCAACGCGGGGCCCTGACAGACGCTGTCCCGGCCCAGCCTCCC
This sequence comes from Neofelis nebulosa, assembly GCF_028018385.1. NCBI lineage: Eukaryota > Metazoa > Chordata > Mammalia > Carnivora > Felidae > Neofelis > Neofelis nebulosa. Next base: position 35,462,678 of record NC_080794.1, on the reverse strand, counting down.
CACTCGGGTCTCAAGAGCTGTGGCCTTCGGGCCAGGCTGCAGTTCCCATACAGGCTTCCGGGCAAGGGGTGACCTGACCCCACCTGGCTCCTGTCTTTTCCGCTGCCCTCACCCCGTCTCTGCTATCTTCTGGGAAGTCCTGCCCACCCTTCTGCTCGCCAGAGCTAGAACGTCTTCCAACCTCTGGCCTGCATGACCGGGCCTCCACGCGGGCCTCCGGCTAAGCTCCCCAGTGCACAGGCTGGACAATAACTCTCCCCACTTCAAAACAGCCGGCGGGGGTGTGTGTGTGGGGGGGAGCTGGTCACATACCACGTCCTCTGTGAAGGCTTTTGCTATGTGCCATAACCCAGTGCTGGCTCTTCAGCGTGGTAGGGACCACTGTGCATCTGTAACTTGCACGCACGGCCAGTGTCTGCCTGGGATGGTTCACCTCCATCTTCTTTGGCCTAAGTCTCTGTATTCTGCAACAGGCCCGGAATCTTTAGCTCTAAACGCGGGAGCCCTTCCTCACTCTGGTCCACCAGGACCCCTGAACCACAGGCAAGGTCAGCGGAGCTGTACTCGGGAAGTGAACACAGCAGACGGGTCAGCGCCCCAGGTCTGCCCCAGCCACCGAGTTCCGGGAAATCCCTCTTCCGGGCCATTTACTGTGCCTGCCTTGTGTCTGGCATGGGGCTAAGTGCTTTCCAGCTTCCCTGTATTCAATCTCCAAGACTCTTCTCCGACGTGGGAATTGATGCTATTCCTGTTTCCCAGGTGAACAAACTGACTCAGAGAGAGAGGCCAGGTATGATCGCCAAGGTCGTGCAGAGCAGGGATTAGAACACAGGTCTTTTGTCTGCCAAAGCCCAGGTACCCATTTCTCTAAGCCGACCCCAAGCATCAGATGGGCTGATTCTAAAGTCCCTCTCTGCTGGAGGCCCCTCAGGTCTGTGCCTCATAGGGGTGAGCGGGTCAACTCATTGGGGGGCTCATTGGGTAGCTCACTGGGGGGCTGGGTCTTTGACCACAGGCATGGCCCAGAGGGAAGAGCTGGGTAGGGCCCCACCTGCCAGCACAGGTCTGCTCTGTGACCAGCAGAGGGTGCCACAGGACCTCGTCAGAAAACTGGCGCTTGTGACCGATGGTGTCAGCGCCCGTTCCCAGCAGTAGCGCCAGCTGAGGGCCCCTGTCATCCTTTCCTTCAAAGAACCAGGATCTCCTGCTAACATTCCAACTGGCCCTAAGACACCAGGTGCGGGGAGGCACAGGTGGGAGATCGGCTTGGGTGTCCCTGACTATTCAGCCCTTCTTCCCTTGTCCTTCCCTCAGCCTTTCCTTAATGCCCCCACCAGCCTCTTCCCACCCTGATCTGGGGAAACCGGCTGGGAGTCAGGAAAGGCTGTGTGACCCTGGGTAAGCCACCTTCCCTCTCTGGGTCCAGGATCCTCACCTGCAACGTGAGTTAGACTGGAGATCTCCCACCCACCCCTGCCCCACCCGCTTTCTCCAATCACCCCCAGCCCTGCCTAGGTGAGGCCTTGAGTGGGGCGAGAGGTCAGAGCTGGGGAGGGGCCCCTGGGTCTGTTGGCATCTCCAGAACGAGGCTGTGGAGGTGGGAGTTTAGCTTTGGGGGGAAAATGCTGGTCTAGGAGGGGTCTCAGTGGGTCTCTGCTTTCCTTCCCTCCTACCCGGGGGTGGGGGGACACCTGCTGATGCTTCAAGAAGGGGGGTGGCGGGTCTGCCCAAACCCCGCCTCTGGGCTTCTGTCTCCAACCTCAGCAGAAGCAGTGACACCAGCGAGTGAAGGTTTCTGGCTAATTGGGGTTGTCTTCAGCCCGTGCCAGCTCGTATGAAAGGACAAAACCATCCACTCCAGGGAAATCTGGGCCCCTTGGAGCCTAAGGAGGCAGCCCTCCTCGTTAGCATGGCTGACCTTTGCCCCTTCCCTCCCCTCTGGGTCAAGTCTTTTAATTCTGCAGGCGACCCAGGCTCCCTTGATCCCATTCTCAGGCCTCCCTCACTCCCACCCCTCTGCTGGGCAGGAAGCAGGGGAACCCCCGCTGACCCCACCCTGCAGGCTCGTTCCACTCTCACCAGGCCGGGTCTACCCCAGCCTGACCTCTGCCCTGGGGACTGGCCTGGCCCTACTCTAGGAAGCACTGATTCCTGGATCTGTGAGGTGAGACAGGGGTGAGTCATTGTCAAGGACTTCAGGGTGGCTGTGGGCAAGGGCACCTGTTTGCAGGGAGTGAGAAGCGAGCTTCTGGGGGCTATCGCTAAAAGGGGGACCATGACACCTTTGTTCCCACAGTTTTTCCCCTCCGTGTGTCTTTGTGGGGGCAGATTTACAAGCTCCTTCTTTCCAATGAAAAGCATTCCCTTCAAAAGGTTTAAGTTTGGAACTGTGCTAAATTTCGATTCACTAACTTACTAGTGTCTTCATCTCGGGTGCGGAGGGAGTCCTCAAAGTGTGTCCAAGTCCAAGATCCCCAATTTAACTCCTCCATATTTGCCTTCTCTTGTCTTCCCAGGGGGCCCCAGGAGCTCCCCCAGCGGGCTCCTGGAGACCCCTGCTGGGCCACCCTGCAGCTGTGGAGGCGGGCACCCCAAGTCTTGCCCCAGGTGCACAAAGCATGGATGGCACAGGCTGCAGTGGGAGCAGGCCAGCGACCCCCAGGCGGGGACATCCCACCACTTGGGAGGCTGGCTCTTGACCCAAGAGGCTGTCAAGAACCAATGCCCGATTGCTGGCCGGGAAGGGGTAGATTCCAGTCATTGTGGCTTAGAAAGCTCTGGGTGAGCACAGGTGGGTAGAGCAGGGGCTGCCTGCAATGACCTTGAAGGCCTGCCCTAGCCCTGACTTTTATGAGGCCACTGACTCTCCAGCTGGGCCTTGTACAGGAGCGCCTTGTAGCATCAGTAGGGTTTCTTTTCTGGTCCCCACTTCCAGGTGGAGGGACCCATCATTTACTGAGACGACAGGATAAAAGCCGGCTCCTTGGAGCACAAAATGGCCACGCTCCTGTCCCGTGGGAGCGGCCTCTTAATTGGTGATTTACTGCTTGTTGAACAAGCGGGGCAGGGACTTGGCAAGAAGACATAAGCTGGAGGGAGGTGGGGGGCTTCAAGGTCAGCTCCCAGCCAAGCGCAGGTCAGGCCAGAGGAGTGTGGGGTGATGCAGGGACCTCCCTAGCGTGAAGCTCCCTCTGCAGCCGGAGGGCGGGAGGGGCCAGGCAGAGCAGCTCCACACACAGACTCTTTGTTCTCTGCAGGGAGGAGGAAGGCCTGTCTGAGTGTGGGGAGTAGAAGGCTGCAGGGAAGGGAGGAGGTGGGGGTGTGTGGGGGGAGGCCAGCAGGCGGCTCAGGCCTCGGGCCTGGCCCAGGGCCCTTTCCCGGGCTGGGAAAGCTGGGTGAGGAGGGCTAATGTCTCTCTTTCCGCTAAAGGGTTTCTAGGACTCCCTTCCAGGAAAAGGCAGCTCATTTCCTTCTTCGCTGCCCTAGCCAGCTCCAGACAGGAGAGGCCTGGAACCAGGGGGATGCCAGGCCCTCCGGTAATTAGGACCGGCAGGAAGTGATCTTGGGAATTACCGGGGTCAGGCGCCCCATTGAAGGCCAGGGTTTTGGAAGGGCGGCTGGCTTGTAATCTCGATTTGAGATCGGTTGATTTTGTAGTTAGCTCCAAAAAGAAAAGTCAGCTCTAATTAATCTGTGGGCTTTGGAGTGTGGGAGAAACAGGGCCCAGAGAGCACAGGCTAGGGGCTGGAGGCCGGCGGGGTGACTCCCGGTCCCCGCGAGGCCTCAGATCTGAGGCCTATGTCGGGGATCCCTGATCTGCTTTAACTGAAATAGTCTGGATGTTCCCACTGGGATTTCATGGTTGTGAAAGAAAGTGCTGTCCCCACCCCAGAAGGCTCCTGCAGCCACGGCTGCCCTCGGCATGGAGCCCGGGGCTGCACGTGAGTGCCCTGTGGAGCCTGGGGTTGCTCAGGCCCTCTGAGAGCCACAGGGGTGCGGAGGGGGGGGTCTCAGGCATAGCTGTGGTGGGGCCCTGAGACAAGCTGCCTTCTCCTGGTTTTACTGAAGGCCTGGTACCATGCTAACTCCTTGGGGCAATCATTCGGTGGGGGGGGGGAGGGAGGAGGAATCAAGGCCAATGGACAAAGCGCTCCACTTCCTGGGCTCTTTGACCGAAATGCACCAAGGCCCCCCGAGTTCTGCTCGCAGAGAGCCTGGGAAGCTCAGAGAAAGGCCTGAATCCAGCCACAGCCTTTTCTCATGGGAAGGAGATCAGCCCACCCCCACCTGTCTTCCTTCTGGGGGAGGAGGGCCTACCGGAAATCATGGCCACCCCCCACCCCTGCCCCCCACCGCCCTGCCATAAGGCCCAGGTAGTAAAGTCATTCAGAGCAAAGTAAAGTCCTTCATGGCAAAGATGCGGGGGTCAGACAGAACTGGGTTGCTACTTCCTGCCTGTGGACCTTCTGGAACTCACCTCTTTGGGCCTCAGTTTGCTCATCTGTAAGTTAGGGTTAAGAATAAAACCTTCCTCACAGGGTTGCTATAGGGATCCAGGAACATGATGTATGCAAAGTGCCACGTACGCAGCCTGGCGTGTTGAAAAGACCCGGTAAGGCAGCTTAATGATACTAGCGGTCCTTCTACAGAAATGTGTCCACCCACACGGCCCCCCGCTGTGACTGGCAGATCGGGATGATCACACCCTGTTGGAGAAGGATTGAAGGAGTGTGGGAAGGGCTGGCGTGGCCATATGGCGGGGGCCCAACTTGGACCGGGTAGGAGAGCGTCTGCTCCTCTCGCCCTCACCCCAGCGCCCTAGACATCCCACCTTAGGGCCCAGCTGATGTCCCTTGGGAGCCCCACAGCCTCCGCAAGGAGTGACCGCAGTTGGAAGCTGCTCTAGCAGGGGGCCGTCCCAGCCTGCCTCCCCTGGTCTGAAAACGTACAGCCCCTAGCCTGCGGGGAGGGAGTGTGTGCCTCAGTCCTGGTCCTTCATGCAGACCCCAAGGCTTACCGATGACCGCCCCGCGCCAGTGCACCCCCTGCTGCCGGGTCAGATGGACCAGCTCCGACACGCTTAGAGAGGGGCTCTCACCAGGTTTTGTGATCTACATACCGTCTGACAATACCCGTCGATCCCCTCGAGAGAGAGCCAAGGTTGCAATGTTTTAAACACACGTTGGATCGTACGACACATTTAAAGTAGATCGGTGGTCGTAAATTTGGATCAAATCGGTACCACATGGGTACACGATAACACTCACAGTGTCTAGGCAGCATGGCTGGTCCCGAGCGGGGTGGGGGCAGCATGGGGCCTGCTGGCACCCTGGGCTTTGATCCTAAGGAGCTAGGGAAGGAGACTGCCTGCTGGCCTGGCTGGTCACTGAGAGGGATGCCAGGCCTGGTCCAGCCTCCCAGGGGTGGCGGTGGTGGACAGAACCGATCATTAGCAAACTCTGCAGGCCACGAAACATCTTTGCTAAGAGTTCAGTTCCACCCATGCTGAAAGAAAGGCTCCCTGCCTGTGTATCAGGTCGCCAGGACGGAGAATTGAAGCAGACGTGGGTCTGTCGGTTACCCCATGGGTTCCCCTTGCACCCGAAACACAGGGGCCGTCCTATGGCCTCTGCCCCGGTATGGTGCTCCCACCGCCAGCGCTCACTCCTCCCTGGGTGCTGGGGTGGGTGCCTGTTGCCAGCACCCAGCTGTCTCCTCTGCACGCCCCTTCCAAGTACAGAGGGGAGGAGAGAGGAAAAGAGAGAATAGATAGATAGACAAAGAAGGAGTTCGGGGGATAAGCCTCCACATTCCAGGGAAGGCACAGGGAGGACAGTCCGTGCACAGCTAGCTTAGCCTAGGCTGACACCCTCTGAGTAGACACTCACTTCTGTGTCTGGGCCAGAAGACTGGCCCCTGGGCTTGGACTCATGAGACCTGGCCTCCGATTCCAGCATGATCTTTCAGCAGCCGTGCAACCTTGGGCAAAGGACTGACTTCTCTGAACTTCTCATCTGTACGCGGGGGGATACAGAGCTCTAACGGGCCATGGTCAGGACCGGTGGGATAGGGAGCACGTGAACTTTGGCTAAACCCGAGATGGGAAGTCCCTGGGCACCTGTCCCTGGGCACCAGCATCCTTGTCTCGGCACTCCGATGGGAAGCAAACTTTTGCCTGAATATGGTGGTCACTGGCTCGAGACACCCACAGCCCCAGTGGGTCTGGGGCAGTGGGACAGGCACTTGTAGCCTCTTGAGAGTCCCTTGACACCCCGGCCCTGAGCTGAGGCTGCTCCCACCTCAGGAAAATAGACCCCCAAGCTCCTTTCTGGATGAGCCAGATTTCCAGTGGGCCCGCGGATGCAGATACCTGCCGTGGCACACGGTTTCCCCGCTGCTGGCATCGCGGTGACTCTGGGGGAACTTCTGGCTGCCTGCACGGAACCAGGAGGCAGCAAATTTTGTAAGCCTGTGTGTGTGGATGGAAGCAACCGCAGAGGCTATAATTTCCACTTCCTGACACAACACAAATTTCTCAGTTTGTGCAGAACTAATTAAAGGTCTCTCAGGTCTTGCCATTTTGGCCCCCTGCCCCCCCGCCAAGCTCCCATAAAACAGTGCGGTGATGGCAGCCGCCCGATTATAGAGTGTGAGGAATGTGCTTCTCCAGAGCAATCTTGCCCGTTCCCAAGTCCCTCCCCCTTCTCGTTCTCCCTCTCCTTCCTGCGTCCTTCCTTCTCCTGGTGCTGGGTCTAGAGGGCTGCATGAGGCTCCTTGTGGCAGGTGGTACCACGGGAAGGACCCAGGCCTGGGCTGGAGTTCCTGCTCTGTCCCTGAGGAGCCATGACACTTTGGACAAGCCTCAGTGTCATTTGTTAAACAGGAGAGTAGCACCGGCCTCAGGGTGCCTGGGCGGCTCAGCCGGTTAAGTGTCCGACTTCGGCTCAGGTCACGATCTCACGGTTCATGAGTTCGAGCCCCGAGTCAGGCTCGCTGCTGTCAGCCCAGAGCCCGTTTCAGATCCTGTCTCCCTCTCTCTCTGCCCCTCCCCTGCTCTCTCTCTCTTTCTCAAAAATAAATAAGCATTTAAAAAAAAGAAAAAAAGAATAGTACCAGCCTCGCAGCGTGGTCTTAGGATTAGAAATAACGCAGGTCACATTGAAGGACAGCCTGGGCACATGGTAGGCATTCAGTAAGTGGTGACTATTATTAACATCATTTGTAAGTTATTATCGTTATTGTAATGACTGCCCCTGGGCCTTTGCTCAACTTGTTTCCCTGTCTAAAGTGCCATGTCCCTTCAGATCTGCTGGTTGAAGGATCACCGTGGTGGATTAAAAACGGCCATGGGTGCTTTGCTATTCCTTCCACAAGAAGTGGAGGCGGCGTCTCCTCCAGCACCCCACTGACGCGCGTGACTTAGCCACGTGACTTCCTCTGACCAATAGGATAGCAGAAAGTGTGCTGCCTTGACCGCTTTGGAAAAGCTCTTGTGCTCTCAATATTTGCGGGTTTGAACACTTCCCTGGGCCTGCCATGCTGTAAGAAAACCTGTGTCGCCTGCCGATGGCTGAAACGCCACACGGGGGAGAACAGAGACACCCAGACCACGGCCAGCACCAACCCCCAAACGTGTGGATGAGACCGTCTTGGACTCTCCGGCCTTTCCACCCATCATCTAACGCGACGGCCCGAGCGAGCCCAGAGGAGACCAGCAGAACTCCCAGATGGCTAATCCACAGAACCAGAGTGAAAAATAAATTACCACTTGAAGCCAGGAAGTTTGGGACGGTTTGCTACACAGCTACGGATAACCGATACGCCCACCCATTCACCAAGATTGAGCTCACAGGCTGTTTTCTCCCCGAAGGCTTCCCAAACCCCTCCCAGCCTGGGATGAATCTCTCTACCCCACTACCCATATTCACACAGTGCTTTGTGATGGTAGCTTAGCACAACCTGCCTTCAGCAGGATTATTTGTACAGGAATCTCTGTCTCTCTGGACTGCAAGTTGCCAGAGAGCGGGGTTGGGACCCCACCTCCATATTCCCCACCATGCTCAGCATGGAGCTCTGCCCAAGGTGGGCCCTAGTAATCTGTTCCCATTTACCAGGCCCTCAGGGGGCCAGTGAGAACCTGACTGCCTTGGTACAGATACAGGGCCCCAGTTGGTGATAGGGGACCCACCTGAGTCTGAGGTCTGGCTGGGCCACTCATCACCTAAGGTCTTGCCCCTCTGAGCCTCCTCCTCCCCCCAGTGGAGACGCAAACTCCTGTCCAGCCAACCTCACGAGTGTGAGGCTCACACTGGGCAAGCGTGTGTGCAAACACGCACGGGCACAAGTCCTGACCCCGCATGCGTCATGGTGAAGTCCCACTTGGGTTACTAGGGGGGG